>NC_060238.1:715000-1345000 GCF_021155775.2 Neodiprion pinetum
CCGCACGCACCATTCAAAAGTAAGATCATACCTCAGGGGAGGAACAATTGACCTTAAAAGTCCGAAACCCTCGAGGCCTACTCTCGTCGACTCGGCCGGGTCGAGTTCTGTTCCGCAGGCCATTCGTTCGAGAATCGCAGGTCGAAAAGCACGAACGGCACGGCGCCAGCGCCTAGACCCTTTGTGCGTAACCTGGAGGCTCCCGATTACCCTCGACCGTCGGTTTTAATTTGATATTCCCCGCCGGTGTGTCGCGAGAGCGAGGGTGGCGGTCCCGGAAGGCTCGCGGGACGGATGACCGGACCTTTTCATCGCGTTTCCCGCATGACGGATCGCCGGAACGGAGTGGATAAGACTCGGTGGGAAAGACCGACCGACCGACCGACGCAACGCGTTCCCTCCATTTCCACGTGGCACAATCGTCCCGACGCAAGCCTGCGGTGAAAGCGCTTTAATTATATATATACCACCGCAGGGTCAAATTCGCTTGCGACTGGTAGGTAGGTACGAACGCGGGAATCGGTGATGATTTTTATCGTACCTATGTACAGGGCTTCGAAGAAGACACGATCACACCTAGCCATACGTATACGATGATTTTTCTGCCGAGGGCAGGGTTTAAATTCCGTTGACGAGCCGAATTGCGGGATTTCGAGAGTCCGAGCAGCACGGTAGCTGACCGGGCATCTCCTCCTCCGAGCGTTACCCCGCTTTTATGAAAAACCTTTCTCGTCCGAGTTTATTACACCCGCGGTGTTCTCGAAACGAGGGTGCCTCTACAGATGTATTCCTCATGGCTTGTTTTACGATAGACATCCCCTCGCTCTAGTCCGGATACCGCAGACTGCAGACGCGATGAACGCGAAAGATACCTAGACGTTATAGCCTACAACCGCGGGCTTCTTCTTCCCCTTCTTCTTCTGCATCTTTACGACGCGGGTATAAGGTACCGCGACGGCATGTGTGTACCTACATAAGTACGTGCTGAATTTCCGCGATGTAGGTACCTTCATTCGGCGGCCGTTGCGCACCTATCAACTACATTATCGCGGAACTTGTACGTCAGTCGATACCGAATCGCGACGGGAGGTATCGTCGCCGACGAGCGGGTATTAAGCGACTTTTTCGATCGCCGAGAGTGCGTAAGGACCTCTGCAGCGGTACCTCGGCATGGGTACCGAGCCAGGCGGCGCTCCGGTTCCTAATGGCCGTCGACATTATCCTGGTAACGACGCGTGCTGTTTCTCCGATAAGGCAATTACCCGTAAGTGCTTCGTTCACGAGCTTTGCTGCTCCGTGCAGACCCTGGACCCCCGGCTCTCTCTCTCGCGAGTTCCTGCCAGCGTGACACTCGTGGCACCCGCCTTACAATCGTGTAGGTACCTACCTACCCGCTTATCCATAATACAAACCTACAATTACCGCACCCTTCTTCGTTAGTTACAGTTTTCAGTAATTTTGAGAATCTCTAACGCTCTCGTGCGACGTTGGAAAACTGAGTGTGATACCGAGTCGCGTTCGGCGCCATCTTCAAGCTCCCGTGGCGCAATTCTCCGGAACCGGCAGACCGCAGGCCTGCAGTGTAATTTCCTCGAAAAAGTTGCGGGGAACGGAGCGGAGGGTGGCGCGGGGGCATAACCGTGAAAGACTCGCTTTATCCTCCACCGAGTGGTGTGTACGTGACAGCCGTCTAGCGGGCGTGCTTTCCGCGACGACTTGACACGCACAAAGCTCCCGTTCCTTTCTTTCCTCAGACCTGAACCCGGTTATTTTTTGTCCGAAAGCGTGCAATGCGCACGGAGATACCCTGGGTATCCGGTCCCGGTTTACCCACACGAAAATCGTGCGCCTGCCCCGTTGGTTACATCGAATGCCCATGACGTGAACGTGGGTGTTACAATATACGTAGTTGCGTACCTACGTAATCTTGACGTGTAAAAGAGCAAACGTAAGCGTCGACGCATCCCTCGTGCGGTTATACATAATACAGACATCGGCGTAGATTCCGCGACAGGTGCGCAGCGTCGCCCTGCATCGCCAAGGGTTCTCCTTGGCATGGGGATCGCGGGGTGTGAGGAGGGAGTGGGAAGGTTGCCTCGGAAGGGATTTTGATCGTCGCCTCGTCCCCAGCAGGAATTCGCGTCGCGAGGAATTGCGCCAGGCGGAATCGGATAAGATAGAATTTACGGCGCACATCTCGCCGGGTTTCGTTACGTTCCCTTTGCACAATAGCTGCTGCTGCTGCTGCTGCGGCTTTGTCGGAGTGCAGCAGCCTCCCTGCCGTCTGTACGTTCGTGCCCTCCTCGTATATTATACACACTCTTTCGCGTTCCGTTCGAACTCCGCAGTTCCCGATTCATGTCGTTCCGCCGCTGCCCGCGCTGCTGCTTCAGGGCTGGTTGCACAATATTGCGAAATTACGCCCCTGGTCGCTCGATCCTAGAGCTGTCCCCTCGACGTTTATTCCCATTCCTTTTCCCTCTTTCTTGTGTATTTCCCGCACTCTCTAGTTTTTGTCACAAGTGCCAGGAATTGCGGGAGACCCTTCGATCGTCTCGCCATACCTGCGCCTAATAGTTTATCGCGTATAAGGCGTACAACTTGCCTCTGGGAATACGAGAAAGGAACTGTACGAGGACAGCAACGGGTTTTCGGAACAACAAACAACGAAACGGGCTTTTTTTCATCGCCTTTTTACTTTTTCAACTTCTTTTCGTGTTCCTACGTAGTTGGGTAAGTACATGCGATACGCAGGTATACATGTATAAATATACGCGGTATTATTTTTTCTTCCTTAATTCAAGTCCGTCTTGGCTCGTGCGATTTAAAAGTGTTTCCTGCCGACGTTGTGATGCATCCGCAGCATAATGCGACGTCCCGCACGTTACACGTATAGGTATTCCGCGGCGAAAATTTTTAACCCGCGTGACGGGCGGTAGCGAAATTTCTACTGCTTGAAATTCATTCGATCGGCGAAGTCACGCAAAAAGTACGCATATAGCGTTGCGTTGTCTACCGTACATCTACGTACATCCATGCGCCGCGTATATATACACTCGTATACAAATGCCCGGATAAATGTGATTAGGCTTAACGCAACGCCGCACCCTGGGATCCCTCGATGCGGCGTTCTCGACGGGGGGTAAAAATCAGAAACGCATTTCCCTCGGCGCTGCAGCGACGCGCGGTACGCCGAGGGAAGAGAAACAAAGCTGGGTATATAAATGCGAAGTTCGCACTTTCCTCGTTTCGCTTGGGTATACGTAGGTAAAATATAGATAGGTTGTAATTTATACCTACGTGATCGAAACGTTTCCGAGTGTGTTTTGCGTGAAAAACTTTAATGTGTTGTAGCCTTCGACGACACACCGCGCGGGTTCGTCGCGTGTGCGCCAGCTCTGCAAATATACGATGACATTCGACGCCGCTGACGTGGAAAGTTATACTTTCTTCAAAGTTGAGCGTCTTCAAACCGTTGAAGCAGGTGTGACAGTCACCTCGACCGAGTTACAAGTTTCATTAATATGTTTCCGTCGCTCGCTCCGCATAAGATAGAAGGAGGATGAGAAAAACCATTTTCCGAACCAACCGTCTTACAACTTGCCTCTTAAACTCGTTTCCAACGCTTCTGTCATCTCGACAATTCAACCTCCCTAAAATTTGATCATTTCTGTAATATTCTCCCCCTTCCCCCGCGTTTCCCACTCATCCAGCCCAGCCTCTGCTGTCCTTTCTCTCTCTCTCTCTCTCTCTCTCTTGTAATAAATCGACCAATCGTTGCACGCAGCTGCGCCGACGTCACGGCCGACGGCAACGCCATTATTTCGTACCCTTCAAAGCTCCACGGCTCTCCGGGATAGGCAGAGGCAGGCATAGTACACAGAGCGAGCAGCGCCGTTCGAAGCGACCCAAATTGTAATTCCAGTCGTTTGCCGCCCTCAAGTCTTCTCTCTCTCTCTCTATTTATCTCCGTCTCTCTCATTCTCCCGTCGGATGCCGGGCGAGACGGTTAAAGCCGTGACGCGTTATTTTTCCTTTATCAAATTCTCTGTCCCGGAGATCCGAGGCAACCGCGCAACCGTGCAGTGCAGAAATTATTCGGATATACGTATTTCTTCCTGTGCTGCAGTTCCCGCTCTCCGTGGGTATATTCTCATAGGCTCTCGTTTCTGCAAAGCTTCCTCGATTGTCCTCGGCGCCAGGCCGAGTCGAAGGGACAGGCGGTACTATCTCATAGCTCGCTGCACGCCCCGTCTAGGCTTCTTCCCTTCTTTCGGGCGCACAATGATGCACCTATAACCTACGTTGGTAACGCACACATGCGGAGGCATATGGTACAGCCGCATACACGTCGCTCCATCCCGTGACGTTGGTTGGTTCTTACGGTACTCGCGCTTTCACTATGGAAAATCCCTGGGTGGCTACGTGTGCCGGGCCCGTTACATGTATGTACGTATGGGTATAAAGCGCGCTCAAAGCCCGGGAGGCAGAGGCGGACGAGTGAGCCTCGGACGAAGGGACATCTCGCTTCCGGTCAATAGACGTCGGGGAAAAAAAGAAGTCGACGAAGGAGGGAAAAAACGTAGAAGTAGACCTTAATAAGCTCTTTGACCTCATCCGCACATGCGAAACAATGAATTCAACGATCGATAAACCTTTGACAACTTGTTCGTAACTCCGCCTCCCCCTACTCCTACTCCTCTTCCTCCTTTTGTAGTTATCGTGTGTGAGAGCCGAGGCAGGTGCAAGAGAGAGAGAAGCGAAGTGAAAAGGAAGAACTTTTCTTGCGCATATGATATGTTTTATCTACGAGCACGTAAAGCTATAGCGTATATACGTACTATTCTGCGGCGATTAATGATTAACAGTCAGATTTTCTGTCCCTGTTTCATCATTGAACGTAGCGGTAAGTAGGTACGCATATAACGTGCGGTGGTCGAGCCCTTGCCGGGACACGTCGCTTCGTCCTACTGGCAGAAATTTCAATGGAATAAAATCGCGTGCTCGGAAAGAGAATACGCGTCGAATTGCCCCCCGTATGTTCCATTCTATGGCATTCTGTTCCTCTGATGCGCGGCGCACAGTCCGCTAGTCGGTCGGAGGGACTGCTGCAGCAGCAGCAGCAGCCTTTCAAAGAGAGGAATATCGAATAAATTACATCGATTCGAGTGCCTCCAGTCGATAGTGCAACGACTGGAAAGTAGGTTTCGCATCCTTACGATGAAATCGCGAGACTCCCCCTCCGCTCGAACGGGGCATCCGCAGCAATTCTGTAAAGCCTATAGCTGCTGTTATAATAGCTTGATTCTGCCGTCTGGCACTCGCCACGTAAGCCCGGCGGTAGTAGAGAGCGAACGAGTCGTACGTAAGACCGTGTCTGTATAATTCGTCGTGTGTAAAAACACCGTGCTCAACCCTTACGCAGCCAGACAGATCCCGTCTACGAGACTCGGAATAATGTTTCAAAGGGACCCGGAGCAGCCCGAGACAAATTTTGCAAGTAGAAGGCAGCCGACACCTTTGTCCAGGGCACTGCAAGGACCAACATATTCGGCATCAAGTTTAACGGGTCCGACACTCGTTCCGCTGCTACCGCGGTATATTGTCCGGCGCGGCGTGCAGTAATGCACGTCGCTCGAACGGTGGAAGGAAGAAAGGAAGGAAAGAAGGGACGGAGCTGTCTCAGGCAGAACCCGCAGACTATGCGCGGAATAATAAATGTAACCGGGAATTTTTCGTTCCGCAAACTTGACAGGCTGCGGGCTCGAAAAATTCAGAATAACGCCTCTTCACGTGCCCGAGACAGCCAGCCGCAAAGAAACCGCGTGCGTACGTAGGTATATACGAGGCGACGCAGAAGTGGTGAAAATCGGGAACGACTCGGAGGTACCTAGTGAATTTATGCCGGTGCAGCCTCGTCTCGTTGCGTGATATATCGCGAGGCTTTTTCGAGGGATTTCCCCGCATCCTCGTGCACACCCCACCCCTCTGTGGATCGTGCAACCGGGCTTAGGATGCATCCGGTGTATGGTTTTTTTTTCTTTTTTTTTTTCTCCTTTTTTCCTATGCACGATGCAAAGCGACGAACGAACACTTCTCCACTTATATGCCGGGTGAACGCCGCTTCGTATAAGGTATACGCCTTGTCGAGTGGTGGGTTGAAACTCTCGACCTTATTTTTTTCACTCTGCACAGGGATTTACCGGTTCGTTCCTTCTATCTCTGTCTTATCTCGAGTGTGCCTGAGAGAGGGATAAATGGATGTAGAGAGTGTGAAAAAGAGTTAGACAGATGTACGCGAAAATTGATAGATGACGCTTTATTTACGTCCGTCGCAATTTATTCGACGGTATTACCTGCATGTTCAAAATCACAGAAAGAGAGAGAGAGTGAAAAGTTTGAAAAGAAATTATGCAACGCGTTTCTCCCACTCGCCGTGAACTGTCCCATTCATTAAGCCGCGACGGTTCGGTATCATCAATCAAACCGAACGACGCGACCGACGCCGGTGATGGGTGGGCGTGGGCTACACACTGCGTAGGTAGGCACCTATAACCCACCTTTGACGCAGACGTAGCGTAGCAGCCAGTGCGAGTACGGTTATAACGTGCGCGTATAGCACCTGTTCAACGGCCGCTGGATTACGGGATGCCCGGGGAAAAATGTTGTTGCCCGGTTTACAAGTTCCTTCGCCTTCGGCAGCCAGGGAACATCACCCCCCGTACCACCCTGTATATCCGTTTCGCCTTTATTGCCAATCAAACTCTGGATGTTACCGATACCTACGGGCTCGCGAGGCCGATGGAAATCTACGTCTTAAAATCGCGCGGCAGTATACCGAGGGCGGGAAGGGGGAGTTGTTGCAGGCGGGTGAATCCGAGAGCGGCACCGGGTTGGCGGAATCCCGTCTATTCGCCAAATGGGCGATAAAAAAAATATTATTACCCGGCCATTCCGGGGCTCCGATGACTACTACTTTTACGATAGCCGGGCTCCGGCTCTTCGGAATTGGAATCTCTCGCGAGATTGTTATAATCGCGAAAGTTCGCTACTATGCTCCGCTACAGGCGCGACTGAACGGGTATGTACGTATGTACAATGTGCAATGTACATACTTATGTATACAAGGTATACCTATGCGTATACCTGCGGTAAGGTAGATCCGTGCATGGGCATCAGGGCATCAGGTATTACAGATGTGTGCGAGACCTGCCTGCCCGATCCTCTCAGGTATTACGTCCACGTAATATAGCATGATCATGTCGAGAGGGACGTGCATGCGGCAGAGGCCATAGCCCGATAATCACCGGGGTTCGATCCGAGCGGGCCGAGAGAAGGGAAGAGAGCCCTGGACCCGGATCATTAATCCACCAAATTCGTTTGTCGTGCATGTCCGTCTGCTTTTCCCTTGCTACAAGATCAACCCCCCCTCCAAGCTTCGACGCACACACGCGTGCAACGGCGCTTTATACACATATACCTACATGCACGCTCGACTGACCGTCGACCGGTCGGATTTGTTCCCTAAGCCGATTTTTCCATCGTTCAATCTTAGATTACAGATTGCGCCGAGAACATGTGTGCGCATCTTTTAGAGGAGGAGAAGAAGAAGAAGAAGAAGAAGATGAAGAAGAAAAATAAGACGAAGAAGAAGAAGACGAAGGCCTGCCATTACCCGAAGTAGCGGAGGAACGGAGGACCGCGTTAACCGCGTCGAACTTTCAGGCCCCACGCCTGGCTCGTAAAAATATCGTGTTTCGGGCCCCCGCACTGCGACCATAATTCTACATCCTCCACCCCTCCGCATCTCTCTCTCTCTCTCTCTCTTTCCCCAGGCTTGACTGACTCCACTTCTCTACTTGAACTCGGCAGCTTCTGTCACGCCTGCCCGGACGACCGATTCACCACCAAGTTTGTTCAAGTTTGTTACGCCGAAATGATTCTTAATACACGAGGGGTCGAGAGCGGAGAGAAGCCCGTCTCTCGCTCGCTTCTCACCTTCGTTATTTTCCATTGTTCCCTATCTCGCGTCCCTCCGGCCTCTGGGCTGTCCCTGCATCAGCTCGGATATAGATTCGGCCGATAATGAGTCAGGGACCGGCACCCGGCACTCGGGGTCTAATTAACCTAGAGAAGTCTCCCGGTCCTAAACGTGATATGCAGCCATATCCGACGACGATGGCTGCCTGCACCTCGTTAGAACAGATTCACCCGGGATAAAACGCGCGAATGCTCATGCCACGAATGTGAATACAAAATATCTGTATTATATGCGCGCTTGCGGGCGAGGAGATACGAATAAGACCTTTGCTTCTGCTCCATCTGCACGTGCGCGAAGCTCGTGGTTCGAACAAGGCAGGCAGGAAGGCAGGAAGGCAACCGCTATATAGAGGCATGTGTACGGCCTACGTTGTAATCTCGCGTTGAAGCCGGCGTCAATTACATCCACAAATTTTACGACAATCCGTAATTACGCGCTCGCGATATGCTACGTGGCTCCCTGCCCGCCTGTAACGTACGTGCCGTAAAAAACCTCGGGAGCAGTCGTTCCATTCCGCATCTCTCCAATATTGTTTACCATCAGCTGTGCGATGGGTGTACCTCGATCGTGTTGCTCCCCGAGGTGACGAACCACTCTGTACGAGCGAATTTTCGATAAAGATTTCATTTCGAGTATACCTACGTCGAGACTAGCGAGGCAAGGGACGGGAAAAAAATGTGAATAATCGTATACATTCACGCCACGTGGTCTCGGGGAGGTTGAAGCGGAAGACGGAGAAATCCTTGCATGAATTTGTCGTTCATCAATCATCCCAAGAAGACTCGACAATTATCATTGTGGCTGGTAGCTGAGAGCACTGTACATGTACCCACCTACCGGCTGTTCGTTTCAAATCCTCGTGTCTGTACCTATGTAATTACCCGTCGTATAAGGTACACCTGCGCGTATACACATCTCCTGTAGCTTAAATAATCGGGGAGCTAATCAATTATCTCCGGACCTAACGCAATTCCAGCGTCGAATCGAATCTCGCTGTTTGTTATACCTACGACAGTATTATTATACCTGTACACCTTGCTCGTTTCCCGATAGTCTTACAAAATGGAAAAATAAGGTAACTACCTCGAAAGGAGAGAGCCTGGAGTTTCAACATTTCATAGAGCGCGAGACTCCCTGCGCGAACAAACTCTGCCGTAACTCGCGCGGGTGAAAAAATAAGAGGCAGCAAGAAAATAGGGGGGAGGAGGAGGAGAAGACGAAGAAGAAGAAGAAGAAGAAATCTTGGATGGCTTTGTTTCGAAAATTAACTACGCCCACCGACGCGACGCACTAGCGCAAAGTACGAAGTATAACGAAGTTGTTAGGTACGCGAAGGGTGAAGCGAGTGAATGTGTAGGTTGCAGTAGGGTAGGTAGGTATTCACCGGGGACCCGAACGAACGTCTATAGAATTTATATTCTATGCCCGCCGCGCGGACCCGGCCAAGACTTCACTTCAGTTCTCCAGCGATGGTTTATTATTCACCGGAGTACCTGCGCTCCACGGGTGTATAGAGAGACTCCGAAGGCTATATTCCCTCCCCTCTCGGCTCCAACAATGGTCGGCTGTATTATTTTTTACTTAATATTATTTCAAAGGGTCCCCCGTCTCTGTCTCTTTCTTCATCTCTGCGCCATTATGCACCGCTGACTGTAGGTACGTACCTACTCTCCGGCTTTATCGTCTTCGCGATGCTGCAGCGCGACGTACTCGGAATCTATCTATAAGCTAACAAACCGCCCTTCGGACTTGTCCGTTTCCAACGATCCGACGACCTCGTTGTTTCTCATTATCGATGCGGTGCAATGCCAGCGCCGCCGGCTCTGAATCATCCCGATCCTTTACCGAGTAATTGGCCAGGGCGCATGTGGCGGAATTACAATGTCGTCGGATCGATGAAACTTCACTGCGTTCCGACATATTTGTAAAAATCAGCCGTTCGACCTCAACGGAATCCTGCGGCTTACGATTAGACGACGGTGACTCACCGCGCGAGGATCTAGACGCTGCCGGGTAGTGTCTGCGCCTACCTATACCTATACTAATTATACCACCTTATACACGGTACCTTTAAGGTAGGCGTAAGGTATAACCCACGAGGTAAGGTATATTCGGGACGTCGTATAGATACGGAGTTGGGGCCCGTAGTTTGATTACGTAATTGCAGGTTCTTTCAAGGAAGCGCTAATTTAGATAAAACGCGTAATAAAAACACAAAAGCCTCGTAATGACCGAGGGTTCCGTGCGACGACGGCGGGTTTCGAGGTTCGGAGTCGTCAGAGACAGCGGCAGAGGAGGAGGAGGAGGAGGAGGTTGACGTAGCTCAAGATTACACGCGAAAGGACAATAATTATTTTACGGTTTGTGCGGGGCAGAGATGCACGGTGCCACGCCGCGTGGAGGTAGGTACGTACATATAACCACCTTCGACGCGACGTTACCTACCTCCTCGTTCAATCGGCAGCCATCCGAGCCGTGACGTCGCGCCGTGCCAGGCGGCTTATTGTTAAACGTCACTCCGGCAGCCAGTCTGCCAGCCTTTCCCGTATCAAATTATATATCTCTCGTACCTATCTTTGTAATATCGTTACTCGCGCACACTCGCAGCATTCGGGAGAACCAGCTGCGGGCCGATTGATGGTAAAGTTCGTGCGAGCGAAATTCAAAACCCGTATGCAGGGGATGATTCCTCCCTCGAGGAAGGTATTACTCCCCGAGCTGCTTAGCCCGGCCATTTCTACAGTCCCTCGCAAAGTATCGTACCTACGTAACGTGTATTATACGTGGAGCCAAATTTATTCGCATCTCGAGATTCTTGAAACATGCAACGAAAGGAACGACCACGGAATTAGCTTACACTTACAGTAGGTATACCATCACGTTTTACCGATACATCGCCGGTTATCATGTATTGGTTTTTATTTTTCTTCATAGTTTCTCTCTACCCTCCCCTTTCAATTCGCTTCCTCGTTTATCTTTAGCAACAACGAACCGCCGCCGCAGGCTATGCGGCCAGGGTGGAAGCCTGCCAACGACAGGCCCGCGCTTTTTATGTCCCAACGACCACCGAGCTCAATTTTCTAGCACGGCCGGGCGATTTAAGCCCCGGCTGCAGGATTCCTACGAAGTCTGTGAGTTGAAAAATTGCGGGCTGCGGCCGGCGGAGGATCGAAACCTCTGTCCGTGGGACGAGCGCTCTCGACCGCCGACGAGGACGGTTTCGAAGTCGCGTACGCGGTGACGCAACCGCGGGCCAGGCTAAAGGTTCAGCGCAAAGGTTAAGGCTGACACGAGCATTGTTAGCTGCGTCCGTGTTGGCCGCACAAGGATGTAACCATATAATGCGACGTCAGGCATGCCTTGGCTCGAAGCCTCGCCGCCGCCGGTAGAATCACAAGGATGTCTAAGACCTCGCGTACACTCGCCGCACAAGCTCATTGTTCGCGCGGGATATATGGAGTCGAATTATTTGTCAACGACCCCCGGCCCTCGACATCGGCCTATCTCTCTTTCTCTCTCCGTCTCTCCCTCTCTCTCTCTCTCTCTCTCTCTTCGGCTAGACTCGGCACCGTGGTTCCGCATTAGCATTTAAAGTATATGCATATAAAAAAAAAGCATCGAGTTGGTACGCATTAGAGCACCGGCGAGCAATTTCAACAAGTAATTGCCTCAGGAATATACCAACCAACGTATATATAATAAACGCTAGCTCTCCGCGTCGACCCGCTAAGTGAAATAAATTTCAGAGCAAACCCGTTTGCACCGCACGTGTATTATACATATGTACCTATAGTATATGCTGCACCCGATCATCGGGCGATTACGTCTTTCCGCAAGCGATATCTGTGTATGTATATAAGTTTCTTGCCAATGTCCCCGCGTCATTCTTAAGAGAGAGAGAAACGAAAGACAAGCAGAGGAGTTGAGGACCCTGGTTCTGCGGCTACTCTACGGGGGGGAATTACCCAACCCGCGCGGTATCTGCCAAGCGGGTGTTTAAGAATAATTTAGTATTCGCTGTTCGAAAAAAAAAAAAATAAAAAAAAAAAAGGCGAAAGACCCGGTCGGGCGTCCCAAAGTTCGATGTGAATTTCTATGCAAAGTCAGTCTGTATGCGCGGGGCCGCGAGGAGCGGTGCAGATAGGTATCTAGGTGGCGGCGTGTCGTACCGTCTACTACAAGTCCCACCTACACGGGCATCGCCGCCTGCCTGCACGCTACGAAGTCCGCCATATACACATATACCGCATATATATGCCGAGGAGCGCATGCAGGAGGAAAATAAAGGTCACTTCCCGTGTCTGAATGAATTAGCCACACACAATCGAACCCCACTCACACCGACTCGCGCGACGCCGGTACGGGGCTACGATCGAGCGTAAACCCGTCCTTCCCCTCCAACCTTCGCCGCGACGACGGTGAACGACCAATACGGTTATGCGCGTCTCTCCATACACGCTGCACTTTGAGTCGTCGGCTCGGTACACGGGGCGTCCCAGGTTACGGTTAAAGTTCCAAGCCGTCTTGAGAGTCCCTCTCGGCGTCGTTTCACCCACCACACCTCACCTCGCCGCCTGACGCACGATGCACCTGTGCTTGTTGTACGTACGTATAACCCCTGCGCCACCCGTCCGTACAACGCGACGCATTCCGATCGCTCGTATCCTATACCAACCTACGTATACCTAAATGTACGTATACGTACGTTATGTGCGGCAGAACCGCCGGCGAGAGCGCAGCTATGAAATGCGTGCCACGTGCATCGGCGATATACCCAAGTCGAATTCTCGCAAGGGTCGACACGAGGGGAAAGAATCGAGTTGTAGAGGAAAACGACGCCGACTGTTCACAGTTGGACGGAAAATCCAGGAGTAACGCTGCGGTTGTTGCGAATCGCGCGGCGATTGCGGTTTGCACCCTTATCGGTGTGTTCAATCTAAGGAGGAAACCGGCCGCGTCTCTCCGACCAGTGAGAAAAAATTTCTTTTCCTTGCTGTCGTATGATTGCGCAATTAATACGGATACGCGAACGATACCACACGCGGTGGACAATTTTAAACAATAATTTATCCCCACAGCTATACGCTTATACGTGTGTATAATGCAACAGCTGAGAATTATTTTCTCTTGGGTAATAAATTACCGTTAATACCTACATTTTGTCGGTGAAAAATCGTATGGTTATCCACCGACGTGAAGAGGCTTGGACCTTGGTACTTTGTATATCGAGTAAAAAAACACACAAGTCATTATTCTTGCTTCGGCACGACGAATGGCCGGCTGACGACGAGGCTGCAGCTCTGGCTTTTTAAAATATCAAACTTTCGATCTCCGTGGTAAAAACGCTCATAAATAAACCCCGTTACTATACCTACATACTATATCAGTCTCAGCTGATAGCTGCCTGCCGTCCGCCATCCGCCTGTATTATGCAACCGAATATACCGCGTCTGTACCCGTGAATGGACAAAGATTCGTTTCTGCGAGCTCAAACTTGCACAACGAGCCGGACGATTCGGTTTCTCGCTGTGCCTGCGTTCGCGGGAATTCGGTGCAAAAGCTGCAGGTTGGATATTTTGAAAATAGCATCCGCAAGCCCGAGACTTTGACGATGATCGTTCCAACAACGATGACCGTGGTAAAATTTTGCGGAGCGCCGTTTGGTTTGCCAGAACTCTTATGGTGTAATAAAACGAGTCTGAAACCGGTGGAAAAGTTTCTCACACCGCCCAGCGTCGTCTCTGAAAGTTTTGAGAGCCAATTCGAGCCTCGACGCCAATTTCGTGATTCAATTACCCGCGTTGCACGCTGCAGCAGACCCCCCCCCCCCCCCCCCCCCCCCCCCCCGATGCCGATGCCGATGCCGACGTGGAAGCTGGTCGTCCGGTATGCGCTGATCGGGCGCTAATGCCGGTCATATTATACATACGTTGTGCGCGCACACACGGTTTCGTTCGTACCTACTCTGGCTGTGCAGACGCGGCGTCAAGCGGAAAGCAGTTCTGAGCCTTCAACGGATAACCCGGCCATCCTTCCATTACGCTAATGGCTGGTGGTACTCCAGGGTATGTGTATCGGCGGATCGGACCGCCGTTCGACGTTGGTACGTAGTAACGAGCGTTTTACTCAGTCGCACGATTAATCGTCCAACTACCTCGTCCGTTCCTCGCATCCATTCTAAACAGTCCTTAATCATATATCCGCGCATCGGTCTTATTCCCTAGCAGCAGCTGTCGAACCTCCTCGGCCACCTCGACACTTTGGGGCATTACGCGCGTAGACTGCACGCTCTCCAGGGTCAGCTGCGGCCTTACCGCTAATTGTAAATGGAGTGTTCGCGCGATCCTCGTATACCTGTGAAAACCTTGAGAAACGAGGGGGGTAAAAGTTAGTATAAACGAAGACCGGCAAAGTCCGGGGTGGGTGTCAGTTGGCACTCCGATACCGCGCGGTGCGAGATAGTCGCGCTTGGTCAGCGCTCGGGCCTGACCGGGTCGAATCGGGCGTCCCGGCTGTAGCCGCATTGTACGTACGCTCGGGGCGTCGGATGACTAATCTCGCCGAGAATCGTCTCGGATTGAGCCCGATTGAACCTTTCATTCGTTTCGACGTGCAGGCATTAAGCGTCGTCACCTCCTTACGTCACGCCCGCCTCTGCCCATATTTAATCTTGGAAGCATCCTGAGCTCGAAGCCTCTCGAGGATACGCCCGCTAGTCTGTCGCTCCGTGCATACAGGTATACTCGGTAACGCGTCCTACGGATCAGAGATCTTATATTTCCTCGACACGGAATTTTTCACTTTACCTACTCTACCATCCACTTTCATGCCTCCGCCGTCGCGCGCGTCACGCGACTCCGAATCATCGTATCTCCGGTCACGAACGGCCCTAATTCTTCCTTCCCTCCTGCTCTGCGGACCGATCGGTTCTCGCGCGACGATACGGATCGGCAATTTCCGTATACCGTGAAGCGAGCTGTACATGCATGCCTCATAATAATATAATATACGCGCGCGTACGCGCACACGCCTGTAAATATCGGGACCGAACTCGGAGCGATGCGAACGCCCGCAAACGCGCGTCACGTATAGTGCCTGGAAAGTAATTGCGGAATATATCGGATAAGAGAGCTACGCCGGCGAGTGGTGGGCGAGGTGGAGGTGGTGGAGGTGGAGGAGGTGGAGGAGGAGGAGGACAACGCAGACTGCGTACGTGTGTATAATATAACGCCGCGCGCGCGGAATCCAATCGGTGTTTATTATTTATGAGCTCTGGCACCGAACGCACAAACGGCTGTTTGTTTTTCTGCCTCCGGGCGAAACACATGTACGAGCCGTGCGTCGAGGCCTTAAGGCCGAAGGGGGACGACGCCTGACGGACGGCTGCCCACCTAGGATTCCAAAGCTAAGGTCAACCCGTATCACCGCGGGTTTCGAGCGCCCGCCGCCCGTACCTACGTATAATAATTCACGAGACTGATCGTTGAAGCCGAAAGAAAATCAAATTTCCGGTAGACGCACCCTCCTCGCCCGGCGGCGTACCGTTTTCCACATTTCAGCGGAACGATCTCTGCGCCTTTGTGCCGGCTCGCTCGAGAGTCGCTGATCGTCTCGTTGCTCTCCAGCCTCGCCGATTTCCGTTACCATTCTTTCATCGCTAGCTCGGTTCACGCGCTGTCGAGTTGGAGATTTTTAAATATTTATGAATCAGGCACGAAATGCCTTATAGAGTGTAGCGCAAAGCGAAGAAGAAGCCGAAGAATATCGAGTTTTACGCCGATAATAATCCCGAATTTGCTGATTCCGCAGCCGCGCCAATTCTTTTCTCCCTCTCCCTCTTTCTCGTTTGTAATTTGCATCGACAACGAACCGCGTTTTCGAAACGTAGAGAGCATGGAGTTGTCCCACGGGGCACGTAGCTACGAACCTACAGCTGCGCATAGGTAGGTGCGGGACAACCATAATCCCGATGGGAAACCCGGTGCATTTAAATGGGCGAGTAGGCGAAGCCGTGAATTTCCATCGTATTACCCGCGTCCTCGTCTCGGCGTCGCGTCGCGTCGACCTGCATTACAATTTACGGCGAACGCGCTCGGCTTCGCGTTCCTCTGGCGCCAATGGTATCGTACGCACTTGCAGGCGTACACACCTACACCTGCTCTATTCGCACCGAGCCGTAACAACGAATCCGGTGGCTAACGGGGCACGTTTTTCAAAACACTTTCGAACCGATTCGTTCCCGGCCGCTGCAGGTGGTATGTATAAGTTACGCTGTTCGAAGACGTCAGCCGGCGATTTGCTTTGTTATGCGTGGCATATCGCGCGCGGCCGTATAGTAGGTAGATAATATAAGTTGGCGGACTCTCGCGGGTCTTTGAATGAAAATTTACCGATTAGTAATCACCCACCGGTGCTGCAGTGGCTCAAGTACCTACCTATCCTTCCGAAATTGCGGCCCACCGAGGAGCACCGACGCCGACGTTTAATGGGCACATTTATTACTCCCTGTCTCGCCTACAAAGAGCGGCCACGGCAGAGCTCCTCCTATATCCTATAACCCTCGCGGTTATATGAATCAGTCGAGATATTTGACAGTGGAGGCTGCGGCCACGCCGGAGAAGCTATTACATATCTGTTGCCAAAAGAGGAGAAGGAGTGCCCGTTGTTCTCGATTCCTGCTTCGTCGCCTTACGCGCGGCGAGTAATCGGCGAAAGCAACTGCAAACGCATTGAAACACGTTGACCTTAACCACGGTACACGTGGACCTGCGGTACCTACAGCGTAGGAAAGTTCGTCGCTTCGTTCTCGTTTCCATTTGATTGTTCCTCGAGTACCTGTCGTCCTGAAACGTCGTGGAAAACGCGGCCCGCGTCTGCTCGATAACGATATTGCTCGCGCTAATTCCTCAATGCGGAAAGAGGGCCGAGATAACGTTGACGGAAGGCGACGAAAGTACGAGTACGAGGTACAACAAATATATACATACATATAGATATTATTGTAATTCAACGCGCCGCGCGGCGGGCGGGCAAACAGATGCGGACGGACGAACGAGACGGACGAGGCGGACAAACGTGCCAAGTGTGAAGCCAGTGTTCAAACAACGCGAGGCCCGTACCGAACAAATATAAGAATACACTCACGGCGGAGGGAAAAGGAAAAGAAGGCAAAAGGGGAAAGACGGGAATACAACAAACGTTGGATATTTCGGTCCTGATTTGAATTTTTTTACAAAAAAGTTTGGCGAGTCCACATCCTTACCCCCTCCACCCCCGTTTTCCCACAACTAGCTTGCCCGACGTTGATATTACCGGAAGTTGAAGGGAGGTTTTCGCCCGCGAGAACCCCGGTCCAGTCTTAATCCCCCTCGGGTGCGGGGTGTGGCTGATCCTCGAAGGAAGGCTCGTAAAACATTTCTTCCCGAGAACGGAGCGGATGGACCGACAATTTGAGTATTTTCTCACGTTTCACCCGTCCTATCGATCCCGCGACAGAGCCACCAGCTTTCTTTGATTATTACGATTTTCCCTGCGCATTCTGATATAATATCCTTTCCAGCCCCCGCGGGACTCGTTAACGTATATGTATCCGAAAGCGCGATAACGTCGGAACGTGCAACGAAGTACAGCTTGCAGTTTGGAGCCATAGTCCGCTGTCCCCTCGGCTTGAAACGGATGATCGATGGCTCTCGAGCGATCGTGCCGGATGCCTGCAATACCTGACTCGTCGAATTTTTCGAAGAAAACATCGGCCGGGTCATCGAAAGGTACGAGCTGCAGCCGAGTCGGAGAAACGCGAATCCGTCGAGGTCTGTAATCATCGAACCCGTGTAGCGGGGGGTTTGAAAAACGATTTCGAGGAGGAATAAAAAAACATCGAGAAGGCACAAGGTAGGGCGAAGGAAAAACGCACCTCCTTAGCGTTAGGCGTTATAGGTATAGGCCTCCCGGCAAGAAGTCATAATTGTCGGTACGCAGCGGGCAGCGGCAGCGGTCTTAAACTTTATATACTCTTTATTCCCTTTGACGATAGTATCGAAGGAGCTGCGACTCATTGTGGTTAACTGCACCTCGTACGCCGCCTCTCGTCTTACCTTTTCTTTCTCATTTCTTCCACCTTTTCTCTCTTTCCCCGAAATCGAATACGCGGTGTACATAATGTATAATGGGGGTGTCGTTTCGTTTCTTTTCAACCGCCGGGATTTTACTGGGCTTTGTGGAATTTCTCTGTATCTCTCTATCCTTCGCCCTTTCTTCCTCTCCCTTTTTCTCGCCCTTCCTTTATCCTTCCTTTTAATTTCACGCACGCTCACGTCTAACTGCATTTCCCTATAATATCACGTTTTAATCACCAATTACACCTAGCCGCGCCTCGCAACCCCTTGTCGTCGTAGGTTTCGTACCCAATTTTTTTCCCGCAACTTGCGATCTGTGATTGGATTTCCGATAAATCGCGTATCCCGGGCGTTTACGAATCAATTTCATACCGGGCGAACGGTTTGATTCGATAACGATATTCATGCGTTATGCCTACGTGTGTGTTCATCATTCAAAAACTCATTGATCGCCGTTACGCACCGTGGTTTTAATTTCCTCCCCCCCCCCCCCCCCCCCCTCTGCGGCCCCTTTCTTTCTCCCCTTACCTTGCAGTACCGATACAACACAGATTTGCTTGACCGTTAATGGGAGAAGCGAAAAATACGAAGAATAAGAACGAGTAAAGAACGGGTTTTAACGGCGTCGTTTAAGGCTTAATCTACCGGGTGATCGTAAACAATATTTTTCGTCAATTTTTCGTTTCAACCCGAAGCGGATATGCATGGGCGGTGGAAAATGCGCCGAGATTTTAATAAAAACTTATCTCGGACGAGGCGAGTTTTTATCCGCTTGCCGGGCTGCATGCGTCATCGTACAGTTGAACTGTTCGATATTACGTGAAATCTTTAATTTAACGTAGTTATACGAAATCTCTTGCGGATTACAGTTCGTACGTACCATCGTGTGCCATGTGTACCGCGGGCAACGTTTATCGTCAGCCGATAGAAAGAGAGAGGAGGCAGAGTCGTAATTAACCGCGTGACACGTACTTTCGCGCTTCGCCTAATTCGGTTTCACGAGTTGGCGAAATTCTAAAACCGTTTTTGATATCCAAGCCTGTACGCTGTCTGCAAAGATTTTGCAAGTATCTTGACGACCCTACACTCCTAACGTAAAAACAGTTTATATCATTATACGAACTGATATTCAACCGAATGGCGGAGATCTGGGGCACAAAGTTGTGAGCTCTGTGTGAGTGCAAACTGTGCGACAGTGTTTCAATCGGAGTAGGTATACAACTAAAATTACTGCACAATCGCGCCACGTGTTCAATTGGCCAAGTCCATCGTAGTCTCGCATTTCGCACAATACTTAAGCAAAGCTGGATTTCGCGAAATCGCGACTTTACAATACTTTATTAATAATTACTGGAAGCTGACGCGGCGGCTGATGGCATTTTATTGTACCTACTTCAAACGCCGTCTGCACGATTTATATTCTCATACGGTGATAACGAATGCGAAAACCTTGGATTGGTTGGATATGTGATACATATTCTTATCGCCGCAGTATGTACCTGTATATTAATCATGATCATTCGCTCAACGCCTTCTATGACAATTTCTCTCTCTTTCTGTATTGTTTAATGAATCCTATTATATCATACGCGTATGTATGCATGTATGTATTTAGGCCTACGTATTGCAGTGAAGGAGAAATTACTATAGGTGCGTACATAAACCATCCACCACGATGGCGGATACACCACCACCCTGCGCAAAAACCATGAAAGGAAAGAAAAATATAATAAGAGAAGATGGTAGATAATTCTTGAGTATGTGTCATAATACTGCAGGATATGATTGCGGCAATACTGCGATTCGATATGATATGGGACAAAAAAGAGAAGTGAAATTTTCAACCGGATCGGAAATCATATAGATCAAGTAAAGTAAAATACAAAAATCATGAATAAAACCAATAATGATTACCTACCGTCCATGCGTGCGTGTTATGCGTCCGCGTTCTCGCTCTTTCTCTTGGTCAAAGGTTCTTCGAATATTTTCTTTCGTCTTTTCCTTTCAGTGTGTGCGTGTTGTTTTTTTCTTTCCTCGTTTCGTAAATACGGTTGTAATAAAGAAACAGTGTGTATGCAGCATGAATGTGCAGAAATGAAAAACAGCCATTTATTGATTGTCCGTCATTTTTATACATTTTTTTTTTCATTTTTTTTCTCTTTCTCTTGTTCTCTTGTTTCGATTAATTTTTTGACATATTTTCGAATCAAAATTTAGCACTGATTCTGTTGTTTGCAATTTATAAGCTGCAATTATATATATATATATATATATATATATATATATATATATGGTGAATTTGGAATGGTTGTGGATATAAGGTGCGGGTGGTTGTTTGCATACGACCGCGGCTCAGCCTTTCGTATCTTTGAATTTTCTTCCCCCCCGCCCCTGAGTTCTCACGTTATCAGCAACGACGTTCGTCAGTTAAGTAAATGATGAAAAAACATACCGTCTCATTGATTGTGAACTCGCGTGCCCATTGAGGACGGAAATGATGAGGTCGAAAGCCGCGAGGTAGGTAAACAATTCGTGTTCATGTGTATGGTGTATAAAATTGCACCGTCGACAATTGAAAAACTACGTAGGTATGTGTGTAATAATGCATTTAGCAAAGATGACGAAATCATACGACCGTCGCAAATACGAAACGTCAGAACCGCAGTCCATGCTCTCAATAATAAATAAGCTTTGATGTTTAACATGAAATATAAATATATTTGGGTGGTATTGTACAGTCAGTGGATGGTTCATATATACACACTATTTACACGCAAAAGACGACGTGACTTATCGTTAATCACCTCACACGTCGTACAATTTTCATTGTTCGTTTCTCATTTTATTTCCGTCATATATCTTTCTAATATGTATTTCATTATAGCTCTCATTCTCTCACTATATTATCATATATATAGAGAGAGCGTGAAGAGTGCAAGTGAGAATAAAAAGAATATCTATATATACGTGTGCTGATATATATAGGCATATATACATATATATTCTTTTTATTCTCACTTGCACTCTTCACGCTCTCTCTCTCTCTCTCTCTCTCTCTCTCTCATTCTCTCATTAACATCCTTCCCTAAATATCGTAATTCATGCACGTGCGCGCCTGCAACCACCAAAATCCTTCCTACTTGTTAGCGTCGTCAGTCGTTGTTGTCATTATCATATAAACTAGACGTATATTTTTAATTCTTATGTGTGTCAATTAGTCAATCATCAATTATACAGGACTCTTGATGCACATATATGTATGACGAGTCAGCTATAGACCATTGAAATACTTCGAACTTCTATTATAATTATATGTATACCTACATTATGTACAGACTTAGATAACTATGGTCAGAGAAATAAGCGTAGAGGTGTATCACACTAGAGACTTGTACATTATCGTAATATAAGTGTGTGTGTGCGTGTGCATGTGTACACGCGCGCACGAATATATAATAGATATCATCATTAGACGCATGTTTATGTGTATCATTATCGCTAGTTCGATCATTCTCATCTTGTCTTTTCCTTTTCTCTCTTTGCATCGATGTCTAATCGACAACAATATAAGCTTTTATCTATGGTATTATGCGTTTTGGCTATGCGTATACTTCGTAAGATTTACCGGATATCTGATTATGGTTTTTTTTTCTCTTTCCAGATCTCTTTCCTTGCGGACGCAGCACAGGCGAATGTTCATGTAAGTGTTTTCGATTAGTTTTGAAATCTTTCCTACATATCACAACACACCCATGCATAAACTACACATAGATGTGAAATCGAGTCTGCCTTTAAAAGAGTCTCAATCCACCGTCTGCAATTGAAGAAATATGCTGTTTCCTGCTTTCAATTCGCAAACATTTATCGTAATCGTTACCTATTATCATCATCGTTATAATTATTATTGTCATGAGAATATCGTAATAATCTGGGAATAAAAAGGGGAGAAGAATCACAACTATGCTCGTACTGAAATTAGAGGATTCAAGATTAAACTTGTGAAGAAATGAAGTTGAAAAAAATCGAAAGTCTTCTATGCCAGAGGTGCGCGCAGCACACTGTATTATATATAGGTGCACGCGTGTGTGGGTGTGTGTGCGAGTGTGTGATTACATGCAGTACAGGTATAATATAATGTACGCACGGCGAAACAGTCTTTTTGAATTACATATGCGTAAGTTCAACTGTCTGAAGAAAGCCAGGTAATCGTTATTATATTTTCAACGACATATAACACGCTATTCTGCATACTTTTAATTATTATTATATGCATATGCACATGTATTTTCAAAGTTTTCTTTCTATTGTGAGGCTTTTTTCTTTTCTCTCATGTGAGCCTGGAAGATTTATCAATCGATTATACACATTCAAATTAACGACCAGAGCAATAATTATATGGTAGTCTACTGCAATTACCGCGTTTTTTTTTTTCGTTTTTCTTTTTATCGCATATATTACCCATGTTATATTCTTTTTTTTTTTATATGAGTAAATATGTATAATTCCATATACTACCGTATATACTACATAATATATACGAATCTGCGTCATTTTATACTCTACCGTATAAGTTGATGATTTTTCTCTCTCTTTCTTTTACTCGCAATAAATTTGTATCTGCAACAACCTCCGATAATCGCGATATACTGCATAATAATAATAATGACGATATAGCGACTACAGATTTTGTTGTGAAATTTACAAGCGACTGATCATCCCAATCTTGAATTTTCATGAAAATCACCTCGGTTACATATCTGTAAAGTAGTATACAATGTATAAGATACATAATTGTCAAAAGATAGAGAGAGAAAGTCGGACCCGGCAATATCCAGGCGATATCCATTAGTATTGCTAAAATTCTCATCGCATAAGGATTTGAAAAGAGGCGCATATACATACATGTACGGTTGTAATTTGTTTTTCTTTATCCTTTCCTGATTCACTTTTACACTACATATTCAATGCTATTAATATTATTATTATTGTTGTTTTTGTTGTTGTTGTTGTTGTCGTCGTCATCATTGTCACAATGAGAAAGAAACATCATTATCGCATATATGCTGAATATAGCTGTATTACGAAACGTACTTTTTTATAGAAATATTCAACTATATGTTCGATATATCTTGTATTTTATTTAATCATTACTATTATCATTGTTCCATGTTGACATTTGTTTTCTTCTCTTCTTTTGTTGCACGATAGTCGTTTGGTAGCCATATTATTTCTTACAATGTCACAACCTCCGTCAGCGGAGACAGCGGAGATATAACGCATAGGTACCTATAATACCCAAGCGACTCGTTCAGAACCGCGGTTTGAAAATCGTTATCTGTGCAGTGCCGCGCGCGAGATTTACATACATTCCGTTTTATTCCATTAAATAATGTATATCTATTATAAACTATGCTGCGCCTATCAAACCAACCGTACGACCAATCGATACGATACGGAAAAATATGCGGTTTATCTTTCGTGTTTTCAGAATTTCTTCCCCATGATCTGCAATATCTACACATTACATATAGCTATACCTATATTAATTATGCGGAATGTCAACGCGTCTCGGGTTGATATAAACTGTAAATAAAAATCCGGAGAATACATGTACGCGATTGAAATTAAGTGAAGTCAGAATACAACTATAGGTTAGAAACTTGGGCTTTTTTCTTTTTTATTTTTTCCTCTTCCGAACGCACATCGAATGTTTATACTCATCACTGCTCATTCGTATTCCGACATTTTTCTCGAGTAAACATCACACATAGATACAATAACAATGCAGGAATCTGAATCGAGCAACGACACATACCTATGATATGTACAAAAAGCAATACATCGTATATCACGTTATTCAAGCATACAGCAATACGCATACAGGTATATGTATAATAACGTGGAAGGTAGGCGGATGCGATTTGTTGTGAGAAAATATTGAGAAACAAAAATATAACAAAATTCCGATCAATCTATCTCGCTCGCTATGAAAATCGATTAGGAAGAAGAAAAATCGAGAAAAAAATTCAGGAACTACGAAAGTTCTAACCCGTTAGACGGAGTGCAAACATATTACAAGCAAGCCGCTCCGATGACCGATAGACGGACGTAACGGACGAGGAAAACGAACATCAGACTTCACGGCACGGCATACTCGCTATCAATTTCACTTACGCCGACGCGTCGCGTCGTCTGGCCGTCGTCACACCACACGCCGCGCCGTCGGTGCGCTACGTATAACTATATGTATTTATATACATCTATGTATAAATATATACATATATAGGTACATATAGATACGTGTATGTGTACAGAGAAGGTACGGACTGACTCGGTCTCGGCTGGCATTCTGCCCTTTTATCCGTTTCCCCCATCGGGCACTTTCCAATCTCCGGGTGCATCGGCGACCATCCCCTTCTTCTCCCCCTTTCGTCGGAGGACGACCGTATCGGATATCCTCTCCGAGTATCGAATATCGACCGGGCCGCGAGTCCCCTCTTATATACCTATATTTTACAGGCCTGTGGCGAATTGGCGAACGTTCGAATATTGCCATAATACATTATATGCATACACACCTTCCTGTAATAATATGGCCGCTGCATGCACGTGTCTTCCGCTTACGAGTAGTGCCGAAAACAACAACAACAACAAAAATAATAATAATAATAATAATAATAATAATAATAACAACAACAACAACAACAACACAACGACACGACACAGTGATACGAGGATTGAAAGAATAATTGCTCGATGGAAAAGGGATGAAGTTTCGAATGCTTTGGAAAACAGTTGAATTATGCATACGCGTAGACCAACGTCGAAATTATTTAGCGGTGTTGCCTGCCGCAGCGCACCGTATTTTCTATATCCTCCTTCATTTCTCGTTATATATTCACGTGCGTAGGTACGAATTTATCTACTTTATTGTATACGATCACCGGTATTTTGGCATTTCGAATTGAAGGCGAGTACACCGTCTGTACATGCATACCTATTGTAGCTTACATCCGTAGGTATGAATATGCGATAAGGAAGAGAGAAGAGATGAAGAAAATATACACTCGTACGGACGCATAATACATACGCACGTTACAGGAAAGTATACGTAACGTATACACATACCTACGTCAAAAAGGTACTTGGAACAAAAAACAAAGGCAAAAAGCCGCTGAATGAACGACTCCGCTGTACCGCTATTCGATACACGTACACATACACGTGTGCCTATATATATATATATATATATATATATATATATATATATATATATATAGGCGTACGGCGTAGGTATATGTATACATATGCATACGTAGGGAGGAACCTCTGAAGCGAATGGCACCGAGTTATATTTGGCTGTGAATTGTGTATGCACAGACCACTGTTATATACGTGGGTAGTACAAGCATACAAGTATTGACTCGAAAAGGAGAATATGCGGAGAATGAGGAGAATGAATAGAATGAGGAGAACGAGGAGAATGAGAAGAGAGAATTCGACGCGTTGTTTCGCATACATACTCGAACTACTCGTTCGTTCTCAATAGTCGTTAAATAGTTTTGGCATAAGTTTATTAATTACACATGGTTAGACGAAAACACTGGCAGGGTGGCCTAGGTATATCCGACGAGATTAGAAAATAACCGCGGTTTGCATATTTCTGTACAAAGTTGTTCCTACGCATACCTACGTACCCATGCGTATACTATACGTATACACAAATATGTACGTACCTATACAGGGGTCGAAATATTTTTTATTTTTTATAACGTCCAATGCCGCAAGTCTCGATTTGGATCGCGTTGGAATCAAGAAACCCGCAATTTAGGGATCTTGTTCGCGACGCACGGCGACTAACGCTCGTTATTTGGATGATTAATCGCCCTTCGCGAGAGATGATGCAAATGGCAATGGAAAAAAAAAACAAGTACGGCATAAAGAAGAATGATCTACGACTTGGAATAGATCGATAGAAAAATAATAATCGACGCGTGAGTGACGGAATGTACCAATAACAAAACCGCAGCGTTTCGACAATATCCAAACTAAATATCGTGCGCCCTAAGCGTTTACCCGTAACATTTAGGCAGAGGTGTTTTATACGCATTAGTAGTGCATAGTTCTCGACTCTGGTGTGAACTTGTACATACTATCGTGTATATCGTATGTTTTACAGGTATCAATATAATATACGAAACACGACGTGGATGACGATAAGTATAACGATGATGACAACAACAATGACGATAATAATAATAACAATAGGAATAATAATAGAAATGATTATGATTTTAATGATGAGGATAATGAGGATGATAATAATCATAATAATAATCATAATAAGAATAAGAATAATAGCTATTGATTAGAAACTAGCAACTAATAGTAATAGTAATCAATCGCAATCGACAATACTAATAATAATAATAATAATAATGATAATAATAATAAGAACAATAACAACAACAACAACAACAATCCGTAATAAGAAGGAAACATAGCTAACATGATACAAGTTTGTTCTCCTTAAATTTTTTTCGCCCCCCCCCCCCCCCCCCCCCCCTGTTTCCGCCAACAGGGGAAGGCTCGACTCATCGTGCTGCGTAGCATGAACATTGTAGTACATGACACGGTGGCGAAAGAGACAGGTAATTATTACGGAATCGAAACGACAATGGTTCGTTGATAACGGAGGAATGAAGATACAGGCAGAAGGTGGTGGTGGGTGTCGAGCGACGATTACGTTCATCGGGCAATCGATCGTCGGAGGGACGGGAGGGGAGGGGGGGTGGGCTTGCGAATGTGGATGTGGAGACGGAGGCGGCGTGCCGGGTTTAGCTTTGGGGCAGAAGCGCGTGATACGCGGGAGCCTCGTAGAACCCGGCGGCCTGTAGGGCGTGGAGGGAGGCGGCCGCGTGGCGTCTGTGGATCGCGGAAGCGTAAACCGCGCTCGACGTCGCGGCGACGGCGGCGGCCGCGTGGTGATGATGGTGGTGGTGGTGGTGATGGTGGGTGGCGGTAAAGTGCGAGGCGAGGGGCCGCGAGGAGGAGGCCGCGGGCCGTCTGTAGGGGTGGATGTGCGAGTGGTTGTGGCGGTGATGGTGCGACGTCGACGTTGTTCCCCCCGACGACGACGCGGAGAGGGTGGTGGAGGAGGAGGAGGATGAGGGCGCAATGAGGCCGCCCGCCCCGGTGCTGCAGGCGGCGATCGAGAACTGCTGCCGGTACGACGACGACGAAGACGACGACGACGAAGAAGAGGTGGAAGACGAAGAAGACGAAGAAGAAGAGGCGGAAGCAGAGGAGGCCGCCGGCTGCAGGAGAACGCTACCACCCACCGCCACGGAGGAGGAATTTCCCGTCGAACACGTCGCCGCTGCTGCAACGCTTTGGTGCTGGTGGTGGTGGTGGTGATGGTGGGCACGCATTGCCCGGAAGTAGTGTTGATAAATACCTGATATAACGGCCTTCTCGTCGGCCGAGATCAGGCTCGTCGCCGTAGGGACGGACGTCATCTGCTGCTGCTGCTGTTGTTGCTGCTGCTGTTGCTGTTGTTGTTGTTGTTGTTGTTGTTGTTGTTGTTGCTGTTGTTGTTGTTGTTGTTGTTGTTGTTGCTGCTGCTGGGAAAGGGCAGCCAACTGCTGCTGGGACAGCGAGGCTTGCTGACCAAGAGACGCGGCGGCCGTCAGAGCCGCGTGGTAGGAGGAACTCTGGGTCGCGGCGACGGCTGCCGCCGCAGCGATGCTGGAAGCGGCCGATGTTGCCGCCGCCGCCGCTGCCGCCGCCGCCGCCGCCGCCGCCGCCGATGCCGATGCCGAGGACGACGACGACGACGACGTCGATGAGGAAGTCGTGGAAGTCGTCGATCGGCGGCTCCTGCTTCGACTCGAGGTCGCGACCGTGGCTGTCGCGGGTGGCGGGAGGTTGTTGACAAAGGGGCTTCGCCGCTCACGCTCGGCCCGCCGATAGTAGCAGGGGTGTATCATTAGCAGGGGTTCGCCACCGCCGGGGGGCGGCTTCGCCTGGCTCGGCAGCTCGTACTCGACGCTGCAGTCCACGTGGAGTGGCTGGGAGTAGTCCTTGTAGGCGGTTACCTGCTCCTTGCAGTACTCCTTGTAGCCCCCCGGACCCGCGGCGCTTATAGCGAGGGCCGACGAGGCCGGGGGCAGAACCGTCTGCCCGGGGGCCGGGGTCGCCGGTATGACCCCGTGGTGTCCGTGCCCGTGCCCGACCCCGATCACCACTTCCTTCTCGTAGCAGGCGGCGGCCATGATTCCGAGACCTCTTCGCTCGGCTGCACTCCTCCTCCCTTCTCTCGTTGGGGTTGGGTTTCGAGCTTATCGCGCACCGACGGATCGTTATTATTCCGCTTGTTCCTCGAGGCTGTCACCTCGCCGCTTTCGCAGACACTCACTGACACTGATGCTGCTCCTGGTACGCGATCCTTCTCTCCAAATTCATGACACCCCGCCTTCTCGTCTTCCTCGTCCTCCTCGTCGTCAACCTCGACGACGCTCAGCCTGTCATACCTCGGGCCCGTTCTTGGCACATCAGCGATCGCTATTCGGTGGCTCGCCGAGGATGAGTGATCGCCGAAACCGAGCCTCGAATCCAGGACTGACGAGGCGAGGCCCGCTACTTGGTTATATTCTCACACTCTCGGACTTTTTACCGCGGTATAATAACTCTGTCGCTCCCGTAGTGTTGGACCAAGAGGTGGTATATATCCAACACGGAGGAGACGCACGTCGCTTTCCGGTATCCACAATAAATATCCCACCGATTAACCGATTGTATTATCTAGATTTTGTAACAGCCACTGTCGCTTCCCGTCGATCACGACGATGGTGATGATGGTGATGACAATGATGATTATGGTGATGGTGATGATGACGAAGATGATGATGCGAATGTGCCGCCCACCCGTCGATTAATCCAGACGCATTGCACGGGGTTTACTTTTGACGTAATATCCTTGTTGCTTCTCGTATCACTTCACACTATTTTCCATATGCCAGGCCGTACGTTTGAACAAATAAATAAAAATAAAACGGCGGGGGGGGGGGGGGGGGAGGGCAGCAGCAATACAGGGGGCAACAGAAACGAAAGTAACACACTCCACTCGCAGATAAAACGACGATTTTCTGCACGTAGCACAAAAATATAATTATAATTATTATATTACATCACCAAATTCGCACGGTTTTATAATTCGTCATTCCGGGATCATTGCTCCTTGACCCAGAGAGACCAAGACGCCCGTATATAAGTATTTTAACGAAGACCTCGTTGTGAGGCGAATTCAAGGCAAAACGATACACAATAATTTCTTTTCTCCTTTTTTTCCTTTTATTCAAGGAACAGAACGCCAGTTGTACTTCACGTATTCGTTACGCGTGAAAGTTCTCCATGCACTGCGGAACGATGGATCGCGTTGCGTAGGAGAATAATTATTCGGCAAACTGGTAGAAGGGATAAACGACAACGAATAAACGGATTCGGAAAACTGCGAATCGAAGAAGAGATCGCGCACACATTTGGGCAAAACGACTAGAGTTCTCCACTGTTCGGTCGCTTGCTTCCGTTTCTCCTCTCCTCGAGCCGATACCGGTAAGTATCTTTGATTATTTTCCAAACAGTTTTCCTCTACTCTTACCCGGCCACGAGATTGTAACTTCTCGATACACTGTCGTCGTCGTTAAACACTCTACTATACTGTACGCACGTTATTTATTTTTTTTTTTCCTCTATCACAAATGCCTCGTTCTGTCCGTGTGTATTCTACCGTATACTCGAAACTTGCGTGCGTGTGCGTGTGTGTCTGTCCGTCCGTGTGTGGGTGTATGTATGTACGTACGTACGTGTATGCGGGCGGCGAAAAACACCTCGCCAAAAATCGGTCGCTCGATCGTTACACGGCGAACGTCGAGCTGCGACTGAGGAGCCCTCGAGCCGCCACTCCCCGCTCGGCTGGTCCGCGTCGCCACCTCCCACCTTCCGACCCCCACCGCCGGGAACCGACCTCCCCTACCGCCGCCGCTATTCACCCCTGTCCCGGCTGCAGGGGCGCCTCGCCGGGCTACACCCTCGTCCCGGGGGTTTCCTAATTCCCTCTTCATCCTCAGCGGCGACGGGGCGGGGTGGATTAGCCGGTTTGACGCGATTTCGGTACATGTGCCTGTATCTTGGCCCGTCCGGGGTTGCCTCTGGTTCTCTTACGTCGTCGCTCCCGAGGAGACGGCGTTATCGCCGAGATATACCCGAGGGAGGTGAAGGATGTAAGATCGACGTCGGACGTTTCATTCATACCTAAAATCGTTATCGGATAAGCGGCGCAGCGGAGAAGGAGATTAATCGCACTTATCGCCGTACACGGACACGTGCTTTCCGACTCCCACTTCGTTAGGTTCGTCGTGTCTCGTGATCGCGGAGTTGAAACAGCCACCGCATTGATTGTACTTGTACGGCGGTGAAATCGCCGCGTTCGTCTATAATGGAAAATAACTATAGATACCAGGTGGTAGGTTGTATTTTTCAGCGATATGCCCGGGGTTCGGGAAACTTGCGTTTCTACCTTGAGCGGCTTCCTCCCCGCTCGAGGATTTCAACCTGTTTCCCCTTACCGCCCCTCTTCTGTCTGGCGCTCGCCGCCCCCCGACGACGACGCCATCGCCGCATCCACCCCTCCGTCGCGTCGACGGAAATCGATTCAAAGAGCTGTTTTGGCACAAGGCGACATTTTTATAGACAATGGATGGGTGTTTAATTAAGGGCTGCCGCCTACCCTTTCCTCATCCCCACCGCGCACCCTTATACGTATACATGATGTTTTCGTCGCGCGTTTCGCGATGCGATTTTCGCAGGCCGTGTCGAGGATGATACGCGATTCGCGGAATACGAACAAGTTTCGCAACCGCGGATGCCACGGGGGCTCCTGTTGGAATATTGCACAACGTGTGTGCGTGTGTGTGTATGTGTGTGCGGGTGTGTGTGTGTGTGCTCGAGGCCCGCGGTGCCGATATCGTATATATTTCCATTATTTGGCCGCGTGCATGCGCGAGAAGCTAAAGGTGAATGACGCCTCTTACTCATGCTGGCCCCGTCGCGTCGTCGCCCGTCGACGTCGTTCGACAGAGCAACCGCCATCCGCCATCCGCCGTATCACACCGTCCACCTTTGAGCACCGCCGCGCGACCGAACACAATGATGCAAGTCGTTATTAACTCCTCGTGCGAGGCCTTTGTCCAACGGATTTAAGAATTTGAAATTCTAACTCCGCGCGCGGCCGGTTTCTGAATTCGTTCCGTCTCATTTCGCAGTAAGATTAGCTGGGGTGACTGTCAATAGATTCACGGTAAAACGGTTCGTCCGACTTATCGCAACCGTACGACATCGGTGCAGTTATAGGTCGACGATGGCCAACCTCGCCACGCCTCGTCGTTTCTGTGACACCGCTCTCTGGTTGCCCCCCCCCAGCACGCCATTCGCTATTCTAATGTCCAAATCGTTTTACATTACCATTCGTTGAATCGCGGGCGACGATCCTCCTTCCGCCGAGTCCTTCCTCGATCGACGCCAAACTATAACTCGAGACGACGGACTCCGTTCGTCTTCCGCCGCTTTTAAGTTACATTGCACCCTCGTCGATGATACGACGCGCCCTCCAACGACGCAAACAATGCATTCCACACCCATGTCCCCGAGATACATCCTTCCCCGGTCCTTTTCTCGTTTCGATTTTTTGCACACAATGCCGCAGATGCGGGTACGACGACGAACTTAATTATTATAGGTACCCACCAGACTTGACTAGATAATATCGCTTTAGAAAAGCCATCGACGAGCTGTTGTGGACTGTTTATTATGCCGCATTATTTCGGGCTGACCGTCTGCGTATTACAGCGTATAATGAGCCGTGTCAAGTCCCTGGAATTTCGACGGTCAGTCGGTCAGCCGGTCGCCCGAATCATTGTCATATATCAATAAATGTTCTTCGTGAGGCATAATCCTTCCCACCATTCCATATTTACAACCTCACGAGTTCGCAGCGTAGCCGGCATGTATAGGTATAGGTTATACCTATAGCCTGCGATCCTTCCTGCCTTCGTAAGCCCGATCTTATTCGGGAACCGCGTCGGACTTTACTTTTCATCGGAAAAAAGGAGGAAGAGGAAGAACTAGGTTCGGTTCTATCCGTTCACCGCGCGCAGCTGCTGCTGGCGTAAATAAGAAAATCACCCTATATCGCGTTTCTATCGATTCGGAGAAACATATAATAACGACCGAGAGATCGCAGCGAGGCAAAAAGCGAGCGGACACACTCGAGATGACGGGGACCCGGTCCAACGCTGTAATAGTTAATTAGGTCCGCGCGAGCGAACCACCGAGGAATTTTTCCTCGCTTTGTATCGCCCAAAGGACGACCCGGCCACGATCGTGTTCTCTGCCACGGACTGTTTTGCGTCGACGTCGAATTGCGGTCTCCACCGACCGCTGCCGCTGCGCCGTGCAGCCTACTGCGGTCGTATAGCCCCTATCCTATACGCTCTCCGTCAGTTGATATCTCTTTCTCTCTCTCTCTTTCTCTTTCTCTCTGTCGTCGTCACCATCTCCGTCTTCGTCTCCCTCATGGTCGTTCGACGATGCAAAGGCGACTGCGGTCACCGATCGTAACAATAGCCGTTGATAATTATCCCGAGATTAGGGCGTATCGGAGTCGAACGATGTATACCTTGTGCTTACCGCCGGTACCGGCTTTTAGTTTACAGAAAATTGCGCGACGGTTACGACCGAGATCGCGATATATTATACGTCCGCGTGTAACAAATAAAGACCCCGTATTCAGACGTGACTAACGATCAAAAAAGAAGCGAAGTCGAGAATGCGAAACCGGGAGAAAATTTCACCGAATTGGCGGTATAATCGGCAGATTTTCATCACAGCCGCGAGTGGACGACGGCACGTTTTTTGAATTTTTTTTTTAAATTTTTTTACTTCACCTGCAGCGACGGTTCTTCAAACAACCGTGCCAATAATGCCCATATTGCATAGGCGTGAAGTGAAATCGGCATCGATATAACGCAGCGGAATATAAATTGACGAAATAAATCGATTCGGACGACTGCGTACTTACATGCCGAACCGATTGCGTAGTACGATCATTTTCCTTCCGACCCTCCGCTCCTCTGTACCTAAATATATAAGGAACGAGCCCATAGACAATGGCTCGACACGGTATAAAGTACAATTAAGAGAAACGATCTCTGACCGTCGCGTCGGGTTCCGCCTCTCACGCATCCGCATTATGCCCGGCAAGAAGAGGCCTGCCTACCCGCAGCCTAGCTCCGTATCTCGAGACGCCGCTGCAGTCTCGCGTCAAGTGCCGATGGGTGGTGGGCTGCTCACATCCTCCTCCTGCCATGCCTACTCGTCGCTCGTTGATCGGTTCCTACCCGGCCCGGATTCGTCATGTTCTCCAGTCATACAACCATTTTGGCTTACCGTCTTCCGGGTGCATCCGCGGAGCCGAGGATCGTGCCTTCGTCGCCTTTCGCGTACGCGGAAGGTTATTATCGTAGGTATGTAGTATCATAGGTCGAGCGGTGCGAAGAAACAACCATTTTCCGGAACCGTAGTTGCTCACAGGGACAAATCCATCCTCGCCTTCGGGTTTAGTCCCGTTTTAGGATACGCCGTATCCGAATGGCATAACCGATATGCATATACCTATACGTACCCGTGCGGTTTCTCCGTCTACGTATCGATCCAAGGCTAAAACAATTATATCTGTCCGCCGAATCGGGGGAGACGCAGCAGCAGCGGCAGCGATTTGCCGCGCGTCGCCGAACGTTTGATCAGCCTTGATCTACTTCGACGGTGCGCGTAACAGGCGTAGTTGGATACGACACCTACTTATCGCACGCGGTACTGCGGTAATGGGTATACGAATTTGATAGTATGTCGACGTAGCGTCTGTCCAACACCTCGCAGACCCGGTCCTCGTGTCTCCCGGATGCAGCTTTTCAGGATGAAAAAACACTCCGAAGTCAAACGTTACGACCGGCGTACCTAAAACTCTGTTCAATCGTCGGTCAGGTTTCCTCTTCGTCCGCACGTGCCCGGCGCTGCATAGCCGATTCATCCTGCAGGTCTTTTCTCTCCTGTCGAGATCAGTTTTTCGCCGGGCATGTAAGGCCGTACGGCACGGGGTAGGTGCGACGAAGGGGGAGGTGCACGTGTGCGATGGGTGGCCGAAATGATCCGCAGGAGCAGGCGGGGCGGGTGACTGGAGACGGTGGGAAAGACCGGAGGCAACGTTTTTCGAAGACTTAGCCGTTGCCATGGCGACGCTAACTAAGATGGCGGGTGCAGGAGCTGAGGAAGCGAGGAAGCGAGGAAGCGGGGGCCGGGAACCGCACGTTTGGTCTAATCAGCGGGACTGCGGCGGGAAAAACTTGAGACCCCGACGCGGACCACCCGCGGGACCCGCGGGAGATGTGGCTCCGGGTTCCCGATACCTCCTCCTTACGTATACATCCCGCACGTGCCTATCGATCCTTCGCGTCGCCGTGCACCCTGACAATTTCTCGGGGTTCACCTGTCCGTCATCCTCATCGCGCGAGTATCAGGCATCGGCCGGGCGATTCTCCGAAATCGCGTGTCCGAGGATGATCGGCGTGCATCCAGCTTCTCGGGCCTTGTTTTTCGAGGGGATGGGTCCGCAACTTTTACGCCGCCGTGCCGAGGTTCGATACTTGGATAGCCCGTGAGGTTCTACGTGCGCGAGTGGGACTTTTGTTTGTTTTGCCTCAAGGGCGGCGGAGGGCGCGATCGCGTTGCACCCGCACGCGCTGTACCCCCATGCCCCCTGCGCTTCTACGCGCTGTATAGGATATGCATGCGTCCGCGGTGTTGTACGAATGACTCACTTCTACGCTGTAAAAGCCATTACGATATAAAGATTTTACTGAGAAAGTGGCATCGTAAGTATTGTCGAAAATCTACACGATATAATACCGAAAGAATTATATGCGCTTAGGCTAATCCTTACATTATAGCTTTTCGAAAGCAGTAATTGTTGCTCACCATTGTGTAGGTAGGTACTTTCGGATATATGACCCCTAGTGTTCGAAACGCATTATGTATACGGGCGCCTCGTACGTTATTAATGCCTCATCCGTCGGATATACTCGTGCATATATATATATGAATTATCGTGCGACCGTGCAATATAAATATCGACTTTCCAGGTATCGTCCATGTGGGTACCTACCTACATAAATGGTCTGTAGATACGAAGGCACGCTTTGTGTTGCGAATTAACGAACCTAATATTATTGTTGAAAGTAGACAGACACTACTGCGTGTACAATTGCCGGAGTGCGCAAAGCGACTGGCGGCAAACAAAACGATAAAAATAAGAATAAAAATACATACGGTGATGTAGGGGGGATTTGGCAAATGGGAAGTAATAAAACTGGCAAATAGTATAAAATTGCGCTTACAACGCGAAATGTAAATAAACGGGTATTTGGTCGACTGCCCGGCTAGCTTACAGCGAGAATAGCGACGCGTAACTATATAGCGTCGCTTTAATACAAGCACACTGACGCACCCGCGATTATGCCCGACATGCAATATGATTCACACCGCACGTTAGATTTTCACAATCGCGCGCAGCTTTTACGCTGGCTGGGGAAGGGAAAAAAAGAGTAAGAAAAATATCACAGAGCGGCGAAGTTGGGAATGAGGGTCGTGACGTTTTCGTATAAAAAGAGGTACCTACGCAGAATTGAGGCGGAAAGTCCGTACGTAATAAAAGTATCAACTTCTCTCTCTCTCTCTCTCTCTCACCCGAACGAAAAGATAATGCGAGGAACGACCATTTGACTCAAGCTTTCACGAGTATTTCACGAATCGTGCAATAAGAACGACGCCGTGGTATATTTGGCGAATACGTAAGCAGTTACGGGAAAAGATGAGGGAAAAAAGGTAGTACCTAACTCGACCAGTACCCACTGCCCAGCTGCGTGTGTCAATATTGAATAATTCGGTAAACGACGGCGGTGAAATCTCAAAGGCTCTACGCGTCACCGCTGTTTGCAAATTCCGTGGCGGAATGGGTATTTCTTAAAAATTGGCCATAGTTGCAGCCGCGGTGATCATTTCCCGCTATCCGTCCCCTTCTGCCGTCCTTGAGCTGCGGGAAATGAAGAATTAAGATTGCCGAAAAATTCACCGTACCATGCGGCGTCGTTAGGCCGCACGCAGACCGAAGAGTTAGTACGGACCCTTATCTCCTCACCGGGTTGTTTAATCGTCGCGATGTCGTTTCTCGTTTCCCCTCCCGAGATTTCGGCGGGAGGGGGAGGGGCTGCAGAATTCTCTTCAAGTCTTCAGCGCCGCGCCGCTCGCAGGGGGGCGCGGATCACGTTACCCTGAGGCATAAGAAGATCCTTACTTTTTCCTCGCTGCAGCATCCGAGTCAATGCCGCAGTGCACCGCGATACACTAACCCGCATAAGCATGACGTGAATGCATCGCATCGTAACAGCTGATATCCATACTCCTCGTCAGTCCGCATTTCTTTCGAGCTCATTGTCAGAGGAGATTAGGGCCGATCGTCCAACCGGCTGGTTCGGCACTGCCACGCACGCACGGTACGAGGCAGCCAGAGTCGGCGTCTATCGGCCGGTGGATTAGCCGAGGGCAGTCGAGGCCGTACACTTACGAGGGCTCACCGCATGTAGGTATACGTACGTGCCTCTCGGCCGTCAAGTCTGGATGCCGTTGCAGCCCCGGGAAACGCACTTTATACAATATCGTCTTTGGGGTCTCGTTTCGCTGGCCGCATTCCCACGCGCCTTCTCGGCTCGCCCGGGAGAGATTACACGGATCCAGGCGTGCAACACGCGTGCGTCGCCAACTCAAAAATCACGGCTTACCACGGCCGGCGTGGATGCACCGCTCGTTCGCTACGGGACGATTCCGACGCGTAGGGCTTAAAGCGGCAGAAGTTCGTCGCAGGAGATTCCCGGCGAGCCGAGAGAGAGAGAGAGGGAGGGAGGGAGAGAGAGAGAGAGAGAGAGAGAGAGAGAGAGAGAGAGAGAGAGAGAGAGAGAGAGAGAGAGAGAAAGAGAGAGAGAGAGAGAGGAGCATAAGTAGGCACGGAACTGATCCTAAACCGGACACCGACCGTCACCGGCGGCTGCTCGCCTTATCTCCGTTCTCTGCAACCCGTATCCGCTTAACTCGGGTTCTCCGGGTCCTCCGGGTCCTACGAGTCCCGCGGTGTAATTATGCAGGAATTCTTTCGATGCCGGGGACAGGGGAATGGGAGAATCGGGCTTACTACGTGATTCCCTGCATATGCATGCGGCGGCAGACCCGGACTTTATATTTTACCATTAACAGCTGCGTCTGATGATACAACCGCGCGCCGAGTTGGCGTACGCGCACGAGCCTTGAGTATAGTATGCTCGACGGTCCTAGTCGCACGACTCTGACAGTCCAATCGGGAACTTGAAGTACATCCGATATTCACGAGCCGCGTCGAGGAGATTTTTGCAGTCTCGTCTGTCGAGGTGTTGAAGAGCGACGAGTATTAGCGGAGAACCTTTCGGTTGCCGAATTGGAAACTGATTTTAATTCTCGACGTCACGTTGTACGAAAGAACCGTGCAGTCCATTATGCGTTGTATAATAGCGAGAACGAGGTCTGTGCCCCTTTGATGGCTGAAAATCGAACGGCTTTTGGCACGTTCCGAAATTGGCAACTACATCTGTCACGGCTAGACGAGCTAGTACGGAGCGATTTTCCTGCGACGGCGATATCGGGCCAAATACCGTCGCTCGTATCCCTCCGTAATTGCACAAGCGATCGCGTACGCTCATATTAGGCAATCGCTTATTGAGCTCCGACTCCAGACGCCGCCCGCGGCGTTGACCACCGACTGATTTCTCTCTTCGCCACGCAGACTTGATGCACGCTGCAACGCTGACGGACGACTGACAGCCGGTGAGCCGCGCCGATGGCCTCCGACTTCCCCCTCCTCGGACCCGGACGAGTGGCAACAACGGCGAAGCGAGTTGAGAGACGGATGAAGGGAGGTGGTGAGTGTCTTTGGCGTAATTTAAATAACCCAGGTATTGCTCAGCTTTGAACTTTGTGATCCCCTGGTAAAGAACTGTCGCGTCGCCTACTCCGAGGAAGTTTCGCAGTCCTCGGTATGGACAATTGTTCCCCGATCCTCTCGAGGACGGCTATCTCCAGAGCTCGGCCGGGCACCCTCGAGTTGCGACGGTTAAAATAAATAAAATTAACTACCTTTTAGAAATGTAAAATGAAAATTAGTTGCGCCCAGAAATGAGATAAGCGGGCAGAGCGGCGCGGCGAACGGCCGGGTGTACGGGCACAGCCTCGCTTCATCCTGCATTTAAAATGCGATCCGTAGATCTCTCGGATATCTCGATCCCGCTCTCGCCCCGGGAGTAGAGACGACGGGATGCTGCGTCAGAGGAGAGTTCTCGGTATTACTCGACAGAAGATTACACTTTGTAACTCTGCCCTCGGCTGACGCCTGCTCTCCTGGCGCAAACTCACTCTCATCCTAGGAGCGCGCGGTGCACAACGCCAATGCCAGTCAAGTTCACCTAGTTATAACTGTCTACGCACCTAAATGGTACACGGGCAGGGTACGGGCCACCATTGTTGGCGACAAACACAAACGCGAAGTCGAGGAACGTGACTGCGGGGAATCGTTCTTATCATTTTAGTTGTTTCGTTTTTAGTGTCGAACCGTACAAAGACGACTGCGCGCAGCACCGGGGTATAACAACGCTCCATTCTTCTCGTAGCAGGTAGCCAAACGTGCGTGTTCCGCCGCCGCATTGTGACGTCACTCCCGTACGGACGTAGGTATATACTCACCCACCCACCCCACCTACTCAGCTTATCCGTTCCTCCGCCCGTCCGTCCGTCTGTCCGTCCGTTTCTCCTTGCGTTAATAAATCAGCCCGTCTCCCGTACGCCGCAGATAACTCGGCGGTATTTTCTCCATGCATGCAGAGATCCGCGTAGGCGGGAGCTTCGCCAAAACATAAAACGTGACCCCTTCTCTCTCTCTCTCTCTCCCTTTCTGTATCCCTCTAATACCAGTGCATTGGTCGAATTATTTTCGGGGGTCCTCTTGACCCAACCTTCTACTTCGGTTGGAGTAACCTCGTCAATTGTTGCGCGGACACATTTATCCCAGATCCATTTACCACAAATACATATATTTTAACGTTCTACGTATCCGGTAATTTCTGTCTAACCAAAGACTAAACTTATTCTAGACTGACTCGGAGATAATACAAGAAGGTAGAACTTACGCGAAACCGATGTGCGTTTTTTCCCCCATGGTCGGCTCCCTGGCTGTTCCGGGGCCCTTTCGAAAGTTCGGCAACTGTCACGGATATGAAAAGTGAAAAAAGTATAAAAGAAAAAAAATAAAAAATAACGGATGCCCAATGCGTATCTATCAACGTTGCCCTCCGATTTCACCCGGGCATGCAGGCGGACGCGGAGGCTGGCCGGCGTCGCCCCTCGAGACCGCTTTGTGGATCTGCTCATAATTTATTGGGAGCTGCCTGCCAGACCAAACCGTAACAACGCTGCGCTACGTTGCGTCGCGTTACGTCGCGTCGCGTTGCGCTGCGTCACCGAGCCGGCCCAACCTTCCTACCAGCTTCCTACCTACCTACCTACCGACCAAGTCGAGGGATTGTTCTGCAAACTTGTTCACCGATAAGCGCCGAGATATATGGACCTCGTTATGTCGCTCCGTCCGTTCTATTACTTACACTCATCCTTTCGCGGACCCTCAATCAGAGCGGCTTAAACTTACTATGCTTCAGCCCGCCCCGCCGTGTATACCACACACGTTATATATACCTATATAATCATACGCACCGTGCTAGTGTGTTAGTTACCACGTACCGTACGCGTACGTGCAATCGGTTCATTCTTGCGATGACCGTGTACGATCCTGCAGCAGAGATAACCATTGGAAATTCAGTCGCTAAAGGGCATTATTGCTATAAGGAGTCTCCCAAATATAACGATATCGCATAGATAGGGTACCCGAAGTAGGCGTTATGCATGTACGGATGGATGACATGGTTTGCATCGATTTATTTCAGGCTGACGATGACGCACACGCTCCTTGCTTCTTGCGAGCAATTTCACTCGCGTATCTGGAATACAGTACCTATTCTCTACCATTAAAATCTAATATTTCCATTTCCATCGAGCCTGATCCGGCAGATTATGAAGTGAAATTCGTAGGTCGCTTTGCGCCTGTACGACCACGCGACGCAACCGGGCATACACGAGGTCGTTTCAATCTCTGCCGGGTTGAAACGGCATCTGTGGGGGGCAAGTTGAACCACGCGGCGTTGTTATGCAACACCGAAGTTCTAGAATTCCAGCCTGCAGGCCATACCGGCGTGGCGAATGGTCGACGGTGATACGGGTGCGTCCGTAACTATTGCTAACTTCTCGTTCTGCCGTTTATTATCAAGGAATAGTAAATTTCCCTCGAAATCGTTGTACGATTCACGCTGCCGTCAATGTGAGTGAATTGTGGCCAACGATTATTACTGTGTATCATGCGTTACTTAGACGTCTCTTTGTTAGTATGCCATTGATTTCTCGCACGTTATCGTAGTACTAACCTAACCCGGATCGGGATCTAACCTTGAATTAAGGAAAAAAAAAAATAAAGAAAGACACGGAATGCAGCTCCTCGGTCGCGAGGAGAAACTCCGTTCACCTCACTAGGGATCGTAAACATTTTAACATCTATTTTTTTTATTCTCTTCGTTTACAGAGAACTTCCCAACGACTCGAACCGTGAGATAAGTGCGGTATTTTTGAAGAAGCATGTTATGCAGGCTGTGAAAAAATTATTCGGAGCTGTTGGGGCCAAGTCGCAAGTAGATATACTCAAGTACAACGTCAGCGACCGCAGATTCGTCCTTCGCTGTCAATCCGACAGCTACGTTAGACTGAGAGCCGCTTTAACGTTGGCCAGTGACTACGAAGGGGAGCCTTGCGTTTATACCGTTCATAAAGCGTCTGCGAATCTTCTATCTCTAGCTGCCGATAGCAGGACTTTTATTCATTAAGTAAATTTGGTAGTATTGTTCAGTTTTTTCAAGTCATAGATTTAAGGTTAAATCAATCGTCGTTTAGTCATGTCGATTGTTAGAAAAGAGGGTAAGGACACAATAATATTTGCCTCCAAAGAGGATCACGCCTCTCCCAGTAAAGTGAATCTTCCCGAACCCGAGCCAAGTCCCGGTTTGATACTGGCCAACGGAGAAATAAACTGGAACTGTCCGTGCCTCGGTGGAATGGCGACTGGCCCTTGTGGTCTTGAATTCAGAGAGGCGTTCTCTTGCTTTCACTACTCCGCCGCAGAGCCAAAGGGCTCGGATTGCTACGACGCTTTCAAAACCATGCAGACTTGCATGTCCGAGTATCCTGCGCTGTACGGAAACAAGGAAGCCGACCTCGACGATCTTGGTCAGGCTGAGAGTCAGGCGGTAGTTAGCAAAGACTCTGAAGATCCGATAAAGGACAGTAGAGAAAGCAAGAGCGATGAGAATGGGATCGAAGCGAGCAGTGGTAGTAAAAACGAGATGCAACACTCGGTAGGGTCCAAATGAGAGATGTATTTACATATTATTGACAACGTTAGATATTGTTACTTTATGTACTGCCAATTTAGTAATTCCTTCGTTAAACAATCGGCTGTTGGTCGATATATCTTCGAGGCATGTGGATCAAACAGTTGTACAAAATTTCATCTTGCCGTCGATAGATATCGAAGCTTAACCAATAGATTAGAATATCGGCAATGTTTTGTATCCCTGGTGTAGAAAGAGGTAGAATATTATCGTAGAGGAACAGTAAACTCTTTTCACTTACTACCAGTTGTAATCGTTCGAAAGCATATGGTGTGCCGAATTTCAATAGTTGTATCTATCATTCTTACGTGCATTTTTGTAACACGCACAGTTGTCTGTTGCGTGAAATTGCGATCATTTCTTTTCTTCTATGGTACTGCTATGTCACGAATAAACGAAAAATGGAGCGCTGCATCTGTTACATTTCCCAACGAACGCTGCTATTCATGTGTAATTGTGTGATTCCTGTTTATGCATATACGAGTAAACCGTGAGAGTAACATTTTGTTTCAAATGTAGAATAAACGAAGAGCAGGGGGGCCGATTCGTTACGACGCTCCAAGTCCCGTTAACGCCGTTTGAATTTGGCGCCGGATTCGGTTAGGTAGAAAGTAGTTGACGGTTCTGCCGTCGTTGGCGTTGACGCAGCGTGTGGCGGCCATGTGACGTCAAATTATCCCCCTAACAAGTTTACCAAGCACGTCGGAATCAACGAAGTTCCCCGTCCCGTATTTTCCTACCAGGATCGTTGGTTAGTGAGGGCCGAAACAGTGACGTGGTTAAAGCGTGTTATTTATACCGCATCGGTGTGATTACCTGAGCACGTTGAGTAGGATACGCGTGTGCATTCCTTGGCAGTGTCTAAGAGTGTCGGGTATTCTACGTGGGCGCTCAGTTTTTTGGCATGCGCCAGGTCGATGAAATGGAGTCTAACAATAAGCGAACCAAGCCGAAGGAAAAGCGACGGTGAGTCCTTGCACAAGTTTCTGTTCAATCAATGCCCGCTTTTTCGACGAGTCGATCTTTTTCCATCTCACGATTCTTCGCACCTGCGACACATGATGCAACAATGCGAACACCGTGTGCGTGGAGCAAGCACACACCTCACTCTCCATCCATCCATCCATCTCTCTCTCTTTATCTCTCTATCTCTCTCTTGTCTCCCTTCTGCTGATCGTAATTCTTCGCGAGTGCGTACTGCGTGTAACCGAGAATTTCTCGGGCACGATTACACGTATAAACGTGATTGTGTACTATCCAACTCGCGTGATATCCCCGTCCCTTTAATTTTTTACGACTTTGGCCTGGGCACGGCGACCGTTGCGCGGGGCGATGTTTTCCGTCCGATTCGTACCCACCTTCGGTAACCTGAATAATAATTTCCCAAAAACTTTCATCTTAAAAGCACGCATACGCGTTATCGTGACGGCACACCCGCGCCTGCCGTTCGACCGTGTAACGTTGACCTCAGCTCTGACTCTGCGAATTTTTGCAGTGGGTTTCGATTCTGAAAACTCATAAAAAATCCTATCTGTAAGGAGAAAAAATACGGATTCCATTGTTACCGATGCCGTCGGGCAGTGTGAAGGGAGGGCCGAGTTGTAATTTTATCTGTCCAACAAATCTAGCCACTCGTTAGGTACTCGCGTATAATTTCATTGTTTTTTTTTTCTAATCCGTAAATATATCCCTATTGTCACCTCCGTATAGTTGAGAAGTCCGAGAACAGAGATACTCGAGGCTAAAAATATCTGTCGTCCTTACCTCTTGCAGGTCAGACATAGAGATCGGTATGTAGAAAGTGCTTGTTGATTCTTGATAATATACCTGTATAACGGGGGATTCGTTGTTTGTCGAAATGGCGCTCACAGACGATCATCCAACATCGAGCACGTATGCATGTACGTATCTACCTGGGCGAAATTCTTTCGAAATCTCACGCTCACACATGCATCGCCGATGTTCCTGCGGGAAAGCGTGTAGATTAAGATAATGAAGCAAGTGAGCGAGCGAGCAGCTGGGTAACGATGACTCGATAATTTCGTACCGCACGTGCAACGCGTGTAACTTATGCGATGTATTAAAGAGGAGGGCGCTATCCGTTTCTCTACAATCGCTTTCGTCAATTAGTCGAACGAATTAACTATTTACCAGGGATCAACAACAGCGCATGGAAGTCGTTAAACAACGATTGCGGTCGGTCAACTATCGTCGCTATAAGTCAGGGAGCGCACTTTGTCACCGAAAGCGGCGGAGGCGCAGGTCGACGTTCTTTCATACGCTAACGATCGGGATCGATTATTTTGGGTAATTCCTCGAACAACCACACCCTCCTTGACATCCTCAATGCCTCGTTATTGAAATTAAATTATCCATCATCACCGAACTCCGTTTTCTTTTTTTTCTTCATTTCGTTACCTTTTCGATTATAATGTCGTAACGCGGTTGCGTTGGATTACATTGCGTTGCGTCGCGTCGCCTTGCCTTTGCCTTGCGGTCGCCGTTGCTTCCCCGGCGACTACTCGCCGATGTGGAATATTTCCACTGCCGTAGGTCGAGCAGCCGTTAGCTGCTGTTAGATTTGAGGAGGCCTCGAGTATTACGACTCGGTTATGCACGCCAAGCGACCAACTACCCTGCGTCACAAATGCCTCCGCGTTGCGTTGCCCTTACTCACTCGAGATACACGCCTCGGGAATAATAATCCCATATCGACGCCCCGAATCATTATCTATCTTCACCTGCATCACAAAATTCTCGCCTGTTTACTTCGAATACGTCTCAACGATGCGCGGGGTGCATGATTTAATGACCGGCTATTATTTAAACATTAGTCTGGCCGCATACTAGAACGACAAATTTTCCGCATTCCACTTCGATTTGAAAAGTCACTGTCGTCCGCGGATCCTGAAACTCGTCATTTTCTTATTCCGCGCTAACAAAGCTTGGCGTCGCATTCGTATCCGCCTCTCGCGCTGCGTCCGCTTTTGCATAAAAATAATCCCAAATACATAATCCTGCAAATCGCCATTATTAATACCATGGTAATTCGATGCTCCGGCGGTATAAGCTGCGTTGTAAAGCATCCAGGTCACGTCGCTACCGCGGGATTTACGTCAGAGTTTGGACACAGACGCTGGCCGTTGTTTTGCGAAAGGAAACGCACAAGCCGCGAGTACAACAGACGGATCTTTAGACTGTGTTTTCTTCCATCCGGAAAGGAAGGAACGAAACTTTCGGCTGTTGACTAACCAATCCGTTATGTATTCACAAACGTCCGAATCACCTTTGATTCTGATGAGTTTCATCGAACCTCGAAATTTGGAAACTCCAATGAGTTTGCTCAAAATCGTACACCCTGACAATAGTTCGCTCTGACGAAACTAGCCCTTTGCCCGAAAAGCCTCTTCGTTTGTTTTTTTTTTCTCCAGTTTTCCCCGTTTGTTTATTCTCTACTTGTTCCTCGCCCTCGTGACGTCAATGAAGCCGAGTGCTGCACCTTATCTTCCCCTCCCGCTTCGTATCTTCTTCCTTTTCTTCATACACGAGATGGAATTGAGGGGCTGGACTACTCCTCACCGCCGGGTTTCGAAGAAAAACCGCGTTCGCTCTCCGCATGTACTTTACACTTTATCGCCTCCCTTTGTCTTCCATTTGCTAATAACGTGCCCCGATGCCGTGGAGCTGTAAAAGCGCAATAACGCGTTCGCCTGGTCTTTTCAGTATCGGTTTCTCGCATAGTCTTCGATCCGATTGAATTCTGCCGGTCAGCTCCCTAATTTCGACAGAGTGGCGATACGGCGCAGCGCTTCGCTGTAATGGAAAAGGATGTGTTGCGTGTGTTCGCTTGATTCACCTAACGGTAATTACCGTATTGGGTATGCAATAAAAATATTTTCAAAATTTCGACCGTACTACGAGAATAGCTTTCGCTTCATTGGCGAGCGATTAGGGTGCGTGTGTATCTTCGGTCGAGACGTCATGACGAAATCGCGTCTTACCGTATTTAACACCCTTGACCTAGGGCAATGTATTCTTTATTTCTCATATAATCGGCAGGACAAAGTTCGCCTTCGTTTCGTTCTGGCGTCCTTAAGTATAGGTGATGCGATCTAAGCAAACCCTGATAACAATGAATATGTGTAATAAAACCATCCACGACAACTGTACTATTCACCGCGTGACTAGCTAGCAATAAGTCGTTTTTGCCCGTAGGCCGAAGCGTGAATATGCACTTATTTGCACCAGGGTCTCTGATATATGCATGTTGTTGTTTCCCTCGCTGGTGCTGATTGGAGTTTAGTTTCTACTGCGATATATGTATACTTCTTTGTTGTTTACCGCTTGTTGCCTACGTCATGTATCCATGTTTCTATTACCTTTTCTTCCCCGTCCTGCTTGAATCTTGTTTACGTGTATAAAATCGTTTTCATTTTATTCCAAGTACGATGCCATTGTTGTATGAGGATCAAGTTAGTAAGGTTACCGTAACGACGCGTGTTTGGGAAGAATCGTTACTCCGCACCCTCAGAATTGTCGGAAATTTAGTAAATCGCGACGGATATCGCGTTTTCATATTTTGCAAAACCAGCTCCTCGAAAGTCATTCTAATGTGACGGAATGATAATTTGTTTCCCTGATGTTTCGAACGTCAACGTTACACCAACTTCAGTTTCATGCCTTTCATGCAGTTTCATGCATGATTGTCATCGTTTTTTGCTTCTCTACGGCACTGTAATTATTAGAGCAACCAGAGACTCGACCTGTTACATCATCTTATCCACCGCAAGATATGCGAACGTACCGTATATACCTCTAGTTTTTTCGAGAATCTGAAAAATGATAATATCATTTGTATTACAGTGCACTCTCAATAGTGCCGCTGCGGCACTAGAGGGGAAAACCTTACTATTGAGAACTATGGAGAGAGTGATTCTATTGAGAGCATTGTATTTCGCGATAATATGCGAAATTTTTCCTACGATCATTCGAGGCGTCGCGAGTTGAAATTATCTTGTTCATTTCATTAGCCTCTCCTATCGTCGTGCAGGACAGTTGACAAAAAAGGCGCCGATGATGAAGTTCGCGTGATTCGATTCGTTCCCCTTTTCCGACACACAGCGCTTAGGGACAGTGACAAAGAGACTCGAAAAGTTCGATCTGACATACGCGTTGCTGTTTTAAATGCGGTGAGCGCGATGATATGGATGCATGCAACGCGTGTACCAGCACATCCTGACGTCGCCGAGAGAAGGACAAGTCCAAGGCCACGAGACCATCGCGAAATAAATAATTCACCGGAATTTCGGAGAAGGTTTACTGCACGGCTGTTCGCGGATAATTGTTACTCCTTTTCTCTCTCTACTTATACTTCTCTCTCTGTCTCTCTCTCGCTCTCCTCGTAGTACACTGTCAAAAAAATCTGACTGAAATTGAATACACCTTCGTTGGAGGCATTTTCGCAGATGAAGTCTCTGAAAATTCGAACACAATGTTGACAATTAAAGGAGTATGTTTTAATAATAAATCCAACGTACGGTAATTGAATATTATTATGCAAGCGTACTTTGCCAAAACCTCGCAGTTACAAATTTTTTTGAACATCATTACTCTTACAATAAAACATATGCTAAGAATGTGTCCGAGACACGTGTATTTTAAGTGGGGTAATCCACCCTCTTTGGGGCACTTCCAAGAGTTGAGATAAAAATTTGAAAAATATCTCTCTCGTTGAAGATTTCACTATAGGTATGCAACAATATCCGCGATTTATTTTGCTTGCAGAGTATAAACGGCATGCGGATGTTACCAAGACACAAGTCGTATGGCCACGAGTACAATATGGCGATTGATTTATGTACACTTAGATCATGAATTAAGCCTTGGATTATCGTTACCTCGAATAGATGTAACGAGGAACTGGTATGGCCGATACAAGATATATTATGCACGATTCGTTCCCGCAATGTACGAATGCACGCGTTACGAGTCAGGGGCAGAAGAGAAGAAGGGAAAGAATAAGATCGCAATTTGCGAAAACACACTTTATTTTTCGACATTCGGTACGCTACGTGACTTATTTATTGGGCTTGTTCGTATTCGCTGTATAATTACAAGATTGACATTGGACAGGACTTTTCGTCGCAAACCGAATTTTCATCTACGCATTTAAGTATAAAATACACCGATAATTTACAACATTTCCACGTAAGTATGATATGCTGAATAACCGGCAATGCAAGCAGACGGGTGACTTTTTGTTTTTATCCTGTTCCGTTTCACTCCAGTGCCATTGGGTATAAAACCGGAATTTTAATGCCATTCAGTGTTGTAGTTATAAACACATTCGATCTGATAATCAAACATCACGGTAAATGATTTTTAAAAGTATTGCAAGTGGCGGCGAAAATATACCTGCCACTCATTGATAACGTCCAATCGTACCTGGCACGTGTTAAAAACGTCGGAGGTGCAGGGCGCATGTATAAATTAATTATTATCGAAAAATCACGCCGAGGTTGACGACGTACATGTTTTTGTTTTTAATTGTGTTTAATTATCATTTTTGTTATTTATTAATTTTTGCCCCGCCCGTGTCGTGAAGCAGTCGCGGTACGTGTGTGAAATAAGTTGACCCAGTTCCTAAACGAGTCCGATGCTGTTTGCTGCGTAGCCGCAGCGCCGATAGTAGCAACGCGTCACGCGTATTCCGCCTACTCCTCCTGTGTCCTCGCAACGTCTCTCGTATAATCGTGAGTGAACTATGCGCGGACGGCGGTAACTTAGTTTTCCCCACATTTTTACGGCGAGAAAATACCACCTTGCCACCCTCGGCATCCTGTTGCAGTCGCGCGTATCGTATCGCATCGCCGCATGAGCCGAAAGAATTATATGTCACACATCACGCTCGCCTTCGTCGCGGGGTCGTTGACTCGTTTGGCGAGATGACATGAGAAAATCTGCTCTCGGCTGACTGATTCGGTGTTACTATTTATATCTATAGTGCTATGATGATACAATTTACACGTACGTGCATCGGTGGTCTCTTATTGTCAGCGGCGTTGCACTGTTTGAAAAGAGTATCTTTTGAAAACTTCCCGATACTCTCTAGTGGCGGCATCTCTCGTCTGCTCCTCGCGGCGTTTCGTACGTTTAAACTTATACCTCCTACCCAATCATAATGCCGGAATCTGCACTATGCCCAACTATCGATGCGAGATCATTTCCGCCGCGTCGCGGTTCCTCGTCAGCTTACACCTACGGGAAACAATTTTACCCCTTCATCCTCTCAAGATAGCGAAAATACACGCGTAATGTAATAAAGGACGGCAGCCGAATACTGAAAACTTATCTTGCAGCACCGAAATCACATTTAATCCACGCAGTTACAGAACGGTGATTCAAGCCTATCATCGTATTACGCACAAATTGTGAAACGCATGATCGTGTACTAAAGTTCACGCCACCGTGCGAGAGCGATCAGATTACATTAGATTAGATCGCGAGGCGATACAGTGTGTTGTTTGTTATACTTATTAACCATTTAATCGAAAATTGATTGCCCACCTAATTGTGCATATCGGTGTAGCCGGGGGAATAAAAATGTTATATCATATAGACGTACACGAGCGGCGAAGATTTTACCGTTCACTGCATTTTACCGTGAAATTTTTTCGCTATTCAAACTAGGATAGCTGTAGATAATTTATTGATAAATAATCGGTGCACGTTCAATACGTGACGTGATGTCGGAGTTGGACGAATAAGCCAAGAATGAAGGTCGGGTAATGAGAAGGAGTGGAGCATCGCTGATATACTTTATAAATCGGTATACCTAATTGATTGATGCCGCACTGCACTGCAAGCGTTCGTACTTGATCGTCGCTACGTTAATTCGGGTCAATTTCCTCTCGTTTAAAGTTCGCTGTGCCGCTCGTCGTGCGGCTCGCAAAATATTACACCGCGAATTGCGGACACACGATGTAGTCATGTACGGTACGACTAGTACCTATTGACACGGCGGAGGTCATAAGTCCGCGGTATGCCGAGCCTGCGACGTTTTACGATCGGGACAAGCAGCTTCGTCTGTGCTGATCTCATTGGACTTGTGCCAAAATTAATAAACCGCCTTTACCGCGCGCCACTGCTCCAGACGTGAGGCAACAATTTTACAAAAAAATGAAAAAACAAAAAAAAAAAAAAATGAACTGGTTGTTAACTTGAAGCGGTCCTCTTTTTCTTACGCGGGAAGAAATATTGCCCTGAAATTCACTCCGCGGCAAAGAAAGAAAGGTTATCGATGCATAGGGAGCAAGAGAGAGAACAGAACTAAAAGTGTGATCACGGGCGGCGAAGTAAGTATAATTTATTTGTGTCAATTCAGAACCCGTTGGTCTAACAAAATGCTTGGTTGATTTCAACTGAATTTTGTTTGATGAACAGATCTACAATTGATAGAAATGAATGTATAAGTACTTTGCCGCTCGTCACCGAACATTTAGTTGATTCAATGACTTTTTTCTCGCAGTCTACACGCTTGATATGCGCAATTACAGTTTATCATCCCGCGCCACGTGTATTTCATTGAGACTTATTTGGTCTAGTCTTCTTCGGCCAATGAATGTAAAAAAATGTGTGTGTCAGCTCCGACGCACGACTGGAGTTTACTCCTTACGAACGATAATTATGATATATATCGAATAGAAAAAGAGGGTAAATGAACACATTTTCCAAAATGATAAGAGAAACAAACATATATCTGTAATTATTCGGATTATTTATATTACACTTGATTTTTACTCCTCATATAATTTCCATACCGGGCCCTATAACTCAAATCGTTTCTTAAGGAGTAAACTCCAACAATGTACAAATCCTATCACGCTACCTAATCTGAAATTCCTCCATGTGTGTGCGTTTTTTTTTTTTTTTTCTTATCTAATCACGTACGCTGCAATTGTATACCTGTAATCAAACTCAGCGCTGTTTCGTTGTAAAACAAGTTCTGTTCCAATTCCTTCATATTGTACATACAAGGCACATCTCACAATTTCCATCGAAAGATTAAAAATTAATTTTGTAATTGCTTTGTTGTGTAGATAATGTTCTTTTTCTCGACTTCCTCTTTTATCATAGATAATTAAAAAGTAGAAGCCTCTGCGGCCATTTTTTTTCCTTCTCTCTCATTCCGAGACTCGCGTCTCGTAATTGAGTTTTCTAATCGCCAGTCTTACGATTCACGGTGAGAGAGGAGAGGGTTTATAAATACAATTTTGATCAAGACTCTCGACAGCGTTATCTATCGGCTAACGGCTATCGAAGTTGGAAAAGATAGCGGCGCGACTAGGCAACCGCCGTTTTGCCACCCGCCCCTTGAGCATACCCAGGTCATCGAGTGGGTACGTTTTCGAATTCAGATTTAGTTATCGTTAGACGACCGACGGGTAGAAGAGGTACTTGTATCTCCGAGTGTCAGTGAATCTGGACAAACAGCCGGGGTGACGGTGGTGATATTATTTTATCACATATACCTATGTAATACGAGAAGGAAAGAAAACTGAGAAGAATTTTGTCGCAGAAGAAGAAGCAAATTATTGCGCATTTGAAGGCGTCGCAAAAACGATAATAATAGCAACAATAGTAGTAGTAGCAGTAGGAGTAACAATAATAATAGTAATAATAATAATAACAACAACAATAATAATAAAAATTTTTTTTTAAATCGCGCTTACGAAACTATGCAGAAACCGACATCGCCAGGCCATCTTTTGTGGCGCTAATTAAACGATGTTTATTCCCTTTTTTTAAACGATTTACACGTTATACCTCCTCATATAGACATTAGTTAGCTTTGTAAGTCGGGGTAAGAAACCCCACTGGATCTGACTAGTAAGACTGAGGCGGTGTCGGTATATATAAATAATTTAAATAATATATACGGCGATTCTTCCGTAATATTATACGCGCGAAGAAAATTTGAAATTATAATAGAGACGACGACGACGACGACGACGACGTCGGTAGTACGAAGCAGGGAGAAGCTGTTGCGTAATCGCGTTGATCATCCTCTCCGCATTGCGAAAGAATATCGAAAGAAGGCAACAATTAGCGCAATGAACTGGAGATCGGTAATGTCGTCGAACGCGGGGGAGGCGATCGGCAGATCGGTCGTCTATCCCTCCTGCAGTCCGACGATGCAGCATCGAGACTCCGAATGCGCCATGAACGTGAATTATTCGCAAGGAGTTGGACACTGCGGTCTGAAGCAGACTCTCGACGTCGAGGATTTGGGACGTTACTTCGAAGGTGACTATAACAGGAGCAACGAGAGGATCAGATACACCTGCGGCAGCGAGAAGAGACATTCGGTCGCCAACGCGGGGATTTCCGGGCACGCGAAGATCGCTGGTCCTTCGGAGTTACGGATGTGGGCCGAAATGAGAAACGGCTTAGGGGGCTCCGAGAACGACGGCTTCTTATCGACGAACGAGACCAAAATGGCGACGGCCAGCCTCGAGCCACGAGGAGAAAACGCGGACTTCCCTCGCGGCTCAACGAAATGGAACCGTCCGCCGTCTCGGACCCGCTTCGATCAGCCCGTTTCGTGGTTTGAGCTGCAGCCGAACCTAAATCCCGAGATAAAGACACCGTTTCCCGAGTTTAATGCGAGAAGTGACAACTTCTGCACCGAGTATCAGTGGCTCCGGTGCCCGGCCACCCAGTGTCCGATGCTCCTCGCCGACGGGTACGAGGGCTTCGGACGCTCCGGCGAGCCGCCGACGTACCCCTGCCTGCAGGACCCCTTCAACGAATCGGGATTCTATTACGGGGAAAATACCTCCCACCTCACCCTGGCTGATTGTGAATACAGCCAACGATACGACGAGGATTCACTGTAAGTTCCATACTGCGAGACGAGGCGTTTCGCGGATAGCAAATTTTTATATATAATTCACCGACCGCCTCGAGGGCTTTCGTTATCGTGCTTTGTAATTTCTAAGGACGGGGAAGGGGAGAGCCGATACGCTTGTCTCACCGAATCGAAACCGAAGACGACCGAGTGGCTCCTTCGTAGCTCTTATCTCGAACAGTAAACTCTCGGGTAAAATGGTTCAAGATCGCCGTCTTTGTGTTGTTGCAGCGTTCCAAGGGTCTCGTCGATACATCGAGGTTTCGTTGTTATTTCTACACCGAAACTGTTGTGTATTAGGTGTTATTCTACTATCGCATTTTGTTTATAGTCATTATTGTTGGCGAATACGCCGTTTCCCCTCGCCTCATACATACATTGTTTATTATACATATATACGGATGACGCATCGTAAGCGCCTGTCTTTTCATTTCTCTTCCAAATTAGTCCAGTTTTTACCGCGGCATTAGTTACGCGGTTCGACCAAATCCGTAGTTACGACGGCAAAAATTGTCGTCAAAATCCGTCTTGACTGTACGATAGTTTCTTATAATGCGGTTCGCACGGGGCAGGTCCGCAACCAAATCAACCAGAGGAAAAAGACGCAATTCTATTCACCCAGACGATCAAATGCCCCCCTGTATGTAATGTGTTGTGGACAAAATTATTCGTGTCATGCTAGCTGCGTTACGGTGCGGAATTCGATCGGCTCGTGACGCACGATCATTATAAATTTGGATCGTCGAGACCGTCTTAACGCGTTTTTCCACTAATGGCAAATTTGTCTGAAACAAAAATAACAATATTATGACAGTAATGCTTCTTTTTCCTTCACAGCCGTTTTACGTTATTCGTCTTATCGTTTATTATCGCGTCTCTGCGAGGCAACATAGAAATCTGGGCGCGGTAGCCGTTGGACTGGTTATATAAGGCAGACTTCGGTGTTTCCGTACAGGGAATAGAAATAATTAGCTCGTACATTATGACTGCGCAAGCAGCGCAAGGAAAAAAATAACTACCGGAAGAGGAAGTCTACGAATATGGGTTCAGGCTGTTGAAAAATGCAGCTACCTTACACTTGGCGTATATGTACTGAAACTTGGTCAAAGTATACAAGGCGGTGAGTGCGACGATTTGCAAGGATAATAGAATATAAATAACTTGGCGTAATCAGTTCAACTGACAGGATCTTGCGGTGTTTTCTTATCTGGGTCGCGTTATATGCCAAAGTCTGGTCGAGTGTGACGAGCAATAAAACAACGTTCGCGTATAAGATAGATCCGTGGATAAGCTAAGAATCGATACGCGATAATAATGTCTTAAAACGGAGCTACGACAACCTTCGGTTCGATTCGGGTCCCCATTACATGCGGTATTGACTATACACAATACCCATTAGGTATACGACAATCGCAGTAGCAAATTATTATAAACTGCTTGGTTATAAGAAACAATCAGTGCTCGGCGATATGACTCATATCGTTGTACATGCATGTGTGCAGTAGGTATACAAACTTGGCAACATACCCACGGAACGTATCTTGAAGCGTTCCCCGAAACTGTGCAACACGCAGAAATTAATTCTTACATGTGCGTATGAGTAATGTTGCGTCATGCTGAATATGGTGAATGACATGCTTTTTCGATTCAAAGAGATTTTATTTATCTAACGCGAGCACGTTTCACGCGTTTTTCCATGCGAGTTTTCCGTACACAATGTACCCATTTCCATGGCGGTCGAGTGAGTAAGCGAATGCGCACGCGCGGACTAAAATTGAAAATACCACTTTTAAGTCCTAGGACTTGGAGTGCGAGTGAGAGTCGAGTTGCGAATTCGTTACAATGGCAACCGCTTGTACGTGTGCGCCTATATATTATCCTATCTCGTGTACGGATCTAATTATTATCCCTACTATTATACACCCTGTGCAGAGATAAATAAGCGGTATTTTTAATATCAGAGGCCGGGACTTGAATAATGATCTAATACACCTTATACGCAACTCGAAACCCTGGTCACGATGCTCAGTGACCTCTGACCCAGAATCGGCCTTACTTTGGTCTGATTTGCCGCTTCTCTGCGCCGCTATCCGCTATCCGAGTGTCCACTCTGATAATTGAAAGCAAGAGACAGGGGCAGCAGCGACGCGTGATTGCAGTCGATTTGATCGACGTACCTGAACCGGAAGAGACAGAGAGGGACTAAATCAAGTTTTATTATCAGCCGGTGCGCGTGATTTCTCACTGTTTGGAAAATATAACGGTCTCGCGTCCGACTAAATTTGAAAATTCAAGCTAATCTCACTACGGTCTAAATTACTTGACCTCTGTCGAATTATAATTTTCTTTCATAGTCTGAGCTAAATTTGTTGCCTGTATGCAACTTTCGTACCGATATAAGTATAGTGTAACTCTGCATAGGTATAATTCACCGTATCTAAGTGCCTGTTGAAAGACTTGGTATTTTTCTTTCAATTCCAGAAGCAATGAAAAACGGAAGGAGAAATCTCGGGACGCCGCACGATGTCGGCGAAGCAAAGAAACAAACATATTTACCGCATTGGCGAATGCGCTTCCGGTACCGATCGAGCAGGCTGCCCACCTCGACAAGGCCAGCGTGATGCGGCTCGCCATCGCTTACCTCAAAGTTCGAACGGTCATTGATGCCAGTGAGTATAAATAAGAAACGATACCCACGTATGATTGACGTATCTGTGACGTATTGACGTTGATTTGATATTTTCGTTGCATTTTTTATTATACATGTATGACATTCTAATGAAACTATTGCAAAATTCTACCCACCAGTACCGGACACGTCTCCAACGTCGGAAACATCCGTAGAGACGGACGCGGCGTTCCTGAAAGCACTCGACGGATTTATGTTCGTCCTATCCAGCGACGGCGATATGATCTACCTGTCCGAAAACGTCAGCGATTACCTCGGAGTTTCACAGGTATAATAATCGTAATCATACGTAGTCGCAAAAACCGGCGATGGTAATGTCAAGAAAAAAACACGATGAACCCCTGCATTGTACTTTTAATTCGTCGTCAATTAAAAATTTTCACATGGGTTTTATTCGATAATAAAAAAACTGAATCTACGGTCGCACAGCAATGTCATTGTTCGTATTATAAATATACGATGAATTGATTTTGGGAAAGTTGTAATAATAATTTCGGCTGCGCCTCGGAGTTGATAAAGATAATTGTATCTTAATGAAATTGCCAACGTCTTCTCGTTCTCTTTCAGATGGACATGATGGGTCAGAACGTCTACGACTACAGCCATCCGTGCGATCACGAGGAGCTTCGCGAATGCTTGTCGATGAAGCCCTCCGGGGTTAACGACGCGAAACAAATGTGCAATCTGTTCCTCAGACTGAAGTGCACTCTGACCACCAAAGGGAGGAAAGTCAACCTGAAGAGTGCCTCGTACAAGGTATGCGTTATCGCCTTGGTCCTAACGCAATGATAATTAATACATATATCTTGTACGAAACAACATTGAACGTTGACTTTTGTATTTCGAATGCAACCTATTTACGGAAGAAATTTTCGAGCAGGTGATACACTGCACGGGTCACGTCGTGGCGACGCCTCGGGACCTTTCGACGCCTCAGAATCAGCTCGATGAGAATGGCGACAGCGTCGATTCCTTTGAAGGGGCTCACGTGAAGATCGAGAAGCAGGAAAAGGAGAGCAGCTCCGGCTGCCTCGTTGTCGTCGGCTGTCCGATTCCCCATCCGAGCAACATCGAGGTGCCCCTCGGCCGGCACACCTTCTTATCGAAGCACAGCCTGAACATGAAGTTCACCTACGCCGACGAGAAGTGAGTACGCGCCTCTGTTGGACGCCAGGGCGAAGCTCCGTTCGGATCTATATCCCTCTTTAATTCATCGATATTACCTTGCAGATTGGCCGAGTATCTCGGCTGGGATATCAGCGAGCTCGTTGGCCAGTCGGTTTTTGACTTTCATCACGCCCTCGACAATCCTCTACTCGACAAATCGTTCAAGTCGCGTGAGTATTTTTTAACTAATGGACTATCCTGTCTCTCTTTGTGTCGTTCATCGGTAGTTTTTTATTTCATTCTATTCATTTTCAATTCAATCGATAAATCAATCAATCAATCAATCAATCAATCAATCAATCAATCGATCAAAAGATCCATCTATCTCTCATATTCTGCGCGATCACATATTACATTAATAAACCGAAACTTTTTTCTTCTCCTTTCTTTTATAGAACACTTTTCTTGTTATCGTTTTCGAACGCCCCCGCTCGGTTCAAAGAACTCGTAAAAATTTAATAGAAAAATGAAATTTGAATCGCGATGTGAGATATTCTTATATAAAAACACGTGACCGTGTTTCGCGCCGTAAAAAACCGTTGAGTCGGAAAAAGAGCGCGGGAACAGAAAATATGTCGAAAACATCTCGCGCCTGGTGTATAATGTTTAGTAAGAACAATAAAAGTACCGAAGGATGCCATCGGAAGATCCTCGTCGGTGGTCAGATATAACTGGCAAATTGCCGAGCGACGCAATAATCGCGGCTCTGCGCGCACGTTTATTCGTAAAACTCGGGATAACCAACACCTTGGGACGTTTCAGAACGTGTTGTCGTATTTGTTCGATCGATTCGTTTCGATTCCCGTTATTAATTGCTCTTTATTTAATCATGGATTGTTGTTGCAAAGATACTTATGTAATTCAGACTCTGAGACGTAGCCGAGTCATGCGTGCCATAAATTTACCTACCGAGCGACACACGCGATGTTTCAACGTTACTTTATTATACGCATCCCTTCGTCAGAGACGGTTAATTGAAATTGGTGATTCTCGTTTATATATCATCACAGCAGGGCGAAAGTCGTCGCGGTGACGGGAGTCTTCGGTTAAAAATAGTCGAATTTTTGGCAACCGTTGGTTCGATGACATTGTGTGTTGTCTCGTGTTGTTATGTGTTGTGTTACGTTGCTACCCAGATTCCCTTTCCTCTGCCACCCTTCAGCCTTGGTCAAGCCAATTTTAGCTGTACTTTGTTGACATCCGTTGCGTCATTTCGTACGAATCTTCTCTCCGTCTGTTTTCACGCGTGTTTCTCATTCTCGCGTTTAATAAAGTTCCTTACGTTTCTGCTTTCTTCTATTGAACACATGATGGCTCCAAATATCACATTCCAGTTGCGTATTTATAACTACGGCACAATCGTTAATCGTTAATGACACGACATACCGGGGTGTTGGTGCGATTTCGTTACGAATCTCGAGAGTCTGCTGCCGTCTACTAATATTACGCTCACAAGTGCGAGCAGCTGGATATTTTTTTTTAACGTACAACAATGCGCACGAGAGATAATCAAAGGACAAGGTGTGGTGATATCGAATAAAACTTCGTTTCGCAAATTGAAGACCGGGGTTTATTTCATTGTTGTTTATCCTCCCCCCGCCCCCCCCCCCCCCCCCCCCCCTCGTTTTGTTAGTAGCTATTACACACGACTTGCGCGGAAGTAAAACCTTTTCATTCGGATCCGTCCGTGAACTTTTCTTTTTCCCTCTTATTTCCCTTAACCCCTCGTGCGACGTTCTGCTATCTTAATCCTTTCCTCATCCCTGCACAGGGGGCATTTTTTTGCTGCGATTTATCGTCGAAATAATCCTTCTTTACTACTAGAAGCCTAGCCTCTGGTCTTACCTCGCTGCTTTTGAAGTGTATGAGGAACGAGAAAAGGATAAAAGCAGGATCCGAACAATCAAACATGTTCAGTTAATTTGAACAGTGTACACGGTAAAAAGTCTGTGAGAGCGAACAACGATGATAACGATAAATTGATTAATTACGATGAAAATAAAAACATCAAATACGTCAAATTATAGGCTTCCTGTTATACGTAAATAGTGAAGTCTGTTTTCAACTTGATCCCTTCCTGCAGATCGATAACATCGCTCATTCCGCGGGTTCTGTCCCCAGCAGTTCTTTATCTCCCTCGCAGTCCCTCTACTCATCCCTCGGATGACGTCACGTTAAATTTTCGCTCGTCCGTCCGCGGTCGTGAAATCCGCGAGGAGAGAATCCCGCGGGAAGCATGGACACTCGGCCCTCATCATCTTCTTTACTGCGTGGCCCGGCTTCACCCCGAGCGAATCTCTCGTTTTCGCCGGCCCCAAGCCCAAGTAACAAAAGTGCGTAAAATCGAACCCCTCGACCTTGGACGCGCCGTCTCTCTTTCTCTCTAGTTTCACCAGCTGCGCGAAATTGGCTCGATTAAGTGGGACCACTGCCTCGACGATTGCCCGCCCTCTTTTATTACTAGGTACCTATCCGCAGTTTCTATTCTCCTCTCTCTGTCGCAGATTCGAATCACGGTCAGCTCAAACGTATTTAGTCTCACCTTAGGGATTTTTCACATGCATAGCAGATTGTAACTTGAAAATCAAATGGGTCACATGATACGCGAACGTTGCGGATGCATGAATTGCCGACTCTATTTCTCTCCCTCTGGCTTGGAAGTGAGAGAAAATTTTCATCTCCGGAAGGTATCTGAAAAATTGAGTTTTGATTTCCGCGCGGGATGTCCCAAAAGGTCAGCATGGGATTCCGAGCGAGGAATAAAGATTTCATCTCTCCCTTCGTTCTATATCCTCCGCTTTTTCTCCCCAAAGTGTCCGCGGTGGCGATGAGGTCGAGTAATGAAATTCACTTTGCGTATATGTATATACACGTATAAACCGCGTGTAACAGCGGCGAAGCTCAAGATTTGTTAGAAGGCGAAGGGAAAACGATGAAAAAAACCTTGCATGCTTTTTTCCTGCGAATCTGTATCTACGTATCCACGCACACACACACACACACACACACACACACACACACACACACACACACCTATTGTGTGTGTGTGTGTGTGTGTGTGTGTGTGTGTGTGTGTGTGTGTGTGTGTGTGTGTGTGTGTGTGTGTGTGTGTGTGTGTGTGTGTGTGTGTGTGTGTGTGTGTGTGTAAATATATACACGAGACGGGTTTAACGCCCTCGAAAGCTGCCGGTGCTATGTCGCATGATCCGATTGTACGTATGGGGGTGGGTGGGTGGGTATTAAAATAAAGAGAGTAGAAGAAAAAAAAACAGTTCGAAGAGGGAAAGAAACCGCGAGATAAAACGGAAATCGCGTCGCGGCGCCATCTGAAGAATAGGTAGGTCCGTGTACCGTCGTAAAAAATTTCTCATCTCGCGAACGACCGCGCCTGAGAGATCTTTGCAGTGATCGACAGAGAAACAAACCAGCCGACCAACCGCGCAGGCTGACTGGATTATTCTAATTTTACGCGTCTGTATACAAGGGTCGATATGCTCATAAAAAAAAACGAAAAAATTATTTATTTTCAAAACCCCTTGATCTATTTCAAGATGAATAAAAAAAATTAGGAAATAAACTGCGAAACGAAATCCACAACGTGATTTATTATGGCGGAGTGATAAAAAAAAGCAACATCTTCTTACTTTTCAAAATTGCGCAATATGTAGTGCAGTATGCACAGATTTATGTGTATATCTAGATATACCTATGTACTCGTATAATCGTGAATGATTATATGTAAGAAAGAAAAAAAAAGGGGAATGAAAAAAAATGTAAACCGGATACCGTAGAAATTCATGCCTGGAGAGCTTGTCGCTATTTTCAAGGGTCTATAAGGGGGTGGAGCCACGGTGAGATTTCCTGGTTGTTTATTCGACATTTCGGGTCGTGAAACTGAGTCGAATAATAAAAATGTATAAAAACAACAACTTAAGGAAAGGTGTCATCGTGACAAATCGAGAAGCGAGCGATTTGCAGGTGTGAAATGGTGAAATGGATCGATTGACGCGATTATTGGCTTCGTTGGGATTGACTTGGCGAAATTTCGGCGAGAGTATAAAATATCAGCGTCGTTACGTTTGCATACCGTATTCCACGTGAACCTATAGATTTCTCATTAATTATTTCTCTCCGTTTCCAGTGTTCAGCAAAGGACAGTGCGAAACTGCGGCCTATCGCTTCCTGGGTAAAAAGGGAGGCTACGCCTGGGTCGTGACGCAAGCAACCCTGATCCACTGCGCCAAACAGCACAAGCCGCTCTCCGTAGTCTGCGTGAATTACATCCTAAGGTAAGAGACGACGACAAACAATTTCTCTGCATGTTTACGCCCGTGATGCAATCGCTGTGCCAATTTCAACGCCGATTTGCGTGCCTCGACGGTTCTCCGCTGGGGAATCCACCCTTCCCTGAGATGATCAAATTTCGATCGAACATCGTTGTTCGGTGTTTTTTCCCAAAAAACGGTCGTTGAACCTCGTAAGTTTTATTCCCCAACATGTTATCAGGGATCCCGAGGCACGTGCGATTATCGATCCCGGGCTTTCATCGCATGATACTTGTTATTGCTGAGTCTGTTTTTCGGGGCTTGTTTCTTTCTCTGTTACTTTCGATTTTGTTTCTTTCTGTGTTTCAAAGATAATAGCTTAAGAATCTTCTCGACGACGCTTTGAAGGAGCTGCAGTTCCCTCCCTTTGCCAACTCCCGCTTCTCAATCTTCGGAATTCACGAAATATCTCAATGGTAGATTTTTACAACGCATAGTATACGAAAATAATTGATTTTTCCTTAAAATCTGACGAAGGGATTCGAATTTGTTTGAGTTCATATCATTTTCTCGCGTTTGTTCCCGTTTATCTCGTTCTCGAGTCAAATTTTGCCGGCTAAGAATCCCGCACCTCTTCAAATATACCGATAGTTCGGCTTTTTACCTTCTCGCTTTTTTTTCTCTTCGATCATATCCTTCGGAGTGATAAATCTTTACAGCTTCTCTCTCTTTTTCCGTCGGTCACGCAAGGGTTAAAAACACACGGTATTCTTGATTTTGGTCAGAAAGATCCAAGTCCGTCCACGTATTGTAGATAGACTGAAACAACCGGTTCGGTTCTCCCCATTTTTCCCCGCGCAGTTTTCTTCCCGAAAGGTAGGTGGCAATTATATGTTTGGATTTATTACCACAGCACTATTCTATGTGGTATCGTGTGACGAAAGAGGATTGTTCAGTGTTTTGGAAATTTTCGTTACCATATGCACATGTATGCATAAAACGCGCACGCGTATTATATGTATGAAATATAGTACGCAGGCACATGTGTATTACGAAATCTGAAAAAATCTTTCGACGACAGTCAACGCGACTGTTCGTATCTACATAATTACATACGGTAAGAGAGCATACACTTATACCTTTATCCTAGTCTATATGTATATATACGACATTCACACTATACCTATGCGCATTATACCTGTACATTTTTATTACTGTTCTGTACTACGCCCCCCCCCCCCCCCCCCCCCCTGATACTTTGGTATCACTCAACGAAACAAATTGTATCATGGGACACGAGCTGCGCATGCATACATTGTACGGCTGCGTAACACGTAACTGTGAGATAGTTATTAATCTACCCAGTTTACATTTTTATTATACAAGGTACCTCACAAAAATGTATGTACAAAGCGTCCGGTGACTTACAATTAACGATGACGACGGTATAATAAATACGCGCAGCAAGCCTCCACATGATATTCCAAACAGTTTATGCGTATGCATTGGAAATCATCTTTTCACGCCTTTCTGCGGCAAGGCCGGGTAGAGTTTTGCGAGTTCGCAGGTCTAAAAAGGCGTTGCATACGGAATATGAATTGGTTGCCCCGTTTGCCGTTCCTCTTTCATTTGTTGAACGTGTTATTTATTTATTTATTTTTTTCAATTTTACGACCCTCCGACCGGTCCTGCATGTATAAATTCGCAACGCGTATGTAACCTGCTCGTTTAATGATCCTAATTACCACGCGCTATGCTACCTGCCTTGTGTCCTCTTTTCGTTTTACGAGTACCTCAACGGTCGACTCTGTAATACAGGTGTATACCTACTTATGTACAATACGCGAGGTGTGCGAACTTTCGCGAAAGGCAACGCAGAAACCGAACCTGCGGCCACGAAACATTTCTGTTGCACGTATTACGATACATAATGGATAACAAATTGCCCCGATCCAGAACTTCGTGATCGATCGAAGCGAGGTGTAACAACTTTATACGAGAAGGTGAAATAATTGGAAAATGGAAAAGAGAAACCGTTGCTGTGTGCCGGCCGAAAGTTGATATAATAATGAATTCTGTACGTGTGTGAGGATAATAGTCGTAACTGAACCGATAATGAATAAGAAAGGAGAGAGAGAGGGAGAGGGAAAAAAACGTCGAGGTGTCTTGCGGTGAATTTTGACAGGTTCCGATGCCTCTTTTAATTCCGTCCTCTCGGTTGCAAATAAGGCTTCGCATTAAGTTTTAAATACTTGTCACCTGCCTCGTCTATATAACTATGCTGATTACTCTATCTGATTAGAATTTTAATACACAGACTTTCAGGTGCGCCGGCATCTAGGACTCGGTGTACAAATGTGAAAGAACGGTAACTTTCGGGTTGACTCGAGCAAAAGTCGACGAGTAAAAATTCGTTACTCCCCCGGAGATGAAAGAGAAATGATGCATCCCGTACATTCGTAACGTCGTAACTTACAAATCGGCGAAATATTTTTGCGTCAAATGACGACACCGGCGTAACGTGGACCTTGCTCAAGGATCTCGATCCGTTGCGTCATGCCGGCAGAGGTGTGCGCCTGCCTCTCGACCAATCGGGCACGAGGATTTACGTTATATAGTCAATGCCCGCCGACGGACTAGCTGCAGTTCAAATTCCGGTGTCGCCGAGGTACGCGTGAGGCCTCAACTGTGACATATCGCATACCAGGATTAATTGTCGTACATGCAAGCCGAGTACCTGTATTCCTTATCTGCTCGCATCAACGTCTCATTTTGATACGCGGTACGCACGTGCCTCCGCATCAAACGAACGCCACGTTAGCCCGCGCCGGGCGTTGAATCCGTCTTCGTTATTATCGTAATTCTGGGAAGGAACGGAACGCGGATTCAATCATATAACAAATCACCGACTGAATTTAATTCGCAATCTCGACGTAAGTTATTTCCAGCATTTCTCTCATTCTTGTTCTAATCTTAACGCTGTGCTATGTTACGGTCTGTGGGTACATATGACAATTTAACGAACGAATGATGAACGGACGAGTGAACGACATATCTCGTCGTTGGAGTCTTCGTGCAAGCCAGAGGCGTATCTTGGATGAATGTTTCCGCGTGGCGAGAAGTCGTCCAAAGTTGATTGAAGTCATTTTACGTACGTGTCTGAGAAACCGTCGTGACGTATCGTTGAAGCGACGCGCGATGATTCGTGTGCGCTGGCTTCCGCGTAGAGTTTTCCTTTTTCTTCTCATTCAACCGACGATGAGGCAGCTTGGCTTTCCAAAGCGAGGTGTGCCCGCCCTACCCTATCGGATAGCGGTCGGCTGGCTCCTCGGTGCGTTGTGTGAAAATGAATCGGGGGTGGAATACAGGGTAGAAGGAGTGAGGAATGCCGCGGACGTTGGAAAAGGCCGAGAGAAAAAGGGTGCAGGGATAAATATATATTTGGGACGAGGAAAGATTTCGTTAGAGCTGGGATAGGGGGGGGGGGGGGGGCGATAAATTCTACTTTAGACGAGGGCGTCACGAGGTGAAAAAATTAATACAGCCGGCGAGGATGGCGACGATTCCGAGGTACAGGAGTCACGGTACCGAAATGTCAGCTCGTAAATCCTCCAATAATCGGAAGACGGTGGAAAAAACAAGAACTGTTCCTCGCCAATAGCTTTGATAGTTCTATTTCTTATAATACCCTACTCCCTGTTATAGGTAGGTACAGAAGTTTTTCTCTTGCAAAGGAGATCTTGCCGCGCGACGGAGAAACTTGGCGAATCCTCGTCGACTCTATGCTCTATCCTCCCGGTATCGATCCTGCTACCTCCGGTTATACGATCTTCCTCCCGGTTCCCGCGCGTTCTTGCCTTCAAAGCTCCTAAATGTGCCCGAATTTATTCACCATAAAAGCGGAAGCCGCCCATAGGGAGAGGGAGAGAGATAATGGTTTTTTTTTCTTTCTTCTTTATCGTTTAGAACCCAGTCTCGGAGTTGAGACGAATAAGAAGATGGATACAGTAACGGAATAGTTGTCTCCGAAAGTTGTTTGTACCGCCGCCCTGCAGGGGTTTCTCAAATCGTCCTTGGGCGAGATCCTTGAACTCGTAAAACTCCGCGTCCACCTTTCCACCCCCGCCGCAGCGTCTTCGCTAGATGAAATGCCTCTCCCCCCCATCCCCCTTCCCTCATTGCGTTTCTCTCCTTTTCCCCCGACCGCGTCGCAAGACGGCGTTAGCCTCAAGAATCTCAACCACCCCTTTCTCGCAATCTCAAAATCAGCCTCTATCCGACCGGCAGTTCCCTTCGGATCTTCCCTTCCTCGTGCGCCGAGTCCAAGATACGCCAGACGCGTTTTAACTTTCCGTTATCCCGGGCTACTCCGGGAAGTTAGTCCGCAAGAAGTTGCAAAGCACACTACCGATCTTCCTGGCCTAAATAACTCCCCCCCCCCCCCCTCTTCCTCGCGTCACCCTCTGCCCTGGTTTCCCTCTCTCTTTTTCTCCCTCTCTCGGTCGCAGCTTCCCCTCCACGACTCCGCCCCACCTCGATGTTTTTCCCCTTGACCCCGCCGCGCATCCCGGAGAGTTCCGTTCGTTCGTTCGCGACTACGGAACCACTCTCCCTCTCAGTCAGGGGGCACGGCTACTCCGGTTCGAACACACCTCGCACTGCACCGGATCACTCTTCGCCACGTCTCTCCGACGACACCACCTCGATATTCCCTTTGCCGGAAACGAAACAAGAAACTTAAAGAGGAGAAGGAAAAAGGCCTAGATTCGCGGTCTCGGCCTCTATAACTCGTCTATCTCACACTGACTCTGTTTTTTCATATTCAGCTCTTGCATTCTTATTGCCCTGTTGTTTACTTATTTATTATCGCTACCGTCTACGCTTTACATATATACATAAACTCCTAATGTCGCTGTGTTGATGATGCAGTCTTCATATCAATATGGTTCTTGAAAGTGTTTTTTTCCTTTCCTCTCTCTCTTTCTCTCTCTCTCTTTCTCTTTTTTTTTTTCCATCTTCCGACACTTCTCCGTCGAAGTGAATTCGGCCTTTGGTTACCCGAATGAATGTAGTCTTGTTTGTTATCACGCTTGTTTGTTGAGACGAGGAGAAGGGAGTTACGTAGAAAAGCCGAGACGTACGTAGTGTCAAATGCAGGGACGAATTACACTCGCTACTGTTTCACAATCCCTGCCCTCATGTTATGACATACATATGTGACGTGCGTGCGTGTGTAATAGAAATTGGCATAAAAATCGGCGCGTACGGGGTTGTGAACATTTTCAAAACTAAAGCAACGTACAACTTGTCGTCAAAGAGAATGAAAACGATGAAATGCCGAACCTGTACCCTATCATAAATATTTATGACATAATATCGTAATGCAAAGGTGTGAGGAAGGAAATTTTGAGATCGCCGGCAAGAAATCCAACGCCATGCGAGGGTGCGAATCGAAGGTGATCGAAGTTCGCGGAGAAGAAAAAAGTTAGTATATGGCACTCTCGTATGAAATGATGGGAAACAAAGTGTTTCGCTTATAATCGTAAGTTTTTTACAAGTTTCTTCTTTATCTCGTGAAATTTTCGGCATTCCCAAAGAGCGGTGAAACGAGCTGTTTGTTTTTCCGTCGTGGTATCGCGGTGACTCGACGTACTCCTCGTGAAACTGACCGCCCTTCGTTCCTTGAACTCCCCTTGACTATTTCCGTCCTCCACTGTTTTCCCAGCATTATCTACCATCCCTCGCTATTCGTCTCGGCTTCATTCATCCATCGGATTGTCAGAGTGCACAGCTGTGTTGTAAGTATACCGCAACGTACCTACCTACATTCGCAATCGATATCAATTCTGTGACATCTCGTTTGCGCGTAAGGATACCCCGACATTTTACCTACACGCGTATAATAATACATGCTTAAAATTCAACTTATCAGTCCTTACGCATGTAGCGTGAAATTTAATTACATCCCTGGACTCGGGGTTTAACCATAAACTCTTGGGAATGATAACGCAATTGAAAATACGAGATCGCTCGCTATTTTCACTCAAAAGTAGGTGATAGAGGTATGTTTCGATTCAATCTGTAACTCGAGACGAAGGGTGTGATCCGAGTCATGCCACGGCGTTGTTACACGCTGATTCACCCTTGTGAAGAAGGGTGCGCAACACGCCATAACTCTAATTAACGATTGACGCTGATCCACCGTATAAACGACAACACCGACTAAGATTATCGGAAAATTTGGAGTAGGTAATCGCATGTTGCACGGGTGATCTTCATCATCGATTTCCCGCTTTATCCCTTGTTTTTGTCGCAATCGATTACCCGCCCGAAAAGACACGTCTCTTGCCCACTCGCGATAGCTATTTCTACGTAAAACGGAAGTGCGCGCTAGGCGAAAATGAAAATGAAATTGAAATTGAAAATGAAATTGAAAATAAAATCCCGCCCCTGCTCACAATCAGCATCGATACGTGACACTTGGGTGCCTATAAGAAATTCCCCTCCCGAACTGATCGTTGGCGTAGGTTAGTGTTTCTCTTGCGTACCGTAGTCCGTATAATGTATACAATATACGTGTATACGCGTGTATACATTCGTTTCCGGGAGAAAACCCCTCTCTAGGCATTTTCCTAATATATCCCAGGGCGTATATATTCCTATACGTATCGTACGCGCGTTCCCATAAAGGTGTGTGTGTGTGTGTGTGTGTGTGTGTGTGTGTGTGTGTGTGTGTGTGTGTGTGTGTGTGTGTGTGTGTGTGTGTGCACATATACATATACACGTACGAGTACCTACATCCGACCCAAGATGATCTCTCATTAATCACGCCCGCAGTGCGGCTCTCTCTCTCTCTCTTTGGGTCTTTATCCCTCATTCAGCTTTCTTGGTGCTTCGAACTTCGGAGAATTTGAATTCGCGCCTCTTAACGATCCCCGCGTCAATGTCTCTTCAGCGGTTCGATCGTGCACGATATTCGTCAATTTTCTCGCAAACCTTTTTCCTTCATCTTCTTCTCTACAACGTATCATCATCGTGAACGTTATTACTCGTGCGGATGCGGGTGCTAAATGATCCGTGAAATTTGGCAGATTTTCGAAAATTCTATGCCGCTCGCGTGATTCTGAAGATGAAAGAGTGAAGCAAGAAGTGTAACTAGAAGTAGGAGGAGGATCAGATGCAGCTGACGGTGCAGATGATGACAAAGACGCTCGATCATGCGGGATAAATTGTATGACCGTAGTATTCGTTTCACGGAGGCCAAGGTTATTTGCCGTCTCTCTTCCGACTCTCATCAGCTGACGACGATGACGACGTTTACAACACATCGCGTTCCATTCAACCGAGTCCCCCCCCCCCTTCCCCCCTCTCTATCTTTCTCTCGCTCTCTCTTTCCTTCTTTGCCGTAGTTCCCTTTCGTAAGTCGGGTTCAAGGATGATACAGACACCGGAAAGGGTGTTTGTGGCGCAGGCGCTTTTACCTTCGCTGAACTGCGATAACTCGGCGAGGCGGGAGAGCGAGAAAGAGGGAGAGATGGGGGAATCGTGACTCTGGTCGATAGCCCCTAGCCGAGGTGGGGATGATAGCCGGGGGTCGAGCGGGGGTGGAATCGAAACTGAAAGCGAAAGCGAAAGCCGGCTAGGAAAGCGAAAGCTTCAAGCGTCCATGGGAATCCGGCGGAACGACGGTATGATAAAAATTTACAACCCGTTCAGTGATTAATTCAGAACCGCGATTATATACTCCGACTAAAGCAGAAAAGAAATAACGCCAATCCCATTTCTTCCTACCCGTTCTCATTATACCCTTTACGCGTTTTGTTCTCATCTTTCGTTTTCGTCTCTCATTGCACGGAAAATTTTCAACTTTTCTCTCGCTTGAAGATTCGGCTAAAAAAAAAAAAGAAAAAAAAAACAGCGAACGACGAGTGCTAGGGGTTAGAAATGAATGTTGCTCTTGCTAATTTTTTTTTAATTTTATTTATTGCTACGCACAACTTAATTTTCTTTGAGTATCTTGTACCTATAATACAATCGTTTGACCTCTGACCCATATCTGTAGCAGCCATACCTGCACTTTGTAATATATCGGGGAAACCAGAAGTACCTTGTAACCAAATAACCTGACCTGACCTAACCTAAGCGGACGGTGATAACACAGGTATCGGGTATCGTTATTGTTTTAATTATCTTTTTTTTATTCCACCTCAGATCGTCATAAACATTGTTTACCACCCATCATACAATATAATACAACGTCTGTTGTTGGCTGAGTAGAATGTAGAAAAGCGATAATAAAGAAGAAGGAAAAGTAGAAAGTTTTTTCTTTTATTATTAGTATTTTCCTCTATCCCCGAGATTCAAGGTGTTGTTCCCGTTAAGGCAATTCGCGAAACAAAGAAGAAACAAGAAAGAAAGAATACTCACAATCCTGACTTTTGTCAGCTGTCGTGATGAAAAACTAACTCACATCTTACACCCAGATAGGTTCAATCGTTGTAACATATATGCCTGTCGAATATTACGTATTACAGATATTTTGAATTTTTTACCGTGTAAAACGTTAATTCACAAATAACGTTTCCTTGTCAAATGCGTTTTACGATAAAGTATTCGATGTTGCATGTGCTAAATAACTATAATCCCGTAAGAAAAATACACTCGCGACATTGAACCGTGGCTCTTTAATTACGTCATTATCATAGACTACATGCGATTTTTTATGTTCTTTCGCTTCTGATCTTGAGACATAATCGCTAATGCTTTCTTCCTTTTTTTTTTTTTTTTTTCACCACCCCGCATACTGAAATAACAGACATTGATAACGATAAATATTATCACGGCTTTTCTTGCATGATACAGAGATGTGACAACATATTATACGATCACGCTTACACTTGTGGGAAAAAAATTTACTTATTTTTTCTCTTTTTATTTTATTTTTTATTTTTATACAGATATGAAAACTTGCGGTTGATTCTGCGTGGCTCCCTCTTACGTGTTTCATAATCACGCCACTAAATAAATGCGTCATAAAGCGCAAGTGGTGTTGTTCGGTAAAATATACGTGCATGCGTACAACTTGCAGCCATTTAACTCGAATTATGTGACTCCTTGTTAAACTTTACGGATAAGACCTTGTGTTATACCCATACCTATTCGAACACACCTACGTATTCACACTTCGCAAAATTAAATTCGCATTTTCGATTAGTTTTGCGAATGATTTTCTCGCGTCTTATCTGCAAAACGAAAATCATAACAGAAAAGAGATCCTCGTCTTACAGAAACTAAAGTTCTCGGAGAGATAGAGTATTCAACGCGTTCCTACAGGTACACACGCCGCAACAACGAGCAGCGTAACAATGAAAATAACTGGTTGAATTGTGTACATAGATTCCTACGTTTAACCCGTAATATGTCAAGTGGCATTAAAGTTTATACAAAACATTTTTCTCAACTGAGTTTGATTAGAAAATCGTGCCACTCGTTGAGCATTACCCAAGCTCGACGGAGATACGGTGGTACGTACATACGCTGCGTGACTCGGGAGATGATCGCAAATCGTACACGTCGCTACGTCATTTTTAACCCCATAGTTTGATCCGTTCTTATCTTGATTTTTATTTTTTCGTCAGTTTCGTCAATTTCTTGCGCATTATTTGTACTCGCGTGAATGTACTTGAAGCCAATCCAAGAGGAACGCAGAAAATACGGGAAAATTCGTCTCCCGGTACGTTATGTCCGATCGTTTCTATTATCGTATGCTTGAAAAATCTCGCTGTCATGTCGCACGAAAGAACCGTGGAGCCTGAGAAATGCCAGTGTCGTTATCAGCTTCGTTTACGAGCAGGGCTCGAACTTTCCTCGTTCCATATACAGAACTCCGGGTTCATACCATTTCGAAATCAGATAAATTCCATCGCGACTAGAGTATCACGCGGGGTTCGGCCTCCCCACCGACAAGTAACGCAACGGAGTAGCGTAACTCCTAAGGATAGATTTGTTATTTTTCTGCTCCATCCTTCGTTCTCTGTGCCTTTCCGGTGACGGCCGAGCGAAGTCGATAATAAAACCGTATACCTAATACGTATAAAGTGCGGTGTCTTTTATCACCCGCGGCGACGGATTTTCGTATTAGCAAGCCGTAAATGCTGCGGCAAACGAATGTATTATATAGGTATATACATGACTGAATGTGTGAAAATGTAAGAAGAATATCGAAAGAAATTTGAAAGTAAATGTCAGAATAAAAACGACAGCCGCGATAAACTCGACGATGTGGCCAATATCTAATCCCTGATCGCTATCGTAAACCGCATTATTATATTTGTAGATGCAATCCTGGAACGTTTTCTACAAGCGCGGCGATACGTAATATCGCAATTCAGATTATTACACTTATCGTACCATGCATCAGCGTTCCACGCGTGTTTCTCGCTTATCTGTCCGTGATGCGAGTGTAACAATTTCACTATCCGCTACGGACGAGTGAATCAGTCCACGATTTTAACATCGGGAATCGCCCGATATGCACTATGCGGTGGCAGCAGCTGCATCGTAATTCGAGTACAGGTTTCGAAGAGCGGGATCCGGAAGATGGCCACATTTGAACAGCTACACCGGAATCTCGCTCACTTACTTGCGTTTCTTCTCGTATTCGCCCCCCCCCCCCCACTCTCTCTCTCTCTCTCTCTCTCTCTCTCTCTCTCTCTCTCTCTCTCTCTGAATTCGTTCGTTTACTTTTTACCTTCCACTTTTGCTGCTTCATTTATTTCAACTTGTTCCCCGGGCAATTTTTAGATCAAGAAAGCCCGAATCGCGCGCATCAAACGTTATTCGCACACTTGCCAGGCCGTAATTCAACGGTACTTCGTCGGTGTGTTGTTGCAGGCATACGTGTATTTATATATTGCTGATCGCTCTAGATCACGTCTGATCATTCTCGTCGTATCTCGATCTCACGTCGAATGTTACAAAATTGTATTTCAGCGTTACGCGTACATTGCACCCATACCGCGGTCACGATCATTTGCGTGTTTGGCCGAAAGTTTTGCTGATAATCGATACCCCCGTGAGTAATTTGCACAAATTTCATTGACGCGATAATTGAGGGGACCTAGGTGAGAAAACATTACGCTGCACGCGGGGTAAAACTTGAACTTGAACGTAAACGCAAACGTACGTCGCGCTACGTGTAAAACGTGCAGCGCCGCAGCGTGCGTAATAGTAATAATACATTACGTGACATATTTTAGTCCCAAACAAAGCAATTGAGGGCAAACGGTTGGGTCGGGTTAGTTGAGGGCATTGGCGGTGCGAATTGCTTGACTCTTATATTTTTATTTATTACGTACCCACTGCGTGGTACAGCCGAGCATCTGCCACTTGCCATTTCATTAATCGTGACGACGAGTCCGTTATTCCCACTCGCTCGACGAACGTGCGTACAATTGTCAAGAATACCGTACGATGCAGCGATATAACACCGTAATTAGAGAAATCGTATAATATCCAGAATCCGTCTCGGTTTTTAGATCAGGGCTTACAACAGTAACCGCAGGTACGGTGGGTCGGCATGACCGCTGCGTACCTACGTATTGTACACGTACGAGGTGTTGGAGCAAGCGAAATCTTACGTCTATGCAGAGACGAAAGGAGGAGACCAGAGGAGGTTGGGGTCTGATGGGATGAGAGATAAAAAAGCTCCCTCTTCGCTTTGTAGACCTGAGCAAAGATTTTTCATGCCTGATGCCGTAGGTTATACGGGAGGGCTCGATGAACGCGTTGAGTGTATTTTTAACCAAGTTATTTCGGTGTCTTTTAAAAGAGACGCACCGTGTGCTGCATGTATGGAGACGGGCAGGTCGGTAGTTACCAACGGCACGCATCCGTTTCTACTCCACCGTCCTTTCCGTACATCGCGACACTCGCGGCTGCTCGTCTGCCACATCGTCACGTTATTACAGATAATCAGGTCTGTGTGATTTGCTCGCAGAATTGATCAGGTTCCCCTGCCACGATGTTGCCGTTTGAACGAATTCGATCGATTCGCTAGCACCCTCCGTCAAATTCAACGTATCGCAATCCTTTATATCGTCCAATTGTAAATGACGCGCAAATCGCTTGCCGAACATGTTTCGGTCTCGGACGCGACCGAGCCTTGCATCTTTCGCATCGTCTCGAAAATCGGAGACAACTTTCGGTGCAACTTTCAATACCACTTGATAGCGATTAAATCAATATTTTCTATCTCTTCCCGCGCATTTTACTGCACTCGTGCATCTTGACGCACAGTCTATCTGTAATGCGTATTTGAATAAACTAGGAAGCGGAGGCGATCGGCACGGGTGATCAATAACGCGCACGTAGCGATGGGTTGAGAAAAAATGTTTCATCAATCGCGGTGTTCTCTTAAATTTGTTTGTTTATTCGTTTAGTACACGTGTACCAAGTATGCATGTGTTAAATGTGCGAACGTCGCGTTAGACCTACTCGTATATATGCAGGGCGAATGAAACATCGCGAATTATTCCATTCCCGCTCATATTTAAGCCCGACGTTACGCAACGTTGTGTCGGACCACAGCAGCGGCGGTAACTTGGACTCGGCGTACTCGAAGCATCGGCTATCTTCACCAGTCGCACGCCTCGGGCACGTGCCGCGATTCGTCGATCAGTCAAATTCGAGTCAGCGTTTTAACAAGAATCGGCGATATTCGTTCGGTCGCCCTTGGTTGCAACGATCGCGTTCGTCGTTTCGGTACACGGTCGGAAAGGATCATTTGACTCGACTAAACGCGGCGAAGACAATATACTTTTGTTGGTCTGACAAAATTTAGTCGAAATCAACCGAACATTTTGTTGAACCGATGGATCTTGAGTCGAGACAAGTAAATATTTAAGTACTCCACGCATTTAGCTGTTTCAATACGAAATGCGGCTTGACGATAGCCAAAAACTGATGAATTTGAGTTTTCCGGAAGGGAGCGAACAGATGTATCGGCGATCGTTTCGCACGTACGGAAGATCCCGAATTACAGCTTACCTTCGCTTTCGATATTCAGAGAATCGCGTCGCGATTCGCGGCGTGAAAAGGCGTCGTAGCGCGGCGCGGTACGCGACTCGTCACACGTAGACACGAACGGTTTCGCCATTCCGTGGGAATAACTCTCCGATAGCCGGCGGAGAGTTCGCGATACCCAGCACGTGGTTTCCCTACGGTCCGATCCGAACTTCCGAGAAATTCGTATCCATTTGGCACGCGGCGCCGATTTACGCGTACCTGTCCCCTCTATCCCAAGCAAGACGCCTCTTGTTTATACCGACGCGTCTTCTCGTACTTTCCTATTATACGTACTTCACAGCGTCGAAACGTGTTTTGCAATCTTCTTAACATTATCCTACCGTGTGCACGCACGCCTAGGTACGCACGCGTGCGATTACGGTTCTTTCATCGGACGCGGAGGAGCGTTGAGGGGCGAAAAGTTTGAGCTCGGTTCGGGAGATCGAAAACCTGTTATGCCTGCTCCGAATTTACCGATCCTTCTTTTTTTCACCTCTTTTCCCTTTTCTTTCTTCTTTTACATTCTATTTCGTACGTTCCGCGCTCGTAGCCGCCGCTCCCTTACGCTGTCTCGCCCGGTTTCTCTTCCTTTTCGTCTTCCTCTTGGTTGACGGTCTCTTGTAACGCCCGTCCCTCGGCTTCCTTTACCTTCGGCCTACGGTCCAGTTCCCCCACTACCGTAGAAACTCGGCTACTTTGTACGACGCAACACGCATCTGAATTACGTCGGGTGCCGCTTGGGGTTGGTCGTATAGTCCGGTCTAGCGATAGGGTTACTCCGCTCCGTCCGGGAGTCCTCAATTGTTCCTGCGCCCGGTATTTCAACGACGGAAATTCGATGTTGTTCACCTCCCGTATCGAGTCCCGCCACTTCCCGTGTACCAAGTACTTTCCTTCTCTTATTTCTGCGAGAGTCACGTGAGAAAGGCAATAAGAGAAAAACGGAATCTGGAGTTAAATAATTCTCTGACTTGACGAGTGAGCGTAGGTGGGTAAGTACCGTACCGTTGATTATACCTCTACGGCGATTCTGAGAAACTGGTAGGATCGGCGCCAAATATTTGACCGTTCAATATTATTTTGTGGAATATAGTCGTCTCGGTGTTTCCACGGAAAAAAATTCGGAACGAGATGCTTTCGTCGTCTGCGATACACGTTTGGCTCGGTTGATCGTACCCTGATTTATTGCTTTAAATTGCGGACTGAGACTAGGTTGGACTATTTCCCGCAACCTTTGTCCATTTTTCGGGTAACAAATGAATACCCCGCGGCGATAGAAGCTTTCATCTTTGGGGGCAATAAAATCAATCGCTACTTTTCTTACTTCTTCCAAGTTTCTAAATTTTTGTCCAGATAAAAAATGCCGCATTGATCGAAACAAATGGTAGTCAGTCGGAGCGATATCTAGACTGTACGCCGGATGTGGTATGACTTCCCAGTATAGCTGCAATATGGTATTCTTAGTGGTTGAAGCGACATGCGGCCGAGCGTTATCTTGGCCAGAAAATGGTCGTTTCTCACCGATTGCTTTATTTACTTCATTCGATTGTGCACTGTCGTAATAAAGTACTCCTCTTTCATCCCACCGTACATCAGATTAGAGCTTTTTGAACATGGGTATCGCGCTTTGCCGTTGACGTTGAAGGCTGACCAGGATCAGACCATGACTTGCAGTAGACTTATCAACGCCAAGCTTGGCAGAAAGTTCCGCCGTTGTCTGAGCTGGGTCTTCGTTCGGCAACGCCTGCAATTCGTCAGTTTCTAGGGTTTGAGGCCTACCGGAACGAGGTTTGTTGCCTAAATCAAAATGGCCATTTTTAAATCGCTGAAACCACTTTTGGCACGCACGTTCGGATACAACGGATTCGCCACAAGTTTCGCGAAGTATTCTTGTAGCTTCGGCTGCTATCTTTGTTTTGATTAAATATAAATAAAATACAGTGACGAATATGCACTTTGTCAAATATCCATATTTTAATAAATGTTCAACCAAACTAGTAGGTCACTGCGATATCAATGACTCGTAAATCGATCAGATTACTCAATATTACACCATATTATTCAATTTACAGACGAATATTTTTTTTTTACTTTAGATGCTGTCTCCTTTTAGATACGTGCCCTTACGAACTTTTGCAACGACCTGATATAATATTAATTTCGTACACCGCGCGCGGAGAAGAGAGCGATATAATTTAACGCGTAGGTGGACATAGGAATTTCGCAACGGCGAGGGGGGAAGAAACGAAAGAAACCCAAGGGGGTGATATTATTTTTAATACCGTACGCACACGTAGTGTTTCCTTCTTCATTCCTCTATGTTGTATACAGGCACTGTCACGGGTCCCGTGCGCGAGGAGTCGTAATCCAAGCGCGGCTTGATCGAACATTGCAAGTTTATTTCGTTTACACTTGCTTTTTTTTTTCTCGTGCCTGATGTTGAAACGCAATGAATTCCTCATCCATAACGTGTCAAGCTCACTGCCCAGACCGAAATACTTTCATGCGATTTGAAACTTATTGTTAGAAAAAGAAACCAGAGATTCTCTCATCTGTCATTGTCAGCATCATATTGTAGAATGTGTTTGTTGGTTGTGCTCGTGGCCGATGCAATGTCACCATCGTTAATTTGTGATCGACGATTGCGAAATCTCGTATGCCAATAGTATCTTGCGCTGATTGTGAGACAATTGAAACCTAAGCTAACTTTATTAACAGGTACTTATTCATTTTTATCGAAGAGGCCAATATCAATTAGTTGAAGAACGTTGCGGAGAGCGCGGCCAGTAGGCGACCGTCGACGGTGCGTGTTTTTGACTTTGGTGAATGATTCTGTTCCACTTTTGCCCCCCTATCCCTTTCTTTGACACAGGCGACGCAAATACATATCGGCCAATTGTCCCCGCGCGCTCGTGTGTGCGTGTGCCAGCAAACGGAGTTGAGAAAAGAGAGTGGGCTGCTGCTGCTGACGCTGCTGCATGACAGGCTCTGATTGCGAGCAACGTGAATTTATCCGTTCGAGATGCAGGCGTGGGTATTACCAGTGAAATACGCCAGGAGCCGGCCGACGTTGTGATGTACGATACAGCCGGTTCGCGGGAGGAATTTTTTGATTCCTTATACCCCCGTCTTCTTCGCTTCCGTTTCTTATCTTTTAATCGATCCCCGCGCATACCAGCCGATGGGCGGTATAACGTAGATGAGAATGAAGTTAAGAGCAGAGCAGAGTCTGACTGTACGTTCGTGTTCGACTTGGCGTCGTACCACCTTGTTCCACATATCAACCGTGCCGCGTACGTTGTACGTATCTATTCTGTTTTGCGTCCTATGGTCTATTTACATTATTCACGTCTGGCCAGCGACGAACTATGCACGATTCCTTCCACATATGCTCCTTATTCAGCGACGTGTTACACACGCCTCCGGCACTCCGCCCCACCTTTCCGTCCGCGAATCGTGCAGATCGAATCTCTACGTCCGTTCGATCGCACCCGCGGAAGATCCGCGTGATCACCGACCAAATCGTTGCTAGGTACGCGCGTCGCGTATCACCTGACCGGTGTAACGAACAACAACCGATATTGCCTCTACCGACGCGCGGCTATTATTTCCCTCAAATTAAGCTTGAAACCCGCGTCTGTACATACCACGGAATAAATTCTCGTACAGAACCACCGATTGCCGTTACGTAAAGTATTGTAATATGTATGTGCATACGAGTATTCAAGTGTCCGCTCGTCGTACGTGGGTATAAGGTACACCTGACCAAGTTTGTACAAAAATCGACGAATATATTGATGGTAATGATGTTTTCACAGAGCGCGGAAGTGTAGACGTATGTTTGCACATGTGCAACGTGTAGGTACCTCTGCGTAAGCACACACACACTCCGAGACTGTCTAATTCAGAGATATTCAAGATAGGTACGCATACTCAGTCAGCCAACTATCCGCGATTGCCGCGCAATGAGTATAATCTCGATTGGGTACGTATGCAAACGCATTATCCAAACTTATTCATACGTCAGTGGTGTCCCTGGCCAAGAAACGCTCGTTGAGAATTTTATTTTAAAGCTGCTCAGTTGCGCGCGTATAGGCACGTTTTATACGTGTGTGCATATATGTCACGCATGACCACCTCATAGTCGAATGATTGCTGCCGCAGGGGGAAAGAAATCGCCGGTCCTGTGTATGAAAAAACGCGATCTAGACGAGAATTCCGGCATCCGTACGATCCGCAGTGGTATAAAAATAAACCGGGTGATAAAAAATGTGATTCCGAAGGGTTTGCAAGAGAGTTTCAAACAATTCGGATCGTCACCGAGTCCTGTACCCTGTTTTTTCCACGCTTATTCACCGATAGGGTTACCTATTTTCTTCGGTCAGTCGCGATTGATTTTCTCGGTTTCTTGTTTTTCGACGGACGAGGATCGCCATCCTCCTACCTCGACACCTACAACATAACCTGCAACGTCGGTCGACCGTCGAGAGTCTCGTGATTCTAGGCACCGTGCATCAGCGACGATGTTGGCTGGCAACGTAACAGCGCGGCGGCCAACACGCCCGAGTTTTATCGCACCCGTCGCGGCGGGGCGAGGAAAGGGAACGGAGGAAAAAAAATGGATAGATCACGTGACGTATTCCGGGCTCCCCTCGGCACCCCGCGACTCTATGCGACGGCCGGTTCCCTCATCTCGGTTTCTGGCCGGTCGGTCTTGGTGCCGCGGCTGCATGCGCGTATCGCCGCCGCTTCGCTCGCTTTACTCGCTTGGCTCGCCTGGCTCCGGCGTGGAGAGCGAGTTCGCCTCGGGTAGTGATCGCAAAAAATTCCATCGCGGCTCGTTTAGTCGTCGTCGTCGCGTGGTTGTGGCCAACGCCAAGCAACGCCGGGATTCGCGCTCTACGCGTATCGTAACGCAACGCGCAACGTTTCGCCTCCTCGCTGTTTCTACGTCCGCAGTGTCGCGGTGCTTGATCGGTATATATCGCAAGTGCCTAGCCCGCATCATATTCTCTGCACGATTCCAATGGTGCGCTTCAGCGCCGGTTTTTATTACGAAAGAAACGGTACAGATTTACCAAGCCTTCGGAAGATGCATCGTTTTTAGGAAAAACTCGTGGTACCTGGAAGTGACGGGAATATAATTTCGGCCATTTCTCTCCATCTGTCTACCGATGCACCGAGTATAAACGATAAGGAAATAGGTAAAGAAAGATGCAAAACGATATGCGGATGATGTAGAGAGAAGAAAAGTTAGTTCCTATTTATCATTACGTATATACCTGTAATATAGAAGTGACATCTGTGATGTAACTGCTGCATAGGCGATAATTCCGAGCCGTGGGAAGGTAACGGAAAGAATAATCGACAAAACGGAAAATTGTATCACACGCGTTGCAAGTATATTCGATCGTTGGGTCCTGTAAACCTGTTGCTACAGTGATTGGAAAAAGAAGACTGAATAATAGATACTGTGTTACCGAACAACGCTTATATTACAGTACGTACGGTTGAAAGTTTCCATTTCCTTCTTATTGCGACGTCTCAGTCACCTGCGATTCCGGTTTGCTCGATTATCGTGTTGAACGGAAGTAACAGTGGGAAGTAAATGAATTGAAAAAAACTTGGAAAAAAAAAATAAAATAAAGAAAAAACAAACTTGAAATCTTTATGATAAATTAATTGATCAAAATAACGACACTGAAATGAAAAAAACGCGGATCGCTGAGTGTGATTTCACCGATATACTCGAGGGCAAGATTGTCACCTGAGAAGAAGAATAAGAGAACACGCAAAGATCGTCTAGTTTGCATTGCTGCTGCTGCTGTTGCTGTTGCTGCTGCTGTTGCTGTTGCTGCTGGTGGTGGTGGTGGTGGTGGTGGTGGTAGTAGTAGTGTTAGTGATGCTGTTGTTATTATTGCTGCTGCTGCTGCTGCTGCTGCTGCCGGTTGTGATCCTATAATCCAAGGATACATTTAATATCGTGTACATTAGTACCGTGTCACGAACTACTTCGCACTTAGCGACAGGCAGTAAAATTATTATACCTATATTACGTGTGTTTGTGTCGGTGACGAGAAATTGTACTCGTTTTTGTGACAGATATACAGATAAGGTACGATAATGTGTGATATACAACGTGCCTGAAAGGCCGCTTCGGTAAATGAATTATTAAATCACGTGTCGAATCTTATATCAAAACGAATACGCAGCAAGAAACGAAATAAGAGGAAAAGAACTCTCGCGGATCGTTATCGGAACATAGATTTGAAATCATCGAGTGTCACCGAGTGTAGGATAAAAGAGTTGATCGACAACTTTTCCCGATACGTCGTTCAACAAATTCTTAATTTAATGAAAATCTTGTGCCACCTGCTGGTACCGTATTACCATTACATTCTCCTCTACCACTGAGAAAGCGAACAATATCGTTGACGAGTATCCATCCGATGTTTGAAGACGTGAGTTAGTTTCTTCATCATAATTAAGCCATCAAGTTCTTTTCCCTCTCTTAACTTTATCCATTGGTATCCTTATCATTGCGGATTCTTCTTTTTCAATGAAGCGTATAAATAATTACGATCAGGGAATCGATATCGAAACGCTGACGTTGCGGCACGCAGGAAATCTTATCGAATAACGTGCGTAAAGAGCGATTTAGATACAGAGACAGCTGGTAATTTGTATACTTTTTCCGTTTTCTCTCTTTCTTTAGTTTATTTTCTCATTTTTTTTTTTTTCTCTTCTCCGAATAGGCAAAGCTTCGCGGATGTAGCGAAGGTAGAAATTTTCTGCACTCGAGATCTGCAAATTCACGGTCGTTCGAGGGCAACGGTAGATGGAAAGTGAAGTGAAAAAATAAAAATTGAAATCACTGCGCCTGTTGTCATATCCGCGGTACGTTCGACGTACAGTAATTCATCTCGATTGAATGCCTCGCAACATCGCAATCGTCTCGCGATAAAACTATACCTGATGATTTATTGTCGGTTGTTCGCGCGGTCGGTACGTGTATCTACCTACAATTATCATCTTTAAGCCGCCTTGAATACCTCCAACACATGCCGCACCTGCTCGGTGAAGTGATAGCGCGACGAAGAGATGTCGGCAAGTCTCGTTGAATTGTATTACATAATGTTGGCAAAAAAAAAAATAGGGGCTCGAGGCAAATAGAAATCAAGGGCGACGTGCGTCTATTGAGAATGAAGGGAAAAATAGATCCTTGCGAGCTGTGCTACGAGTTTCAATTTGACGCTTGCGTGCAGCAATGCGAACGAATTTCGGTGCATTGAACCTGGCCTCCGTGCAGATGTGTAATACATTGTATAATAATACGCCGGGCGTTCGAGTGGCCTCCGTATGAAAAGGTCTGGCAGCTCTCGAGAGCTTTTCAGACTCTACCTACTATTTTTATTCGATGTATTCCACCCGTTCGCGCGTCTGTTCATTAATAATTTAACGGCCTTATAGCGAAACTGGCCGTACGCGCATCTCTGTAACGGATAGGAATCTCTAAGAATGGTCTCGACCCGACTGGGAACCAAAACTTCACTGTACTTCGCGGTATTTCGGTATCTCGTTTACATTTCACCTGCGCGTGCAACAGGTTCTGTCCGTTCTGACCAATGCCGACATGACAGGTCTGCTTGTGCCCGACGAGACAGGCGGTGACACCGTTCGTACTCTCGAGTTTGTTGCACGCAGAGGCCGGCGTGGATCAGCACACCACGTGCTTTCGGTTCTCTTGACTCTTGCCAGTTGCGTAACAAGGGGCAAACTCGTCGACGCGCGAGCCACGGCCATCGGTTTATTTATAGCGATACCCGTTACATATTTAACCTGCCCTAACTTCTTCTTCTACTTCTTTCATCCAACTGTCACACCGCAGGCTCGACTGCTTCGCACACGGAAAGTCTAACCGACTGACTTGCTCCCTTATGCCGTGGCCGATAAGAATCGACCCTTGTCATTTTCTGTTAGACTAGTTCCGCGGTTCCGGTGGTCATCCTCCTATAATTTTCGACCATCGGTTCGAAATCTGTAGTCAAGTTTTAAGTGCAGGCATCCCTTCGTATGATTGGTATTTGCCGTTGAGAATAAGAAAAATTTCACCACGAGCGCCTGATCATCGTACGGAAGAAATAAAAAAGAAATAAACAAATTGTAGGAATGATTGTGTATGTATGATGTTAGTGTACGTGATGCATTGTAACGGATAAATTGTTAGATAAATACGATAGGGTGACGATCGACGAGCACATCGTCGTCGTGTTGAGATAACCCCGTCAAACGTGATAATTAAAATTCAACTAGTTTATAGAAGCTCGGCAATACTCAAGCTGCATCATCCTCGTGTAATGTGCGTCACTGAAGAGATGCGAGTATCTTTACCTGCGTTAAACGCGCCTCGCTACCCCATTTCTCTTTCATTTTCACTCGCTGCACCGTCCGCGAAGAATAATTACTATACGTGCGGTTGTTTTCATAATAACCGTGCCGTTGAAAACCGAAATAAACATAAACACGTTAGCGTGCAATCGATAGATTATATTCGTTCATTGCTTGGTTGCACGTAAGTTTATTCCGTGCACAGAGCTACGTTGAAATTGCACTAAGAGGTGCGAGTATATTTTTTTTTCTCTCACCTCCTATAATTAATTATTGGTGTTCTTGTAACACGATTTACGTAATAATTTTTGACGCGTCGGTGCTACTACGCTCACATACTGATGTTTACGTACGCGGATATTTGATTAGCCGCCAACTCGTCGAGAGGATTCATAACTGGCTAATACCTACTGTACTGCACGAAAATACGCAAAGCCCGATCGAAACCTGAAACGCGAAGCGGGAATTAACGATAAAACGATAATTCACTAGGGGGTGTAGCACCTACAACGCTCTGTGCGTGTAGGCTATGTTTGCTTCTAATTCTCGCCCGTGTTTGTTTTCTCAAGATCTCTTCATTTTCTTTTCCTTTTACCTCCTGACCTAGTCGACGTTTATAAACTTTTCTCCGTTTCTCGTTTTCCATTTACATCCTATTTCAGGTTTATTTTTTCTTCGAGCCGTAGGCAGCCGCAACGAGGATGATTGATAGGAAGTTGATTCACGTTTTCATGAAAGGCTTGCCTGCGACATCGCGTTTAGGAGAATCTATTCGTGCATGCCCCCCCCCCCCCTCCTCTCTCTCTCTCTCTCTCTCTCTCTCTATCTATGAATCTATCTATCTATCTATCTATCTATCTATCTATCTATCTCTTCCTCTTTTAAATAAACTGATGACACTATTGCCAAATCGTGCTACCTGGTTGTGGTCAACGCAACAGGTAGTTACGGACTTTGATCTTTCAATATGACATCACGTCGAGCCGACGTACTGCACTCTCTCTCTCTCCCAAACGAAGAAATACTCAAATGGTAATTATAATTGAAGAATAGAAAGAAAATAGAAATCGTAAAATTTAGCAGCCGCAATTCGCGTAGAATGTACCCACGCGAACTTCTGCATATCCTCGCCTCAAGTGCCATGCGAAAACGGTTCGGTTCATTGAAAGTGAATCCGCGCGACACGCCGCGCAACAAGTTGTGCTCTTTGGCACGATTCATGAATGCTGCAGCGGAAAACTACCGAGCAGCGTCGCAGCAGGCGAGGGGATGAATGAAGTTCATTAATCAACCGCGCAATCGCTTCCCATTCGAAATCCTGCGTGATTATGAAATTGACAATCCATGAGAGGGGAGAGCGGGCACAGTGGATAATCGGTGGTAATAGTTCGATTCTCGTGATTTCGCAGGCTGTAGATCTATAATAATGTCATTCGATCATTATTCAGCATTGAAAAATGAGCGTGGAGACGAAAAATTCACATTCAAAGTCCCCGAATGTTGCGAACGCCGCAAGAGGCAAGGTGAGGGTCCTTTTCCAAGTTTTCTCCCTTTCTCTGTTGCAGTGAAATCGAGTGCGAAAATGAAGTGTACAGCACCCGCCAGCTGGAGGCTCGCTCCGTAGATGTGGCAGCCTCCTCAGATTGCAAGCAACCTCTGTCACCGGTAGCTGTCGCCGGTTGCCCAGCAGCGATAACCGTACCGACAACCATCAACCCCAACAACAACAACAACAACGTTGAAAAGTCAGACGCCGGCTGCCCCGGCGAACTGATCACCGGGGATTTGCCGATCGAACACCCGGGACCCTTCTCCGTCACCGCGGCCTTGTTCCGACACCAGGAAAAACCGATCGACGAAACACCTCAGGTGTCCGAGAACAAGCCATTTGATACCGAGAAGGACTTATTCTCGAAGCCCGTGTCGGCCACGGACCAGATATTTGGTGTTGCTAAGATACCCGAGTCGCAAACCGATAATAATCTGCAGTTGCCTACGCTTCGCCAGCAGAGAAGTCAAAACGTTCCTCTGCTCCCGAGACCGTCGGAGAATTTATTCCAGGTGAGAGGAGGCACGCGTACGCTTATAATAAACTTGCAGGGTCTGAACACGGTTCTCCGTATAATTGTGATATTTTAGCTTTAAAATACTTTTCGGAATGTAACTTACGTACACAATCGACCATTGCCGGGTTGAAACGGAATACAAAGGTGAATAAGGATCGTCCTGCACAGCATCCCGTGACTACTTTTTCCAGCTGTCGATAAATCGATCTTGATGATGATGACTTGATTTTTCATTTTCATTCTCAGGGAAAACGCGTACTGCAGTACTCGGCAATCAAACAGCAACAGCAGCAGCAACAGCAGCAGCAGCAGCAGCAGCAACAGCAGCAGCAGCAGCAGCCGCTGCGTGCCAAACCGCAGACAGTGACGAGGGACCTGATCGTACCGATTCCTCAAATCCAGGAGCCGCCCAGCAGGGTTCCACCTCAGACAGCGACCGCGAGCATATTCGCACCTCGCACGAAGGACATGAACAAGGGCTTCCTAACCTTCAGCGAAGACCAGCCTGGCCTTACGAGTGAATATAATATATGTGCATGTGCGGATATGTCGTTGGATGTATGCAGTAAGCGAGAAAACGATGCTGCGGAACATTGCTGGGGTCAGTTGGTCGGATCGCGAATCTCTTTCATTCGCTTGAAGTAAATCTGGTACGCGTGTCGGGCCTACTTTGCAAGGTGATCTTGATCCCGTTCAAGGCTGCCAAATCCGCATATTTCCGGTGTACGTCCGCGTAACGAACACGTATTCCATTGTCACCGACGCCGTGTATTGTGAAAGCCTGATTATTTTACACGACCGTCAAGTGTGAAGAAAATCGCGCGTAACGTTTATAATTTTGATCGGTTTTACTCGACACCCTGACGGCAACAACGCCTCGAGGAAGTCAAGGGTGCGTCGGCAACGAGGACACGTTACGCCCGGCCTGGCCCAGTCTTGAGAAGAATCCGTTTCGAAATAAATATCTGGCGTCGGTCTAATTTCATTCGCGGTTGTCCTCGTGCGGCGCGGCAGCTAGCCGTTGCGAAACTCGGAAGGACGATCATTGTTACACTCGGCTCAATCGTTTCTCATCTCATATCCAGCATCATATCCCAATTCATTGATTTTATATGTGAACTTTGTTGAGTGCGAAGTGCCCGTCTGATTGGGTATATCGAACGTCGTTCTTTTATCTCTTTGCAGTGTTGAAGGATGAACCGGAGGACCTTACCCATCTCGCCCCGACGCCAGGCGACGTCTGCGTGCCCCTCGAGGACAACACACCCTTCTTCCCCGACATGCTCGTCGACCAGTTTATACTCGAGGACAACTACTGCCCTCTCCTCAGTCCCGGACTGCCAAACGAGCTCGGTGAATCCCTCTGCAAAGATTCCGACCTCGCGGATCCGCTCAGGAGCAGCGAACTGGGCGAATCGCTTGCCGACAGCGATCCCTTCATGTACAGGGAGACGCCGCCCAGTCCCGGCAGCGGCAGCCCCCATCTTCTTTCACCGGCTCTAAGCAAGGTGAGCCTACGAAAGTAATTGCGTACAACTTTCGATCTCGCCGTTTTCTCGTACATGTCGTTACTGGTATGTCGTTTCAGAGCCCGGGAAGCATAGACTCACTTTACAGCCCAAGCGGCAGCGGAGGCGGACTTTCCGAGGATGAAATGCTGATGCTAAGCATCGGTGACGTCCTCGTCGACGAGGATCTCGCCCTCAGGGCCCCCTATATTCCAATGTCCGACCAGGACGAGGCCCTTCAGCTTTTCATCAGCGATGACATGGTCATGTGGGGACCGTCACAACCGCCCGATAAAAAGTCCAAGTGGTCAGTTTACTGGATAATCTCGCCGAGATTAAGGCATGAAAATAATGCTGCAAGTCGAGTGAAATAGTAGAATGACTCCGTTCTCGTTGTTCAACAGGTCGAACGTAGAGGGCGCGGAGACGAACGTCAGCTCGAGCCTGGAACAGCTGCTTAGAACGAATTCGTCCAACGTCAAAAAGTCCAACGACCACGGGGGTGGATTAGTACATCCGATCGAAACGTTTGGTAACGTTTACAAGAAAAGTGAGTCCCCCTCCTGTCGCTAGACGTTGAAGGACGATAGAAATTGTCGGAGAATCCTGAACGTGGAATTAATTAACTATATAATCTCTATCTTGGTCATCGCAGGTATAAAAGAAGAGAGCAACGGCTGGACGGCGTCCAGGGCCGAGCGTAATTCGCACAAGCGTGTTTACTGCAACGCAACCTCGACGTCCGCTAGTTTCGACAACAACGATAACTGCAAGAGGATCAAGTGTGAGGAGAGAACGTCGAGCTGCGCGAACGAATCATCAGGGTTTGATGGGGGCCGAGGTGCCGGAAGCGCACTGACTATCCGGCAGGGAAGCCAACTGCTTCACCAGCTTATGTCTCAACAGTCGGTCGTCGGGAGCAACGCAAGGAGCGAATCGACGAATAACGGTGGCCGAGGAACCGACGGTGGCGGCGGAGGCGGAGGAGGAAGAGGCGGTGAGAGCGAGGACTCTTCTTCCTTGTCGACGACGACAGCGAGTACGACGGTCTTTCCCCCCCAGCTGCATCAGCAGCAGTCCAACAGCGTGTTGATGAACCTTTTAGTATCGGGATGCGACGTAAGGGCCGGTTATATTTGTTTAACTAAGCAAAAACAGAAACAGAAACAACAACAAGAAACTTCCAAGAGCATAACGACAGCGCGAAGTCAGTGATGTTGTTGATCTCTCATTCTTTCCTCAGCGCTATTTCAGACGTATAATATTAAGTTTTGCGTATACGCATTTTAGTAGTGTATACCGCGAGGCGCAGTCATTCCATGGGAATATTTTTTGTTTTGATTTCTAAATTATTGTCCCCACTTCATGTCCGCCATCGGTTTTGTCCTATGCGTAGAGATAGTCGTATGTGAAATTTGGAGTGAATATTTAATTGATGATAAGAAACGAAAATTCGGATGCGCTAAAAGCTACCGTCATTCGAAATAATATGCGACGATCGCGGAGGACTTGCAACAAAAAAGAGTAGTAGAATGGCCTGGTACAGCAACGCTTGGGGTATCTTTTCTACGGGTAGACGAGTCTCACGGCTAGCAAAGAATTTTCAGATATGTCCATACGTGTCGCGAAACCGTCAGTTTAAATTAAATTTAATCCGGCCAAGATATATTCTAAGAAAAACCCAGTTGTGTGCGACTGAAAATTTTGAAGAAAGAATTTAAACAAGTAATAAAACACTATTATTCATAATTATACGTATTTGTGTATAGCTAGTGTGCGCAACTGTGCATTTATATTTACGATCTGTATCTATTTTATTTCCATTTTCTTTTCTTTCCTTTGTAGGTTATTCGTCTTATTCGAGGATAAGAAATAGAGAGTGAGAAAAAAATGAATTACGAACGATGTCTAAGTTCGTGTTGCAAATAAATAGATTATATATATATAAAAGAGACAACGACGGTTTTACAAAGCACTTTATTCCACGAGGCCCAATTGGTATGTTGTACAACAATGTATAGTGATGTTTGACACGGTTTGTGTTATGTGTAACTTACGTGATACCGATTTTAATGTTTTCAATCTACGGCCTTAAGCTTCTCATAACTGAGCGTGGTTATCATTGCGTTAGTGAATGTATGTTGTTTATTGTAGTATTATACGTACGTACCTACATCGTAGTACCAGAGTTTATTTTGCACGATATATTTTGAAAACAAGGCTGAAGCAATCAAAGTCCCGACGCGATCGATAAGTTGTATTTTTTCCGTTTTGCAACTAGTTTTTCCTCACGTCTCGCGAGAATGAAAGAATAGAAAGTGAAGAAAAGCTAAGCAAAGGAAAGAAAATTGAAATATTGACAGTTCAGTGACCTACATTCGCTTGTAAATATCATTTCGTAATATAGTGGGCACCGTTGCCCCCCCCCCCCCCACCCGCGCCGCCGCTTATTAAAGGGTTAAATGAATTTTATAGCAGGACGGAATTTAAAAAATATAATTTAAAAAAGTACACAGTCAAGCTTAAAATCATCGAAATGACGTAAATGAATGGTTAACGAGTTACTTTAATGCAAATTAAAGTCTGTGTGGTTAGTAAGCCTCGATCGTAAATATTATTAGATTAGGGATAGTTGTAAAATTGCAAATAAATTATATATATAGGAATACAGTAATTATATTATGTTCACCGTTATTGTTATAATTATATATGAGACATTAATGAAGTAACCGTAGCGTGGCATAGGCTAGAATGACTGCTAGTGTTTAGAACACGATCTGAATGTACATACGTGAATAAGATATCGGTTTTTTTTTTTTTTTTTTCTCCATTATCTTAGTTTTCTTTTCTTGGGAAGCCGCGAGTCTCTCGGTTTCGGTCGCTGTTCATTATTTAGGTGCAAGTTTTCTCGAGTCGAGAACTGAGGAAATACAAAAATCATACTCACATCGGCATAGAGACTCATCAATTAATCTCGCGAGTGAATACTATTCGAAACGTTGTTGAAAAACACAAAGTAATAATAATGTTTATTTATTTTCTCCGTTTTCATTCGCGATCGACGTTAGACGACGATGAAGAACGTAATAACAATTATGATAAAAGTATCGAAGAAGACAGGGGTGTATGCGTAATGGTCGTAACACGAAAAAAAATAATTTAAATATATCTTCGACGCAAGGAGAAGAATGTCCGAAAAACCTTTGAAAGTGAAATTTGAAACGTTGAACCGCGTCGAAAATATAAGTGAATGTACGAAAACGCAAAACGACGGTGTAAGAAACTAGGCACGTTATAAAATTAGTTGTTATATTATAGGTGTATATATAAATATGTTGTATAAAACAAACACACACGCGCGCGCGCTCGCACAGTACATGTGATAGGTGCGGCAATTTATAGAAAATGAATAATACGTTATTGTTATATGGGTGATATCAAAAAAGGTGATGTAGAACCACCAGGATTGTTAATTTATTTTCTGAAAATCATTTATAATGAATCTTGAGAAGGATAAAGATGCAAGGGGAAAATAGAGAGGAAGAGTTGAAAAAACATAGGAATTCTAAAGTATAATAAACTAATCGAATATGTACGTATGTGTGTGTATAAATTTTATTCGGCCGGCAGATCAACACACCATCCGCTCTCTAACGTTATGTGCTGTGTAAATATATTTAAAAAAAACGAGTATATTTAAAATTGTTGTTAAATATATAAATTTAAAGAAAAAAACGAAATATATATTAAAAATTATTAACAGTCAATCGTTTCATTCCAATTGACGCCCGGCGTGTCTTTCATTACTTCCGTTTGTCCGTTCCTCCTTGGCCCTGTTTCTCCCAACCTCGTTCATAAACCCTGATTTTGTATCACTTTTTGAATATGTATTTATGCTATTCCTACAGGCTTTTCACACATAGTGCAATTCTAATTTCAAGCATCAATTATCTCGTACGTATGTTCAATAGAAATATTTTACTCCGTATTAATACACGTAGCTACTTAAATTAAGCGCAGATGTAAAAGCATAAAATATCTCCCAAAAATAGTGATTCTTTAAAAGTGACAAAAAATCATAATGCAAAGCAAAGAAGCCGGAAAGCTAATGACAAATTTTTTCCCTCTGAAAGCTTTACTTGGGTGAATCATATTTTTTCCACTATCTTGTTCCGGTTTAAATAAGTTGATATATCAACGAAAAAAGCTTTTAGCAGCACGTTGAAAAAAAGTTTAGCAAACGAGACAAAGAGAAATGGGGAGACGACAGGTTGATGAAAAATTGACGACGGCGTATTATAAATATCGACATTCGTTACGATTGCGATTATAGAATCACTAGCTCGAATTTGTTAATTTGCCACACACTGCTTACACGTATGTGTAAGTTTATGAGTACATGGACACAGATCAATCTGCTGGATTATTTCATTGGATATTAATCGAAAACAAGAACTGCGTAAATTCTGCGCAGATGTTTAATCGCAATAAAAACGCTCTGCAGTGTTGGCTAAACTTGGTATTCTAATTTTACAAACTTGATGTTCTAATTGAATATTTGTTTTGCAAGATGAGGGGTCTCATCTTCTTGTATATCCCGCGCGAGATCGTTTTTAATCCCCTCAGCTAGGACCTCGAGCATCTGTGTAATTCACGTATTAGCACCTACTCGGTAAAACGAAGCAAGAATCCGGATTCCAGATGCCAGGGCGTTCATTCTCATTTTTATTGCACTAGTGCGAAACCTACAGACAAGTTAGGCTTCTTAAAGATGATACTGTTGCAATTTTTTTCACATCTGAACATAGTTCTTTTATGCCATCCATGTCGTTCATGATTTTATTTGTACCCACATCATTCTATCCCGATGATCCCTCTCCACTTCCCGTATGAAAGACACCACCAGTCGTTTGTTAACGGACTATAAAATTATCTTTACAATTGTAAATATGTATATTATAGTTTGATTCAATAATTGGAACGAAACTGGTCGCAAGCTCTTGGACGGTGTTTCTGTCGTATGTGCGATATAGCGAAAACCAATGATTACGGTGTAACTGAATTCTGTGTGCTTTCCAGGGACTGATAGACCCTCGCAATATAACACCTCTCCTCGAAAGGAAGATATCCCCACTGAGTCTGAACCTCGAGAATCACATCGTGCCGCGGATGCCCCTCAGCATGGCGCTGAACCATCTCAGTCCAGATACGCGAAAGGAGCTCGTGAGCGCCGTGCCCAGGAACAAATCCTGCGCCGCACTTCATGAGGTCGTGCCGATGGAGTTGGACAATTTCGACTTCGACGTAAATTCGCTGAGCCCCGAGCTAATGCACGGCCCGGACCTCCTCAAGATCTTAACGAATAATCTTGCGTAGAGATCCTTGGAAAGTCGAGTTTTTATTTTTTACGTTAACACACATGTATCTATATCATCTATACATTGTAACATATATGTAGACATAACTGTTATATGGGAGGTGAGAAAGAAATAGCGTAGAAAATGTGATTAACCAATTGACTAATTAATTAATAATTGCTGAGGGAAATCGAGAGTTTTTCTACTTAGATTGTAATATTAATTATTGTCGAAGTTATCTGCACATGACGCAAGAATTGTCGCGAATAACCGCGGGCAAAAGCACATATATGCTCAAAATATCGTTTTTGTACCTTGTGTTTTTAACTAATACATACGTTGTTCGATAAGGTCGCGAATGTGTTTCTTGTAAATTGCGTTTCAACTATAATAGGTGTAATAATAATACTGCCAAAAGTAAATTATGTTACGCTAAAACTTCGACCTAAATGTTGTTTGACCTTTTCTGATTAATTTGTCATTTTATTCTTTTTTGCTTCACAATTATATTCTTTGGTATTTGAATTTAGCCTATTTGTCTACTACTTGATATACATGTAACATACTGTCATTACTATTATTATTAGTAGTGTATTAGTACGAGTAGGAGTAGTATTCTTATTACACATACGTATAACGTAATGCAGAACTATTTTCGATTCAATTTATCGCAGATTGTGCGACTCGAGGTAAACTCGAGGTGGACTACCCTTCTCATTGGGATGGGATTATTGTTATTTTCTTTCTCTGTTATTCTAATGAATCAATTCGACATAAGAGGGAGATAAAGTAGGCTTGCTCGCGTCAACTTATTGAAATATATACCTATATATTTTACATATTATTATACGTATAATAATACATATATATTTTAATACCAGCGAACATACATGAAGCATAGGAACACAGGAAGCATAGTTCTTACTTTTACCATTTACATTATAAAGATCCGTGTAAAAGAGTAAAGAACCATGTTTAGTACATGTAGGGTTCTATATTAAAGATGTCATATACTAGTGCGTATACATAATTGCCTACGTGACAAGAGGGTTTCTGACTATACATACACAACGATGAGCTTGGGATTGAAAATGAAGTTGAACAAAAAAAAATGAGTTGGCAAGAAAGATATACGCCACATGTGCTTACGACAGTCGAGTGCCAACTGTAAGAGTTTGACTTCAAGTCCAATATTTGATTTTTCTCAAAACAATACAGACTAACCTGAATAATCGTTTTCCCTTCGCACAGACTAAAGGTGGAGATGGAGGGATCAAAATTTCGGAGTTCAAAAATTACGTTGAAACGCGCGGGGAGGAAAAAAAGTAAATGAGTTGATCGGTAGTATAATAATTTGTAAAGCAAAGAAAAGGAATACATAATTATGCATCTATATACATATACCGTGCATAGTTGAGGAAATGGAAGAGTCCGCAGTCAGGCACTAACAGTCCCATGATCGCGCGCTCTCTCGTCCGTGAGATCGGATACGTTCGCTCAGAGAGCGTTCGCTACATTGGCCGATCGTGCCCGACTTCGAACTGTTTCATTTCCTCAACTACGCACGGTATGCATTATTTCCATATTATGATTGTTTTTACTAGCTGACACATTTTTATTGACAATGTCTCTACAGAATTATTAAAATTTTTATTTTCCTGTTTTATTGTACGATTGAATTAACATTTTTGGCCTTATGGCACTTTAATGAAACAAACCAAGATATACTTGAACATGTAGTCCGAATTTTTGCCCTCTTTCTAATTACCTCTGCCATTTGTCCATTTTTTATATCTTTTTTTGTTACATATTATAATTTCTATCCTAAATTTAATTTATTCTACCACGATTGAATACATGATAAATGATCACCTGTGCACTGTTATTTGACACAATGTACAAAAACGAAAACAACAACTCAGAATTGAAATACGAATCATAGGAAAAATGTGAATTATGTTTAAGTGACAAGATAATGTGACTTTAAACAATGCTATACTATAACAAAAGTAATTGAATATTATTTTATAAGGCAGATCTGTATATCTTATTGTGTAATTATTATTAGTATTGTTATAATTACGAATATATCATAATTATTCTGATTATGATCGTAATTGTTGATCGACATTTGATACTAGATATATACGTATATGTATACGAGGCACGTACTGACATTAAGAAAAGTGAATCCTGCAGGTGATTAGAGCTGTAAAACTCAGTAACGCAATGCTCATTGTCGTAAACTTGCTCGTGAAACGCATGAATCATTGTAATTGCATCGCCAATCCCGAACGCAACGAGAGAACTGCTTAAAACAGAAAACTTCAAAAAAGAAAACTTTTAAAAAATTAACCCACCAGACACTTCTTATTTGCGACGTGATAAGAGAGTGATGGCAGTATTTTTATTAAACTTTGTTGGCACCGTTTCAGCTTCACAGACGATTGCGTCTTACATGCTTATCGTTAAAACACATGTAAATGTTTCGTAAAATTGTCGACGTAATACTTGCTTTTGTATGGCGGATACAATACACAATTAATTGAGTACAATGCGCCTGCCTCTTTGCTTTGCTATATGGCATCGACAATACAAATTTTGGAAATTTATTATTGTACTTAATGTTCCATTTTGATATGCCATATGTCTGATGCTGGTTATCAATTTGATAATATTTAGAATCTAGGCGAAGTGAATGAAATTAAAGTGGTCCTATTTATGCCCCGTATCCGAAAGCGGGTATATACGAAAGTCACTCGCCGAATAAAGGTGTTATTTGTAACGAATGAAATTTAGATACAGTATACACCTGTTATGTAGTAAATTCCACTTAGCTTATAAGTGAAGAAATTATAAGTATCAATATAACTAGCATAAGCATTCCGTAGCTAAATACTAAATATATCTATATCTTTATAACCTTATGAGTATACAAATAAATACCAGATTTATTGGGTATCGTTTCACTCTAAAAATGAAATCCACAATACACATGTGCTTTCAGCGTATTCGGCAATTTAAAAATACACATAGTCATAGTATTAATATAACAATATTTCACATGTGCATTTTTGCGATTTTTGAAGCCAACATTTTTTCGATTCGGAATTTATTTGTATAACTCTTTTCCTTCTAATTGAACCTTTGATTTTAATTGGCCTGTGCTGAGTTAACTGTTGCTGTCTGCTATCTGATAATCGTTAGCGGATTAGAGCCAACGAATAAAATCCTTACTGGATTTGCCAGTAAGTGCATTCGCGGAATTTGTATTGCTCGAACCATAGACTCGAACGATGTGCGGACAATTAAAGCCTATAGTGTCATAGATGATTCACTACAAGTGCTAATCCAATTAGAGGAACCAATTTGAGCGGGTACACTTATAGGTGTGGTGCGTATGCGCATGCGCTGGGGCTTTCAGGCTATCCGACATGCCGTTATGTATGTTGGGTATCCTCTTGAAAGGCGTCAGGCGTAGGGTGAATAATATGTGAAACAGCTTGTACATGAGCGTACTGATAACTGAGAAATACTGACTTTCGCTGTGCTGTAACTCATATTCGTACAATATAACATGCTAATAAGTTAAGGATAACATGCAAGAAATGTCGAAACTTGACGATTGGTGAATTTTCCACATGACTGCCTGACTATTATACGAGTAAATATTTTACAGAAAATGTTATTCTACACGTAATTATGGAAACAGAAAAATTAGACCACACATGAATATAAAACCTAAAATTACGCTGTACATAATTATACTACACGAAATTATTCTACATATGATCATACCATATCAAATCATACTGAACGTAATTAAACGACATAGAATTATACCACATAGTTATATTACTCAAAATCATAGTACACATAAATATGCCACGCACAATCATTCAACTCACATTCTACCTGTAAATATATGATTGAACTTGTGTGTATTGAACTATCTACTACGCAACTACAATTTATAAGTATAACCAACTGAACTGTGAAAATAAGATACTCTAGGTAAAATATTGATGCAAAATCGATTGTACGAGTAGGAAAGTGACTATTCTGTGATTTGACATGTATGCAACCATCGTAACTAACTCGTCTTTTTTTATCATTAATATATTAAGTTGTGGGTTTTGATATAAATGTAAGTTAAGACGGGCTGCAGATAGGTGCATTATGTAACACTACAGATTATGACCTAATGTTTAAGGATACTGATTTGTTCTTGTCTAACCTATTATGTGAATAAAATAAAAAGTATTATACCTCACGATTTATGCTTCTCATTGACATATAAGATTATGCTTCTAGTTACGAATTAAGCGAATCGGAGAAATTTCAGCACAAAATTATTCCTGGTATCAGGAGCGCATATGAGCCGAGGAAGTCTTCTAAAAACAGGGACACATTGATTGACTGCACGTGATGTCGACGCTGTGTGACTGAAGGCATGCCTGCTTGCTTGAGAAGGCACGTGATCTCTAATTTTCGTGCCACTTCTTATTAGAACTAAGCAAATCGGAGAAATTTCAGCGAAAATGACTCCTGGTATCAGGAGCACAGGAGAACCGAGGAGCTCTTCTAAAAACAGTGACACATTGATTGATTGATTGACTGCACGTGATGTCGACGCTGTGTGACCGAAGGCATGCCTGCTTGCTTGAGAGGGCATGTGATCTCTAATTTTCGTGCAACTTCTTATTAGAACTAAGCAAATCGGAGAAATTTCAGCAAAAATTACTCCTGGTATCAGGAGCGCAGGAGAACCGAGGAGCTCCTCTAAAAACAGGGACACATTGATTGATTGATTGACTGCATGTGATGTCGACGCTGTGTGACTGAAGGCATGCCTGCTTGATTGAGAGGACGTGTGATCGCAAATTTTCCCGCCACTTTCTCTTAGAACTAAGCAAATCGGAGAAATTTCAGCGAAAATGACTCCTGGTATCAGGAGCACAGGAGAACCGAGGAGCTCTTCTAAAAACAGGGACACATTGATTGATTGATTGACTGCATGTGATGTCGACGCTGTATGATTGAAGGCATGCATGCTCCGAGTATCAGGAGCGCAGAAAAACCGAGGAGCTCTTCTAAACACAGGGACACATTGATTGACTGCATGTGATGTCGACACTGTGTGACTGAAGGCATGCCTGCTTGATTGAGAGTGCATGTGATCGCTAATTTTCCCGCCATTTTCTGTTAGACCTAAGAGAATCGGAGAAATTTCAGCGAAAATGACTCCTGGTATCAGGAGCACAGGAGAACCGAGGAGCTCTTCTAAAAACAGGGACACATTGATTGATTGATTGACTGCATGTGATGTCGACGCTGCATGACTGAAGGCATGCCTGCTTGATTGAGAGTGCATGTGATCGCTAATTTTCCCGCCATTTTCTGTTAGACCTAAGAGAATCGGAGAAATTTCAGCGAAAATGACTCCTGGTATCAGGAGCACAGGAGAACCGAGGAGCTCTTCTAAAAACAGGGACACATTGATTGATTGATTGACTGCATGTGATGTCGACGCTGTATGATTGAAGGCATGCATGCTCCGAGTATCAGGAGCGCAGAAAAACCGAGGAGCTCTTCTAAACACAGGGACACATTGATTGACTGCATGTGATGTGGACGCTGTGTGACTAAGGGCATGCCTGCTTGATTGAGAGTGCATGTGATCGCTAATTTTCCCGCCATTTTCTGTTAGACCTAAGAGAATCGGAGAAATTTCGTCGAAAATGACTCCTGGTATCAGGAGCACAGGAGAACCGAGGAGCTCTTCTAAACACAGGGACACATTGATTGACTGCATATGATGTCGACGCTGTATGACTGAAGGCATGCCTGCTTGATTGAGAGTGCATGTGATCGCTAATTTTCCCGCCATTTTCTGTTAGACCTAAGAGAATCGGAGAAATTTCAGCGAAAATGACTCCTGGTATCAGGAGCACAGGAGAACCGAGGAGCTCTTCTAAAAACAGGGACACATTGATTGATTGACTGCATGTGATGTCGACGCTGTATGATTGAAGGCATGCATGCTCCGAGTATCAGGAGCGCAGAAAAACCGAGGAGCTCTTCTAAACACAGGGACACATTGATTGACTGCATGTGATGTGGACGCTGTGTGACTAAGGGCATGCCTGCTTGATTCAGAGTGCATGTGATCGCTAATTTTCCCGCCATTTTCTGTTAGACCTAAGAGAATCGGAGAAATTTCGTCGAAAATGACTCCTGGTATCAGGAGCACATGAGAACCGAGGAGCTCTTCTAAAAACAGGGACACATTGATTGATTGATTGACTGCATGTGATGTCGACGCTGTGTGTATAAATTAAGGCATGCCTGCTTACTTGAGAAGGCATGTGATCGTTTGCTTACGTGCTACTGCCACTTAAAACTATGCAAATCGAAAAAATCACCACGAAAAATTACTTCCGGCATCACCAGAACATCTGAGCCGAGGAGCTAGATCAAAGACACGCCTTATTCCTGAAAGCCCGTGTCGCATACGTATAAGCTTGGTTGCCTATGACTAGGCGCATCCACTTGGACTAAGCAACTCGGAGAAATTGCAGCGAAAAATCACTCCTGGTATTAGGAGAACATCTGAGCCGAGGAGCTCGATCAAAGGCACGCCTTATTCCTGAAAGCCCGTGTCGCATACGTATAAGCGTGGTTGTCTATGATTAGGCGCTTTCACGTGGACTAAGCAACACTGAGAAATTGCAGCGAAAAATTACTCCTGGTATTAGGAGAACATCTGAGCCGAGGAGCTTGATCAAAGGCACGCCTTATTCCTGAAAGCCAGTGTCACATAAGTATAAGCGTGGTTGCCCATGATTAGGCGCTACCACTTAGCTAAGCAACTCGGAGAAATTACAGCGAAAAATTACTCCTGGTATTAGGAGAACATCTCAGCCGAGGAGCTTGATCAAAGGCACGCCTTATTCCTGAAAGCCCGTGTCGCATACGTATAAGCGTGGTTGCCTATGATTAGGCGCTACCACTTAGCTAAGCAACTCGGAGAAATTGCAGCGAAAAATTACTCCTGGTATTAGGAGAACATCTCAGCCGAGGAGCTTGATCAAAGGCACGCCTTATTCCTGAAAGCCCGTGTCGCATACGTATAAGCGTGGTTGCCTATGATTAGGCGCTACCACTTAGCTAAGCAACTCGGAGAAATTGCAGCGAAAAATTACTCCTGGTATCAGGAGAACATCTGAGCCGAGGAGCTTGATCAAAGGCACGCCTTATTCCTGAAAGCCCGTGTCGCATACGTATAAACGTGGTTGCCTATGATTAGGCGCTACCACTTGGAATAAGCAACTCGGAGAAATTGCAGCGAAAAATTACTCCTGGTATTAGGAGAACATCTGAGCCGAGGAGCTTGATCGAAGGCACGCCCTACGCCTGATGGCCGTGTCGCGTACATGTAAGTTTGGTTGCCTATAATTAGGCGCTTCCATTTAGACTAAGCAAATACGCTAGAAGGCTACTATTTTCCTTTTTTATTTTCATCATTATTCTTATGATTGTATAATACATAGAGATCTAAGGACCATTGAGCTATAACATAATATATAAATATAAACTTTAAAATCAAAACCTTTTTTTGAATTTATGTACCTCACAACTATACATTATGCATAATAATGAATACATTTATTAGCATATATGTAGATATATAGAGAGAACATGACTTTAGCAGAAAAATTGAGTTATTAAATCATTTATTTTATGAAAATGCTTTTCGGTCGGCGTTTCAGTTGTCGATATAGGTAGATAGATACAAATAGGGAGAGCAAGAGCACATATCCGCCAGTACGGCTTGAAGAAAATATCAACGGCGAACAACCAAAGTGCTAAAAACAACAATCGATGAACCAGTCAAAACTTTATTAGAGAATGTTTCAGAGAAACTTTTCACGATTGATGGTGTAATTGGAGCAATCCATACTAGGTTTTATTTCAGTATTGAAATTGTAAAATGGTATTAATAAACTAAGCATGTTGCATTCAACAACGCTATTTTTAAGAATGAATTATAAATGTCTGAAATGTTAGACATCTGAAATTTTGTGTACTATTATATTATATATTAATTATTAAGCTAGCGCAATTGGCTAATGCTAAATTGTCATCGTGTTAACGAATCTTGTGCTCAGTTTTTAGCAGTCCACATCATATGCTGTTATACGGTAAAATAATAAACAAAATGTAAACAGAAAAAAAACAGTACTCTCAATCTCTAGTTACAATTGGAAACTCATACACATATCATCATATGCCTCCATACAATATCGGCAATAAAGTATGAAATAACGGCGAGAAAGAAGAAAACCCTATTTGTAGACAATTCAGTAAAAACCTCGTACACAAATTTATCGAGCGGTGACAAAATCATGAATTGGCAATAAGACCATAGTAATATTGACCATTGAAACAACTACGGCCTTTATTAAATCAGCCGTCTATATAGTACGAATCCATAAATGACGAATAAAAAGTGAGAATACATCCGATTGTAATATACTCTCTCTCGACTATTGTTTCTTTCAAATAGTGTGTACGCAAAACAGGTTTTATTTGGAGACTAATCCTTCACATCCGTTCTAGAACGCGCCAGCAAGTTCGTGGGTTATCTTCTAGTCGACGTTGACTGAATGCCGAAATATGTATTTTCTGGTGTTAAAACTGTTGCTTAAATAGTTTTACATTGAGCAATATAGGTATAATTATGTCTCTACTTTGGACGCGGACACGTACGGTTTTGTACGGCTCGTTGCTCAGCTGAATATAAGATTCTAATGCTACAATTTGTATAATTCCAAAATTTCACGCTATTGTACGTAGCGATGATAATGTAAAATTAATTTGCGTTGAGTGATGGCATGACAATTTATTATTCATTTTCTTTTTTCATTTATTTATTCACAAGCGTGTGATACTATGATTGTACTCACATTTTCGTCTTTACGACTCTTTCTGTATGTTATTGCTTTTCGAAGATTCCCGTTCCATATAATAGCAACCGATGCTTGTTATAATAGTAAAGTTGATAATAATTTGAACAGAATGGATATTATGCCAAGAAGAAAAAGAAAAAATATATGATTTCTGTTTTGAAAAATCGACTGCAGAATTCTATACACAGTGGAAAACCAACAATTCATGAAATATGAAAACCCCAGATTAAATGCATGACGCGTATTTTTTCAACAACAAGACCGCCGGCCAGAGCATCTGCACAAATACCAGTCTTTTTTAAATATAATTATTACTGTTAATTAATTGTTCTTAATTTGCAATTGCACAATCATTTGTAGGTCAACGATTGTTTTCTCAAGCATTTCAAGCCACGATACATTGGTCAGCGAACAGCGTATCTGACTAAAACAGCTGCTTGCGGTTGTCGTGGTTGTCGTAGTTGTTGTCGTCGTGCCGCAAACAGCGGTGGAAGATACGGTCGTAATATTAGTTGCTACAGTCTTTGATTTAACCGAATCACCCGGCTTGTCCTCTTCGTCTATTCGCGACACGTTAGGACAATCTTCTTTGTCACCGCACTGAATTTTATCATCCACGTTAAGAACGAAGCCGGCTTTTTCTTCCTTCGTCGTCGCATCGTCGACCAACAAAAGAGTGGGTTTGTCATCCTGCTCCTCTTCCTCACTCGAGCTCAACTTCCGCTTCTTAGACGGCGCTTCGAGCTCCGTCTGTCCGGCCTCTTTCGCCTTAGCCGCCCTCGTCCTAGCTAGAAGCGTGTCCAAGGCCGGCTGAAGACCGCCGGGAGGTTTGAGCCTCGTGCCACTGCTGTAAACGAGAGCCAGAGCCCTCAGATCTCCGGTTAATCTGTGCGCAGCAACTTGAACGTCCACCGCCTCCACCATCGCGGTCAGCGAGCTGACGAGATTGTCGATCAGGGAACAAGTCTGCTCGGTCAAAACGTGGCTGGCTAATTTTGGAAAAAAAGTCTTCAGGAAGGCGTGTATAGCCGGCACACCGAGTGACGATCTCTCGTCAAGGAGCACCGCGTCCACGTAATCCACCGTGTATGATGAACAGAGTAACGCGGCTATGTGCTTTCTATCAATATGCGTTGCCGCGTGCACGTCCAGCCATAATCGTGGAAACAGCGCCAGATGAAGAGGAACCCCTGAAACGCAAATAATTCGGGAGATTATAAATAAGAGAACTGGTTTCGTTTCCACTATTTTATAATAAATGAACAAACATTCGGGTGAATGAATTTTCCCTGTATCGACCCCAACGTCAGCTTTAATTAAAATAAAGGCGATAAAACCAGTAATCACACTCAGTTTACACACCTTCGAAACCAAGCATCGCACTGAGATTAACCAATGTGTCGGTCATGCAGTCATTGTTTATAGCCAATCTGCACATGACATCGATCAGCTCGTGATACGGTAAGTAAAACTCAAGCAGAGCACCGTCGTACTCGAGGTCAACGCCTTTGGACGCTTCTAGTTGAGAATGGGGAACTGCCATCTGCACCATGGGTCGAGCGGGTCTAGAGGCCATTTTTCCAGGTGGATTGGATCGCCGGGGTAGATAAGGGCCGGGAGGAACGGCTGCGTGGGACTCCTGGAGGGCTGCGTGACAATGAGAGAGCAATGGGGCCAGGATGGAAATAGCTTCGCCGGGCACGAGCATCACCAACTCTTTGAGAAGGTCGATAGCCAGTGTTCTCATATCAGGCGGATTGTATGTGTTAAGCAGAGTGGCTAGTTTTCTCAGTACGTCCGGCCATTCCTTGCTGTTTGCTAGTATATTTCTTGCGTCTGGACCGTCGCGAGCTGTTCTGACGCAGCGTATCAACTCGACTATGATCGCTATCAACTCTGCCAGGTCTCCGGCTACATGGCAAGCCGTCGCTTCATGGTACATTATGTGAAGCATATGAAATGCCTCCAGCGCCATACTCAGCCCGCCATTGTAGACGACGTACAGACGATCATCGTCGGATTCGATAAGGATTCTGACAAAATATGAAGAAGCTGATTATTGAGGATTGTTTTACTTTGATATTTTCGGTTCAAATTTCGCCTAGTTATTCATTGTTGCCCCTGTGTTCCAAGGTAGTGTCGGTCATATTTACCTAAACGCAGAGATGAGCGTCGCCCAGCACGAGCGCCCGTCCAAGCCTTGCAGGTAAGAGGACAGGGTGCCTCGTCGAAAAGAAGCAATTTCGGCTTCTTCTTGTTCCGTTTGATCCTGATGTCTAGCTACCAAAAGCTGCATTAGTTTGAACAGTTCATCGACAGCCTGGAACAGGAGTACGGAAATAGCGGATGTCAAGGTTCGTGTAAATAGGTCAAGTGCAAAAGTCGGCATTCTTTCATTAATTATTCCCATACTTTGGTACACTTACAGTAGAATATTGAGTAGGGTGTGGAGTAATGTTCTTGAACGCCCATTGGATATTTTGATGAGCTGCCAATTGTCGCGTAAAGGCACGAGACTGTTGACAACAGAGTCTGAGCAAACCGTAGTACGCAGGAAGCATAACACGATTAAATAAAACAACATCTTGGTCTTCGTGATCGGCTCTGCGAAAAAATAGGGAGACAAAATAAATAGTTTACGATCTTAATAGCAAATAAATCATTTGGATTGACAAACAGTTAAACATTTTTGCCGAGAGATTTTAATCTCGACTATTAAGTTCTTATGTAACAATAACTTACAATATATAATTAAATGCAATATTCTTTGTGATGTGTGGATTGTGCAGTATCATTGCGACATTCTCAGGACAGTCGGAACATACATGATACCAGAATAATAATACGGCTTGTTTATTGTGATGTACGGGTATACTTGGCTCCGATAATTTTGGATGAAACAATGTCCACAAATCATTCAAGTATTGTCCAAACTGAAACACAATAGACGAATTATATAACTCACCTTTTATCTAGAATATACTGTAATAATATTAAATAAAAGAAACACAAGTCTTTATGCTGCTTCAGTGTAACAACACAAATGAGAAACCAAAATAAAAATTGTATTTAGAGACCATATCCTACTCACCATCAGTTTTTCAGTCTTAGAAACAACGCAGTAAGTAAGTAATGCGAAATAGGCAGTGAGTTTCATCGTTCCGTGTGTTTGGATGTCGATGTAATGTCTGGCTGGTTGTAAGAGTCTCAACAACGCTGTATAAATCTGGTGAAGAACCAGGGTTGCTTCTGACGAGAGTTGCAATTCCCTTGCAGAATTACATCCCAGGCCGAGTCTATGCGCCGTTCTGTATCCTTGCCTGAAGTGGGTGGACGGAACCAGAGATACGAGCAAAAATGCAGCTGCGGATCTGACCCTCTGATTCGAGTGTTCCAGAAGGAAATGCTGCAGCCAGGTATCGAGGCCCTGCAAGACCCAGGCATGGGCCAATTTGCTTCTAGCAACGGCAAGGGCCAGCCACTCGAGTGCTCCGTGAGGGGCAACTCTTGCAGCTTCCCAAACTCGTCCGAGAACCAACTGGGTCATGCAGGGTAAGCCACTGGGGCCAGATCCTTCGGTGAGAAAAGTCAACAGCTTGAAAAATGGCTGGCAAACATCCGTGTGCTTGGTTATAGCCTGGAATATCATCGTAACTATATGGACGGCGAGTCTGTCGTTCCAGCGACACAAGGATTGAATCAAGTTCCGTGTCTGATTCAAGTTTATGACGTCTCGCGTTTGCTGGTACAAAAATGGAAACCCTTTTCCGCCAGCGACTGCATTCAGATCAGCGGGGGACAGCGTCAGCCTGTAAAATTATTTGTTAAGAATAATTTGTCGTTTGTCGTTTCATTGCAAAACTTAAGTTGAAGAATGCAAAAAATAGTCTAGAAAGTATACTTTTTTCAGTGGCTTTGAACAATATTTAAGTTCAATGTATGGCTATGAAAATTCGAGATTGAATCTATCTTAAGGTACCACCGCACCGCCTGAACGAAAAGCACCGCAAAATCGAGTCCGAGCTCAACATGTTAATCACTCATCAATTGTAGTATGTACCAGATTCCAAAATTTCAAAGATTTCAAATAATTTCCAATGAGTTGAAATTATTTCATAGATTTCCAGAGATTTCCAGAATTTGAAATTATTTCATGGGAGTTCATGAATTTCAAAGAATCTCAAGGAGTAAACCAGATTTCACAAGTGATTGCATGAAGCAAACCCCTCGTTTGCGTTGAATCGAGGAAAAAGTGCTACGAACCTGTGATCTGCTCCTCTGCTTCGTTCCACCAGAGCTGCGATGAGTGTGATCATTTTGTCGAGAGATGCCGGCCTAAGTTTGTCAGTTGGAACGGCTACGACCTCCTCTTCCTCCTCCTCCTCACTGACAGTGTCTACAAACTCGTGGGTCTTATGACCGAGATAGAAATTGACCATGGTTGAAATGGCTTGTACTTGAATTAAAAACAAAGTCTCTTCCTCTCCCATTTTGCTAAATTCGTACAAGAAGCTGAAATACTCAGTGAGGTGTTTCAAGTGCTGCTTAGCATGTTCCATGAGGGAAAGCAGCATCCTCACAAACCTTGTGACACAGGACTGGGTGCCGACGGTGCTTAGATCGCCCTCGGGATCACAAGCAAGGTAGAGGGGAGCCTGAGTGGCTCGCAATCGTTGAATAACATGTATGCAGAGTCGCTGAAACATCTGGCGCACCATCTGGTTTGGGCATTTGACAAGGATCTGAATCGGCCACCAGGAATCCCCAGCCATTCTTTCCAAAAATCTGGCGCAAGCTCCTACCGAACCGTTGAACTGCTTTGTAAGCAGTTCAACCCACTGAACCATAGTCGGTTTTTCCTTAGCGTGAATGAAAGTCTCCATGAAAAATGAAGTTGAGAGCTCTGCCGACATCTCGGTGATGTCGGGTTGCATAGACAGTAGAGTTTGTGGTATGTAGCCACATATCTGCCACATAAAGCTGAAGTACGTGTGCTCAAAAATGTTTTTGTCCTGCAGAAAGTGCATGTTGTCTTGCCATATCCAATCTTCCAATTCTTTATTGAGCTCCAGAGGTGGAAGATTGTTGATCTGCTGCAGTGACTGTAGAGAATGAGGCGTGTCCATCAGGCTAGAAACTGTGGCCTCGTCGTCTTTGTGCTGATCACCTGGATTGGCACACCACTCATAGAAAAGCATGTATGCGGAGTTGGTTTTCTCGAAACTGAAGTCCATAAACTTGTCGGTGACAGAGTCGTACGTTTTACTGGTCATTTCGCCACCAAAACACTCGGCGGCGATCTGGTTTGGGTCAAACGGCTTCACTTCGGCGTCATTGAACAGAAACCACTTGTTTTTATTCGGCGATGTTCGATCTCTGATGAAACTATAATAATGCCCTCCATCCGCTGTGCCAGTGTGAACGGTAACGCCGATCAAATCGTATTGATGATGCTCTGTGGCTTCTTTGTCGTCAGCAACGCCCGAGCTCCCCTCGCTCTCAGACTTCCTTTTTTCAGAGGCAATTTTCTCCTCCTGATAATGCTGGGGCATGAGTTTCTTCTCGACATATCCGGACATGTCCAGTCTTAGTGGAAAACTGAAATGCGTATTTACCTTCTCCTTGAGCATTGTGACCATATTGAATGTGTAACGCATTGTGTTAAAGCATAAAATGTGGGGCAGTTTCTTAAAGCAAGCCCTCTTCTCAGCCCTGACTTTTTTTCCGCACTGTGAACATGTGTACATATTATCTCCCTCCAGCGTATCTTTCACCGTAACTTCATCGAGGCTTTCGTATAGATTCCTCATATCGGCCACTTGGCATCTGACCGTATAAAATTCTTCCAGCGTTCTGCTGACATGCTCGCAGTCGAGCGACACGACGTTGTTGGAAATAACGCCGCAGAATAAAGTCTTGACAAGATTTTTCAGGTCCATTGTCATTTCCTCAAGCTTTGAGACGAGGTCTATAAAAAATTCTGCCATGTCTTTCTGCTCGCCGGTATTCAGAGGTGCGTGATCCATTGTATACACTCTGCAAAAACTGCGAGGATTGTAAGCCTTTCTTTCAGATTCTTGAAGATATGCAAACATTCTTTGTAACTCCCTGAGCGTCAACTGATGCTTGTTAGCTTCCGCGCAGTCGGCACCCAGAATGGAAATGCGAGCTTGCGGCATCATGTAAAGATGCTGCATGCAGCTGGCCATATAACATGTGGCACCTAAGTTTGTCAATCCCACATAGCCGCAGTCCGATCTCCCGTCTTCGTGCGGCCAGTAATCCCAAGGATACGGAGAATGGGGTCCTGGTCTGTGCTGAGCGAGTAACTTCTCGTGAAGTATCCTGTAATTACCGGGTGCAGATTTAACCAATTCAACGAGCAAGTCAAAAGCAGCTGATCTCGAGACTTGACTTTTGCATTTGGGCACGTGTTTTGTTCTCGGATTGGGCAGTGCGAATAGAAAGTCGAAAACTTCGTGCAGAAGTTTTTGTCCGAGTTTACCTTGCTTACAAGGGGGATTGTGTATCATTATGTTACAGGCCAAGTTCAGGAGACCGACAAGTCCATCGTCTTCGACGGTGTTGTGACGAGTTTCAAGATGCTCCCTGGTCAAAACAGAATCGATAACTCTGACGGCTAGGGCCTCTATGTCTATTGTCGAAACGCACGACTGTTCCAAATTCTCTTTTATAATTTCCTCGGGCAGAGAATCAACCAGTCTGCATACCAGCCAGAAATAATCCCTACACGCTGGGCCATATGGTTCCTTCCCGTCGTCAAGAGCTGAATGTAAGTGAAGAGGCAAATCAGGCTTATGATGAAAAGGCCTCATGGCCTCGGCAACGACTAGATGCTCCAATAACGTGGAAAGCATGGGTCCAATCAGACTGGTAGTGTCTGTTCCTCCGTCATCGGAGCCTGTGCTTCCCAGACACAGCCTATACAAGGCGGTGCATACTTCTCTCCTAACCGTAGGCTCAGGATCTTCTAGAACAAGCCGCCTTAGCCAGGATTTGCCAAAAGGTTCCAATGACGAGAAAAGCGACTGTCGAGCAGCGGGATCGCTGTGTACCCAGCAAACGAGTAGCGCCGTCGTGTAATGAATGACCTGGGCCCATCCAAACAGTCCAGTTTTGTAATGGTTCGGATCCCTGGGGAGAGAGGCTTCGTGAAGAATGCTAGTTATCCTCGGCATTACCGTATCTACATCCATCATTGCTAGCATAGCATCGCTGAGACGAGGAACGAGAAGTTTGTCGGCCTTACTTCGTTTCCGCTCTTCTTTGACGACTCCGAGGTGGCAGAGCTGCTTTAAAAGGCTAGCAAGACAGTCCTGCTGCCATTCGCTACCGTCTCCTCGCTCCAAACAGCCGGACATAAAGATATCAAAGAGATGTCGAAGTCCACCGTGTTGAACGAAGGCTGCTGCCCATGAGATCTCCTTGTCCTTATCCTCCTGGTTGTCCTCGGCGTCACCTCCGCCCTCGTGAACAGGCGTGATAGTTACGCTGCTTGTTGAGGTTGGTTGATTAGACGTATTCCTTCTGCTGAGCGACTCGACGATGTAAAGGGAATACATAAGCTTCTGAGGACTGGCAGGATCAAGTAATTCCGGGAAGGAAGCCTCCCCTAATTTTTGAAATCCGAGGAGAAGGGTCGGGCTGGTCGGCAAAAGTGTCAGGGTATCCCAAACTCGCCTGGAAAGTACCTGTGCTTTGGTGTGCGGTATGGTTTGGCCCCCTTTGACGATTGTCTTCATGGCGCTCAACGTCCTCATTAAAGTAAAAAGTTGCTCGAAGTATTGCGGTCTAAGCAGAAGGAGAGTGGGCAACGATTCTCTCGGTGGAGGTGGTAGCAAAGACGGTGAGTCGACGTCTCGCTTGCCACTCCTTCCACTTCCACTGCCTCGACCTGCACCCAGAGATATAAAAACGAGCTGCCCATCCTTGAAACCCATTTCTTGTAGGGTCTTCTCGTCAAAGTCTATGGTCAGCTCTTGGCCCTGAGTTATCATCCTGATCGGCCCGTCCGTGAGTAGCGAACCAAGGACAGAGCTGCCGTTGGCGCTTGAGTTGCCCAAAGCCGTAGACGCTTTGTCCTGAGAATTCTGGGTGTCATCCCACCACTTTGCCACTTCAGCCCTGAGATCAGCGACAAAATCAGTACTGAGCAAGGTGAAGCTGGTTTTGTCGGGTATACCGGCTGGCTGAACAAATATTCTTATCTGTTGTCCTTTTTCCGAGGTATTCATCGCTACGTGGCTCCCCGCGCCTCTTCCTTCCAAAGCCCATCTTCGAAGATGGTAAGCATAACGTTTTCTAAAGGCTTCCAAATGGGTTCTGAGCAGGAGCAACGCACGCTGTATACACCGTAGACTCGCCTCTTCGTTTGTTTCCAGATCAGCGCTGGCCGCAGCTAGATGCATCATGCATTGGGAAACGAACTCGGCCTCCTGAGTAAGCTGCCGCGACATGTAATAGCCGTTCAGATACTGTATGGCAGCCATACTGACGTCGGTGCTCTTGGCTCGCAGAGCTATTCTCCACAGGAAATCCATTCCCACGGTATCAACGTCCCTCAAAGGTCGGTCCAAGTGGGCAGCGGCCAGCCTGGCAAGGTTGCACAGCTGTTGAAACAAGCTGAGACCAGTCATGCTTATGGTTTCAGGAGGAAGACTGGGCAGCTTCCGCATGCACAAATGTTTAAGGGTATCCATTCCGAGAGCATGCTGTTCCGTGGATTTAGCTTGGCTGAGTAGCCAGCTGAAAAGTTCGTCCGAGCACATGGAATCCTGAGACAGACACTGCCACAGTATGTCGACCTGTTCTAGACTGAGTCTGAACGAGTCTGGCGAACCGAGTGGCGAGAATATAGACGACAGAAATTGCAGCCTCACTTGAACCTCAGTCTGATGAGAATAGAGATTAGTCTTCGACCCGTTGGTGGCGTACGTTCTCAGGTTGTTGAAAAAATGCCTCATCATTCCTCGCTCCCTGTCCGCCCACGTGGTTATCGTGTGAGCGTCCATCGCGTCAAACTGTTGAAAACTAGCCAGCAGCTTGGGCAGCAGCCTCAGAGAAACGACAACCGATCTGTTGGATGCCAAGTTTTCTAAGCATCCCTCAATGAATTTCATCGGTATGAGCCTGTCTACGTTGAAGCAAAGCAAACTGCATAGCGCTTTTTCAGCCTCCAGAGCCAGACCCTCGCCCAAGCTGCCTATCTTGTCATCCTGTAGAATGTCCCACAGCAAAGTGTTTCCGGGTTTACAAACGGTCTCCAAATTGAACTGCGAGCTGAGCCTAGCTATCGTCTGTCGAGCAGTCCTGAGCTGTGGTGGCCGGCAGATGGACCTTCTGAGCGCCATGGCCGGATGTTGATGGTCCTGGTGATATGCCTGCATCTGTATCGCAGTTAAATGCCTCGCTGCCAGCTGTGCGAGTTCCTCCTCGCAGCCGCTCTCCTCCCCGTCAAAATCGGCCATGTTCTTCTCGCTCTTGTTCGATATCCGGCTGCTGTAAGAGCCCTCCTCGTCTGAGAGCATTTCGTCGAGGGTCGAGGCAAGGAACGGCGGCCCACTCGAGTGTACGAGTCCCGCTAACTCGGACATGACGGCACCGGTGTCTTCGGCGGCCGTGACGGCTGCCACCGCAACGTCGCTGTCATCCTCGTCATGAGACGTATCCGCGGAATCCGGTCCTCTATCGATACCGTGAGCGTGCCCGACCAGGGCAAGGTATTTGCTCTTGTTGGCTCTTCTAAGCAGCGCGGCCGTCGTTGGGACTTGCTGATCGTTTGGCTCCATCGCCATTGCTTGCTGCTTGACGTGATCTAGGGTGTCGTCAACGTTGGTCGGATCCGATCTCGGATGGTCCAGAGTGTTCTTCAGGATGCAATCATTTTTCTTCACTCCATCGGCGTCAGGAAGCAACTCGCTAACTTTCGCCTTCTTGTCGCAATCGTCCAAGTTTGATTGGCCAGTACCTGAATCGAGACATCTCAGTGGCTTTTTCCTCTTTCTCAGTAACTTCTTTCTCATTTTTTCATAAACGTTTATCTCCTCGGTATTTGACTTCTCCGTGTCAGCCTCGGCATCGGAACCACTCTGCGGCTTCTCTTTAAGTTCCGAAGCTTCGTCTGTCCTGAAACCCGAATCTTGTTGCTCTTCCGATTTTCTAAGAAGTCCAACTTCGCTGTCCTTCCTCAATTCCACGCCTTCCTCTGTGTCTGTTATACCACAGACGACCGGAATCGCCTCCAAACTCTCAGTCTTGAAGTTGCCTAAATTTAACGAGAAAGAAATCCATTCAATGGAATCGGAAACTTAATACAAAGTTAGACTAGAATACAGTAGCATCGTGACTTGAAACGTTGTGAATCTGACCTTCGCAATCGCTGCTGTCCCCTCTGGCCTGTTTGCGAGGTGAGGGTCCGTCAGACGGCGCAGGACTGGGCTCCTCTTCCTCCTCGTCGGGGCTGGATCCCTCCATGCCGCTGGGGTCGCTGCTGCTGCTGCCACCGAGACCTCTGGAGCTGACGAGAATCGATCTGTTTTTCATGGCCAGTCCGCCAGAGTATCCCGAACCTCCTGAGGTCCAGATGAACTTTATCAAAGCAGAGGCGAGGAAGAGGCTCTGCTCGTTATGATCCTTTGGCTCCAATTTTCCGAGAAGCGAGTACAAATGAAGAACAGGCGTTGGCGCAAGGTGCTTAACTAGCGGCGCGAGCAGATCGTAAACGGGCCTGCCACAGTGCTTCAACTGGGCTGCCTGCCACATGGTGTCCATGTCCGAAGGTGAAATCCTTCCCTCCATTGCCAGGAAACTCAGAACAATGTGACTTTGCTTGATAACTTCGACGTGCAAATTCGGACCGAATATATGGGCGATTATGTTGTTCTCGGTCAGCCAGGCGGCAAGAGCATGACCCACCTGCTCGACTTCGGCAACAGTTTCACTGTTGCAAAGTTCATTGAATGTTGTGATATGCGCGTTTATCTGCGCCACACCGGCCAGTCTCATGGTCAGCGTTGTGCTGGTAAAGTACTTGAATGCCAGATCCAGTCCGTCTCTGTCAAAAGTCGGAAGAACCGCGTCTATCGGGTCTTTAACCGCACTCCACATGAAATCTAAGGGGAAAAAAACCCGTTTTGAGAAACTCGAAACTGCTGACATTTCTTGACGTGGAGAAGATCATCTAACAAACCTGCCATAGTCCTGACAGCCGGAGTTCGGAGCTCTTTGTCCCCGAGGCGGCACATATACCTCATAACTCGTCTCCTCAAAGGCACAAACAGCTGAATAACACTCCCGTAATTCAGCCACAATTTGAGATTGCAAATAACTGCGACCATAGAGTGCGCCAGGCCGACCGGCAGTGCGTTTTCCATATCGAAACACGCGGACATGATGTTGAAGCCTCCTTGGTGGCAAAAAACTGAAACAGCTCGGATCAGAGGTGCCGGCACTTCTGGATCGTGTGGTTCGCAGTAGCCTCCTTCATCCTGAAATGATAATTAAACATTCAAGTATCGTTTAAGGAAGAAAATAGTCATGGGGAAATAAATTCAGATGGACGGTACGCGTTTTTAACCAATAAACAACTAGCAAGTACCCGAAATGCGTGATATACTTGCAAATAGTCTCTTTCAGGATATTAAATACTGGACAATTGTTTAGCACGTATTGAGGAGTTGTTACCTTAATCGGTGCGATAGGACTGATCACACCACCGTGTTTCATGGCGATATAGAGAGGAAAGTTCAAAAGAAATATTTTAGAAAGAAGGTGAAGCAATTTCTCCCTGTCTTGCTGTGACCAGGAATGTTTTCTCTTGGATTGCGAGTTCTCTGAGCCCACGGCCTGACCGACAGCTGTGGCCGTGTTCACTGTTTTATTTTTTTCTTTTTTCTTCTCATCATTGTCGTCATCAGCATATCCCTCCTTATTGCGATCCTCCTCCTTGTCCTCATCCTGAATAGCCTGAAGTTGCTGAAGCGTCGAAAGAACAACACTTTGCATCAATCTTGAAAATCGGTCAAAATTTTTAATATCCCGATAGCAGCACATGCATTGCCTGTAAAGAAAGTGTCTGAATCAGCAAGGAAGCAAGTACTTTGAAGATGTTTAGAGAATTTTAATTCCTATCTATCTGATCTAATTTTAGACTTTCAACGTTCTTCCAATATTGAACGCATATTTGTATTGATTGTTTACACGGAAGAAACGATCACAATACCTTTGCACCCACTGGTTGACATATTGCAGGATCGTGTCCACATCAGCTATGCATAGGTTGACCAACTCGTCCTGCTCCTTGGAGGCCCGTTCTTCGTCTGCGTGGACAAAGAATGTGAGTGGAAGGAAAAGTTTACCTAAATTTGATACGAAATGGGAGGACTCTGTCCAGGTTTGAAAACAGCGGATGTGGCAAAGACGTCAGTTTTGACAGTTGTGTGAAATAAAGTAAACAGAGATATGAATGGGGATATGTCAATCGGTTGAGAACGAGTAAATGAGACGAAAAAAGAAAATAATCAACAGATTGATAGGTTATAAAGTAGCGACACTCGATGGAACAAAGAGTCGAGATCGTGAGCTCGGAGGATCGGAAAAAAATGAATCGTAATTCCATGACAAACTATGAAACATGTGCAATAAGGGAAAGTAATGAAAATCGGGCAAATACTGTGTATAATCGGGATTTGGCAGTTGAACGCCTGGACAGAGATGCGGATGGCATTTGTTGGCTCGTTCGAAAAGGTTAGGTTAGAGTTTTGTATGTACTAAGTGTATCATATGGCTTACAAGAGAGAAGAAGATCGTGAAAGTCGGCGCACACATCGCACATGATTAATAATCTGTCTGTTTAGCCTAACACGGCCTTTAGTCACCTCAAGTCCATCACTATTAACCCTCAACGACCGTCCACCACCGAAATAATAAATTATCGACGATACTGTCAAACATTTTTAATTATCGTTTATTTTCATTTTATTATTTACTTGTTGTACTTGTTCTTGTTAATTTTTTTATTTCTATTTATTTCGGCTTTTTTCTAACAGTACCCCGACGGTCATCAACAGTTGATCAATCTATCAACCACCATATTGAATTTTATGTTGTTTCCTTGATGTTTCCTTGCGTAGAGGGCTGCCACTACTGCCACTACTACTAGCGCCCACCAAAAGCGGCCACCTTCACGTCCAACTATGCGTCCAACATTGATAGCACTACACATTCACCCCCCCCCCCCTCCCCCCCCGCTGCTGGGACACTTCACTCGTGGTGTAAATTTACCTCTCGTGGTGTAAATTCACTTTTTCTATTCATTATTATCTTTAGATTGGAAAATAAATGAATAACAAAATCACGCGCTGGAAATTGAATAATAATATGATTTCAATACACCCTTTATCCGGCTATAAGCTACAATGTACTTTTCTTCTGCGTATTCTAGTATGAAACATATGTAGAAGTATGAGCACTCAACTCTCGCATTATGTAGTACGTACTAGAAAGTATAATATTACTTAATTTTCTTACACTAATCTGTCCTCAGAAATTTACTACGAGGACATTCAGGTTAACTAACGCGTAACCTTTTTATATCAATGCACAATACTTTGTAAATGAAATACATGGTATGCCAAAGTTTTTTTGCGTTCCGTGAGTCCAGACGCCCTTTGACAGATGACAGATGACAGCTGACCAGTCAACCACATGCGATGCGTTGCATACTTCGCGTGGTATAATGCCGTTTTACTTTACCAATGCCATAAAAAAGACATGAATCCAGCTCCTCGATCAGTACTCGTAATAAATGTGATCAAAATATGTCCCACATCGGCCAGAGGATATTCCAGATCCTCATGTTAGCGCAATTACATTTGACCCCGTTAGACTGGACATCGCACCAAAATGGCTTTTAACCTTAGGTTGACTTCAGTTTTCTGTGGTTAATGATATTTGACGATTATTTTGCGTGAAAACGGTTAAAAAACACAGTCAAGGCAGAGATGAGTAGGGTATAAGCTGCTCGGCAACTCCAATATATTTATCAGACTATTGTAAAATCCCCGGTTTACCATATTATCTGGGAATATTAAATTCGTAAAAAATTCGGATACCGAGGGGGTAGTTCATTACAAACTTGCCGTAGCGAGAGAAAAAGAGAGAGAGAGAGAGAGCGAGAGTGAGAGAGAGAGAGAGTCGACAGCGCCTTCAGCTAGCTATTCGCGCAGTAAATTAGTTAGCAATAAACAAAAGTAGAGAACGTCTCGGGCTCGCGGTGTTACCACTGATCCCTACAAAGAGTAACAGGAGAGAGGGAGAAAGTTGTGGTAAATAATAAAAATACAAAAAAATATATATATATACATGTAAAAAAGAAAGAGAAATTATTTACCCCTTGAAATCACGTGCGTGAGAACACCACACATGTACATACTTACAAAGTGTGCTCGCATTCCGTTCATAACCAAACATTCATACGCGACGGTTCCTGCTGCTGTCATCGAAGTGTTACACGCTTTTATTGTGTCACCCGTGACTCTGTGGTATAGAAACTAGAAACACGCGACTGTCACCCACCGATTTCGATTCCTGGCTCAAGGATGGGCAGCACGGATAAGGCGGTGATAACCGGCTTCATATGCAGGCTGTGCAGTAAAATGAACCGATTTGTAATACACATTTACGGTGAGGAAGGAGAGCGCATGAAACTCGCTGAAAAAATCAACGCCTATTTACCTATAACGGTAATTAATTGACAAACAAAGCTAACCACTTGTAATTTAATTCGGACAACAAAGCCTTGAAAGATAGTTTAGCTCAAAATTTTCGTTCATTCGATGTACATTTGTAACATGTCATACATTTTTTCAATACAGGTCAATATGAACGATCCTTTGCCTAAGACGGCTTGTCTACACTGCATTCAGCGGCTAGAAGCGCACCATGAACTGATGGAACAATTCATGTTTGCCAGGCGAAGACTGACCGCTGAGAATAAGGCGAATTCGGTCGCCTCTTCGTCCTCCCCGGCATCAGTGGTGGATGCCGCTATGCCTGCGCCAAGCTTACCGCCCTGTTGACGTAGCCATCCAAGATTAATTACTCGTTAAAATAACTCTACTGACCTTTCGCTCAACGACATTGTAAATCGATGCCCCACTTCCACAGTTATCCCTGTACTTTGCGTTTTTTTTTTTTCTTGTGTCTCGGAATCAGACATAAGTATTGTACGTATCGTTCATCACCATAATTATGTGATATAATGCCGTAGAGGAAAGGCGGGAGCAGGGTAATTTTTTGCCACGATGTTAAATCTCTATTCTTCTACTGCTAGCTTTTCACATCTAGATCTGAAAACAGATGGATAGATACATATATAGATATATAGGCTGATGAAACATTATTGCAGAGATATAACAGCGTATGTTGTGATACACGATTGGTTTGTCTATTTCTTGTTTTTCTAATATTTGCTTTCTGTGTTTATAACAGATCTATAATATGCAGATGGTAAAGTATAGAGATTTAATTTAAATTCGTTGATCGTAATTTGATGAAACAAATAAAAATACTATTGCACAACTCCAATGTCGCTGGGAGATATTTATAGGACAGAGGGTGCTGTATGTTCTGAAAGGAGAAGTTATCCAACAATTTTGATTAATTTGAATTATTCCGTTATCTATTTGATTGAAAATAGAAACGAAAATCAGAAGATGCCATACAATAAGACCAAAATAATTATAATTAGTATGAAATGAACTTTGGCTCTTCTTCCTTTTCTCTGTGATTTTATCCGATGATTTACATCTATGCCAATGTTTCCTTTTTGTCAACGATAACCAATTTGTTCGATAATTCGGTCATATTGACTGAGGAGAAGGAGGTTCTTGTTACGATGCTCCCATCTTTTGTCTTCGTACATTTATTTCTTTGTTTAATTTTAACTTTTTTGTGTGCGAATAGATGGGAAGCCAATGTTCCCCACCTTAATTTCTTCGTATTTTCGAGTCTTATTGCTTTGCTCTTTCCAGATTCATTGCGATTATCGCGAACAGATAAAAACCAAAATATTCTGTCTACAGAGAGTGCAAATTTCCCCTTACACGAGTGGAAAAATAAACTTTCAAGGTTCCATTATTAAAATTGCGACATCTAAATGTAGAATTTCGTATTTTTATATAGTTTGAAAAAAGGGAAGAGAAAAAAAAACTATAAAAACAAAAGCATGGCCAAACATCGATTTCAAAATTCCGCTCACGCGCGTTTTTTCGTCGGATACTTAGATGCGAGTGAAAATTGTTTGCCAAATATATTTCACAATTTGGCTATAATTCTCATGTTACACAGTACTAATTCTCTTTGATAAAATACTAATCGAGGGAGACAAGCTTGAAGATGAAATAACATTGGAGAAAAAAAATTTGTATCTGCAAGTTTCATATTTTCAATACTTAAAACGCAATACGAAGTGAATATTCTGGTATAACTCTTGTTCTTTTCTACGTCGAACAAGTGGATACGCCAATTGTAAATTTACCAGTATAATAATTTCATGTAATGAATAGATATTTAAATTAAATTAGTACCCGTAATCCTCTAGGTGCCGTATATAGTAATGTATGTATAATGATATTATAGTGTTGTACACTACAAGTATATTTGTAAAATTATAATTATTGTATTATGTGTTCACCGTAAATTGTATCTTTTTCTTTTTCGTCTCTTACTTTTCTATGGTGTATTTGGGCATGTAAATGTTACAAACGCGCCGTATACACAACGTCCAATCATGTATGGTAAAACAAACTGTAATATTGTTATTGATACTAATATAGTAATGTAATAAATAAATATCTGTATAAACGTGTTGAGAAACAAAATGGTGACTTCCCTTCTACATAAAAAAAATTTGTTATAAATAATAATAATATTACCCAGTGGGTACTTGAAAGTAAGGAAGAAAAAAATCCATCGGATCGTTGAATGCTGTTACTGTTATGATTATTTTGTATTATAGTAAGATTTATTCATCGATAATAATAATAATAATGCCCCTCGTTTAAAAGGCAATAAAATCATATACAATATATGTACGTATTTATTAGAATATTATCGATTTATGACAATTATTGACCCAGCAGTTTTTGTAATCAAGAATCGCTCGTCATTCGTACTTCTGTGTAATGTATGTACGCCATGTGGTCAACTTTAGTCTTCTCTCTCTCTTTCTGAGTCTACACAAAATTATCTGATCTGCGTTTCGTAACACGAGCTGCCGTTTACTTGAAAAATCATAACAGATCTACGTTTTGTTTCAAATTCTGCGGTGAGAAGTGCACTGAATTGTATTCACGTTTTTCAAAGAAGTCCTCTCGCTACTGACATGTGATATATGCTAATATTTTTTTCGTGTTTACTTTTAAATGCAAAAAGTGAAACCACAAGCTTCCATTGTATCTGCGTTTTTTTTTTTTCAATTCTATTTAGTAAATCTTGGATAAACGTCGTACCTGGTGATTAATTTAAATACACGCTACAACTACTGTCATTCATCGGTATCGTCATTATTTACAAATTATTTATGGATAAATTTCATGACTCATCGGCATTTTAGGAAGAAAGTTTCTCACCCTGTAGTTATTTCTATCTCTATCTCTCTCTATCTCTCTCTCACTCTATCCCTCCAACTACCTCAAACTTTTTCATACTCCAGGTCGTTATAAAAAATATACCTACTATATATAACAACACGTTACATCTATATAAAATTTCAATTCTTTTGCGAATTTACTAGGCAAATATCGCTTTCCAAAATGGTATTGTTCTTTATCTGTGTGCGTGTCTCCAGCTTTTGATTCTTATTGTAAGATTTCAATCGCCATTGCGTTCTCTCCGTTACATTGAGAGAAAAGAATAAACGATAAGAAAAAAAAAAATAAATAAAAAAAAATAAAAACTAAATAATACGTATTGAAACCGATAGTACGGGACTTTCCGGTAATTAGTACGATTCTAAAATCTAAACTTTAAGAAAATCTGCCGATCAATATTGTGTTGTTAGTGTTATATTACGAAGTATGAAAAACGTGGCAAAGGATACTGGTTTCATCCACATTGTCTGATACATTAGTATTCCTATTATTATAATATGTATAGTATAAAACTATTGAAACATGTACTGTTTATATTGTAGCAATGGTCGATTTCATTTCTATTTTCGTCGTAATGATACTTAGAGATTTACGAAAACGAGACATTATCCTCCTTTGTTAAATGCATGCATATAACGCAGAAATATGCAAGGACATTTATGTAGATACACGTAATTAACAAAGGTTTTTTTTTGTTCTTTGCAAATAATGATCACAGTTACTTCAATCACTTATTACTCATTGTTTCATTGGAAAACAGTATCTTTCAACGCGTTTTCAGGTTCTTCCGTTTTTTTTTTCTTCTCGATGCTTCATTCCTACGGTATAAAAAACCGAAGACAAAATCGTACAAAATCGAACGATTTTGTCGTATTGAAATTTTCCCCACGCATCTATAATTAAGTATAGCAATTCTACTATGGTAATTTTAGGTCAGGAGATTTTGTTGTTCCCAATTATAAAGTTTGAATTTTTTTTTTTTTTCCTTTATCGTTGACAGAAGACTCATATTACTTAATGTCGTTGCTAATTGAACAATTTTTTGCACTCTATATACACGTATGTGTACAATATACACATTTATACATACACCTATGTGTATGTATATATACAGGGTATTCATGTTAACTCTGGATACACTTCTAGGGTATGTAATGTAATGACGCCGTTATAGTTTGAAATTCATCCTAACAACAGTGGAGAGCTTTGAAAAATTTGGTACCACGCCCTTGTTCGTATTGTAATGAATCGGATAAAATACAAAAAATTGTTTTATTATTTTTCTCATTGTTTGTAGTTTTTTTTTTGTTTTTTTTTTATGCTTACAGTTTTGTTGACTTTACACAAAAACTTTGTACTGTTGTCTACGGCTGAATAAAACGTTAGGTCGAAAGTGATTCCATCTGATTCGTTAGACTACTAAGAAGCGCACGGTAACAAATCCTTCAAAGCCTGCCATAGCTGTTAGGATGAGTTTCCGACCATGGGTGTCTTACTTCAAAATGCTTGCCTAGGCAGCGCCTACGCACTCTAGAAGTCTGCCCAGAATTAACATAAATACCCTTATACTTAGGGAATCGCAGAACTAACTATACACACAATGACAGAGGGGTTCGAACTGAATTAATTATACATGAAGAACATGTGGTCTCCGAAGGCGCATTCGGCAGATACGACCAGTTAAAAATTCGTCTTGCAACGATTGGTTTTTGTAATAAATTTCAATATTGGAAATACTTTCATTTGAATTTCTTAAATTTTAAAGCGTTATCCATTTCTATCGCACGTCCTCGTCGTCGTGTTTAGTGAAAATTCAATGTCGTGAGTATTTTTGTTTGAAATTTGCAAATCGAGCGTGTTTGTCAACAATACTTCTACGAAACCTATGCTGCAGACTCGGTTGGCTGAATGACGGCTCTAAGCGAGATTTTTTAACCGGCGAATATTAACGCGACTTCGCAGATCTCAGATCTTCTTTGGGTTAATTTACTCAGGAGGGGTCGCCCCTCTATCGCCCCTATAATTTTGTGTACATACGTAATTCTTGGACTCCCTGGATAACAAAAATGTCAGAAATAACGCGAAAGTTCAACATGCATACCATAAAGAATGATAATGATATTTCAAATGAGACACAATTTGAAAAAAAAAATTTTTTTTAAATAAAAATAAAACAAAAAACACAACAACTTATAACGACGCGTACGCAATTATCCATCGAAGCATCATATCTGAAAATTAATATTAGAATGAAATCTAGATCGTAAATGCTATATCTACAACTTTGATTAAACGTTTAAATGTTAAAATACCTATACCAACGATAGATAGACAGACAAGTGTGTATAATACGATAGAGATAAAAATTGTCATGATTTTTTTGCCACAATTGCAGGTGCCCAAATCACAAACATGATGCTCTTCTTTCTTCTCCTTCCTCTACTTCTTCTTCTTTTCCTCCCAACGCATATCCTACTCTAATATAATGATCGTTGACTACAACTCACACTGAATGTTTCATATTTGCACTCGCGTCAGGCGGCTTAAGTAGTTAGTTTGCTTTAAAATTCTGCTCGATTGTTGCTTTTTTGTCCCTCTCGTTTTTGTTTTCTCATCACGAGCAAGCTTGTTGCATCTCTGCTTTGGCTGCCTTCAATGCTGAAATAATCATCAATTAAAGGTTTCGACATTGAAGGACTATACCAAACTTTTATTTTCATTTTACATGGCCATCCCTATCCTTGTGTAAAGTTCTAGTAATATGTAAACTAAACACCCGATCTGATATTTCATTTTTGCTTCACATTGGAGGAAACAGAGTTTGTCGACTATGCGAATGATTCGGTGCGAAAGAATAGAAAATTCCAAGTTACATCTCTCGACTTTTTTTGTCATACAGAAACGTAGCTTTATTTACATTGCCTTAAAATCATACATGAAATTATAGTTCGAATTTGTGGTGCGCAATCTGAATCATAAACAATGGAAGAAAACCTTTAATGATTTGACTTTATAACTTTTAGGACAACGATGTTTTTGATTAAAAGTGAAAAATCTGATTTATCGAATGTCCCCCACCGTATACCCACTCGCTCAATAATTCCAACACTCTCATTCCGAGGGTGAATCTGTAATACCAAAGGTAAAAATATCTAAACAAGACGAATTATTTGTTGCTTCTAAAACAAAAACTATTTACGCACGCAATAGAACAGACACTAAGCGCTATATTTTCAACAGATAATATTTACGAAGCTTTGATCACAGAGCCGAGTTAAGTTAACCCAATTACAAACGAGTTAGTAAATTTGGTTGCCAAATGACAGAAGACAGATCATAAATCAGATATTCGTGGAGAATTGGCATGAAACGTATTTGGTATATAAACGTATTAGAGATGCAGGAATATCGGATCAAGTTATTTACATGAGAAAAGGGCTGAAGTTTGCGCTCAAAATAAAAAATGTGAAAAAAACAAAAAAATTGACGTATTCAGCGAACCATTTCAACTTACCTTCACGTTCTCTACGTCTCAGTTTTTTTCTCCTTCTCTCTATACCGGCAAGTTCTACCTTAACAGCGTTGTAAGTCTTTCGTAATTCCGCAAGCTTTTGCTGCAGCACAGCGATACGCTGGCTGCCATCCAACTCGGGATCTGTGAAGAAAAGTTGTTTTCCGAGTTTATTTTTCAGTCAATAACGTAGACATATGAAAAGTGTGCTTAACTTTAGTTCAATCATCTTTAATTTCAGTCCTTAAAAGGACGTCAACTCACCGAGCTCGACGTAAAAGTTATACTTCAAAGGTCTAGGTGACCTGGTTGAGTAGGTAACGAGATCTGTAACACTTGTTGCAATATTAGGATGATTGGTGACGTTCGAATTACCAGCGCATATCATATTAGAGCTTTCGCTGGTGTCGTCGCTGTCACTTCCGGCGGCGGAATGCCGCATGGAATGCCTTGACGAGTGTCTAGTGCCTGACGATTTTTTTCCAACGTTGCTACCGCATTCGGAATGTTTTCTGCTACGTTTCCGCTTCTTGGGTGATTGGGTTTCTTCGGCAGTTCTCTTGGCGGCTATTTTTGCCTCTCTCTCCTGACCAACGCCTTCGGAGGTGTTATTCATGCAGGTATCATCCTCGCTAAAACCTCCGCTAATACATTTGCCAGCTGCGTCGTTGTCCGCCTCTGAGCTATCCCTATTCGACTTGGTGTTGTCCTCCGACAGCGGCGATGATCCACCTGTTCCCTCACCTCTCGGTGAACCCGATATGTTTGAAATAGTCGAATCCGGGGTCGTGGGCGGCGTGTTGTCCATCACTGGAGCCGCCTCGTTACTCTCCCGTCGTTGGACTGCCACAGGAGCCGCTAATTATGCAAGCAAAAACGATCAACCATGAAATATCTCAAAAAGTTTCTAGGTTCCTCAAGTTCTTGGAACGTAGCCTTCAGGTACTAGTCAAGGTGGGCAAAACTTTTTTCAAATAAAACAATGCCGTGCAATTTTTTTGCTTCTGATTCTATAAAAGTACCAACTCTCCTTGAGACTTGACAATGTTTAGACTATTAGGATTAACTATCTTACTTGGAGCAATGTCAACTGAACTCTGGCTGCTAGTTTCAGCTTCGTGCAGTTGGACACCGTGAGATAACGAAATGAAGGTAAGTTTGACGAACCTGGTGGTTGTGGCTGAGGAAGAGGTTGGGGAAGAGGTTGAGCTCTAGCTCCAATAACGAGGGCCTGTTGGACGGGCAGCGAGACGGGTACGGAAACGTCGGAACTCTTGGACACCGCGACGCTGATCGTAGAAACAGTACCAACACTGGCAGAGGTCTGGCCAGAAGTCGGAGCGCTAGCGAACGGCATTTCCAACAAAACTATGTTGCTTTCTGAGACTTTGACCTGGGAGGGTAGTTGATTGGCCGCAGAAGCACTGGCCTGATCGACGCTGTCGATGACGGGAGCCGGAGAGCCCGGAATCTCCTCTTCACAGAGAAGAGAGCTGATGTTTTCAGCCTCTTCTTCGGTTTTGGGCAGCGGTATAACAATGAGAGGTTTACACTCTAGAACAGCAGGGTCCTCGATGGGAGGCTGAATCTGAGCGTTCCTTCCTTCCTGGATGTCCTGGAGTTTCTCAAGCTCGGCTCGTAGCTTAATGTCGAAATTCGAGGTGGCGTTTTTCTCCTCTGGCGGTTCCTCGTTGTCAATGATAAGACGCTGCTCCGAATCGCTGCTGTCCGTCGAGTCGATGAATTCCTGGCTTATGACACGTTTCCGCTTGTCCTTCTCCTTGTCCTTCTGATCACGATCTCTGCGCTCCTCCTCCTTCCTAGACGACGATGAAACCTCATCCTCTTTCCTCTTCTGTTCCTGCTCCAGCTTATCTTGAGCGAGTTTCTTTTGCTCAGCTGAAGTAGCCGCGGCTTTGGCTTCCGCCGCGCGTTTGAGTTCGGCCTCCTTCTTCATCTTCAACTGCTGGAGTTCCTCCTGTTTCTGCTTGATTGCAACCCTCATCGCCTCCTCTCCAGTCTTCTCTTCTTTTCCATCTTCGCCTCGCTTACCAACACTGTTATCGACGTCCGCGATTTTCACCGATACCTGATCATCCTTACCCTTTCTCACGATAACAGACGTCTCCGACTTCTTCGACAACTCCTTCGCCGCCTTCCTCTGCTCCTCGTCCTCCCGTCGGCCATCCTTGGTTTTATTTTTGAATGCCATCGCTGCTGCTGATAGTTTTTCCTCTATCGTCGACGTAGCCGGGAGTCTGGTGCTGATCGGAGCCGGGGCTACGAGGGCAGGGGACAGAGCGGGAGAAATTTCAGGCGGTTTGATGTCAAGAGTTTTCGTTTCGACAGGAATAGTCGCAGCGGCAGTCGCGACAGCTGCCAGCGAAATTTTATTGGCGGATTGTTTGATCTCTGCGCTAGTTGCCAGCATCGACTTGTTGCCACCGGGTAGTGGTTCCTCTTTGGACGCCTTTTCTTGGTCCTTGCCCTCCTCCTTACTGAACTCCATGGTATCGGGAATGTCGTTGGATGGAAAAATTTCCTGTTGATAAGTGAAGAGATTCTCTTGCTCGGCCTCGGAAACCTCAGCCTCCGATATGATTAGCCTGTCCTCCGGGTCGTCGGCTGGTCCGTCCTCGTCACCGGGCAGGTCGCTGAAGAGCAGGTCGAGCGTTGTTGCTACTTTTCCAGCCTCCTCTGCTACTGGAACAGGCTTCAAGGGGCTGAAAGAAGGAGATTCGCAGAGCTTGTCGAATGCCTCTTCGCAGGCGAGCTGAGATCTGGCCTTCCCGGACGGAGGAAGAACATCCGCGTCTTCCACCCTCTTAATTAAAGATCTGAAAATTCGAAACGTGCAGTCAGACAAGGATAGTAGTCTTGAGTCAATACATTATAGATGATACAAATGCAAATGACAAACCTTCGAACTCTCTTTTTTGGATCGCCGTCAACCTCGAGTTTTATTTCCTTCGGCAACGGAGGTAGTACCTTCTGTTTTTTCTTCGGGCTCTTCGGCTCCTCGTCGAAAACGCGTTTTTTAACCTTGTCCTTCTCACCGCCCGAGTCCCGTTTGTTTCTTACTTCAAATTCGAAAGGTTCCGGTTCTTTGAACTCGTAAATATCTTCTGTGCTCTCGGCAGTCTTGGTTTCAACAACGGCTTCGAGTTTGGGCGGCTCTAACTGTTTCTTCTCTGCCTTCGGTGATGCGGGCATTGGGACCAAAGGCTTGTCCTCACTTTCCTTCTCCTCAAGATTCGCCTCTTCCGTTTCCCTTTCAACCCTAATCATGTCGAGTTTGACAGCCTTTTCAAAGCCCTTCAGCTCCGATCTGATCTGGTTCAGATCAAAGTCCCGACCCTTGGGTTGATCCTCGTCGCTCTCAGGCTCTGACTTCACTGCCTGATTCTTTCCCGGCGTTCTCCTGAGCCTGCGTCCCCTTCTGAGCTCCTCAGGTGCATCCTTCTCCTCCTCAGCTTCGCTGCAGTCCTCGGTTTTCACCTCATCATCCCCGCGTTGCCTCGTGTTTTTTTTCCGCTCCTCCATTCCCCTGGATCTTGTCCTTGTTTGCTCCGGCTCCATCGTGTCTGATTCGTAGGCATCGCTGTCGCTCTCCGATGCCACTGATATGTCTGTATGACCAGACATGCGTCTGGTACGTCTCCGCGGTTCGAGCCCCGAGGAGTCGTTGTTCCTGGTAACTCTGGTCTGCCTTCCTACGGCTGGAGTCGCAGGGCTCTTCGTCCTGGAACTTGAACTTGCGACCGAAGACGGTGTGCTTGATCGGGGTGGATGGCCGTCCTTCTCCTTCTCGTCCCGCTTTCCGACATCCTTCATCATCGACGCAGTTGGTATTGCAGTAGTTACGGAGGTAGGCGCGACACTGTGTGCCCTTCTCCTGTTCTGGGCCGACGACTTGGCTAGTTTACTAGACGCAGAGGAGCCCGCAGTACTTGGAGTCTGTGGCCTAGGAGTGGTCTTGCCGCGCTTTACGCGACCTTGAGTCTGTGTGAAATTTTGCGCAATCCTGGAGCCCTTTATCCACTCGTCGTATCGCGTGTTCCAGCCAGTGTAGTGGACCAGGTAAACCGGCTCAGCACCCTCTTTCTCTATATCGATTACTTTTGCCTCGTACGTTACTTTAGACTCGTGGTTAGGCCCGTAGTAAACCTTGAGACGATCTCCGAGGTCAACCACCCCTTTGTACGACGGTGCGGGATCGGTGGGCATTTCCTCCATGGGCCTCGGCTTTTCCGGCTCGCTTTCTTTGCGTTTTCTGCCGCGCTTTTTCAACTCTTCTTCGGTAGGTCGGCGCTGCTTCGGGGGAATCTTCTTCTCAGTCTCCGCGGATGGTGTTCGAACGTCTCTGGGTTCGGTAATCGATGGTTTACCCTTGGTCGTGTCATCCTTGGACTTGGATCTGGTCACGGTTAGCTGTTCTTCCTCTTTCACCTTGTCTTCCGCCTTCTTCTCCGGCTTTTTCGCATCTCCCTTCTTCTTTTCCCCAGTTTTTTTCTTTTCATCTTTGAGCTTTGCTGGCGGCTTTGCCTTTGGCGCCAATGTGGCAACGATTTTCTGTGATTTTTCGCTAGACGACGATTCCTCCTCCCCGTCGATGTTCACATCGCTGTCTTGTCCACTCCCGCTCTCCTCGAATTCCTCCTTCTTCTTAATCTTCACAATCTCCTCCTCCTTCATCGGCTCCTTCTTCACCTCCTTTTTCTCCCGTTTTTCCTCCTCCTCGATTCTTTTCTCTTTCTCCTTTTCCTTCTCCTTCTCCTTCTCCTTCTCCTTCTCCTTCTCCTTCTCTTTCTCCTTTTCTTTTTCCTTGTCCTTTTCTTTCTCCTTCTCCTTTTCCCTGTCTTTGTCTTTCTCTTTTTCTTCCTCCTCCTTCTCAATCTTTGTTGAGGGCATCTGTGGCGGGACAGGCGTATTCCTGTCTCTGTCTCTGATCAGACTCCTGCCGGGTCTCTGTTTCCTGGTACTGCCCCTCGGGTGATTTACCATTGTGCAACCAAGCTTCCTATAAAAATCTTCAAAAGAATGAAGGAACTTTTTGTACTGTTGTTTCACGGCGTTCTGAGTTGACGACGTACTCTGAATGGGAAAACCGAGTCGACGAGTAATGGACTTCCATTGATTCTGATTTGTGACACGATTGTAACCACCCAGTTTGTAAACGGCTCTGAATAGTCTGTACAAGTCTATATCCTGTGTCCCTATCATAGGACAATTGTTTATCGGAGTTCCTCGATCGTCCATAAACTTGTAAAGCTGTGCAACAAAGTGGTCCTTTTCCTCCCTTGGCTCGTCATCGGAACTCTGAAAATAAAAAAAAATAAAAAAAGAACAAAACAGATTCGATGCGTGAATCGGTCAGTGACAACCAAGTTTAAACATCATGGATTACAGACACTTACATCGGAATCCAGTTCTGCGTCACTATCGCTGTTCCCGCTAGAGTCTGCATTGCCAAATAAAGAATCCCTGTCCCAGTGAGGTGGAAGTTCGTTTTTGTCGAGAAATAACAATGCCTTTTCAACGGCAATTTTGAGCGCATTATTCTCCACCTTGTTAACCAATTCTTTGGTGAACTCTGTTGCTTCCTTCTTTGGAACGGTGTAGCTGAGGACAAAACAAGTAACATCGCGTATTGTTGCCGCTAGGAAAGTGAGAGAAGTCGCACAAGAGGTGAATATCAAAGAATGGCTGGACAAAAATACGTTATCATTAAATGTAGAAAAAGAAGAGTAAATATTACAGTTGTTAATCACAGAGATTGTATATGAAGGGATTTCAATGGATATGTTGACAATTAGAAAATATCAAATGTAAACGAAACTAAATGTTTGGGTACAATAAAACTTCTCTTAACGGACAAGTTAGAAATCCCTGACAGAAAAGCATAATTGAAAATGTATCTCCCAATAATGGACACTTCTCTATAAAAGACAAGATTTTCCTTCCCGAAGGTGTCTGCTATTGGCAAGTTTGACCATATTACAATTAATAAGCATCTTAGATGGAACTGCCATATAAATTATCTTATTAGCAAAACAAAGTATATGGTTTACGTGATATTCAATCTAAGTAAAATATTATCGTTTGACAACCTATAATATACATTACCAGACTAATGGATTTATATCTTAGTGTGCTAGAAATAAAACTACTCTGCAAGCACTGAACAGTATAGATAATAGGATTATAAACATAACGAAAATGGCAGATAGCAAAAAAGTTATATCATTAAATTTACATATGCAATATACAAATAATGCAACCGCCACTAGAAACGATAGTATTACACTACCGAAAACATACAGAAATAAAGGTCAAAGGAATCATTTATACTTAACTACATACCTATTATTTCAATAAAATACCAAGTGAATATGAAACAAGAAAAAATCGCTACAAATCTAAAATGAAAAGAATATATTCAAAATATGATAAAAGACTGTGTAAGATTGAAGGTTTACGAAAATATGTAAATAAATAAATTGAGCAAACAATAATCGTTTTATTTCTCAAATCTATCGTAGTTCATAGGTATTCTTAATATTGTCGAATTGAACAAACTGAATAGAGATGATAAATAATCTCTGCAGCAGAAGGTGATTATTATGCAGATTCTATAGACATGAGCAGTATTGGAAGTGTCTTTCGATAAATGTAAATTCAAATTCAAATACTCACTATCTGGCATCCTTAAATGAACGAACTAGATAGTCATCTCGGACACGTATCCTGACTGTATCCTGGGCAGTTGGAGCAACTACCAACCCTGGGAACCAATTGTCCTTTTTCTTCTTGTCTCCAAGCTCTACGCACACGACTCTACCAATCTCTGGTTCTGTTTCGACTTGTTCTTTTCCCACACCTCCGGAACCTGATTCTCTGACACCTCGCGGTGGGCTTTCCTCATCGTCGCTGCTCTCATCCCTGCAGAACGGTTAACGTTTCATAAGACAAGACGGAGATAGTTGCATTTTCTGTCGTTTTCTTCGGTTAATACTTCTTTCGGAGCTTGAGTCATAATTATTTTTAGCACTTACTGAGCTTGCCTGGATCTCCGCCCCCTCCTACCGCCGATAACAGGATTACCAAAGTGTTCGGGATGAGTGAGAGGCAGCTGATCCAAAGTTTCACTCTCTGCAAAGTGTCTGCCACTTTTCAGGCACAAAGCAGTTCGTCTGAGAGTCGTTATGTCTCCGTCATCAAAAACGACAGTGTACTGACTACAGTCTTGTATTTTGTTGACGGTAGCATCGACGAATTCCTTTCTGTCATTGTGCTTGGCTTCGACCAGCCCCCCTACCCTGAGCGTGCCTTTTATCTGATCATCGGTGACTGTTGCTGTTCCCAAGCCCTGCTTATACGTTACACGGCATTTCACCGACCGCACAACCTTCCTGATTTTAGCCTCACAAAACGCACCCTTGTACTTAGCGCTTACCTCCGTACCAACCGACAGATACGGTGGATCGTCTCCCTGGAAATCAGATGGTTAAAGGTACGTTATTTTTGTTACAAATTTTTATTCATTTTTATTCCGCGATCCGGATCCATCAGCTAGCGAAGATGGGATGAGAATATATGATACACAACATTGATTGAATGGCGGCAACGAAAAAGGAACGATTCTTGGGAAGTGAAAACATACGCAATACTTGGTGGGTGGGAATCAGAGTGGGAACAAAAAGCTGCGAAAACGAGCGAAGCGATTCCGAGATGAGGCGAAAACCAGAATGGTAATTGAGATATGTTGAAGATGCGAATTCGAGCTCGTGGATTCTTACCAGCATTTTCTAACGTTCTACAATCTTCATAGGCAGTTTCGGTAGGTAGCCGTACTCGCACCGAGACATGAAAACGGTCGTCAGTTCCGAATATCCTCGGAAATAGTAAAGAGAAGTGATCACACCGAGAACGAGAAGGGTCTTTGTTGACCTCTTTCGCCTTATGCGAGAACGAGAATATCGTTGCTCTAGCTTATATCACTGGTTCAGCGACACCGCGGACAAACACCACAAACTGCCACAAACTGCTGTTGTTCCCTGCCCATTTCCCACTCCCATCGGTCGCTCGCGGAGTGCTGCTACCAACCACTTTGCTCTGACGATCAGGGCCGTCAATCCATGACGAAAAAAATACCCGCTCCCAGTAGTTCCGGAAAATTTACCATTTTTCCTTTCGGCGAATAATCGCATAATAATAGATCACGATATCCGCTGCATTTCTACACTTTACGTTACCCGCAAGCGCAGTGTCGGTATTTTAAACTCGATAGAGACGCCGGCGAGGCCTCGGTCTATCAATGATCTCGATGAATACGCGCCAAGCGTGTCGAACCATGTGACGAGAGACATTTTTTGGAACTTGTAAAGGCGTTGGCGACCCTGTATGGCGGCCCGCATTTCGCAGGGGGTCGAAGAACGTCAAAATACGTATTTAAAACGAATCGATGATGACTAAATCGGCGCTATACGATGGACTAATTGGTGTTTAATATTTTTTTACCCATTATCAGCGTAGTTAAAGCTGGGCGAAAAACGGTGAGACGATGAAGTGGAGATGTAGTCTCGCGGGCAATTGCGCGGCGCAGTGGACGCATCGGCTGCTTCGGCTGCTGCAACGTTGATAAAAATGTGAAACTACGGGGGCGACGATTCCGTCTGAATAGCCAGAGCGAAATAAAAAATGGCGGCGAACAGCGAAGTGCCGGTGGACATCAGCGAGAGTAACGCACTTGGCAGCGATCACACGGTGAGTTTGTAGTTTGATAAAGTAAAATCGAGCCGCGCGATATTCGCGACATTGTGCAAGGTCTACGGATATTCGTTCAAAGAATATTCCCTGAAATCGTGTTTCCGATGGTGCAATTTTGGTATAAGAAAATTCGGTTCGTCGTCATCGTCGTAGTTTCGTCGGACGGTAAAGCAGACTAAAACTATGCGCCGCCAAGTCGACCGATTTCACTACGCCGGCTAAAATACAAAGAATGTACAAATGCCTGGCGCTCTTTTCGATATTACAGATTTTCCCAATCACGCCCCGAAAGCCGCACATCATAATGGCCGCAATTTTCACGCCTGACAATGCGGTAAATTAGACGCCATTTATTTTGGCGCGTGCACGTGGACGTTTTCACGAGTCGAACGCCGCCGTCACGGACGCAGGCTTTCATTTTGTTTCCACGATCATCGCGAGTTATACCGCGTCGCGCTGTAACCGGGCTAAATAGTTGGTCAATCAAACAGCCGACAACCTTTCGTAGATTAGTTTAACGCACATGAACTCTATCGTAAGTAAAATCGACACGTGTCCAAGAATATCCAAATTTTATCCGATATCTCACAAGCGCCGTAATTCAAACTTTACACGAAACAGTCGCGGCCACCGGCTTCTTAAGTTTTCTAACCAAACAACCTTCGCCTCGTGTTTTGTAAAATTTACCATCAGACCAGAATTCATACAGTTAAATTTTTTACGCATTTGAGTATTAGTGAATTATTTCTAAAATCGTTCGTTAACTAGTATTTTGCATTTTCATCTGTTTATCTAGCTTCGGGATTACGGCAGACCTGAAAAGAAAATTTGAATTTGTTCTGAGATCTGTAATGTTTAATGTATCGATATTCTTTCAATTCACATCTAAAATCATATACAGAGTGTATGTATTTTTGTTTGAAAAATGTATAGACGTTGGGGAATTTTGTCAATGTTGAAATTCGCAATGCTGCTTTCTTTGCCCTTTGATTTTTTTCATTCTTTTAGTCTCAGCAACAACAACAATATCTTGATCTCGAGAGGCAATGTGTTCAATCTTATATTCTCTAACTTATCAAATTCTTCTTGCAATATTTCTCATGATTCAATTTTTTATTGTGATGCCTTTCACTTGCTTCTCGATATCATGCTTCTTACCACTAGTAACAACTTGCTGAGCCGAACAACTTTATTGCCGAGGTGCCCAGTCAAGTTGATGTATCTGATCTACTCTCAAATCGCCATGTTGAATCATTACATTGTTCCATTTTTGATTTAATCGAGAAACATATTTCTAAGATTACTATCAATCATTATACCCATCCTAAGTGGTATCCTAAAAAAGTCATTTGCGCATTTCGTCCAAAGAAAAAGTATCATAGATTATTTGAGATGTGTAATTTTAGATTCAAACCATATCTGCACAAAAACCTGCTACTATGCAATGGATTCTAAAGTGTACTTATTGTCGTGTATTAAAGGATTTACACCTGTTAATTATAAATAAATAAAATTTCTCATTTATAGACACTTAAGATGGAAACCATGGAAGTAGCTGAGCCAGTGGTGCCATTGGGAAAGGACGCAGCGACGCCAAATGACAAGGAGGCAGTGTCAGTGGACGATATGACCTCGCGAGACTACTACTTCGACTCGTATGCACACTTTGGGATTCATGAAGAGATGCTGAAGGATGAGATAAGGACAATGACGTACAGAAACAGTATGTACCACAACAAGCACCTGTTCAAGGGTAAAACGGTACTGGACATAGGCTGCGGCACAGGTATCCTGTCGATGTTCGCAGCCAAGGCAGGGGCGGCTCGCGTCATCGGCATTGAGTGCTCGAACATAGTCGAGTACGCAAAGAAGATCGTGGAGGCGAACCAGCTCTCGAATGTGATAACGATCCTGAAGGGAAAAGTGGAGGAAGTGACTCTGCCGGATGGTATTGAGAAGGTAGACATAATAATATCCGAATGGATGGGCTACTGCTTGTTCTACGAATCGATGCTGGACACGGTCCTGTTTGCCCGAGATAAGTGGCTGTGTGAAGACGGAATGCTGTTTCCGGACAAGGCGACACTTTTCATATGCGGCATCGAGGACCGCCAGTATAAGGACGAGAAGATAAACTGGTGGGACGACGTCTACGGATTTGACATGAGCAGTATCAGGAAAGTTGCGATAAGCGAGCCGCTGGTGGACGTTGTCGACCCAAAACAGGTTGTGACGAATGCTTGCCTGATAAAAGAGGTCGATCTGTACACGGTAACAAAGGCGGACCTGGATTTCACGTCGCCGTTCAATCTACAGGTGAGAAGGAACGACTACGTCCAGGCTCTGGTCACATTCTTCAACATAGAGTTTACCAAGTGCCACAAACGCATAGGATTCAGTACGGCGCCTGAGGCGCAGTACACGCACTGGAAACAGACTGTATTTTACTTTGACGATTACATGACTGTGAAAAAAGGGGAGGAAATATATGGAGTGTTCTCAATGAAGCCCAACGCGAGAAATAATCGAGACCTCGACTTCAGCATCGAACTTGACTTCAAGGGTGAATTGTGCGAGGTGCACGAAACTAATACGTACCGCATGCGCTGATTCACACTTGGCGTATAAAGAGAAAATATGAAAATTGATCTAGCTACTTCCGCATTCTCTATTAGATATTAAGTCCGCCTTTCGGCCAATTCTCGTGGCTCACTCAGCCGTGCCACTCTGGTCCGATAACGACAAAAATTACGACCTGACCCGAGCCGTGGGTCAAAAGGAGAAGCTTGGATGTTCGCGATAATCCGTTGTGGAAAAATGGGATTCCATTTTTATTTAGGAGAAATTAGAAGAAATAATAAAAATTAAAAAAAAAATTAAAAAATTACCATACTTTACATTGATCTTTCTTGAAGAGGGACAAATTAACCAAACATCACAAAGATGAATTTTCCTATACAATTAATACTAACCCCCTGTAAGTTATCTTAATTATAACATATTTGGCTCACAGGTTCTTACATCAAATATTCTTCTTTTTAGTTTTTTCTTGATTTTAACTCGCTTTTGTCAGACAAATGGTATTCTCGATTAATGGCAAGGATGTTTCTACCCGCAACAGCATCCTTTTGCCATGCTATTGTTTTTGTTCATACGTTTTTTTTCCTAGTACCAATAAAATTACATATTTACTTGGAAGTATAGGAATTGAAATGTAGACTAACAATTCGGAGTTTTTGAAGCTCCTATTTTTAACATTATTTTTGTTGTTCGACTTCAATGACCGATAAAAAATAGTATATGCTCCGAATAGGTTATAATTCAAATCTAAGCGATAATGAAATATTAGCCAATATTTCAAAAACAATGACCAATTCACATCATCGAACGTGGAAGTAAATGATTTATCGACACAGGGACTAGGCTATCGATTATTGTTCTATTATTGATTTCGATTCACATAATAATTGTAACAACGGAGAATCTTCTTTGTCTGAATTGATAATTCTAGTCAGGTAAAATCGGTTTTCTACTAGGTTGCTAACTAGACCAGGTAATTGTCAAACCAGCAGGCAAACGTATTTCTAATCATGCCGACAGACCGCCAAGTCACAGTGCAGCTGTATATATTATACTATGTATAATTTTTATAAGGAATCATTACTGTTTGTTAGATTGATGTGAAAACGGAAAACTGAACACGAAAAACAAACTTCTTTCCCCACTCTCATCCCATTTCTTTGAGTCCCGTAATATGCCAGGGTTCCATTGCAACGTGATTATATAATTATGTATGTAACAATAAAATTAATACATTTGCTATGAATATCGCGAATTTTCGTTATTTCTTTGCCCTTTGATTGTTTGCTTCAAGTGACTGAAGAAAAAATGAAGGGAAAATTATATTCGAAATGAAATTGTGTCTCAATATACACTGAGCTTTAGTTATTTACAGTTTGTTTCCTACACAACTTTCCGCTTGGAAAGGTATATATATAATTATATATATATACACATACTATAATACATATATGTATATATATAATAATATATATGTATTAAATATTACGATTATTATTTACAAAATATTATCGTTATACCTCAATCGTTTTCGTATTCCTCTTAAAACCAAGATCGAGATGATCAGTCGCTCTTTGCGCAAGCTGTGAAAACTGATTGATCGCTCCTCTCTGTTGAATTCTACCATCTAGGCAGCAAGGCCTTTCAAACAATTTGCCAACTTCTGAGTCTTGTAGTCTGTCCTGAGCTGTATAAAATTTATCAATATGGACCTGTCGAGCATGGCCTGCAAAAAAAATAGGATTTGCAGTTCGATATGATATTACAAACATCACCGATGCTTTTATAGAAGCCAGAAATCGATGTGTCGTAACTTAAAACTTACCAATTGATCCCCAGTGCAGACCTGCTTCAAATTCTCAGGCTTGACGAGGAGCAAATTGCAGAGAGCGTGCAATGTGTCAAAGAGATTCGTGACTAGGCTGACTTTAAGATTTTTAGCACACTCTCTGTAAGCATTCATGTCACAAATGGCGCACATTGCGCCGGCAGAATTGAACTGAAACTGCTGCAAGTGTTCATATATCACCCTGTGGAATCTGACCCCCAATTCTGTGAGAACACTTTCGACGTTCTTTTCGTCCAGTCTGTCTCTTATGTGAGTTATCATCGTCGAAACGTATTGAACCACAACTAAACAGGCAGGGGTGTTCAACGTATCGACGTCCGATTCCGGCTTGAAGTCTGTCTTGCGCTGCTCATTCTGCAAGTAAATTTTCACCCAGCCAACTATCGCGTTTATACTTCGGTCCAAACCCGTGTCCAGTTTCAATTCCAGCTGCTCCAAGACGGCTTTCTTCTTCGCCAGGCAATCCCCATGCTTTGACGTTGATCTATGAGACGTGAGATGATTAGTACGGGGTCATTTCTTTAGAATAATTTAAACGTAAGATATTTCAACTGCTAACGAGAATTCCTTGTAAGTCAGAACCAATGTAAATTTTTCTGTACATCAGGTATCCAGGTTTTCAAAAAAGTATTAATGACGGATCTCTATTTGAAATGAAACAATTGCATACATGACTAGCGGTACGAGGCTGTCGTTGAATTGCTTTTCGAGCAGATGAATGATGGCGTTGCACCGTCTGACTACGTTGAAGAAGTGGATTTCAGGTTGACATCCGCTCTCAGGTATGGGGACACTTTGGAGTCCCAATTCCAGAGCATAGTCAACGTGTTCGCTGGTGAGATACTGTAGCAGGATTTCTAGTATCTGCAGAGCGTTTACAGGTAAGTCGCTTGATTGTGAGAGGATCTGGCACCGTTGAAAAGCCAGTTTGCTCTCCTGGAGCAGAGCGATGGCCAACTCCTCGGAGAGGAAGGTCTCACCGCCGTAATCTTCAATCTGGGCTATATTGATGTTCGTTCTAGTGCCGATTACGGCTTGCAAGTCTCTCCTCAGCTCCTGGAAGCCCCCGGTTTGCAGTTGCTTTTTCTGGTGATTCTTAGACTCGTAGTACTTGATCAACAGGGATGCAGACTTCTCACGGAGAGACTTGGTCTCGATACTGAAATCAAGGAAATATAATTCTTTGTTGGTCTACCGCCAATGAAGCGCAAAAACAGGACACGGAGTGGGCGGCCGAGCCTGTGTTACCTTATGTAGGAATCGAGATGTTTCTGAAAGATATTCCTGGTGAGTTTGGCGAGGTAAGCCTCGTCTGTTCCCATATCAAACCGCTTCAGATCGTTGGATAGTTTGATCGTCTTTGAGTAGAGGTCATAAAGATTCTTCAGATACTTGTCGGAGTCCGTACGATCGGTAAGCTTCGCCACAACGTATTTTTGCAGCCTGAGATGGTAAATGTTGAGGACAAATTTGGCCATGACTTGAGTCGGGTTAGCGAATACCTGCTGCATCAGTTTGTAGTTCTTGGTGCACATCGGTATGACATCCTGAAAAACATCCTTGCCGCCGAACGAACCCATTTGGCTGTGCTCGATGAACGCGTCGACACACTGCGAATAGCCCTTGAAGTGAGACAGGATCGAGGCCAGCTCCTTCATCCGTGTGGCGTCTTCTCCGCTGTGAGCCCTGGCAAACTCCTCTATCAAGCTCCGCTCAATCTCGTCGTACTTAGCGCTGATCTTCTTTTTGGCGCCGTCAAACTTGTCGGATGGAAGCTCTTGTGCGATCAAATGTAGTTTTTGTATCACGTCCGCTGCCTCGTCAAGCTGGGAAATCAGAAGCAATCGATAATGAAAAGTTAAACGACTCCGGAAAACCTCGTTTTCTACGCACCGACGATTTGTCGGTGAAAACTGGGTCCGTTAAAGGCCCGGGACTCAGAAACTCTGCAAAGTGTCTCATCAACTTTTGGGCTTCGACCGCGCGTGCTCTCGGAGTGTTGACGCTCTCGAGCTGGTCACCCAGGTGCAGCACCTTCGTGGCGACAAAGTTGATTCTCTCGTCAAGCTGATGGAACAACTTCATGGCGTATTTGTTCTTCTCCTGGAGTTCGAGGATCTCTAGCGCGTGCCTAATCTCCTCCTCCTTGCATGCCGCCTCCAGCCTGTCGCATTTTTTCTGTTGTCGCTCCTGTAGCACCCTCAAATCCTTAATTGCCTGCAGAAACGTCTCGTGGACCAGCACTGGATCAAAGGAGCTCTTGTCTCCACCGTCTTTAAACGTGTCATTAACAGTTCTCCAAGCCAGGCGCTCCACAAATTCCTCGGAATCGAACGGCTCCTGAAATAGAAAGTGGAAAGAATGGAGAATGTTTTATTTATTTATTTATTTATAGTCGACAGGTATAAACCCTTTTCTACATGAGATTAACAAGAATCATTGCACGGTTTGCAAGTGTGAAGTAGACATAGTTAGTGAAATTACTATTTATGGAGAATAAGTTTTTAGACAGAGTAGAGAGAAATTATAAACTGGAATTATACAGGAATATTGAAATCTGGTGATACGTTCGAATGGAGAACTGACGTACTAGTAAGAAAATTTGTTAAAAATCATCTAACGCATCTGAGTGTTATATTTTTTTACTAGGTTATGATGGTTTGAATTTTTGATATCCCTTCGGGAATTCGACGAGAAATTCAGTTTTCACATGGGAATTAATACTTGCCTGCTCCAGCTCCTTCATGTATTGTTGCATCATCTTTTCGTTGTTTTTGCCGAATGTGTTGACGATAATATCGGCGTCATCAAACTGCTAAGCGATCTGTCGCCTTGCGTGGGGCGTGTTGATAGCACGAAGTAAGAGGTTGACAGATGCTTGATTCGATCATGATTCGATTAATTCAGAAATTGGGGAAGGGCTCGATTCTACAGAAACCAGTTCTACCAATCGTATACCGTGAAGCGCGAAGAAGAGATTCAAATTTGAAAGTAAGAAAAAAGAAACAAGACGCCGCATGAATTGTAACATTAATGAAGGATTACCAAAACACGTGTATAAGTGTTGAAATAATTCTTCTGAATGAAACAAATTAAATTCACCCAATGAGCAATTTATAAAACTGGCGTTCTTGTAGGGAAAAAAGCTGAGTTTGCTGCTGCCCTTGTACAAAGTTAAAAAATTGCTAAAATTGTTTATATTTTGTTGATTAGGAACTTGGTATTACACCTAGAAAGCAAAAATTTGATGTAGTACGGTAGATTGGTAATCAATTACTTTTGATCAGCTGAAGTCGAAGCATTAAATGGAAAATTAAAATCACCCCAACTTCCATCTCTCTCTAAATTATAATCTCCGTTTGGAACTCTGTGGCCGGACCTGTTACAGGTACTTTGGATGTTGCGAATTCGAGCGTGTATGTTTTTGTGTTCGCTCTTGGGTCCAAAGGACGTGTCACCTTGTGTGTGTATCGCGGATGACCCGAGAGACAAATCGGGTCTAAAGAGGATTAGCGAGCAGTTTAACCGCAAACGCCTAAAGGTAAGGTCTAGCGATAGTAATCCTTCGCAGATAACGTGTTAGCATTGTCGTTAGGTTTATGGTTGTTATAATTTATTTGCTTGACTAAAATGCTATCGTGTGTACCAACCAGATAAAGTCGTGCGGTAATATTCCTTCATAGTTGACACGTTAATATTGTTGTTGAGTTTATTGTTATTATAATTTATTTCATTTTGTTTCGATCCAATAAAATTCCTCCAATCTTTAACAGACCTGAAATTGACCCAAAGATATGGTGGAAACTATGTGCACGACATGCGATATTACAATCCAATACCTAATTACAGATGGCTTCTGCAAAACAAAAAGTACAAAGTATCAGCGCGCAAGATGACGCAGCCGCCGAAATTGATGAGCATTCGAAAGAAGCAAAAGAAGCTCCCGAAGCTGGCAGCAGTAAAGTTGACGGAGCTGGTAAGTCGCCTGAACAAAATCTTCAACAACTGGACACCAACATAACCACTCCGATTGAGAAGGTGAGCCAACACGAATTCGCAACTTTGATCACTGTTCTTAAATTAGATTTAAATTAACAAGCAAACATATTAATATTGTGGTTGAGTTAATTGTTATTATAATTTATTACCTGTTTCGTTTTTGTTCCAACGAAATTCTCTAAAGTCTAACAGACCTAAAATTGACTGAAGGATATGGTGGAAACTATGTGCACGACATGCGATATTACAATCTAATACCTAATTACAGATAACTTCTGCAAAACAAAAAGAACAAAGTATCAGCGAGCAAGATTACGTAACCGTCGAAATGGATGAGTATTGGAATGAAGCAATGAAGGAAGCTCTTGAAGCTAGCAGCAGTAAAGTTGACGGAGCTGGTAAGTCGCCTGAACAAAATCTTCAACAACTGGACACCAACATAATCACTCCGATTGAGAAGGTGAGCCAACACGAATTCGCAACTTTGATCGCTGTTCTTAAATTAGATTTAAATTAACAAGCAAACATATTAATATTGTGGTTGAGTTAATTGTTATTATAATTTATTACCTGTTTCGTTTTTGTTCCAACGAAATTCTCTAAAGTCTAACAGACCTAAAATTGACTGAAGGATATGGTGGAAACTATGTGCACGACATGCGATATTACAATCTAATACCTAATTACAGATAACTTCTGCAAAACAAAAAGAACAAAGTATCAGCGAGCAAGATGACGTAACCGTCGAAATGGATGATTATTGGAATGAAGAAATGACGGAAGCTCTCGAAGCTAGCAGCAGTAAAGTTGACGGATTTGGTAGGCCTGCTACAGAAGAAATTTGTCAAAGAATGGACAGCAGAATGATGACTCTGACTGAGCAGGTGAGCCAACACGAATTTGCAATTATGATCGCTGTTCTTAAATTACATTCAAATTAAAATGTAGATTAATGCACATATTTTACTGCTATATTTTATTTATTTATTTATTAATTTCTAGCTCAAGCTAATCGAAGGGCAGATTGGGAAGCTGAATGTTCAAGATCCAAAATGTCGAAATAGAAAACCAATAGCAATACCTGAGCCTCCATCTCCTGATACCTTGACGGGTAAACCGTTACTTGCTGAGTTAATGAAAAGTATTGGTCAACTCACTGTAGAACGTGATATTCTTCAAGTAAAGCTTCGTATCATGGTGATTTAACTTTCTGACTGAATAACATCAGCCCCCTATAAGAACATTGTATATTTTACTTCGTTTTCTTCCGTCTAGGCTTCAGAAATCAAAGTGCACAATCCAAAATCGCGAGTAAGAAAGAAGGCCCAAGTTGCGATGACCGATGTAACCTCAGCATTTGACCTAGCGAAAAATGAACTACGTTTATTGGAAGAAGAGGCCGCCAATCTTGTGAGTTAATTTAGAATAATTATTTACTACTGGGACAAAGAAGCACAGTATGTGAGAACAATTCTTTCATTACAGATCGAACCGTTCGATAAATTGACGGATGATGTAGAAGAATTCCGTTTCATAAGGAAATTAAGAGAGCAATTGGAGAGTGACGAATTGGTCCTTTTTAGGCATACAGGGAAAGAATGACGTGTGGCTTAAATTGCAGAGCGGATTAAAATAATCAGATTAAACTTTATATTATGTAACCATTTTTATGCGTAAATAAATAAATAAACGAACAAATGCAACACTATCAAGCTCTGTTCAATCAGACTAGTACCTTGCAGTAAGAACTTCACAATGCGCAGGTAAATTTGACTAACTTGAACCGTGAAACGTCATTGAATTGGAAATTGAACGTGGAAATTTAGGAACGGATCCAAGATTTAATGAGGGAAAATCAACAATTGATCGGCGAATCGAATGCTGGGAAGATGATGAATGAATCACAGTTCAAAATCACGAAACGTTGTACAGTCCGTTATTGCAAACTTTTGAACGGTAATATGTAAAGCTGTAAATACCTTTTCTACGTCGTTTACAGCATTCCGATAAATTTAACGGAGCCAAACAAAGAAAATATCGGTAAGCCAAATGTGCAGGCTATGTTGGGGGGGGGGGGGGGGGGGGGGGATAAAAAAAAGTTCAGAGTCCCAAGAATGAAAAAGTTGTGGAAAAAAAAATCAGAAACCAACTTGAGGATTGATTGAATTGCTGGTATAAGAAACGAAACGGACATATACGTATAATACGCGTGAAATCATTGTTTCAGATCAATTGGCCAGCTAAAATCTGCATATTTAAAGATTACATAATTTCATTGAATTTTCATTGTATTCACAGAGGGCAAAAGTGTCGTAACTAGAAATGGTAATGACTACAAAGGATGAGGTGTTTGAAGCAAAGCTTTATCATGAATTGAATTGATGCGACGAGGAATTTATAAAACTGGCGTTCTTATAGGGAAAAAAGCTGAGTTTGCTGCTGCCGTTGTAAGAAGTTAAAGAATTGCTAAAATCGTTTGTGTTTTGTTAATTATGAACTTGGTATTACACCCAGGAAGTAAAAATTTTTTGCAGTAAGGCAGATTGATAATCAATTACTTATGATCAGCTGAAGTCGAAGCATTAATTGGAAGATTAAAATCACGCCAACTTCAAATCTCTGATTTAGAAAGGGAACTGATTCCGTGAAAACTATTAGCAAAGATGTTGGAAAAGTGAATTGCCAGCTTCAATCCAGCTTCTACTCTTCAGAGGCTAAGTATTCTAAAGTAAGTGAAGTAAGTTTGCGAGGCTATACGGGCTCTCGTTATTACTCGTTTATGGAGTAAAATTAGATCCTCTTTAACGGAAGTTTTTATGTTCCGAGACAAGAAAAGTACGACTTTGATTTAGAGACTGCTGAACTAAGGTAGAAATTAAATGATAAACATACCGAGTTAACTGACATTGAATAAGAATTAAAAGAAAAAACCGCCTTCATGTCCTTGGATGAACTCAGAGATTTATAATCTTCGTTTGGAACTCTGTGGCCGGACCTGTTACAGGTACTTTGGATGTTGCGAATTCGAGCGTGTATGTTTTTGTGTTCGCTCTTGGGTCCAAAGGACGTGTCACCTTGTGCGTGTATCGCGGATGACCCGAGAGACAAATCGGGTCTAAAGAGGCTTAGCGAGCAGTTTAACCGCAAACGCCTAAAGGTAAGGTCTAGCGATAGTAATCCTTCACAGATAACGTGTTAGCATTGTCGTTAGGTTTATGGTTGTTATAATTTATTTGCTTGGTTAAAATTCTATCGCGTGTACCAACCAGATAAAGTCGAGCGGTAATATTCCTTCATAGTTGACATGTTAATATTGTTGTTGAGTTTATTGTTATTATAATTTATTTCATTTTGTTTCGATCCAATAAGATTCCTCTAATCTTTAACAGACCTGAAATTGACCCAAAGATATGGTGGAAACTATGTACACGACATGCGATATTACAATCCAATACCTAATTACAGATGGCTTCGGCAGATGAGAAAGACATGAGATTGACGGAGCAAGACTACAGAACCCATGAAATCCACGAGGATTTGAAAGACGCAAGGGAAGCTCTTGCATGTCTCAGCGTTCTAGCTGAGAAAGCTCGTAAACGTCCTGAAAAATATATTCAAGCACTGAACGCCAAAATGATCACTCTGACTCAGAAGGTGAGCCAACGCGACTTTGCAATTTTGATCGCTGTTCTTAAATTATATTTAATTTAAAATGCAAGCATATTAATATTGACGTTGAGTTTATTGTTATTACAATTTATTTCATTTTGTTTCGTACCAATAAAATTCCTCCAATGTTCGACAGCCCTAAAATTGACGCAAAGATATGGTGGAAACTATGTGTACGACATGCGATATTACAATCTAATACCTAATTACAGACGGCTACTGCAAAACAGAAAATAGAAAGTATGAGCGAGAAATACCACATGACCGTCGAAATTAACGAGCATATACAAGAAGCAAAGGAAGCTCTTGCCTTTGTCAAAAATAGAGTTGACAAATGTGCTAGATGTCCTAAAAAACACTTTCAACGACTGGAGATGAAAATTTCCCGTCTGGTTGATAAGGTGAGCCAACACGAATTTGCAATTTTCATCGCTGTTGTTGAGTTACATTTAAATTAGTTTTATTCATTTATTTATTATTTTTTAGCTCAATCAAATTGAAGCGAACATTATAATAAAAAATACGGAAGATCTAGATCGCAGACAAAAAAGCCAATCTTCAATACCCGAGAGTCCCAACACGCATAGAATATCACTTGATACGCTGATCGAAAGTATTGATCAACTCACCGTAGAACGTGATAGTATTCCAGTAACGCTTCGTGAATTGGTAATTTAACTTTCTGACTGAACAGCAATAGTGCCCTATTGAATCTTTCAATTTGTTTTCTTCCATCTAGCTTTCACTAATCAGAAGTTACAATCCAAGAACGTCAAGAATGCATAAAGTATATGATGTGATAGCCCATATAGTCAATTCATTTGACCAAGCGAAATTGGAGTTGCGTTCATTGGAAGACGAGGAAACTAAACTTGTGAGTTAATTTAGAATAATTATTTACTACTGGGACAAAGAAGCACCGTTCGTGAGAGCAATTTTTTCATTACAGAACAACTCGATCGATGATTTGACGGATGTGGTAACAGCATTCAGTTACAGAGAGGAATTCAAAAAGCTATTAGAGAGAAGTGATTCGGTCCTTTCTATGTTAAAGGGGAAAAAATAGCGTGTAGCTTAAATTGCAGGTCAAAAGTAAAAAAAATAGATTAATATTTATATTATGAGCCATTTTTATACGTAAATAAATGAATGAATAAATGAAAATAAAACAAAAGTATCGACAGCGAAAATGCAGACAGAGTCGTTGAATAATGGTGGAAAATGCGCGGACTTTTAAACTATACCATGTAAAACGTTATTGAAACATTAATGTGGAAGAAAATTGAAACAGTTGTAAATACGGTGATACCTTTTCTATTTCATGTACGTGATTCCGATAAATTTACAGAAGCCGAACAAAGAAAATATCGGTAAGCCAAAAGTTCAGGCCACGTTGGGAGGGGTAACAAAAAGTCAAGTTCCTAGAATGAACCAGGTGTAGAAAAACCAGTTGTAGATTGATGCATTTCGCAACGAATTAAAAAAAAAAACAAAGAAAAATAAACGCATAACGTATCACACCTTATGCATAATTGACTATATTTATTCATTAATTTTAAATGGAAAATTCAAAGGCTTCGATATTCCAGTTTCGTTCGGTTTTCTTGGATTTCTTTTTCAATTTTTATTTAGTTTTTTATCAATTTTTCACCATCGTTACCGTGTAATATTAACTACATAAGAATCATACATATAGAGAATTATACATCGCTATCATCCCTGCATGTATGTGAATATTGTTGTCGTCTTCCGTTTTCTCGCTTAATCATTTTCTTTATTTAATTTTAATCCTAAAAATAACAAACACGACAGAGCAGCGGTGCACGACACAATAGTAATAAGAATAGTAATAACAGTAATTAATTAGTTGCGTGATTTAATAATGAGAAAAAGAAAAAGCACGTTATGCGGATATAATGAAACTACAATGTTTATCACGCACGCACAAACGCGCCTCTATTTATTTATTTACCTCTTCATGGCGCATATTATTGTTTTTACTTGATTTTATTTTCATATTTCTTTTCTCTTCTGATTCTTCTTCTTCTTCTTTTTTACCATTAAAATCAAACCGTGGTGATATTACCCGATATTTATACTGTTACTACAGTCCATCTGTACCAACGATTGTTTTCCTTTCTATCTCTTGCGCTTGTTTTTGTATAAAATGTAGTTTTACCTTATGCCTTAATAAGATAATTTAACTTAATTTTATTTTATTCTTTTCGTTTTCCAGCGTGTACAACTATTTTAATTTCTATTTATACGTCTATTATAATTTTATCCTATCGTTTTTGTATATAAAATACAAATACACTGTCTCGCATCGATATTTCTCCGTACATACCTATAACTGTTTTCGAAAAGTGTTCTTGCCATTGTCAGTCAATGTTTAATTGCATCGTACAGAAAAAATGAAAAGCACAAGGGGCTGCAGAGGAATAATTAAGTAATTTTCATCCAGCGCACGCTTTGCTGCAGCATGCGTACGATATTCGTTAATCAAAAGTGCACAAAATTTCTGCAGCGTGAGTCTTCGATCTACAGGTATGTGTGTGCATGCGTATGTACTTTTATCGATCCAACTTCGATTAACATTTTTCAACCCGCCCGTCTTTCCCGTTCTTGCGATCAAAAACCTATACCTATCGTACCTATAATGTATTCGGAAAAAAATAATATTCACACCATAGTGATCCAAGAATCCGGACGGGACAAAAAAAAAAAAGAAGAATAGAGGAAAATGGAAACGCTGTCGAGATAGAAAAAACAAAAGGATAAAGAAAGTACGTTTCGGTCTGTGTAAAAGATAATAATCTCACCGAAAACTCGCAACTATGTGACACACCATACTATATTACACTGTATGTTGTTACGAAAAGTAGTATATGAACTGTAGGCAAAATGTGTGCATGTAGATACATCAATTTCAATAACATTCATATATAAAGATAATAACGAAGATATTATAAAAGATAGCCCGAAACATTAAAAATAAGTTGCCTTTGTAACGCTTTTCCATTTCGCCTTTGACTGTTTATTCTTCTTCTTCCTCTTCTATGCTTATACGTACACGTACAGTATGTAACCGTTAATTGCAACTAGCTATAATTTCAAGGAGAGGGTGAGGATCGCGTGTTTCCCCCTCTTTTTTCGAATTGTAATCGAAATTATTCTCTCGATTATTTGGCGATCCAAACCACCGCCGATGATGATGATGATGGTGGTGACGATGATGATGGTGATGACGATGACGATGATAATGATGATGACGACGATGGCAATAATAATAATACTAATGATAATAGTTATAATAATGATGGTTGTATATATTATTACACGATCATTCAAGTACAATAATAAAAAGAATTTTCTCTTTTCCGTAGTACCTATGGAATAACAATTATTCGCACAATTCGACGACGTAGCCTGCACGTGGGGGAAACTGGGATGATCGCAAATATCTATCTGTGCAGGATAATGATTAGTGATGAATTAGGGTAGAAAGAAAAATTTCAATAATAACAAAGATGTAACTTACAGTTGTCATTACCATTATTATTATAAATCCGCGCACACGCGAGTATTCGCATTAAAAAAAAAAAATTGATCTATTTCCTCTTTATCCTAATCATTATTGTTATTATTTTTGCCTTGTATTTTCGGTTCTTTCTTTCCTCAGCTAAAATCGATCGCAACGACGTGGCCAACGTCCAATATTATTATTACTATTATCATTATCATCGTTATTATTATTATTATTTGCCAAGTATAATTAGTTTTGTTTAAAATAATAATAGATTATAAGAAAACTAGAAATTTTGTTGACGATTTCTTTTTCACTTCTTTTTGTTTTCTTTCCTTTCTTCTTTTGTTTTATTTTACCAACTCCCTATTCCTGTAGGGGAGTTGGGATGGTCCGTGTGATGACGTTGATTAGGTTTTCCTTTTTTTTTTTTGTGTGTTTCTTGGGGGGAACTTGTCGTGGAACTCGCTATTATTGCGCAGTGGAGAGGGAGGAGATGGAAGATGGGAGGGTGGTTCTTGTTTTTCTTTTTATATATCGCCGACCGTCAAATAGGACTGCCAAATTGCGACGCCGTGCTGAAAACAGATGGAAACATCTTTTCATTCGACTTATTCAGCATAGATTGGGTTCGAAATTATGAAAACTTGGAGCAAATAACACGAGCGTAAAAAAGTACCGACAATACTATTCAAATAAGATTCTAATTTTGAATTCTCATTTCGAATTCATGCATACCTCTTACATTTATAATACCCGAGTTTGTTTTACTTGAAAATATGAAGCAAAAAAATCTTTGGAAACAAATAACGAATAAACAATGATTAGAGATTTTTCTAAGTCGAGAGAAGATGTTGCTAAAAGTAACTCCGTTCTACACATTCTGTTTTCAACTCTGCTTGCATAATGCATAAGAGAAAAGGTTAACTCACAATAATTAGCAGTGAGAGAAAATGTTCAGATGTTTCAGCAGCACCCCGACTTGGATGTCTCAATCGGGCGGCCTTGATCAATCTTGACTTTGTTGGCCGGGTCACTAGCTGCGCTCGACGGAGGACCAACTCTCGTTTTAATTTCCGCAGCCATCGTAATGAAAGCCTGTTCGACATTCATTGCATTTTTCGCAGATGTTTCCAGGAATGGTATTTGTAGTTGCTCGGCATATTCCTAGCGGTAAAAAATGAGAGTAAGATAACCACAATTGAGGGTGAAGAAGAAAAGAGAATTCTGGGTACATGAATTTTTCAGTCAACTCATTTAGGATAAATTTACCTTAGCTGTTGTATAGTCGACCACTTTTTTAGTGTGCAAATCGCACTTGTTGCCTACAAGTAGCTTGTTAACATTGTCGGAAGCATAGCGATCGATTTCCTCAAGCCACTGTTTGACATTATTGAATGATTCCTGATCCGTGCAGTCGTAGACGACAATGATGCCGTGCGCCCCACGATAATAGGAAGATGTTATAGTCCTGAACCTCTCCTGTCCTGCAGTGTCCCATATTTGCAATTTTATCGTTTTACCATCAAGATCGATCGTTCTTATTTTAAAGTCGACTCCGATGGTGCTAATGTAGCTCTCTGTGTAAGTATCGTCGGCAAAACGGAGCAGCAGACAAGACTTTCCAACGCCAGAGTCGCCGATGAGCAAAAGTTTGAACAAGTAGTCACTGAAATAAGGAAAACAAGGTCATCGTCGGTTAAAAAAGTAGAATAAAAAATAAAAATGACGAGAATAGGAAAGACCAGCTCTTTTTTAGCGAAGAAAGAAAAAACAAATAAAAGAGAGATAAAGAAAGAAAAAAGCATCATTTTTCGCAACATCATCGTCATCATCGGCTCGATGGTGACGTGGTCGTTAATCGCCACGAATGACTAAATCAATTACGAACAACCGACTAGTTCGAGCATCATCGGCGTAAACAATGACGACCTGGGATTGCAATTGCGGGCGTGGGACGAGGACAAAGTCTGAAAGTGCGACACGCGCGGTCGGCCGAACGAATAATGCTAGATTCCCGTGTTTCACGATCGAAAAGCGCGACTGGCGAGTGAGAAAGAGACAACGATCAAGGGCGGGGAGAGAGGGAGGGAGGGGCGAGATCTGTCAGTGCTCGACACGATGTGACTCAGAATATTTCCTATGCTGCTGGGACGGCGACGGACGAAACAATAATCGCAAATGTACACAAAAGCGTAGTAGTACGTAGAGCAACTGCGTAATTGGCATAGTATCGACGTTCTGGCGGTGATGGAGCGAGGATTTGGCGTTCTTTCTTCACTTCCGTAGACGATTTCGATTTTCACAATAACGGATTGGGGCAGCGAGAAGACGAATAACTGCGCGTATCGCGCGCGGCGAACGTCGACTCGACGGGATATAAAATCTGGCACTGCTCTCGCCCAAAGTTGTTGGAGAAACGGAGAAGAAACTGGCACGTCATGCATTTCAATAGGGTACACACAGCGACGGACAGACGACGACGTCGCGGATGACGACGGCGGAACGAAACTGACGACTGACGATACGGCGATGCTCGTGCCGATATAATGCTTATGCACGCGATGACAGGATATGCAGGCTTAATTACGGGACTTGTATACTCACTATTCGGGGTTCATTGTGGACATGCTATTTTTCAAACTACAACCGTTATTTATATTTCCACCACACTTTCGAGGTACTTAGGAGAACCTTGCCGCTCGGTAAGGCTCGGGCTTTCGACTCGCACTAACGACTGAACTGATTCCGATGCTGCTGCTGACGATGATCCCTGATTGTTCCTCTGCGCGATACACAATATCCAAACCAGTCGAAACAATGGCGGTCACGGCACCTCCTCCCTAATACGAACGAGCGAGATCTACCATTGACGTAATGCCAAAGTGGCAGTAGGTGCCTACCTTCACTTTCTTGATCTACGTCGATTCAGCCGTTCCGCTACCGCAACGCCGGATGCGCGCGCAGTCTCTTCGCTCCTATCGTTTGTTTTCGGGACACTTCCCGAATCACCGAATCCTCGACGATTTCAAGCGGGCATCGGTTTATTTCTGATTTTTCTTTCAAGTCGTTGCTCATTGTTTTTCGCGCCGTTTGACATTGATGGAAATTAGTTATCATTCGCAATGTCGCGATATATTATCAGAACCGTGATTCCGGAACGGATGAAAATTATCAACGAAATTCCTGTCGAAAAGTTAGCTCACGCATTCAGTGGATTCAAATTATAAGTCGTAAGGTCTGTACAACCGAAAATGTTATTTCTGTTGTAGTAAATATCAACCCTGGCTACCGAGTCCTCCGGACCTTCTCCACGCTGCAGGTGATATTGTGAACAATGCTTCGATGCCGGATTGCTGGCATTGGGATGTCGAGAGAGTGGTCAAGTGGTTGAGAAACGAGATCGGCCTCGCGCAATACAAAGTACATATACCGATAAAAATCTGATGAAAATTCTGCTGAAAGAAAAGCTGAATCATCGTTTGGATTTTCCTCGACCTGCCTACAGGACTGTTTTGTCAAAAATTTCATAAACGGTCGTCGTTTGATCCGCGTCGATGCCTCCGTCTGTCCAAAGATCGGTATTCGGGACCTGAGCCACATAAAGGCGAGTATATAGCAGTTGCGACTTCATAGTAGAATTTTATTATTATCCTAAGAAGCAAGGTTTGCGAATTATAAAAGAGCATCTTCAGCTTATAACAGCTGGTATCCGGAAATTGTTCAATGTCGAGCTAGAGGCGTGGGACAGAAGCCTGAGTCTTCCACCGCGCTATCCTCTGACGCATTACCTCCTCTTTCAAGTGCCGACGGGGCCGATGCGAGAAAATACCAGCCGTGTGGAGCTGTTCAGAAGAATGGGAATCCTCGACAAGGAGGAACCCTGCCCCTTTGGTCATTGGGAAATGGTGGAAGCTACACAGCCGGATTATCCGGCTCGTAGATTCGGGCTTGTGAAACGAAAGAGCGTTTATACGCGAATCGAACATCAGCGACAGCCGAAGGGACACTCCTACTTAAGACGATCGAAACTCAGGCACAATTTCTTCCTGAGAATCGACACCAAGTAATTAAAACGGCCACTTAAATTCTGAAAGAATGCAACAATTATTTACTATCTTTATTATTGATTATACACCTTGCATATCCGTTATTCAAGCTGCCTGCGATCAGGCGGGATTTACTTTTCTGACTTTAGCCACTCTCCAAAGTACCCTTGTTGTATGTTTGTTTATAAATAAGAGTTGCGGAGGATGGCATAGGAGTAGTTCATATTGCAAATGCAATAAAGTTCTCGCAAACCCATTAAACCTCAGAATTTTGAACACGGTTCTAACGTAGCTCGTCAGTTAAACGCAACGTGCTTCATGTCGTAAATTTACTTCATTTCATGACGAAGAAAAGTGAAATTCTCTCAGAGCTATCACGTTACACGCACGATATAATCTGTCTACATAGGTATAATCTTGTCGTGTTAATCTTTTATCAAATCCGAGTCGTGACTTGGCGTCATCTATGAACTCTGTGTGAATATCAAAAACAGCAGACGATCTTTGGTCCCATATTGTCAGTCTTGCAAGCGGAGTTCGATTAAATCATTGACACAGTGCACGTTAGATCAATGCAGTGAGAAATTCGCACTGACCTAATCAATCCATGCGTTAAACGTCCACTGCTAGCTAACTAATCATCGTGAGTGTGAAAATTGTCCTTGACTCGACAAAGAGTTCGACGGTTAAAGAATTGCAGAATTACAGAACCGCGTAAGCCGTGCCGCCGTTCTAACCCAGCGACTTTAATACCGACCCAACTGTCCGTTAGCCTGCATCTGTGAAAACTATCCAAAAATATTCGAGAATATCAAAAAATTCAACATTGCCAAATTCGGTTTTTCGGTATACGGAATAATCTCAACTATTTTTTGGCGGTATAATATCTGTGTGACGTCACGCCGCTGCAAACAAATGACAAACGATCGAGCCGCCATCTTGAGGAGCAAACGCCGGATTTACTGTCTCGCTGTATCGATAGGATCGATAGCAATCGTCATCATTTCATTCGTGTCTGTGCAACTGCAGGTGAGAATGTTTCTTCTTATACTCATTATTACTACTAAATTATGCCACAGTGGAAATTCTCACTTATCTCATGGGCAAGAGTACGAATAATTATCGCATTGAAGTTAGGAACGTTATCGTAACGATTCATGCTGAGGAAAAACCGTTATTTCGCGATTTTGAAATTGCACGACATTCAGTAAAACTGTAATAAAACAAAACATACTCACATGCCGTAATCTCAGTTCCTTCAAAGTCATTGTAAAATTACGAAAATGGTCACTTTTTTCCCCAATATTTCGTTACTAACTTCAATCGTGTGAATAATTAGAGTCTAACTTATCTTTTGAGATATTTCTATAATCTAAACCACGCTTATTCATGGGGCTAAACTAATAAATGGCATAGAAATAGAATAACATTTTATTCGTTGTATTATCGACACTGAATATGATACTCGTATTTAAACATGAGTAAAGCTGTAGAGCAACAATCTTCGTACAGTAATTGTAAGTCATTTTTAGGAATATAAATTCACGTTCTGATGATAGAATAATAATAACGGTTTGCCGATCGCGATAACCGCGCCTAAGAATAAAATAATAATAATGATAGTAATAATAATAATAACAATCGTGATAATTGTAATTATAATAAATTTTAATAATATACAAACCGTTTGCAGGAATCGAACGGATCAATGTCTTTTTCGTACTAATAATAACGGTGATTGTGATGGGAAACAAATCATTCAAGTACCGGCCAACAACGACGATGCAGATGACATTTATGAATAATACGATTATGCATCTTTGCGAGATAATGAATGTGAGTATAATTGTATATTTCACAGTATAGACTTTAAGAAATAATGTCGTCGTTGTTGCTATTATAACTATTATAATAATGCCGTAGTTCTTTATGTTTTTCTTATTCTTATTGTTACCATTATTATGCCGGTTTATAATTCGAGGAATCTCTCATATGGTCGGTAAATGATCGAAGTTCGGTTGTTGCTGTCTCGACGAGCTTTTCGGCCGGTGATTTTCATTCTGATTGTGATGAACGTTATGCGACATACCAACTTTGGGCAACTGGGGTAATACCATTTGACTGTAGTTCGCATTCTGGAAATACCAAAAAAAAAGGGAAGGTATCGTTTTTGCAATAGAGTTTAATTTTGTTCTTCTATTTTTTTTTCTGCAGAATATAAAAAACTGCAAAAAGACACTCACTCTGCTTCTGTCCCGATACTTTCGCAATTTTTCAAACTCTTCCATCTCAACGTCCGGCATTTTGAAGTGAAAATTTTCAAAGTATAGGTGCTCCAACAGCTGATCGCAGGTCCATCTCTTCTCGGGATCTTTATCCAAGCATTTCGTAAGGAAGTCGATCTGCGAATAGGTACAAATAGTGATTAAATTATAAAAGGACGAGGAGTAGCGGGCAGCAAATTCTGAACAGTTTCATTAGAAACTTTGAACTTTGTTGTCTGAATTGATCGATAAGTTTACTATCCGAAACTCGGGATACTCGAATGAAGTTAATTCTCTTAACGCGGTATAAATATTTGTAAATGCATACGTGTCTATATATTATGTGTGTATGTCAATGGACCTGTAACGGAGCACTCGGTCTGTTGGGCAGAGAATCTTCGAGGGGAGTGATCGTCTGAGGCGCTGGCAGCGTAACACCGGCGAAAAATTCGTTCTGCTGAAATATCGCTATGTGCCTCGGCAGCAAATCGCCGAGAGTTTTTCGTATCAGGTAGAGCTGATCGACATCCGATTTCCCCGGCCACAACGCCTGGCCCCTCACCAATTCCGCGAACACGCATCCTATCGCCCAGACGTCGACCGGCGTCCCGTACTGCGTGTCACCTACCTGGTTTCGAGTTAAACCCGATGATCGAGTTATCAATTGAATTGAATTAAATTCAGATATTAAGTGGCAATTGAATTGCGTTGCGGTGCATTGAATGGAATTGAATTTAATTGAATTAAAATTGAGAGTCGAGTTGAATTGAATTGAATTGAATAGAATTGAGAAATGACGCGAGATTTAAATTGAATTGAGAAATTATCTGAGAATTGAATTGAATTGAATTGATCGTGCACCGAGATCATAGCTACTCGCCAATAATTCGGGTGCCCTGTACCACCGTGTCGCAACGTATTCGGTGTAGTTTTCGCCAGGGCTTAGCATCCTCGCGAAACCGAAATCGCACAGTTTGACGACACCGTCGCTGGTTAAAAGGATGTTTTCCGGCTTAACGTCCCTGTGGACGCAACCGAGCCTGTGGCAGTAGGCGATACCCTGAAGTATCTGCCAGGTCAGCTGACGGGTCGTCGAGTCCGGGCAACCCTTGGGGAATTTTTCCATCTCGTTCAGCAGCGTGTGCTCGCAGTATTCGAAGACCAAGTGCAGCTTGCGCTTCCGCCTGAACACCTCCAGCAGGTTCACGAGGTTCGGATGCTTCAGGTTCTGAAAATTATTGTCACGCTGTCGGTCTTGCAGAAGTAGGTAAATCTAAATTCGGGTGCCTAACGAAAATTCGGAAAAGAAAACTTTTCCTCTGAACTCAAGTGTAATAACAAGGTAGAACTCTTCGCGCTCTGGGACACTTTAGGTGGGCTTGCTTTTGATATCCAGCGATGATAAGACCGTTCGCAAGCCGTTGCTTGCGGACCGACACGCGAAGGTATCGAACGTCGAGGGCGACTCAGTTATTGACCACTGGTCAGAAAGTCGCGTTATAGCGTAGCCAAGCATCGGCCATGTGTCGTCGAATGATGCACGATACGAACATTTTACACCGATAAAAATTTTATTCCAGTCTCGTTATTTTTCCATATCGTAGCCACATATACTTTACCTACCTTTAGCAAGCGTATTTCTCTGAGGGCGATTTTACGGATCAGAGGATCGTCCTCCGTCTGTTGAAACTTTTTCACAGCGACGAGTCGCCCGGTCTGACGATCTCGGCATTGAAAGACAACACCGTAGCTTCCCTCACCGAGCCTGGCAAGACGCTCGTAACGTTCCATGGTCTTGCTTGGCGCCCGGGACCTGCAACGGTTGCGAAAAAGGTTTGGAAAACATTAATGTTCACAATCGCGAAAAGATGAATGATTATTTTCAATACACGCGAATTTCGGGGGTAACGTTTCTTTCGAGAGAACGAACGGGATTTTCGACACTTGTGAGAAAGGAGGATGATATAGTTTAGCTAACTGGAAACAAAAACCCACTTTTTGTACTTGCTGAGACAGGGCAGGGAAAATTGTTGGGCGAATAGCATTATAATCTATAGATTATTTTGCGGGAGACACTCGAGGAAGGCCGGGTAACAATAACTGACGAGGGGTTGCCGCCGGCATTGACCGATGGTCAATGTTCCCCTGAAAGTTTAATATTATCGCACTCCGCATGCCGTCCAACGTAGTGGGCATAACACGTACATTTCCGCGTCTGCGCAATCCCGTGCAGAATTTTTATCTTGCGTTTTTTTGCTCTCTTGATTTTCGTAAATATGTAATTGTCGATTCAAGATATTCAATGTAGAAAAAAAAAACAATAGAAATTATTTTAGAAGATTGTTTTTCTCTCGATAATCATGAAACAAATTTATGATTAGTATCACACATATTATTATATACAGCTTATTGTTGGATAATTGATTTAATTTAAATAGCGATAATTTGGAATTTTTTAAACGACGTGCAATTACATTTGATTCGGATAAAACTGTTAAATTCAATCTCAATAAGGTGCACTACAAAATTACCGGTGCAACAGGGAGATTTTTTAGACCGATTGCTGTATAATAAATTATCGCAGCTTGCAGCGGCAAATTTCAAATCTTTTAACATGACAACGACTATACCGATAATTTAGGACAGCTCAAGCGACGGTATTAATTACAGGCACAAACGAACGTCATAACGCACAATAATTTGTGAAGAAAAAAATAAACTTCACGTTTTCAGCACCGTTGATTATACATAGAAATTAGGAATAATACACACGGGGTTAAAAATTAGACGTTGAAGACACGCGTCGTAGTTAATCCGCGCATACCACTTTACACTGGAGCTGTCAGCCGAAAAGTGACGCGTGTCATTGAATTAACCAAGATAAAATGTTGGTAATAAAACATTTACCTGTTTACTTAGTGAAATATTTTTATTTCGCCGCTCTGTTCACGTCTGATTATCCACGTTGCTTCGTCGCGTTTGAACGATACGTCTCGTTGTGATCTATCGATCTGATCGAGTCGCGAATCTCGGGGGTCGTTGACCTTCTAATGTGACAAGCTTGGAACCGCGACTCGCGATCGATTATTCGCCGAAAACATTCGGAGTAAAATTCTATCCGCACATGCCGGATTAATGCGTACGAAATTCGAATCTTGCGCATAATTTGAACCACGAGTCGTTGAAAGTGGGAGAAAATTGATCGACCGATTTATAGTAATACTGAAAGAATGTCAAGACTTAAATAAATGTAAGAAGGTGTAGAGGTATAATACGTATAATTGTGCACGTAATGAATATTACATGTGTTTTGCAGACGGTGAAAAGCGGGTAACAACAATTGGCCTTATTATATACAATTGTACGTACAAAAATCCTAGTATAGCGTTCATCAAACGTCGAAGTATTGCAATTGTCTAACTTATAGCTGCCGTTGATTGATTGCTGGATTGCGGTTGTAACAAACCCGCGCAGTTTCAATTAATCATTGTTCGAATCGAACGATGTACAGGGAGTAGATCAAAATGCAGTGGAGTTAAATGATACAAGGCGTAAATATAGATCGCTCAACTCGATAAATTTTGAAACAATAACAATTTCGTATCTCGTTACGCGGCGACGAATCGCACAAAACTTCACCGAACGAATTAGAAGTAGAAGAACGCGACGACGTCGTCTGGTTGGCTTCCCATGTCAAACAACTGTTTGTGCGTAGGCATAACCTTAGGCAGCCAGGCTTAGTTGAGGTCTACACGACGACGAGTCGCACACCCGTGATTATCCGAAATCAATATTTGAAATACCTTCTGCACGCGGGTTAACCCCTCGTGTCCTTATGCCATGCTGCTGTACACAAGCTGTTCGGCTCCTTTTCTCAAATAGGTACCCTGAGAAACCAATAAATCGACCACGGCTGGATATGGATATAACCGAACCTTAAAATATTGTGAGCCGTGTTTTTCTAGGACTAGTCGCATCCTTGTTACGAATATTTTACCCCACCGTATAATAATTATTTATTCTGTTACTGCGGTATTTATAGGCAAGGACAAGACGAATTTGCGCGACGATGATTACGCAGCGCCGAATGCTGGTTGTTTTTGAAAAATTGATGAAACGTCGACATCTATGGATACGTGTCTTATCGTTTGACCTTGGATACCAAGAAAAAAAATCTCTCACATGATGCAATCGAGTAACTCGTCGACACTAAGTCTTGGCGAAAATCTCACCTTTGGTTTAGCATTCCAGTGCCTATTCTATGCAGACGCATCACATGTGACCGATAGATTTTTTCATAATAAATACAGAGAATGGACGAATGATACGTCACACTGTAAAAAATTTGCGGTTTAAAAATTCACGACAACCTGGACTACCCACTGTAGAACAATTTTTGTGTGTCTGCAATTCAGAACTTGAACAACGTCGGAGACAGTGTTAGATCGACACGTCAGAAAAATATTCTACGTATACAGTATTCGGCGATCATCGCAAGACGTGATCGTTGGTGATCAAATCAAAGCTGAAGGATTCAGGGAGTCGAGTTACCGGTTGGGGTAACCGTGTGCAAGGGTTATTTACGAACGACCTTGAACTTTACTGCACTAGAGATATAACACGACACGGCACAGTTTATAATGCTGCCGCTGTTGCATACAGCGTTTCGCGTTATTCCTGAATGCGTGTGACATACCTGCCGACAATCACGCCATGCATCGTATGTATGATGTGTTTCCGGTTCATTTGTACAATTACACAAAGACGTACGTACATGCGGTAATTAATGGAATAGGGAATCGATCGATGCTGATTAATATACTGCAACTGGCATCGTTCACACCACATTGCATGTCTATGACTACCGCTGTTACAATCCTTACGAGGGTGAAGTCAGTAACGTTACTGTAACGACGCAATATGATTAGGAACAATCGCTGATTCGCACCTTTCTGATTTTCCGAAATGCATTAAGCCATTATATAACAAAAAAAACAAAACAATATACACTGATTCTGAAAAGTTATTCTAAAACTGCCCAATAATGATTTTTTCTACGGACCTATCGTTACGGTAAAGTTATATTATCTTCAGCCTCGTCAATTCTTACCTTCTCGGCAGCAGAGGTAACGTGCTACCAAATAACCAAAGCTTTCTGTCTTGAAGCCATTTCTCCATACGAAGGCAATAAATAAGATAATCGATCGGTTTTTACGCCAAATTTCACATAAATTACGGCACGAACTCGGATACCTCGGTCATTTTATGTATTCCGAACCGCAGATGATGGTAGGATGATTCCTTCTTACACCCCAATTTTCGTATCGAACCAATTAGTTACGCACAACTAGTCTTTCGTGCAATCGGTTACACGTGCAAACTTTACACGTTTTCGATCGCATAGCATTCGCTGAAAGTGACAATTCTGCTTCTTCTTCTTGTGCCCACTCGCGTTCGATCTTCTGCATTTATCCCATTGAACGATGCAGGGCGGAACCTCTCTACTTGCACCTGACACGAGTGATACTCACTCACTGAATTCAACTTTCCTGCACGATGACGCTCTCATCGCACACCACGCAATCTAACTTTTGTTGTGTATAATAGCGGTATCATGATCGTGATGCTGATGGTATGGGTATGAGACGTCATTGCGGATCAGGAACAACGTCACCGGGTTGAAATCGACTTTTCGGCTAAACTGTGTTATATCCTTTATTATACAACACACGATGCTGATTCTAGGCATATAACAAACAACACGACGATCGCAGCGCTGCCTTGAAAATCAAACGTGATTTAGATGAAGCTCGGTTCAAATGTGTTTTCCCCCTTTTGCTTCATTTTTATATTCATTCTTGTCGAAAAAGATACGTTTTCTATATTTTTCTTCCGTACGCTTCTCTGTTTATTATCATCATCTTTTTACAAACATTTTTTTATAATTTCGATATCATTTCGTTGTTTTACATTGTTTTTTCTTTTTGGTTTTTTACACATTTATAACAATCAATGCAGATCGGTACAGTATTATACACCGCACAATGTTAATTCTTCATATTATTCTCAATTAATTTTTAGTACGTTACGAATAATTTTGATACCAGCATAGATTTTTTTTCCTCTTATTATTCGATTCGTTGCTCATATGCGTGTAGGTGTAAATGTACATGTATATTATTTTTAGTTTTCCTGAACACTTTCTTAAACAATATATTTTGATTATATTTTTGTTCTCACGACATGACGTATGGGATATTGCAATGTAATAACGACCTATCAGTTATATACCGTTTTGTAAAGATAAACAGCTGACACAGACACGCAATATATCTTATATTACGTCAACTATACACATATAATATTATAAATCGTCAATCATATGGTCCCTGCAACGTATGACGTTATGATATTACTCTAAACGGATCTATAAAAATTATTTCCTTTACGGGGGAAGCTTTTCTATTGTTTTTGGAAATAAGAGACAACGATTTTATGATAAACTATACCTATGTTTTATAACACGTAGCAGGCAGCATCAGCGGTGCATCATCACGTAACAACAATACCTATATTGACGATGCGTTTCGTATTCAATCGAATATTTGATTATCTTCGTAGTAAAAATTCGCTGTCTCATCAGCGTTTCATTTGTAAATCGCTTATCTTTAAACGCTTTTCGCGTTCCTCTGGGACGCTGCAGCTGCGGCGCTAAGCTGTTGGGAATTTTTATTGCTAGACTTTTCTCTGTCCTGAGCGTCGCCCCGTACTGTAAACGTGACGAAGTACCGTTTGCCTCGATCTAATCTTTCCGCTGGAAGCGCGATTACCTGCTTATTCTCACCGTGGGTGACTTCGACCTGAAACATAGAAATCAATTAAGCGAATTTGCAATTCACATGAATTCAGAAGTTGTTGCCTACTTACCGTCATTTGGCCCCGTCCTCCTCGTCCCTCGATACTCGGAAGTAAATTTCCACTCCGATCTCCAACCCCCACTGTAATTACAATTACTGTACCACATTTAACCCTGTCACAGTGGGACGCTTAGTCTCCCACCTGAAAAATATCCATGTCCTAGCCTCATCACAGATTATTATTTACAACTTCAAATGCTTTTTGTTACTTTGTAAAACCTTAAAAACTCCCGAATAACAAGAATTTTGATAACATTTTCGATTTTACATCCGCCATATTGGATCGGCCATCTTGGATTTAGAAGTGATCAAATTTTGATATCAGATTCGTGATCAGCGACCCCAAAAACTCCTCGAGCAACAAAGTTTAGGAAAAAATATTGAGTTGAAAAACATGTGACTGAAACGGTTAAACGTCAAGATATAAGTAGTCTACCAATATAATAATTATCATCTAAATTCGTATAATACGAGGATAATATCGTGCAGCGTTCGCGTTCTTGTGTGACTGTGCGTTTTTGTCACATCACGTACGATATGTGTAGACCGGAAGCGAAGTGTAGGCACTTGTGGCGTGGTGACAACGGTGGGTTTTCTGGGTACATTGCTTGGCGCCCGTGCACCAGTCCGGAGTCGCCGGACGTCGTTGAAGACGCCTCAGCTGCTCGTAGAGGAAAGCCTCGAAGTGCCTGGAATAGGGTTCAGTTTATAATAACCAGCTGTTGATTATCTCGCGGTACTAGAAGAGCCGCTTTGTACAAGTCGAGTGAGTATTAATCGAGACCTGAAGGTCAACGGCTGATCGTATTTGGCCACCCCCAACGTAGGCCCGGATGTTCCGGCCCTGTGGAAAGCCTCGACCTGAAGCATAAAAACCGCTTCTTGATTCTTCCCGCGTTATTATACTTGGCAATTCTCACCTGACGCTTGACCAGAACCTGTTCGTTCGCTCTTCCGTTTCTTATCTGAAGTCTCTTGAGCTCCATTAACTGGAAGAATATCTTCCTCTCGAGGTGATAACGGCGCAAACTTATCTGAACGTCCCTCGTCACCGTCTCCATGTTCAGCGCCTGCTGCTTCTCGGTGTTCGGGTAGCATCGCGACGTTCTTCGAGGTATCTTCGATATCCGCGGACTCGGCTCGATACCGCTGTCTCGACCCCCGCTGTCCCGACGATGACGAGCTCTATCCTCTTTCTTTCCCGGACTACGAACTCTCAGCATTCGGGCTCGCGGCCTGGGCGCAACCTGGGCGAAAAGGGACATGAAACCAAAGGCCCGTCGATTATTCTTTCTTCCAACATATTTTTGTATAACCCATGTGTATGGGGTGACTGACTCCACCACTACACGGAAAGAAAAATATTGTAGATTGTACATCTCCTATGGTCAATATATGGACTATGGAGGATGGAGGCTAGAAGGACTTATCTCTGCATATGAAAAGTGTCCATAAAATAGAGTACAATTAAAATGGTTTTGCTGTAGCAAAAACTTGCCACTCAAAAAAAAAAAGGCTACAGGGTAGATTGAACCCTGGTTGCTTACTAGCACCATTCTGGTGACTTGTTGAACCACTATCCGTTGCTTTTTGGGTAGATACTTTTTCAGTTTCAAACCCATATGAAATACTTCTCCTTACCTCCATCTTCCATAACATGCACAGCACTTTTTTGGAGTTAAATCTACAGTAATTCACGAACTCGATAACAAGAGTTACAATATGCTTGGGTAGATGTACCACAATTGATGTAGATTTTACCCCAAAACAGTGCTGCCCATATATTAACCGAACTAATTTAACAGATGTAAAATCTACGTTACATTTTTTTCCGTGTAAATGAACAAACTACGGATAAGTATACCTGTATACCTATAATAGTGATTTTAACAAGTTCGTTCATTCATCACTGGTCCATTTACCTGGGGCAGCGAGTCGATGCCGGATGTTCGCGATTGGCCCAATGTTCGAGGGGTTTCCTCGTCGCTTGTGCTCGGCAAGACCCTCATCACCCCGACGCTGTTGTCGTCGAGGTCAGTCTCGGGTCCCGGATACTCGCCAATCGCTTCTCGTATCTCGTTGTCGATCGCCTCTTCCTCTTCCTCTTCTTCTTCCTCTTCGTCTTCCTCGTCCTCTGGCCACTCGGGGCTCTCTATCACGGCAACGATTGCCGCGGTACGAGCCGGTGACGATTCGTCCGAGCTATCGACCCGGCGTAGAATTCCTCCTTTACCGGACGACTTTCCACGTTGTTTTGCCGTCGATGGTCGAGACCGGGATTTTTGCGACTCAGCGTTTGCCTGTGGCGATGACGAACTATCTTCGACGATAACCCGAGACTCGGACTCGACATCGTTAACCTCTTCCACGAACTTCCCATCGTGTTCAACAAGCTCTTTTCCAGTCTTCGATGACTCGTTATCATCGGGATCCGATGATTTCGCTTTGATTTCGCCCAATCGTTCTTGAGCAGAGAATAAAGCATGACAAAATTAAGGATATTATGAATTATCCACTGCACTGCGACTGCGAATATGCAAGTCGTACCTAAGCGTAATTAACAATTATGTATATACCTTAGGGTGGTTCTTGGAAAGTTCATTTTTGAATTTCGACCAGCTCGGCCCTCAAATCGTCTTCGGATAATTAAAAAATTATGTGGAAGCAATTTGGGTGGCAAGCAGGTCGAAATTCGATAATGACCTTGTCAAGGACCCCCCTAAATTATACCTGTCACCGTTTCTTGACGCTCCTTAACGGCAGCATTCGACGACGCGACGTCGTCCACTGATTTCACGGAATCCGATTTCCGGCTATCCCCAGATCTTGATTTTCTCATTCTGCTGCCAGGCTTCGAAACAGACTTCGAATCCGACTTGCTGTCCGGCGATCCTGCGGATTTGTCCACCGCTGTACCTGGTCGACTTTTCGACCGGATCGACGACCTCGACGACGATTTACCACTTCGAGTAGGCTGATCATCGGCGGATCGTTTTTGGTCTGTAACCAGATCCTCGGATTCTTTCTCATTACTAGATTCCTCAAAAGAAATCGACTTCTTCGCTTCCAAACCAACCGAAATCTTTTCGTGCTCCGAAGCATCGCCGGATGATCCGTGTTCGATTTTCGAACCATTCGAATCGGCGGTTTTCGACTCTTCGGCAACGTTCTTCTCGGACCCTGCAGGGTCTGATTCAGTTCCCTCTAGTGTCCCCGTAAATTTCTGCGTCACGACACCGTCGGATTCTTCGTGACCGTTTTTTCCCGCCACCTTCTCTTCACTCGAACTTGATTCCTGGGGTCCACGATCGTCCCCGGTTTTTTCTCCGGTTATCTGTTCTCGCATTTCCTCGATTCCCTTCTTCAGATCGGCCGCTTTTTGCACCAGCGCGCTCTGCATCTCGTCAGCCTTTTCCAGTATGTGATCCATCCGCGTTCTCGCCGACGTCACGCGTTTCCCTCTGCTCGAACCCGGCCGAGCCGATCGAGGCCTGGTTTTTTTTTTCGGCTCACTTTCGGAACGTTGTTCTTGAATCTCTTTCTTTTCCGCCTGTTCTTCTTCCTCTACTTCTTCCTTTTCATCTTCTTGTTTTACGTTATCACTTTCCGCACGATCCACTTCCTCTTTTTCTTTTACCGCCGCAGATTGATGATCCTTACTCGACTTTTCCTAACCGTGAGAATAAATTTCTTGTATCAAATAATCTTTCAACATCGTATACAATGAAACTTCTCATCACAACCAAGAAAATTAATGTACTATTGGACGGATATTCCCAACCAAAGGTGAGTCAGGTAAAAAGAAATAATTACAAATTCGCCAATTTACCGTATCTCCGTTTCTCGACGAGCTCTCAATCGACGTAGTCTTGGGCGTGTCCGAGAGATGATCCTTGTGCACCATGACCGTGACGGTAACGCGTTCGACGGCTTCCTGGCTCGTGCTGTCACCAGCCTCAATTTGGTACTGCATTTTCCTTCCGCATCTACGTTCCTCGGCGTCATTGTTCGTCGGTGTTTTCACGGGTTTCGGTGCTTCAGGCTCGCTTTTCTCGAGGTTTTCGGGCCTCCCATTTCCCTCGGCATCGTTCTGCTCCTTGGGCTTCTTCCTCACGGTTTTACGTCGCGTTTTCGACCTCGTCGACCTGATCACGGAGCTCTTTTCACCCCCGGAAGTCCGCTTCGGTTTCCTGCCCGACACTTCGACCCTCTCCGAGGTTTTCTCGACAGATTTTTTTACGATCACCACCTCGAGACTGTCCTCGCTCACGGCGCTCCCGTCGCTCTCCGTATCCTCGTCGGATCCGAGCTCCGTCGCTTCCCCCGAATGCGTGCTCGAGGAGCCGTCGTACTCGTGGTTCCGCCCGCCGGACTTTTGCTTCGCGTTTCTTTTCCGCGATCCCCGGCCTCTTCCGCAGCTTTCGCTGCGCGCCCGACGGCGCCGACTCCTCACGGCCCTCCTCGACGTCGACCTGGGCTCCTCCTGGTCGCTGTAGCTCCGACTTCCGCCTCGGTCCTCCTCGCGTTGTTCAGAGACGTCAAAATCTGGCTCTCGGGAACCTCGGCGTCGCCGACGTCGCCTGATCCTCGGTGATACGTCCCTGTCGTCCTCCTCTTCGTCATCCGAGCTTGTTTCTCCATCACGTTTTCGCGCCCGCAGCTGAGCCGCCAATTCTGTGGTTAGATTGTGAATTCGAATTAAAAATTTTTGCATTCCACTCACCATCGCAAGACATTGCACCAGGATGGTTCATTTAAAAAATTTTTGGAGTTGCACTTTAAAAAAAAAAGAAGTTGAAAAAATGAAGCACCCTACTCTGCACTCACCCTTGCAGTGTATCGTGCCTCCGATCTTCCGGGTTTTGACATGCTGCGCCGTCGTTCCACCGTGCATTTGTATCAGCTTTGCGCAGTCCCTGTGACCTCGGTAAAGAGCGGCGTCAAGGGCCGTCATTTGCCCGCCCTTCGAGGTCCTCAGGATCGCGTTAACCCGGGCTCCGTTGTCCAGAAGGACCTTGCACGCGTCCACGTGACCGTGGAGCGCCGCGATGTGGAGAGGCGTTCGACCATCGTGCGTAGCTACGTCGAGTATTCCCGGACGCTTCTTGGCCAGCCACTTTATCAATTCCACTCTACCCGAAGCCGCCGACTCGTGGGCAACTCCGCTGCCTCGCACCGTCCTCGCGTACAAGGACCCTCCGTGTTGTGCCAACAGCTTCAGCGTCTCGAGCTGACCCTTTGCTGCCGCGCACAGTGCTGGTCTGAAATTACAATCATCATTGTCTGCGCGTTTTGTCAACGGAGGTTGTTAGGGTGCGGATCAAAGTCTCGAATGGCCAAGTTCAAGTGTTTTTTAGAAATCAGTGGTTCAGGCGGACCGTCGTTACATCGAAGGTTCGAAAGTCAGAATTAGTGCTGTGCGATTGATCGATTGATCGGCAGCTACGATCGATTAATTGAGTTTTTAGATTGATCATTTTGCCTGATCGTTTTTTATTAAATATTCCGACTAATCGATTAACCGAGATCGTCTGCCTTAGTCTATGCGTTTCATTGCCAACCCCCCCTTAACTCGGACTCACGTTCTTCCCTTTCGATCCTGTCTGTTCGGGTCGGCGCCGAGTCGGAGAAGAAGCGCTGTGGCGTCCGCGTGGCCCAAAGTAGCGGCGTAATGAAGCGCCGAGCATCCGTTATCGTCGACGTGATCCGGCTGCGAACCGCACAGGTTTACCAGGGCTTCGACGCATCCGGCGTGTCCTCGGGACGCCGCGCAGTGAAGAGCGGTCAGGCCATCTTTGTCCGAGGCGCCGGCAGCCGCGGATCCTCCCGCCCTTTATGAATAAACAATAAAGTATATCAACAATTGAATTCGAGTTGCGGAATGTTTTTCTTAATATCATTATTTTCGCCGTCTACGTATCGTAGGTGGTTGCGGATAATGCAGCCGATGGTTGATGACCGATCGTTGTTATCGTCATCACGCGATAATTTTACCGGGTATGTATACCCTCGCCTGCGCATTACGCCTCATATATGTATATGTGATACATGCCTATAACGTACTGCATCCATTATGCATGTATGTATTGTACGCGCAGTGTGTACAACGGATATAATCATCGATCCGATTCTTCCGTGCAAGTAAACTGACCCGACATCGTCGAAATCGTGAAAGTCTGACTGACTTGATTGACTATTATAACGTCAATCAGAAACTTATATACCACGTTTCGTTGAGGAGTTTTATAAACTCCGCGGTTATTACACCCTTGTAACATGATGCGTAATGCAGCTGTATGGTATACTCGTATATCTCAATAGCGGATCATAGATCACCGCAGCATGAAACGAATTAATTATTAAGCCGATAGACGCAATTGTTTACGGACCAATAACGAATTATTGAAAGTAACAAGTTGGCACTTCGGACCTAAGTATCTCTCTCGCGAAGTGTAAGAGGTTTCAGTTTACGGTACAGGGCTACATCTTTAAAGCTAATCGGTCACTCTGGGTGAATTTCATCCACAAACATTTTCAAAACTACTCGGAAAAAGTCCCTTAATCATGGAAACGATCCTCTTGGCGCCTTGTTTTTCGACATTTTTGTCACTATCTTTAACTTTGCCGATGTTTTCCAATATTTGAACAATAAATTTTGGCCAGGCAAACTGAGAGAGAGAGAGAGCTTTTTCTGCAATTCTTAAACAATATTTATATATTTCTTTCTTTTTTTTTAAATTTTTAAGCACTGACTTCTGAAGCAAAATTCGACGTATAGGGTGAATTTCATCCAGTGTAACCGTTATACGATTCTACCGAGGGGTGACCGATTAGGTTTAAGTTTTGGTAGACCTTGCGAGAGCAAGAAGGGCATCGACGCTTCCAGCGCTGGCAGCCCATAGAATTGGCTGACGGCCGTCTTCGTCCTTCGCGTTATGGTTTGCTCCGTAGTCGAGTAGAGACTGCAGCACCTTGAGACCGATCTTTTTCGGCACTGAAAGCTCCGACGGAGCCGCAGCTCCGCAGCATTGCGCCGCGTAATGAAGAGGCGATCCTCCCCGCATGTCCGGCGTTGACGGACGCGCACCCGCGGCCAAAACCAGCCGGACGCATTCCACCTCCCCGCATACTGCGAAGTCGGGAAAGCAAAGAAATTGAAGGAGGGTTAGTGCCATGATCGGGAAGAAAGTTGATAGCGTCATGGGATAAGAAGATGGATTCGAACTAGACTTCGAAGACCAATATATTAATTGTGTCCAATGGTCCTGAAAATGTTGAATTTTTCTCGCGTCCTGAAAATACTCTAGTTTAAAAATGTCCTTGAATTTGTTACGGATTTTTTACCGGACACAATCATGAATATCTTTGAAAAAATCCTAAAACGGTCGACATTTATAAATCCATTTCCTGGGGCCAGTCGAGTGGGCGGTTTTTAGTTAACACAGCTCAGGCACGGCCAGAGTTTGTATATAAGTTTTGTGTTTGAGTCACGACTTGACGTCCCGTCAATCTCGAGAATCCAATCTCGCGGATCGCGTGCAGATTGCTGATCGCCGCGCGGACCGACATGACGTAATTTCCTACGACCTACTGACCTTAGGGGCTGGGCTAGGGCTGGTATACTGACCAACTAACCACCTTGAACGCGAACCCATTTGTCGAGTTGGCGCATGGGATCTCGGTGTTCACGATCTTCGGATAATTCAAAGTTAATGGATGGAAACCCGTCCAGCGTGCGATTTATCGCTTCTTTGCAGACTTTGTAGGTATAACGCAATACCTTGCCCTGGATTCGTGATACCGTACTACTACTACTACTACTACTACGTCATATCCATCCCGCGTATGAAATTAACGAAATTAGGGGTCAGTAAATATGGATTATAGAATTCAGACCGGTCGCCCAGTGGAGAACGCTGTGCCCTTCGGAGTCCTTGGCATTTACGTCGGCCCCGTTGGCCAAAAGGACAGCGACGAGCTGGGCGTCGCCGGCGATGACGGCCAGGTGGAGAGGCGTGTGTCCTTCGGCGTCCGGCGCGTTCACCAATTCAGGTGCCGCCGACGCCACCGCGCCTCCCGTACCCGCGTCCATGCAGTAGTGAAGGGCGTTCCTCAACGTTCGGTCCCTGTACCCTATCGTGTCCCTTTGCTCCTTGAGGAGGCGCAGAACCCGCGATCGGTCCGCTTGTTGGCACGCGTGCATCAGCGGCGTTGCCCCCAGGTGGAGAACTCTGTATTAATGCATTATGATTCTTGTTTATTACAATTTTATCAACAAAGATCAGGTCGTTTCAGGTGTTATTCAAAGATAACGTTTAAGGTCGGTAATCGAGTCTTTTTGCAATGAGTTCGGTAAGTCTGTATAGAACGTGATTGACAGCTCGAGATCAGAGGATACGTCGGTATAACATTATTAGATTGAATCAGTTTAAGGAGACTGTACAGGTTCGAGGTTTTGAAACTGATCCCCCCCCCCTCTTAAGTCACTCATACTGGCCTGTAAGGTCTTTCCGACTGACGATTAGTGTGATAATTATTGTTCCCCCCGTCGGCGGCGTATATTCCGGGTCCAGCCGAGCCGCGGGCCCAGGGTGAATTCGGGGTCTTCAATCTCTGTCGACGATTCGGTGGCGGTGTCAACGGGGGAAGTGATATTTGTACGTGCCGGACCGGGGGTGTCTTGAATTTCGTTCTATCGAGGTGTTGCTGACTTGTGCTCTTCTGCTTTTGCGTTATCGGCGGTGTCTTAGTGTCCATCACCCATGGAGATCCCAACGTTTACGGGATCCGGATCTTCAGCTAGTGCAAATTCATCTTTTCACAATCGTAGGTACAACAGAATAAAGGCGTTTGACTGATGTCGGGTTTCAGAGGAATCGGTGCCTCAATTCTCGGTATCACAGATCGAAATGTCCTACTGCGAATCTAATCGCAGATGAGTTTAACAACTATGTAAGGACGATCTATTGTACACGGGGTGAGTCAACCCGATGCCCGATTATAAATGTACAACGATATAACCGACGGCTATGGATGGTTTGATGACCACGTGCTGCTGGATTGACCAGGTCAGCGGGTGCCATGGAGACCGGCTAACACAACACCCGGGCTCGATAAAGAACTCTAATAGCCAATCTCCACGGCAAGGTCAGTCGGCACGTGTAAAACGGAATTCTTCAGTCTCGCATATTTGCATTTACGTGATTTCGGCTGGGTGTGTAACTTGTACATAATCATCCAACGCGTCTCTATATACCGAAATAAGCATGAAACAAGGGGACTCGTAGTTCCAAATAACTGTATAACAATTATTATCAATAATTTTCACCGATTATCTATAGTCTCGTTAATACAATTCAAAGTATACGTCATCCGAGTTGTAGGTAATTTACTTATTATACGTCACGTGCAGTATTTTAATGTATAATGGATAAAAAAAATTTGCCATCCATCCTCGCGTGAACTGTTGCTCAGAATATTCTACGCCTGACTTTTCTATACTTTTATTTATTTTTTTGATAAGAAGCTGATGTGATAGTTCTGTAATAATAATCAAACTTGCATTAAATTAAATCTAAACAATCAGAATACAACATATGAATATAAATTATGAAATTTCGTCAACTTACTTTTTCCGAACGTCATGTAGCACGGTGATCGGGTCTGATTATTGTCCTTTTCGCTCTCCCCATGATGAGTTTTACACTGCGGAACGTGTAGGAAGACAATTTGATCCGACGTCCACGGTACTTAATCGTGGTCGTTCATCGCGGATTATAATTAAATAATTAAAGTAAAGGAGTTAATCATCATTTACATGTAGTACATGTGTTACTTGTCAAGATCTGCAAGCGTGGCACCCCTTTCGGCGGTCGAAAGCGGACTGGCCACCACTTGCCGCTACTTTCCGTTGTTTAGATATGAACGCTGGGGGGGAGGGGAGAATTGTCAAAGCTTATAAGGGTTGCCTGGTTACCAACCTCACTGATATCCCTCTGCCGACTTCTAGTACTTGATGGTTCTCATACACATCAATCGGGGGTATAGCTCAGTGGTAGAGCATTCGACTGCAGATCGAGAGGTCCCCGGTTCAAACCCGGGTGCCCCCTCACGAATTTTTTACCTCCAGATTCTTTCGCTTTGATAAAGCAATACCGATCGTTGCGCCACGCTCTTTTTCTGATTTCAATAAAATTATTCAAACTTACGCTGCATCCAATGATTTTCTGTAACTTAGCTTTAAATTTTAAGTTTTAAACTATAAACTTTGTATTGGTTCGATTTATGAGGAAGAAAAGAAAAAGGACTTTTGATCAGATAATTAGTATAAATACATAACATACGTACGAATGTATTATTTCATAGTATTATCAAATGAAATATTTCTATATTACATACATACCTAGATACATTTTTCGATAAATAAACAGTTTATCTTTCTTTCTTGCTTTCTCGTTTTGGCAACATTTTGAGTAAACTGATTACCAAGTAACGGATTTTCTTTTTTTTTTTTTGTTTTTTGTTGTTAGGGCAGGTATTAAACGCTACGAAAAGGATTGGGATTCGAGTAACTTTGAAAAGAAGATACAAATACATGTATAAATGGGTAGAAAATTATGTACAGTATAAGATGTAAGAGAAGAGTTAAAGAAGAAGTACGTAATTCGAAAATTATTCGTTATTACCTCGCTCCTTAACACTCGCTGTTGCTCTTTTCCTCTCACTGTCTCTCTCTCTCTGTTTCGTTCTCTCACTGTCGCTTGCGAGGCGTTTATTTATATATTTTATGTTATAAAAATGCACAAGAGATTATATCAATGGGATCGATCAATTGTCATATATAAATACATAGGGCCATTTGTTTGTCACTCGTAGGCATTGTTCTAAAGGATATTAAATTCAATTAAATTTATTTATTTATCGTTTATCTTGTTATTTATATCCTCTTACGCAATAGCCGATGCCACGAGATGCGATGATAGCCACCACATTAGAACCGGTTGTATCGTAGCTACGAAGAGAATAAAGTAAAGTCTCCTTTTGTTACCGCTCGCCGAGTACGAGCTGTGGCCTTCGGGAATCACCCTCAACTTCAAGGATCTGACTAAAAAGAAGGCTAGAGATACGCTGAAGTAGGCGAGAACGACGTAGTAGCCGAATCTTTGGAACGGCAGGGAAACTAACAGCGCAAAATTTATCCCAACATATTTGTAACCGCAGTAGGCGAGCAGATCCAGCGTTTTTAAACTCGTGTCCATGTTCATTACGTAAAGAGTTATCGTGTGGACTAGCAGCTCCATTATACCCCATGCCAGTGCCGAACTCGCCAATATTCCCAACTGCTCGGGCGTAAAACGTTCCTGAGTCCCAAGCGCCAGTCCTGCGACAACTATGTACGTCAGATACGCCATTGTCGGTATGTACATGTCTGGCGCGTTCCTCTCGTACCTTGGCTGCAGCGGCGAATCTTGCTCATACTTAATCGACCAATCCTGAACGTGAAGAAAAAGTAGGCGTGTTTAAAATACTTTGCTAGTAAAAATGTATATTATATATATAATATAACTACTTCCAAAGTAACGGAAGCTATTTTCAAGCCCAAGTGCAAATTGAACTCACCGAGTGTGTGAAAGGGAAGAAGAGAAGAACCAATTTTGAAATAACATAGTCTGTGTCGACGGCGAAATAGTACTTCAACGCGGTAACAGGGACGTATTTTTCCAGCTGCTGTTTCCCTGAACCAACCAAGGCAGAACCGTACTGAACAGCCATGTTGGTGACGATGGGCTCAGCTAGTAGCTGTGTGGCGTATGGAGGACCAGGAAAACTCTCCTGACGCATTTCGTTGGGGTTATACGTCTGCTGATGCGACGGAGCTGCGGTAAATCCATAGGGCGGTGGAGGCTGCTCGGCTACGTTAAAACCATAGTCTGGCTGCGGTCCGTTGCTCGATGGGATCTGAAAATTTACAGGATTCCACAAGATTGGTAAGAACATTCGGATTTATGTTATCGTCGTTGATCTGATGACGCGCAAAGTCTCACCTGCTGCTGGTTGTACATGTAAGGACTTTGCGCCATTGGTAGGGTCGGGCTAGCGACTGCTGGCGAAGAAAGACCGACCGACGGGTCCAGCATTCGTTTCGGTTTTCCTAGAGGAGAAATTAGTCGTATTAGATGATAAGGGTTCGATATAGAATTGCAAAACATAACCTGTATACTTGCGGAGACAACTGTCATCCACATTTTCGAGATGTTGATAGATTTAGAATGATAGAAGGAGGGATAGAGAAACGTAGGAAATATGATGATGACGTGGAGATGGGGGTGTGACGACAATTGACAATTAAGAATGAATTTACGAAACTTTTTGATTTGATGATTAATAACACTCGGCGTACCTCTGCGAGCTCCCGAGTGATTGTAATTCATGACTGTTGTTTCGGCGTATGGTTTTTGGTAGAGAATATGAACGGATTATTCGATTTCCTTATATTTACAGTTCTCTGTTTTCTTAATTCTAGTTTTGTTTTTACGAGCTTCTACGAGCGAAGCTGTCGCCCCTTTATCGCATACTTTTTTAACAATCCACCACTATAACTACCGAAATGAAAATACTAATTTCTAGTTCCACGCGTCGGGACTCCCGTCATTCGCTGCGAATCAGTGTTGCCACCTAACGGTTCTAAAAATCCCCCATCATTGCGTGGTAACACTGCCAATTCGGATGTTGAAAACCGTGAAAACCCCGTTAACATAACCAATAGAAATGTCAAAATAATTATGCGAAACGGAGTGACCGTAATCAGATTAACAAAATAATTGAAGGACTATAACACCGGCAGAAAAACATGGCAAAATCGTTTCTTCTTTTCTATTGATTCGAAGAAAAATCATAACGAAAAGGACGCGGCAGAAACGATACAATTCAAATATATTTCATCATGTAGCAGATCATCTAACGGCTGGTTTTGATCCGCTGCTACGACGGGCTTTCGATGTATTTGTTATACCTACTTTTGATACTATCGATTTGTGAATAAATATCGCAAAAATGACCCGTCTTTTGAACAGTTTTGAATAAGGTTAGCAGCTACGACGATTGGTAGAGAAGATCGGAATAATTATTTTCCGCTTAACCAGCGGTATTTATCTAGTAACAGTTGTGTCAACAGTTTCAGTGAAAAAAAAAAAATCATAACACTGAAACCTTGGCGTTGATAAAACGCTAACTATTGCAGTTAGTTGCAATATGTCGCATGCTGAAACAAATCGAGACCGTCAACAGAACGAGCTCGAAGTATTAAAGGTAAGTTTAATTTTCACTAACAATAAGTACTTTTTCCATCGATCTCAAAGTTGCGCTTCAATCGCCTCTCGTCCTATGACTTAGTCGATATTTGCCGAGGAGTTGCACGACCACAGGAAAACTAAAGGAAAGAAGAAATGGCAACCGCTGGATCTTTCCATCACTCTGACGCCTCAGAAGGGGATGTCAGGCCCAGCCGAGGTCTATGCTCAAATCGATTTGCAGGTCATCTGCAGGGATAACTATCCCGAAGAGTGAGTTGACCTAAAACGTCTCTAAAGATAGGACGAGTCATTCACGTCTCTTATTTTGTCAACTTTAAGGGTGCCTTGTCTTCTGCTTCGCAACAGCAGAGGCCTTTCGAATCAGCAAGTAGGAGTTCTTTACTCCGACCTCGAGCAGATGGCTGATCAGCTGAAGGGTCAGGAGATGATATACGAGCTGGCACAGCATGTTCAAAAATTTTTACACGATCACAATAAACCTGGATACAGCAGTTTTTATGAGGAAATGGTGTCCAGGCAGCAGGAGAAGCTGAAGTTCGAGATACAGAAAAAACAGCTGAAGGAAGACAAGGAGAGGCAGGTTCGTTGGTTCAAATCTTGATTGGCACTTCTTTTCTTTTAATTTCATTTATTCATCATAAATGGGTTAAATTGTTAAGTATGAAATATAGAAAAATTCTATGCCACAATAGAGCCAATATACGACATAGCCTAACTACAGATGTAACAAAAAAAATTATTAACAAAAATCAAACAAAGCATCAAACAAAAAAAAACTTAATCACAATTTAATGCATTTCTTGAGACCCTATTAATAGAAAAAAAGATAAAGTTTGTAAGGATCAATGCATTCATTGTGTTCCTTGCGAAGTAGTAACAGTCTGTCAATAGCAGATCTAAAATTACAATCTGCTTCATTGTTAGGAAAGAAATAATAACTGTTGTGGCATAGTTGCCTATCTTCAACGGTAAATTTGAACTTAAATAATAAAAGTGGATAGTCAATTCTACCAGTTGAGATTTTATTTTAGCAAATAATAGACTTCATTATTAACTTACTACACAAATATGGGGCGAAATTCTTTCTCTATCAAGCCAGCTCCCTAATTCTCAGTGGATTTTGAACAGGTACTTCAAGACGAGATTCAAAAACGTCAAGAAGCGCTGATGGCGGAAGTGCGAAAGCGCAAAGAGTTGGCACGGCTTACGTCAGAGACAGACTCCAACTGCCAATCCATACCGTCGTCCCCGCCAGACAGACCTAGAAGATACTCGAGGCGGCGCTGTACGAGCACTTCAGAAAGCTCGGAGAGTTGCTTGTGCGAGCACAAAGGTACCAAGCTCGTCAAGTTCAGCGACAATCGAGGAGAGCGAGTCGTGTGCAGAGGGAAATGCCTGGGCCATAGCACAAAGGGCTCTGTCGTTAACGTAGGACTTGACACAACTAGCGGAGAACTATTGGCCATCGCAGAATGGTCGTTGAGGTGCGGAACTACGGAATCACTTCCGGAAACTCACGAGGCAACCGACCTTCAACACTGCCTGAAACAAATTGCCATTATTGAACAGGAGCTGAATCACTTAAACAAATTGCATCATCCTAATTTAGTTCATTATCTTCACATGAAGTATATTCAGGATAAGGAAAGCGTAGTCATATACGTTCTCCAAGAGTTTGTGGTGAGAAAAGTGATAACTTGATGATTAAATTTTTTTTCAAACGATTACATTAAAATCCGTGCAAGATGCAATACAAACTGTTTAACTAACGTTGTTGTGCTTATTTTTTCTCGTCCAGGTCGGAACGACATGCTCTTTCTTCTTGACGGAGAACATACCGATGGACGTTGACACGCTGAGACATCTGGCAACTGGGGTTTTATCCGCGCTGCAATACCTACACCACAATAACGTGGTGCATAAGGACCTGCGTGAGACCAGCGTTCATATAGACAGTACAGGTGTCGTCAAGCTATCCGGTTATTCTCTGGATAAAAGACTGTCAGATATTTATTGCGCGAGCTACTTGGCCAAAAATGAACACGAATTCCCAACCATTCAGGGAAGGGGTGGAAAAAAAGCCGACATTCACAGATTCGGAGTCCTCCTGTTGTCTCTGTTGAGGGGCAGTATCGTTTCAGAGAACGAAATAGACATGGAAACCAATTTGCAGGTAGCGAATTGATGAGAAACGATGATTTAAACTTGATACCCAATTCTCGTTAATTTCTTTGAATACATTCACACGGTTGTACAATTAATTTCAGACAGATCTGAAAGATTTTTTGTCCAAGTGCCTCGTTCGCAACGAGCGGATACGATGGTCGGCTGAACAGCTGCAGGGGCACTGTTTCATACGAGTTCCAATCGAACGTGGACTGTCTCCTCCATGTCCGGATAGAAAGAAGGAGCAGAATAGCTCGGAAACCGAGCTTCCGGCCGCTGATATTCATCCCTACTCGACGGCATTGGGAGGCCAGTCGCGTATACAGAGCGAGTTTGAGGTTTTGAAATGGCTCGGAAAGGGAGCATTTGGCGACGTCCTGAAGGTCAAAAACAAACTGGATGGCGGAATTTACGCCATCAAGCGTATCGAGCTCAACCCAAAGAACATACAGCTGAACAGAAAAATAACGCGCGAAGTTAAACTTCTCTCCAGACTGAACCATGAGAATGTTGTGCGGTACTATAACTCTTGGATCGAAAGCGCCACCATAGATGACTCCTCGAGGCACAGTCAACTCACACCGGCAGCTACGCCGTCCAACAGAACAGCACCGGAACGAGGAAATAACAAAGATGAGCTGATGGCTGTTAGTTTCTTTGATTGCGTAGTTCGTCACAATTTAAATTTGCATTACCTCTGTTTCAGTTTGATTTCCATTCGTTTTCGACTTTTCCCTTTCTTGATTGTAGATGGAAAGCAATGACATTGAGAGACTCGCTCCTCCGCTACACGATGTCGAGTGGAATATCTCTTATCAATCTAGGGCGAGCGGAGTTTTGTCAGGTGACAGCGACGCCGAGAGCGAAGATAACTCGAGTGACTCTGATGACGAGGACTGGGCCTTCCTGTAAGATATTTAACACTAGCGTGGCATGTCATTGTTTTGAAATTGATTACATAAATGTTACGGATGCAGGAGTTGATCCCGTGATCTTCTGATCATTACTGAAGGCAAGAAAATAACGAACTCCTTTAACAAAAACTCTCCAAGTGCACGTCGGACAATAAATGGGGTGGCGACAGACCGGGAAAATCGGGAATACTCGGGGAATTATGATAGACCATCGGGAAAAATATACTTTTTCTAAAAATCGTTTTGAAACTTCAGATATGCTTCGTAAATTCAGTTGAGCCAACTTTCGAAAATCGTATTGTTCAATTTCTAATTATTTGTGTGAAACGAAGCAATACTATGTGTTTTTTAGATCCAAATTTATATATTCAAGGTGTACAGCTTCTGGATATTTTGATAAAAAACCGCAAAAGTTAGGGAATTTTATTTGACCAAAATTTTTGTCACCCTGATAAATAAACACTTTTTCCCCCAAAATTCTAGCACTCGAACGAGAATAGACTCTTCGAACAGTATCGAATTTGAAAAGAACGAGTCTTCTCAGACTTCGAATTCCACTCAAGACGTGCTTGATTCCCCAATGAGGCATGTAGAAAACACAAATGATTCAGCAGTTGTTAAGGAAATACAGTTTATGTATATTCAGATGGAGTTTTGTGAAAAAAGCACATTACGAACTGCCATTGACAATAGCTTGTGCGAAGATGAGGAACGGGTTTGGAGATTGTTTAGAGAAATTGTTGAGGGATTGGCCCATATACACCAGCAAGGGATGATCCACAGGGACCTAAAACCCGTCAACATATTTCTCGACAGCAATGATCATGTGAAAATTGGTGACTTTGGTCTCGCTACAAGTAATATTCTGTCCACTTTGGCACATAACGTGGACACTGACAAGGAACTCCAGCTAATTGGTACTGAAAGGCCAATTTTGAACATTGGAAAATTTCAATAATCGTATATTTCTGCAGTTCGTTGATTAATATTTTAAAGTATAAAACTTCTCATTGTAGCAGGAACCAGTTTCGATCTCGATGATGTTGGCTCGATGACTGGACAGGTTGGCACGGCACTCTACACAGCACCCGAGTTGAGTTCGAAAGTTGCCAAAGCTATTTACAATCAAAAAGTCGACATTTACAGCCTTGGCATAATACTGTTCGAGATGTGTTACAAGCCGTTGGACACCGGCATGGAGAGAGTCAAAGTTCTACTCAATTTGAGGTCCAGGGAGATAATTCTCCCACCCGAATTTACCGAAATCGACATGCCGCACCACGTGCATCTCCTTAGGTGCGTAATTTGGTATCAAATGGTTACAATTGGTACCAAACACTTGTTTCGCCTTCTAGTTCTAGTGCCATTTTTTTATCCCTGTTCCTAATTATTTTAATGTAAAATTGCCAGATGGCTTTTGAATCACGATCCGAGCCAGCGGCCGACCTCTCAGGAACTGCTGACATCTGAATACCTTCCGCCTCCTCAGTTAGAGGAGGCGGAATTGCAGGAAATGGTGCGGCACACGTTGTCTAATAGACAAAGCAAGGCCTACAAGTATTTGATAGAGAGTTGCATGGCTCAGAAAGTGACGCCTGCCGAGGACATAACTTATGACATGAACCTGCCTTCGAGAGGATTCACGAGTTGCCCTGCACCAAAGATTCAGTTTCTCCAGGAGAACGTCAAGTCTAAAGTTATCGAGGTCTTCCAGAGACACGGAGGTGTCTGCCTCGGCTCCCCGTTGCTAATGCCAAAGTCCAATGAGTCCTACATGCACATGGACTCGTGCGTTAAGCTCATGACTCGAACGGGTAGCGTCGTTTCTTTGCCTCATGATCTGAGAGCTCCGTTCGCGAGATACGTTGCCTGGAACAACATCATGCATGTGAGGAGATACGCGATCGAACGCGTTTACAGGGAAAAAAAGGTACGGTAGAAATCGTAGAGAAAGAGATTTTAAGGAAATTTTACAAACAGTAAAAGTAGCGCCGAGTTTCGTTAAAATTTCTCAGGTTCATGGATTTCACCCCAGGGAATTGTGCGAGTGTGCCTTCGACATAATAAGCCCAACGCCAGGCGACCTGATGGACGAGGCAGAGCTGATATTGATAGTCAGCGAAATAGCCAACGAAATCCCGCAACTGCGTGAACGGAACTTTTCTGTCCGTTTAAACCACACATCGCTATTGCAGGCGGTATTAATGTACTGCGGTATAGAGAGGGAAAAATACCATGACATTTACTCAATTCTCTGCGACGCGAGAGACGGAAAATTCTCCAAGTTTCAATTGCAGACGCACTTGATCAGTCTGTGTCTTACTGATCAGGCCATGGAAACCCTCTACAATTTGTTTGAAACGGAAAGCTCGGTCGCAAAGATAGCCAGCGTCTTGAGAACCATCACCAGGAGGAAGGGAAACGCGGCTATTCTTGCCAAGGAAGGACTTCGAGAGTTGGAAATCGTCATCGCCAATACCGAGGCTCTTGGATTAAAGGTGAAAATCTGACTCCAAATTTTTGGTCAAAACTCGGGCGAGTTTAGAAATTATTATGAATATTTATGGCCAATTTTCCTCTTCTGTATTTCAGTGGCCGATTGTTGTTGTTCCACTGTTAGTTCACAACATTCAGCAGCATAGCGGCGTGATATACCAGATATCGTGCGAGTTGAAAAAAAGACGACGACGAGGAGGTCAAGATGTGATAGCAGCGGGCGGTCGTTACGACAAGATGCTGACCTCGTTTAGACAATTTCTAGAGCGAACAGGTATGGCGGGAAAAGAGGTAAGGCAGTACGGAGTCGGGATAAGCATATCTTTGGACAAGTTGGTATGCGCGGTAAGAGAAAACTGCGAGGATATTTGCTCCGAGAATAAATTTGGCGTGGATGTAGCGGTCTGCTGCATCGGCGGAATGCAGAGGAGGGAAAAAGAGAAGGCCGAAGTTTTGCGCGAGCTTTGGTCCCAGGGGTTGAAGGTGACGTCGCTCGGACCTCACAGCGCCGAAGAAATCTCCGAGTACTGCAGGGACAATTCGATAAACTACATCATTCTCCTCAGGGATGGTGAGAATGGTACTCTTAGGGTACAATCCTGGGAAAAGGACAGATACCAGGAGCGGAAAATAAACACTCAGGATATAACAGACTTTCTTCAGCGACAGATTGATAATCCGCTGCCGATTTTAACCAGATTGGAGAGCAAGGTCAGCACGGGTAACAATGAGGTACCCGTTTCTTCCTACAATCCGGTAAAGGTTAACATAGGCTTTGTCCTGTCAGAGAAAGATAAATTGTCGGCAAGCGCCCGGAGAAGTGTAAAAAACACTATTCTTGCACAAATGACCTCCGTCTCGCAGCGGATATCGCACAAAATTCCTATCGAAGTTTTCGCCGTATTCCTTGATACGACTGTTGTCAAGACAATAATCAGTTTTTTGGATATTGACGAAAATGAAGTGGAATTTCACAAAAGTATTCAACTAATTATAGAAAAGTAAGTATTTGTGCGATTGAAAGTATGAAAAAATGTAAATATGATTGGGCGTTTTCCTTACACATGCTTATTCCTTATTTTTTTCCAGACATCCTAGGCATAAAAAGTATATAACAGATATTTGCGAAGAGATGCGAGAAACAAGGAATGAAAAATTACACCCGGTTCTCATTCTTTACAGTTTGATAGACAACAAGTACAGAATTCTCATGTAAGGAGAATTGATTTGAACCCGGTACCTGGATAAATTTAATTACAATTAAAAGAAATAAAGACTAATTTCTATATTATTTTCATGAGACTTCGTATCTTCTGTGCAAGACATTCTGCACCCCTCTCTAACCACCCCAACGCCAAAGTAGATATATCTGTAAGACTGAGGCTAATCCATTGTGCATGATCGTTATTACCAATAAACCCACATAATCAATAGTTGGGCAGTAATTTAATTCATCCATATGCAATTACAAATGCAATGACGAAACTATAACAACCATAAGGCTATTTGAAATCTTAACTTGAGAGTAAATGATGGAATTTAGAAAAATTCGCTTTAACGTTTATTCTCAGTTATACGGTATACTTCTCATGTCCATGGCATACAAATAAGATTGCATTAGAAATAAAAGAGTGTATTCGTAGTTTGAATAATATCGATTACTTAGTTATGAGTAGAACAGTTTTATCACGTATATTATAAACTTGCACTGTATGTATATTCTACTGCTGGATTGTCAGGATTTTCATGTTCCTAATGTACAATAACGACATGATAAGGATAGTCTCAAGTTTTTGAAATGACTGATAAAATATTTCATGTTACCTAATCTTTAGCTACTGATTACTAATTAATATATCTTAAATAGATAATCGTTACGGGCGGATTATTCAGAAACTTATCATATCACAAGCCTTACGGTAGGCAACGCACACGACATTCATTACTTACAAGTCGCCTGCTTGCGCCACGCGAGAAGTAGCAGCGACAGCTGCGAACAGGAACTGGCAATACGAAGTTCATATTCGAAGCGCCGAAAATTTCCTGCCAGTCCGATCACTCGAAGCATACTTAATCCCAGGCATGGACGCACATACACAACCAACAACAGAAAGCAAAAAGATTAGAAGAAAGAAAATGGCGTCGTTAAGCGGCGACGAGAGTGAAATTATCGCTGCTGAGCCAGGTAAGAGATAGAAATATCAGTGAAAATGGTTGATTGTTATTTAGTATAGATATTGACGAATGATCGAGTGAAAAATTGGCAAAAAGTATCCCAGTTGTACGCGGTGCGATGAGATTGAAGACCGCGGTTCGCGGCGCATCGCAAACCGCCATTATCCAAGCGATACAATATCATCTCCAAATAAATTTGTAACGTATCGTTACCCTAATGCCTCCATCCACGTTTTCACAGTCAGGCGAACCAGGTCCGGTCGTGCTGTGACCAATTTAATCGTTACCAAAAAATCACCGGTCAAAAAATTACTCGCTAGAGCTACTCGCTCCCACAAGAAGGCCCGCGAGGGCGAGGATTACCTGCAACCGGAACCTGAGGTAACGTATTTCATGAATTTATGCATTTTCCAAATTTCTCGAGTATCTCACACTGTCGAATCGCAGGAGGAGGTTTATCTTGGCGAGGAGGAGAATTTGGAAGAAACTGAGGATGCCTCAGAGAATGGTCTGCTCCAACAGACACTGGAGAGTTCCATCAGCGAGCAAACTGTCGAGGAAGAAGGTACGACCTTTCACCTCGAACTTGAAGACTCGCAGGATATAGTTTTGGTTCAAGACACGGATATCTTACATCAGGATCAAAATCCAGATACAGAAATCAGAATTGTGTACCGAGACAGAGATGTCGAGGAGGAAGTTCCTGAGCTTGAGGCTCCGCCGCCACCCCTCGTCACCAAAGTTACACCCTCAGGCTCCATTGTTTCCACGTTGAAAGTAAAGGAAACAATTCAGCTTATAGACACGGTAATTCAACGCTTCTTCCTATTTTGTTTTTTTCCCTCTTGCCCAGATCAGATAATTGACCATTTGGCAAGATTTGACTCAATGTATGATTCATTCTCCAAACCTTGTTGCAGGAAATGTCTGAGAACAGCATGGAGCCTGCAGAGCTTGATGCTGAGGAGGAAGTGGAGTCCGAAGAAGTGATGGAGACCATCGTAGAAGAAAATGACGAGGTGATGGATGACTTCCACCATGTTCTTAATCAGGGAGAAGAGGCGGAGGAGATCATAGAGATGGAGCCACTGGAAAATGGGACACAAAATTCGTTTGTGCATGAAAGTCTGACAGGCTTTCAAATGGATGTCGAATCCTTGAAAACCCCATCCGCTGATCACAGCATGCTCACTACAGACAGCATAGAAGCTGACACAAAGAGGCCAGAAAGCTCGGATGAAAATCCAGATGAAAAAGAGGAGAAAGCTGAACCTGATACAGAGGCCGTTTCTGAAGATGAACTTCCAACTGAAGCTGCCGCTAAGGTATGACTAAAATAATACGGTATTGAATTTGCTGTATCAGTTTTTGGCGCTTGTTTACTGTTACAGAATTGATGATCTTAGTTTTGTCATTTGCTCCTATGCTTCTATGTATTCCGAATCTTCTCAAATTTTCTGTCATTTTTTTTTTATCACCGTTAGGATGAACATGAAATGGAAGCGATATCAGAAGACGAGTTTTTCCCTGTAGAGTCGGCCCTCCAGGTAGACCCCATCCCGTAATCCTATAATCCTGTAGTTTTCTGACAACAGTGAAACGTTACAATCAAAACGTAACATTCAAACATTATTTTGCAGTGAAAGAAAAAAAAGTTTGAAAAATTAATGTTTGATCTTCTGTACATGACCTAGGAACCCGAAACAGAGGCAGTTTCAGATGAAGAGTTGCCTGCCGCAGCGCCTGCAGATCTTGGAGAGACGGAATCTGTTTCCGAGGATGAACTCCCACCGGATAGTGACAAGAAAAAGAAAGCCGGAGCTAAAGCACTTAGCAAAGCTGCAGCAGAGAGTGCGAAGACAAAGCCTGAGGGAGGTGCAGGTATGTACTTTTTAGTTTAAGAAATATTATTCAATTATATTAGAATTTAGAGGTTTGTGAAAAAGAGGAGTCAATATAGTTTGGTTAAGCTTGATCGGTACGTTCTTTTTGAAATTATTCTTCTTCATCATTTCTAGGTAAACGTAAATTAAACGCTGAAGGAGAGTACGACCCAAGTTCTCCGACATCTGAAAACAATGATGAAACACCTGCCAAAAAAGTCGCAATTACCTCGGGAGTTGAAGGGACTGAAAACAAGCCAGAGGCGAAGCCAGCGTCTCCGAAAAAAAAAGCACTCCCAGAGCTTGACAAGTATTGGAAAGCCGTAAACGAAGATCCCTCTGATTTCACTGGTTGGACTTATCTTCTTCAATATGTGGACCAAGAGGTAAGTTTTGCATGATTTTCAAAGTGCAATACCTAATTGTTCGTCAACTTGTCCGTTAGGCGGTAAACCCGTGGGTAACCAAATGTCTCTTGAAATGTTGTGTGCGAAGTAAATGATCGAAGGTTGTTTTCATTCTGCAGAATGACGCAGAAGCGGCGCGAGAGGCGTATACGAAATTCTTGGAGCGTTATCCATACTGTTACGGATACTGGAGGAAGTTCGCGGATTACGAAAAGAAGAAAGGAAACCCGGAGAATTGTCAAACGGTGAGTTCACTTTTTCAATACATATATAAATATTCCCTAGGCTTAGTTATCATCATTATTGATATTACTATAACTATTATTATTGCATACTACTATTACGGATACCGTTATTACTGTTACTACTATCATTATTGTTACTGCTATAGCTGTTATACCACTTCTACTGCTACTAGGATACATACAATGATATTCATGAATTTTTTTAATGAAAAAAAAAACCTCTAATATGAAACTAGCTCGAGTTAGGAAGACGCCTGGGCAGTGCGCACGCACGTAAATATGGTTTTCCCTTCCAACAGCCTAGCACGTCTTGCGGCACCCATTCGACTCTCTCCGTTTACCGAATAGCTGATCATTATTTATTAATTATTATCACTACTGTTGTGCTAGTAAGGCTAAAGTATTACTACTACTACTATTACTACTACTACTACTACTACTACTACTACTACATATTAATATCGTATACGAAATATCAGTATCATTACTATAATACTAATGGTGAAATTCATACAACGTACATAAGTGAAAATAATAACGACGAATTAGTAGCACATCGATTTTCTATCAGCTTATTGTTGTTGTTCTTATTATTATTCTTATTATTATCATTATTATTATTATCATCGTTGCCGATCTTGTCGATATTTACATTGACAATGTGTTGTTCCTCCTATTGTTGTTTCTGTTTTTGCTGTTCTTGTTGTTACAGTAGTTTACATGAACTTTATAAGGTGAAAAATTCTGTACACGTTATAGAGTTACGTACGTATCTTACATATGACAAAACAAAAAATATTACAACTCGCAACAAAAACAAAAAATCAAAGTATTGTAAAATTACGAATAGGGATAAGATGGTTGTTTTGTTTGTTGGTTTTTTTTTTTTTTCACTTTTTTTTATATTACCTTCCTCTTACTCGTTGTAAAGTAAGTAAGTAAGTTTATATTGGTCGGGTATATCGGTGTTGAGACAAAGTCATATGACAATGACTTAAAGAGATGAGCGCTCACATGCCAGAGAAAAAGGGGGCTTCAGAGAGCGAGAGAGAGCGATAAGAGAGAAGATATGACAACGCGCGCCTCGTGTCGGAGTCTCCCTGAGTTTTAAGGTGAATGCACAATGCTCTGCAATCTCTGTGTTTTTTAATTATTACCACAACACAAATTTATTTACAGTACGCCTACGGTATGTGAGTAAATATTACTTATGAGAGCAACGATCCATATCTAATTATATATATACATACACATATATATATATATATAATACATATAATATAATTTTTTTTCTAAGTATAAATCTAACCTTATATATAACATGATCTTTTCGTTTTTATATACATATATAAACGTTACGACGCAAAGAAAAAATAACCACACGTGACAAGGACAAAAAACATATTAATAGATTTACATATATTACCCGAGCGCCCGATAAGAAACGTATATATATATTTAAAAAAAAAAAATCGACATAATCACGCGAACAATTTTCCTCTCTGAACATCATCATTGATAATCTCACAGGTTTTTGACCAAGGATTGAAAGCGATATCGCTCAGTGTCGATCTATGGCTGCACTACATCAATCATTGCAAAACCGTTTATGAAAACGATGAAGAAAAACTTCGGGAACAATATGAGAGAGCCATAGAGGCCTGCGGACTGGAATTCAGGTGAGATTAGTTCATTTTATCATGGTTGAAACATCCTGATGAATTCTAAGTATCTCTTCTGCTACTCAAGTCCGATCTGTCAATATTTCACATGTCGAAAATGGTCTAATTACTCTTCATTTGTCCCGCTTTGTACCAGATCTGATCGTCTCTGGGAGAGTTACATCAAATGGGAGTTGGAGGCAAAGCGTCTAAGTCGAGTGACCGCTCTGTACGATCGCCTGTTGTCAACGCCTACGTTGTGCTACCTGTCGCACTTTGAGGCCTTTCAGGAATTCGTCTCGTCGAATCTTCCCAACAAAATCTTGAACGTCGACGACTTTCTTACCCTACGTGCCGAGGTTAAGGCTCTTCTCAAATCGGACGAGGCTGCCACCGCAACAGCTTCGGTAGCGGACGATGCACCGCCTGGAGAAGAACCATCGCCACACGAGGTCCCTCCCACCGACGAGGAGACCCGGGCTATCAGAGAGAAAATCATTAGCACCAGGCGAAAAATGCACAAGGCCAACGTCAACGCTGTCGCTGCAAGATGGTCGTACGAGGAAGGGGTAATGTCGATTTTCATTTTCTTTGATGGGTCGAAATAGGGTTGAATAATCTGACCAAGATTCTAATCACATTTGTACTTTATATTTTCACAGATCAAGAGACCTTATTTCCACGTTAAGCCCCTCGAGCGGTGTCAACTGAAGAACTGGAAGGAGTATCTAGACTTCGAGATCGAGCAAAAAGATCCGGCTAGAATCATCATACTTTTCGAGCGCTGTTTGATCGCCTGCGCTCTGTATGATGAATTCTGGATGCGAGTAAGTTGTTGTCATTTCACGTTTGAAAAGACTGGAGACAAAAAGACAGAGGATAACTTTATTCTATTTCTCCTCTGTTTTATTCCAGTTTGTACGTTATTTGGAGACTCAAAAGAGCGAGAACGCTGAGAAGATAAGAGACGTGTATTCACGCGCGTGCATAGTTCACCACCCGAAAAAACCTAACTTGCATTTACAATGGGCGACGTTTGAGGAGGGTCAGGGAAACTTTGAAAAAGCATCCGAAATACTGGAGAAAATTGACGCGGCATTGCCTAATATGCTGCAGATCGCGTACCGTCGTGTAAATCTCGAGCGCCGAAGAGGGGATTTGGACAAGGCCTGTGCCCTGTACGAGAATTACATAAGCAACAGCAAAAATCGCACGATAGCCAACAATGTGGCTGTCAAATACGCGAGGTTTTTGTGTAAGGTCAAGAACGATATTGATAAAGCCGTAAAAGTACTCCTCAAGGTAATTAAATCTCTCAGACATCGCATTAACATTAAATGTGAATAAATTGAGGCATTTTAACATTCATTCGACGACGTGAGACGAATTTTTCTAATCAATTCTCCGTCAGGCGACCGACAAGGACAAGGACAACCCGCGACTTTATCTACAACTGATTGACCTCGGCCTGCAGCGGAGCCCGGTCGACACCTCGGAGGTCGTCGGGTACATGGACATGTTCATAGAGCGCGAGCATGCCGACCTCGAGCAGCGAGTGCTATTTGCACAAAGAAAGGTCGAGTTCCTTGAAGACTTCAGCCCGGACATACGCCAAGTACTTAAGGCGCACGAGCAGTTCCAGAAGTGCATAAAACAAGCCAAAGAAAGAAAGAAGGCGAAGAACGAGGACAGCAAGAGGTAACGAATACTTTAATAAACAGAAAAATATTATATACATGTATCGGGGTGGGCACACACCTGAAAAACCTGAAAATGTCAGGGTATTTAAAAGGGGTAATGGAAAACCTGGAATTGTTAAGGGATTTTTAATTTGGACATTGAAAAAACTGGAAGTATTAGTTTTCTGTCATCGGAATTCGAAATGATATTTTGAGGTAACAAATTTGCTTAAACTGACTTTTTTTTGTACGTTATATATTTTTTTTCGATTCGGATTGAATTTGAACTGAATATAGAGTCAGTAAGGTAAACAATTTAGGTCTTGTAACTTACTAAAATTGGGAAAATGCAAAGGAAAATTAGGGTTTAGGTCCTGGCAAACCTAGTAATGTCATGGAATTTTTTTTCCCAAAAATTTGTGACCACCATGATGTGTAAAAGGCCGGTAAAACTGAGGTAAAATTAATCTCAATGTTCCTTTCGCAGCGAGACGTCACCGCCAAAGAAAGTCAAGCCTGGCGACCAATCCAGCATTCCACCGCCGCCTTCGGTCGGCTCGCAGTCTTCTTACCAGTACGGAAGCGGACCGAGCGGCCCGTATCAGTCCCAGCAGCCTTTCCAGGGTGGACAGTACAGCGGGCAGGGTAGTTACCAGCAAGGATATCAGCAGTATCCGCCACCATCGGATCCGAATTACGCGAATTATCAAAACTGGCAGTACGGTCAGGGCGGACCTCAGGCTTACGGCCCCTACAATCAGTGGGGATCGTACAATTACTACTAAGCACAGTCGCGAAAGAGGTGATCTTTGTACATTCTTTTCAATAGTCTAGCTGTTACTGCTGCTGCTGGTGGTGATCAACGCGCGTTGCGAGTCTCGTTCAAGGGGCATTTGCCTTCTGAAATAAGTATTTTTTCTTTTTCTTTTTTTTTTTATCCTGCTGTTAAAATTAATTTTTATTTTGTTCAAAAGTGAGCGAAATCAATCACGTCTCTCAAGCCAAAATTTTCGTCGTACATATGCAGTGGACATTAAGACTTTCGGGATTGAAATAGAGACGAGAAGAGGTAAGATAAGATAAGAAACGATGCGTATCTGATTATGTGAAAAAATAAATTACTCATTGATTCCTTTTGTCGCTAGAGGGAAAAGAACTTTCCTTTTCTAAAGGAATTTTGTTTAAATTATTCACACTGCGATAATGCGAACTGCGCGTCGTTCGCCCCTTGAACTAATCTGTCGGTGTACTAATATTATTTCCAACCAGCCTAGACCCACGGACACTTACACACGCATATTCAATCACACGCAATCTTCACTACTGTTGAACCGCGAACGCGATAAGTAAAACTAAGAAAACAGGTTCTCATGTTATATTATTATGTATAAGGTAAGAGATAAGACAAGGCAGAGGGCAAAAGAAAGAAAACAAATAAGAAACGAAATACAAAAATTCACGTTTCACATGCACGTTCGTTTACTATTAGATCACAATGGGATTTTCCTTCGACATAGAAACGTGTTTTATAATATTACTCTTATGACCTTAAAATAAGTGAGTCTGAACAATAATTTGAAAAACCAAATACAAAAAAGAAACAACAGATTACAGTAAAAACTCACAATTATCGTTCAAGTTTGACGAAAATAATCGAATAAAATGCAAAATAAATTAAATAATTACGTTAATATACATTCGTAATAGTAATAAATGTTAATAAATTTTTATCGAACTCGTGACGAATCGTTTTACTTGGCGATGGTTGGTTATTAGTTGTGTGGATTACATGAAAATGAGGAGGATGCGAAAAATAAACGAAAAAAAAAAAATATATATATGAACGTAGATATCCACTTTTTTTTTCAATCCAGCTTAAAAAGAAAATAATATTTGATATTAACCTTGTTCGTACAATCGCAACATTCATTTTTCGTCAAATTGATTCACTTACTAATATTCGATAGTCCTGAAAATGAAAATGCAGGAAAAGAATGTTTCATTTTGTTCCCTGGTCACATTCTTATATTAATTTGTCACACAGTTATTTATCTTTCTCTATTTCGCAATCCGATTGGCAAAAGTCATGGAGAGAAGGGATAGTGAACAGATAAAGACCGTGAAACAAACATAAACATTTGACTCGCTTGGTGTTGATAATAGAGTAATGATAATGATAATGAGAACAACGAAAATAAGTCAACAATTGTTTAATCGTTATTATTATTAATGCTTTATTGATAATAATTATTATTACACGTATGCTACTTGAAAAAATATCACAATTATTATTGGACACTTGAAACAGAAAAGCAGAGCTGAAATAAACAAACAACACCCACCCAAGTATCGGGTGAGTGTGCGTATAATCAATCCTTAGCAGTTTATTTTTCAAATGATTGAAATCTAGGTCGATATAAAATTTCTTATCAAGATGAACACGTCTAATTGCAAATTCTCTTACATTTCCTACTTATGGGATTATCAATTTTTCATTTCATGCAAATTGTTCATATTGTTTACGACACACGTTCGAATTATTTGAGATTTAGTACAACGTAAAGAATAGAGAGGGAGAGAAAGAAAAGAATAGAAAGTACATTTCAATAGTATAATATTAAAGTAGTTTTTTAATGTCATGGAAAATTGTGAGTTTTTTCTTTTTTACTTTTTTTTCTGTAATTTTGCTCGCAACACGTTAATATTATTTATTAATATTATCTTGAAAACTTTTACATAATTGTTAGATTTTTTTTTTTTTGTTTTTTATGTTTTTTTTTTCCAACTCGAGAGATTAATAGCTGTAAAGATCTACACAAAGGGCGCGAAAATAAAAAGTAAGGAAAACATTATTGTTACAACGCCTAGTTTAGCAAATCTATTCGCCCGTTGTTTTATTATTAAACAATAAGGTTTTGAACCCAGTTTTGTAAATGCGAATGAACTTGTTATTCGAAACTTCACCGATTTTTCTAGCTTCCAATAGGCGTAATTATTATAATAACGTATATCAAAGTATAAAACGTCAAGCTTTGTTTGAAAAATTCAAGGTGTACCTTTTTTTTCTCTCTTTTTCAATCGAAGAAATTTAATATTTTTTTAATATAGTAATAAAAAAATTTATAGCGCGTTGGGAGTTTTTAACAAAGTTATTAGGCTAATTAACAATTCCAAGTTGCAATCTTTAAGCGACCACTGCACTAGATGCCATTTGATTGACTCCGCACGTTCCGTCGCCTCTGTACACCCTGTAATATCCTTTTTCGCCCCATTGAGGACCCCAGCTGTTCTTTATCGTCCAATAAGGCAGTGTTTTATGGAAGATGGGATATGCTGTAAAAATAAAAATAATAATGATAATAACCGTCAAGATATTTATAAATTTATTAGCACGGGACGAGATTGCACGGTATGTGACAGTGCTACTGGTTTTTGTACCGTTGTTATTTTATACAGTTTCTCTTTTAACTGCCTTACGGTTCCTAACGATGGACGATCAAATGTAAGAGTTTGCAATTATATTCCATATCGTTTCACTGTTATCTACTCAGCATTAGAATAATGCAGACATGGAGAAAATACAGGCTTAACAATGTGGCAGAAAGTCATGTAGATTAAGAACAGTCGATAAAACGTTGATTCATTAATTTTTCAGCGTAACGTTTTAATGACTATTTTTCATCATTTAAGCTTTAGAATAATTGATATAGCGATGAAAAACAACTGTCTGTATAAATAATTTATTAGAGAATTTGATTTACAGAAAAAATGTATATCAAGGGCAAGTTCCGTAGTTTTCAGCCAAAGATTGGAAAACTAATGAAACTGCACTCAATACGCACTCTGACTGTGAGTCAAATTCGCCGTAAGTTTACTTACTGTGAATTCCGTAACCGACGATCAGTACTCCATGATCAAGGTTTGTCGGGCTGCAAAGGAATTTGTAGGGATGGGAAATACCGCCCATGTAGAACTGCATTGCATTGGCATTAATGCCGATTGAAATGGGGCCATTTTTCACCAGCCACTGAGCCATTTGGGTCTCGTTACTGGTGATATTTACCGCAGAAACAACCTTCGCTCTGACCTCGCTAGTATTGAAGTGACAAACTTCGTTAGCCCCGTCATAGGGATAGTCCGATTCCAGCTCAAGTCCTCCGATTTTTTCTATCGCCCTGTACGCGTTGTCGGGTAAACCGCCTCCGCAGCCTTCATCAAGCGTGTCGCAGTCGACCAGTTCCTGCTCGGAAAACGAGAGCAGGTTTCCGTGGCGCAAGGCGTACTGTCCTTCGATGTTTCCGGTGACCGAAAACGCCCAGCATGAACCGCAGCTTCCCTGGTTCTTTACTGGCGTTACCACGTTGTGGTCACGCCAGTCGAAAGACTCGGGAAGCATGACGTTAGGAATCTCAGCCATCGGTATCGGGATCTCGTTTTCCACCCTAAGCTCCGGCTTCAGTCCCAAATACCGTTTAAACTCTTGTGTCGTCAGATCAGCGAACATTGAAGCGCCGTAAATCGCAGTTCCCTGTTCGTTGCGCTGCAGCTCTTGAACAGTCATCATATTTAGCTGGAAAACTTTGAATCGATATTTCCTGTCGGACAAACTTTCATAGCTTTTGTTGTACTTGTCAACAAAGTCGTTGAACAGCCTCTCGTTTCTCAGATACGTGGACTGCTCCAGCATCTTCTTGCTATAGTCCTTGCCTCTCAAGCTCCTCTTTGCTCGTTCGTTCGCCTTGCAGTTCACCTGCACATCAAGCGCCCCTGACTTCAGCCACGGCCTCGACCAGACCTTCACTTCGCACTCTTGTGGTTGGCTGCCAGCTTTCAGTTGGCAGTTGTTCTTTGTTCCCTTGGGACAGTCACTCTCTCCGAGTCTCACGTTTATTATGTACTGACTCCCTTGGACAATCTGACGGGTCGCGGAAATGATTTCAATCAACATGTGCTCGTTCTGTCCCCCCAAGTTTTCCGAAAATTTACTAACACCCAGATTCGCGTAGTTTTTCACCTCCGGGTCATCGATGCCTATCGGTTGTACTGCTCCCATCACTGCGGAACGTTTCTTTCTCAGGTTGGTATTCGGCTGGCATGTTACAGTTATCTTCAATTTATCCGTGGAAAGCCACGGCCTTGACCAGGCACTAATTTCACATGTCTGGGGCTCGCTGCCAGCTTGCAGTTGACAATTGTTTTTCGTTCCCTTCGGGCAGTCACTGGCTCCAATTTTTACCGTCATCTTGTAAAGAGAGCCTTGCACAATCTTTCTAGTTGCTGATGTCACATTCAGTAAAATTGGCTCGTTCTGTCCCTGATATGTTTCCAAAAATTTCTGAAATCCCATGGCTGTGAAGTTTTTAACATTCTCGTCGTTGGTGCTGATGGAAATGGCACTTCCAACATTTCGCTTATTCCGGTTGATGTTAGCTCTTTCTTGCCGTAAATCAGGTAGTGCATCTTCTACACTTTCATTGAAGTTTGATTCTAAGTCCGAAGAAGAATTCACCCCCAATCTGTCCACTTTCTCCGGTCTGATTATCTCCTCAGTTACCGGTTGCCTCCCGTCCTCATGATCGTCCACTACCGCAGTCTCTGTTCTCAATGGTATATCAAAGCCCTCCAAAAACTCCTCAAACTCTTTCTGCTTATCAACGAATCCTTGTACCTTTTGTCCATTATCTGGTCGCTCAAGTTCCACCCTCACTATGGGAGCCTCGGTTACCGCCGGTCTTTCCTGATTTAATACTTGTGCTGAATCTTTTTTCTGAAGTTCGTGGAGTTCATTAGGGTCCCTTAAAACTTGCAGTCCCTTAGTTTCAAATATGTTTTCTCCCGACAGAACGCCCTCCGTGTTTCCTGGATTCGAAATTATCGTATCCGAAACAGCGTTTACTTCATTCTCCTCATCTGAACGAGCGGTGCAATTATTTCCGATAATCTGCCTGTCACCCTGTATCCAGGGCCGCTCCTGGAACGTGATCAGACACCGTCTACTAGGGGAGTCACTCCGCAGCGGGCATAGTGAGCGTTCCGTAACTGCGTTGTTCAGACAGTTTGACTCTCCGATTTCAGCAAGAAGCTTATACTCGACGATTGTAGAACTCGGAGGAACAGCCCGAGTCACTTTCAGCATCCTTATGAATTTGTGCGTGTGTTCGTTCTGTCGGAGTCTGTCCATGGCGTCTAGAGCTTGCGTGACAAAGGCGTTCAGCCCTGGCAAATTTGGGTTCAGTTCGTAAGGGCAACCTGCACAGTAATTCGAGTTTTCCGCTTTGACCGCAATGAATGGCTCAGCTGATTCGGTATCCGGTTTTTGCAGCTCAGCTGCCGCTTGAACCTCGTGGTCGAGGTCCAAGGTGCTCTTGTCGAAGTCGCTGTCTGTGCTGGGACTATTCTGCTGTTGCTGCGACTGTTGGATATCCTCCTGAGTGGACTGAGGGTACAGGTACAAGCATTGTATAGTATTTGGGTCAACTTCTACCTGTCCCGATGTGTCTTTCAGGTCTATAGTGCACGCCTCTCTGGGACAGCTTGTCGAACCCTCTGAGCATATTGTTTCCAGGTTCAGGGTCAGTCTGTAGATCACGAAGCTTGGCTCCAACTACAAAGAAAGAGACGGAGGTTGTTAAAGTGGAAAAAAATTTGCTATCTGCTGACTCTTGCTTTGTTTACTTATTTGGACAAACATTTGCATGCATATCGTGATATATGGACCCTTGGCACATCTGTGGAAACAACGCAGACCACGAATGTTTGGTAATCTGCATATGGGGCGTATAACGTTAACATGCCAGGTCACCGATACTGATAACCCGGTACATTGATGTAATCTTTTTATCTTGACGTTTCTGTTATTTGTAAATATTATAGAGGCAAAAATATCCTGTCTGTAACCCAGTTTGAAGTGAATTCTTGCAAGAGATGCTGTTATGACGATTAATTGTTATGAAAAAAAGAAAAGTTAAAATTGTTAAATAATTGTCCGCTCTTTAGGGCGATTAAATTACTTCACATATTCATACGTGAACGCGCGAGCGACATCACGAAATTATACATTCTATACATAACGATTTGTCATCGCTACGGTTAACAAAGGGATTTCGCACGCGCCAAGCGTTACCGTATTTGTAAATAACGACGTTAGAAATTCCAAGTTAGATATCCGCTAAGTGCATGACTATGCGATGATCGATTATTGCGCGCTTTGTCGCGGAGTCAGGAGAGAATTCCAACAATAAAAATTGCAGCAATGTATTCGGAAATAGAAAAGTTTACTTTCGAAACGTCACGGGATGATGAGACATTCACGACGAATGACATCAAGTATAAAATACACAGCATAATTACCAATTTTTGCGCGCTAATCAGGTTTCCGCCCCTATACGTGTTCTGGGTTGGCGAATTTCTGTTCAACGAATTAATCGCCGTATGGATGAGGGACTCGGGGACACTTCGCAGGGATATGTTTACTGGGTTGCAAGTCCCATCAAGCGCTGCTGATAACAATAATAAAACCGTAAACAACGTCGGGAACGTGAACGACCCGAGTTCTGCCATCTTGACGTTTCGCCTTCGCGAGTTCAATTGTTACTCCGCTCTCGCGAGCATCCGAATTTATACATACACGTCGTATACACCCGGAGGATTCGACGCTGTCACCACTCAACGGTAATTCAGAGGTTAGATGGCCGTTCTGCCTATCGAGTATGGTTTATTCGCTCTTAATAAACTCTGTCACTCTCCCTCTGCGCCATGATTGGGTGAGAGCGCGCGCTTAGCCAATCATGGGCAAAGCGATAGAGATAGAGTGCAACAGGATTGACCTTACCGATCAGGCATGCGAGCATTGAGCAATACAGCTGGGTGTACTTCCTGCTTCTCGCGTAGCGCAGAAAACTACACTTGCAACTTTAAATTTGCACAATTTAGCAGTGTATAAATTTCATTTGCGATCAATTCTCCGTGAATTTTTTTCCGTCAACTTTTTGCGCCTGATTATCAAAATTCCAACACAAAAGGTACAATATTTTTCTTTACGAAATTTATTTACTTTCGCTGTAATTAAACAATTCAAGGCGACTTTTCCTTACAGTTTTCAGCTTGTTTACAAAAACGAGATTCTTGCATCGTTAGAAAGAGAAAATATGTTTTTTAATTCTTGTCTAAAAATAATAGTGATTAGTAAGCGAGTAGAGAACATAAACAAACTGAATATTACCTTGTCGTTAATTTGAAAGTGATTTCATTAGATTAAACCTTATCGCGGAATTTCATCTTTTATCGATAACATTTTTAAGAAATAAGTTATTAGGGAAAATAATATTAACTAGGTAAAGTGAGATAAAATTCTATGTCTCTCAACTTAAACGTGATACAGTACGATACGAAAAAAATTCTCAATTTAATTCCACCAATCCAAATAACATTGAGTCATCTTGTGACGCACATTATCTTCTTATTTATCTTTCGACCGATTCAATGGGTATCACGTTGCAACCGAGCAATCCTTTTCCACTCCAAGGTTTGGGAACCAGTGTAAGAACCGCCGTGTTCAATCCACGCTTTATTTTCACAAATATCGGCTTATATTTGCTACTTTCAACGAGATCCCCCACATCCTTTAATGATCTGAAGTTACGGGAGTCTATGGATCCAAACTCCATGATCAAATCTCCCACTTCTATACCCTAAAGAATGCAAACAAAAAAACAAACATACACTATGAATTACTGTTGAAAATGCACAAATATTCCTGATTAATAGTTAATATGGTAAAAGAAAAATTTTTAATATTAATCTGTTTACAGCAAGTTCAGCCGGAGAAGCGGAAGAGACCAAATTCACTTTCAAGAATGGTTCTGAAAGCGTATTCTCCTCAGCACTGTTTACGCTGGTTTCGGAAGGCTGACTCTGACTGCCGGATATCGAGTGAACCTGATGTAGTCCAGCCTCGATTTGCCTCATCAACGCCTTGTGATCGTTTTGGAGACCTGGTAATGGTAAGGTTTTAAAATTGAGAGAAAATTCCTCAGGTGCGTATCACTGCTGACAGTTGCACTATTTCGGTATTTGACATACATATTATCTTATGGCGAGCGTGCCTGACTTGGTAGACGTCTACGTCGTCACGAGGAAAACCATCAGAGTCTACCAAAGGGTCGTTCATGCCTACATGGTTCTGAAAGCAAGTGAAAAGACAAGAAATATTCAAACAAATCCGGTACTTCGAGGCTTAGTTTAGGTGGCTTTAAAATCTGACCCGTCATCGTTCCTTGTTGACATCAAACCACATTGTGTGTATAAATACCGTCGATTGCGATAGTTCGATGGTAAATTATGTGATTTTTGGGTACCTACGCAGTCGAGGATCTCTTTGTAGCCTTGAATATCGGACTCTAGCTTGTCTTTCGCTTTTATTAGCTCCAATAAACGCTCCTTTGCCTGCTCAACCTCCATGTCAGCCACCATGTTTGTTGTGATTGCGATTATTTTACGGTAATTTCTCGATTCCCTCGCAGTGACCGCATCTATAATATTTCTGCATTCATTGGTTGTTTCGTTGAAGCCAGGGACGTAGCTAAACCTCAAGATCCCCGAGTATTGATTCGAAATTCTTACAAAACCGTTTGGAACATTATTAACAAACATCAAATTTTTACGACAAACAAGTCATGACAGTTTGAACATTTTTTATTTCCTTGATTCTTAGCTGAACAATTATTGATTAAAATCTAAAATTACGAGCTAGATAAATTTGATATCTATTTCACAACTGTATAGTTGTTCAGAATATGAAAAAAAAAATGATTAAGTTATATTGCAGCTTATTATAGTTACTACTGTGACACCCACAATGATAAATGTATATACTTAAATTAACAACTACAGATAATCATTCAACTGCGACAGGATCATTTAACCCATTTGCAATTTGAGGAATAATGCCTTCAGATATCTCGCCTCGTAGGTGACGGTCTGTTTGCCCAGTGGCACTGTCGGAATCTCTTGAATGTCCAGTGGCTGTTCTATTACCGTTCTAACGTCCCTCCCGTAAACTGAAACGAATAAGTAACAAGAAAACAGTAAGCAGAGAAGCGTTCAAACGTGAACAAGCCCAAGCGGATCCTTGCTACCTTCACAATGTTCCAAGAATTGCACACATTCTTGAAGCGTTGGATCCTTGAGAACAACGAGCTGCTTAGCCAACTGTTCCAGCAAGGAAAGGAAGCATCTTTTTGCATAGAACCACGTGTCAGTTCCTAGTTTCTTGCTGTAAGGCTCCAGACTCTTCATTACTCTGGATATACCAAACTCGTAGTTGCCTTTGGCACAGTACAAGGTTCCTATGACCAAGTTCACAATGCAAAGATGAAACAGTTTCTTTTCCTGGTCCTCAAACGACACAGTTTCCTCCTCCTTTTCTATCTTCTTCATCAGCTCCTCAGCCTCCGCATTCTGCGAGGTCATAATGTAGCTGACGCAAAGGTTGGCCAGAACTATCGCGCTGATATCTAGAATCTGAAATATATTTAAAACAGTTTTCAGGCTGTCAATTAATTACTAAGAGATATCTAGCTTACGTTGTCGTATTTCTTCTTGACAATGGGCTCGTAGAACCCTGTCGCCTCTTTGAATTTGTTTTCCTGCATGAAGAGTGTGTGAGCAACGTTCAGTTTCCACACATCGTGCTCGTTGCAGAACTCTACGCTCTTTCTGAATATCTTCTCGACTTGGGGATAGTTCTCAAGTTCCCAATATATCTTTGCCTGCGCCATCAGCACTGGAACATACCGCTCCAGAGCTTCCTCGTAGTCATTCACCGCTCGCTTCACAGCGTTATCGTCATGGTTCAGTCTTGCCTCCTGTACCTGCTTTGTCGCTTTCCGCAAGGTCTCGGTGTGTTTGTTTGCCAGGTCATCAAACTTCCTGTATGCCTCCTCTGGCGATGTTTGTTGCGTTATCAGTGCATCCAGGAAGTCGTACAGGTACTTGAAAAAGAGAATAGAAACAGAAGACCGTAAATGGCCTGATTTTTTGCAAGCCCCCTTTTTTCCAAAACCTTGATACTTCACTGCCATATGCCGTGTTTATGTATGCATACATCGACGCAAACATAACCTGAAATATTTTGAGCTTTCTTTCTACGTCGATCAATCAAAAGGATATTTATATCGCGGAATCTCTCGGCTTAAGAATACGAATTCTTACGAGTTGGAAAAATGCTTTGCGAACCATCGATGCAGTCGGCCTAAAATTTTTCCTCAACTTGGGGAATAACAGCCTAAAAAGAAAATAAATAACACACAAAATTTAACTATAATGAATTAATTACAACCGGGAAGAAGAAAAATCGACAAGGATGACTGGATGTGAACTCAATCAAATATTCCTGGGAGAAGTCGCAGCTGTTCAAAACTATGGGGCATTTGTCAGAATACCAGGGTGCACTCAGCAGGGGCTCGTTCACAAGTCGCAGGTAAGGAGGGGAGTGACCAATGAACCGGTGTGAGAAAATCGACGACGTTTCTATCTATCTTCTCTATATTGCTTTCTTTCTCACATGGTCAGGTCAGTTCTTCGCACGTTGACGATGTTGGGGATGTGCTGCAGCGAGGGGAGCGAGTATGGTGTAAGATAATATCGATAAACGAGGAGGGTAAAATAAGCCTGTCGATGAAGCTGGTCAATCAGGGAAACGGGACAGATCTGGATCCAAATGGCGTCCAACTTCAGAGGGATGAGCAGAAGAGGAAAACAATGGGGCCTAATCAAAGAAAAGTTATCCAGCTTCAGGCCGTGCTTAATACAACGTGCGCCAAGTGCGGAACGCACGGTCATCTTTCAAGTGATTGCTTCATGAGCCCGGGCGGCAAAACTTACGAGCTGATACCTGAAATCGAGGGGGAGGACAAAACAGAAGAAGCGACAAAGCCAGAGATAGAGGAGGGTACAGTTGAGACGAAGATTAAGAAGCATAAGTCCAAGAAATCAAAGAGTAAGAAGAAGTCCAAGAAATCAAAGTCAAACGAAGAACCACTGGGCAATGACAGCGACTCTGAGGATGGGGAGAGAGGGAAGAAGTCGTCAAAAAAACGAAGCAAGGATAAGAAGAGAAAACGAAAGAAGGAGAAGAAGGGCAGGGATAATTCGTCACAAAGTAATTCGACCGATGAAGACGACAAGAATGGCGACGAAGAGGATATTGATGGAATAAAGAGTTCTTTGAAGCGAAAGATTTCCGAGCTTGGCAAAGAGAGGCGCACGAAAAAGTGTAAATATTCCAGTTCTAAGCGTTAGGAATGATCAAGAATAATAATAATAATAATAATAATAATAATAATAATAATATCATCCTCGAACAAGTCGAAAATTGAAAACAAAATCTATCCAACTCACTGGCGTTAAATATTTGTAAGTTAGGTGAACGTTTTCAGCCAGTACATCTGCCGCCAGATCGTAGTACTGGTATCTGCAGTAGAGCAGAAGTAAATTGGCAAAAGTTTCTGGCGGGAATGGATTCTGCTGCAGCAGAAACTGTAACTTTTCGAAGCCCTCGCTGGGCCTCGAGTCCATGTTGATCAATGCCTGATTATGCAAGGTTACTGCATCCAATTCCTCCTCAGAACGCGGTGGCATGTCCGTCAACGCTTCCCTGGCTGCCTCGTCTGTAGATATCAATAGAGACTTGTCGTTTTTTATTAACTTAACATAACTGAGGGTAGTTCTAAATCCTAGTCGTAGAATAGGATATACATTGAGAAGAGCAAAGCTACTCGGTAATAAGAAGTATGATAGAGCAGTACAATTTTGTAGCTGATATTCAATGGCAGCTTTGAGATTGAATGCCTCAGTTAACGCAGTTTCATGCAAAGTGAGGGTGTTGCCGACGCTCCTGACCTCGATACCTTCCGTAGTCATGCCGACGCTTAATTCCGGGTGCTCTTTGATCCCCTGCTCGATAATGTCAGCTATAAAATATTCATGTTCCGTGTTCAGAATAGTTTGATAGATCAACATTTACGTTGATAACCATTGAAAGAAGGTGAGAGAACTTTATACGTACCGATGTGTTTTAGGGAGGCGGCATATTCCTTGAGTCTGTAATAGCAAAGAGCGACATTGTAGGACAAGTGGGGCTTAAATCCGACTATTTGTAATGCTGTGGAGAACTTTTTCAGCGCTTGTTCATACTGCTCCTCCTGTTGACAGGGAAAACACCTACATCGATGATACAACAACTGTTTGTCGTAAAATTAATTCGTACCTTATACAGTAGGCATCCCAGGTTGATATCAGTGTCGACATCTTCAACGGAGCACTGATCGACGTAGGCCTTAGCTCCGGCGATGTCTTCCTGCCCGTACTTAATCGCTGCTTGTAGTTTGGTGACCTTTGACTCCAGCTGCGGCTTGTCGACAATCGTCGAACAGACGCTCCAGGCCTCCTGGTACATGCATGCCTGATGGAGGGATTGAGCGTAGTAGAGCTTGTACAAGTCTTCTTCTGGGCAGATCTGTACCAGTTTTTCGTAGCAGCCTGCCGCCCCGGCAAAGTCTTGCGTATAAAAATAACAATGGGCCAGCAGAGACAGGCAGGGTCTGGACTGAAACGTGATTATCGATCGCATGATGGTTTTCTCTTCCTCTCCAATTTCTATTATCTGTTCTTTTTTTAACCCACCTCAGGATATGTCACCATGAGAGTGATAAGAATCTGAATGGTTTCTGCATATTTCTGCTCCTTGATCTATGGCATGGATTCAAAATCGAATTACCATTGGCGAATATTTTAAAGAATTTGATTCTATTGTGTGCCAGGTGGATGTTACGTAATATCGTGACAATACATGCACATAATATGTTAAATATTATCTACCATAGTGTATATGGTCTTGGTGTACTCCCCATCCCTGATTACTTGGATATTTTGCGCAAAGCTGGTCATATCGGAGTTAATTTTGCTGCGGAATGAACGTTATCCTTGTAAATCGCATGTCGCGCAGCGCTGTAGAGTCGCCAATTTGCGTTAATAAAAATATTCTTGTATGTATGTACACCGAAGGTAAACGTCACAACAGTGTGTTTTGACATACGCATTATGAAGCGTAGCCATAGTAACGGCATCGTACTTAAGTGCGTACGAAGTCGCGCTCAGATCTTTGTCTACTGGTCAAAGGTCAAGGTAATGCGTCATTAATCATGAAATTTCGCCAATAATTTTGCTCGGTAGCTTTCTTTCTGCATGAATTTCCATCGCCTGCGAGAGCTGGACGGTGAAAATGTTGGTTTTGAATTGGAAAGAATTCGCGCGAAAATTTGAGACTGTCTTATTGGCTGATGGCGGTCACGTGATGCATACGGCTGTATGATTTTCACAGATTTTTACGGGCTACAATGATTGATTGCTCGTGAAAATTTTGCAGGAAGTTGGCTGACTCGCACGGTTAATCCTTGTCCGTGGTTGATCCAGCCAATCGTACATGCATACACGCATTAAATATCAGTACAAAAATTTCAATCGAGGTGACAAGATCGATCCAAGTTACGCCTCGCATAATTCTATGTTCGCGTCTCGTGTTTCGAACGATCGGGGTTTACTTTTTCCTGGTCGACGGGAAATACCGACGACACAGGGTTGAGTATATGCGTTGGAGTTGCTCGCTTAGCAGGTGAGGAAGATAGATGGATAATTGTGCCCAGGCGTAGGCTCGTTACAATCAAGCATCCAATTTACGCCTGCGTGTCAGTCGATCGGTCGTAACTTGGTTATGCCGTTTTGCTCTCGAGCAGCGAGGGAGGAGAATAAGGAGAAAGAGAAGGAGAAGCTGCCATCGCCGCTCGAACCAGTAAGTGCGTATGTGACTCGGACTCGTTTTGAAATGTCCCCTGCTTATACGCTAGTCCTCGTCCTCGTGGCGACCGGAGCGTTGTCGACGAATTAACCTCTGAAATATGTCGGAACCGAGAGCCAGTCGGTCACAGACCGTCGAGGCAGGTGCATCGTTCTCTCTAACCTCTTCCCCAACCGCGCCAACGGCCCAAGTCTGCGCAGTTTGCAAAAGGTCCGACAAGATTCTCCGCTGTGCCCGTTGCAAGGTTACCGTCTACTGCAGCAAGGAGCATCAACGCGACGACTGGAAGCGACACAAGCCGTCCTGTGCTCCGAAACAGACATCCTCGGGCCCTGAGCCTAACCTAAAAACAAGCGGCAGCCCCGACTCCCTGCCGAATTACTTCTCCCGCCGACCACCGGAGCCCCAGGATCCCGCCATCGCTGCCGAACAGCTCCTCGTCGCTGAGGCATCACCGATAAACCAAAAGGGTAGCTCGGAAGACACGATATTGGGAGCCAGAGCAGAGCTGCTTAACCCTGCGCTGGAAGGTTCGGAAATTCTTCGCGACATGCCGACTCCGCAGCACTACGGCTTGAGAAACTTCCCTGAGGTTAGTCTAGGCGGCAAGAATGGTGCGCTGCCGATTTCACCTCTCAGCAAACAAATCGACGATCGTGTCATTGACCACTATTCCCGCATCGTTGTCAAGGACATGAACAAGTGGGGCGTATGCGCCATGAATGATTTCTTGGGCCCGGAAAAAGGCTCGCTCGTCCTCGACGAGGTTCTCAATATGTATAGTGCAGGTCTGTTCAGAGACGGGCAACTCGTCTCCCAAAGAGGAGGCGCCGGTGATCTCAGGCGGGCTATTCGGGGTGACCAGATCACTTGGCTTGACGGCAAAGAGAAGGAGTGCCCGAATATTGGTCTGCTCATATCTCAGGTCGACGCCATCATCCTCAGGGCTAACAAGATGCTGTCGAATGGGAAAATGGGGCAGTACACGATAAACGGCAGGACAAAGGTACGTCACTGTCGTCAATATCTTCCTCGATCTTAGGTCTGCATTTCGTTGAAATCATTGAATTATTACAGAAGTGCTGACGATATGTTATAAAAACACTTCATCGTATGCACCTTGTATATCATAAATTGAGTGTAAAACTGTTGAGCCATACAGGAAGCTTGTTTTCAAGTTATGCAACCTTTGTATTTTTGTCCACGTGTATTCTGCAATGATTTTTGACATCGTAACTCATCGAGAAAAATCTTTTCGACAATTTTCAACCTGCAGAAAGGATAGCCTTGGCTTGTTCCAACACCCTTGTTATTAATAACATGTGCAATAACTGGATGTTGACGTTGATGTTACCTGGCAGGTGGTAATTACGTTTATTTTGCCAAACGATGTTGGCTCCGCACACAGGTGAATTAGACTCTTGACACATGTAGATATGCAGAGTTTGTGGTTTGCGGTTTACAGCCTACTTGTATTTACAGATCGGATGAATTCGAGACTTTTCTATTTGAATAGTAATGCACGACTACGTAAATACCTATCCATCTAGCACCGGGATGCCTCTGTCACGCCTAAACGAACATAGAAACGAGAAAATTTTGTTGTGTAGCACCGTTGATAAAAAATCATTTCTTCATTCTTTTCTCTATTTTCATCATACTCTCCACCGCCACGATACTTGTCCACAAAATTGATTACATCCTTCTTATCTTGTCATATATGTTTACAAATCTGTATGATTCATTCTCAATACTCTGTTTTCTTCTTACCTCGCGTCATCATGCAACAAGAATTAGATTCCATTAAATGTTTTTGAACAGTATAACGATTCTTAGAGAATCTGGTGCCCTGATATATGTGCTATTTTTACGGGCTGAGGAGATTCGAAAAAACAAACAGAACAGAAACTAGTCACAAATATCGTAATTCAATATGCTTCCATTTCTTTTTTTTTCCCGACACACGTTCGAAAATAATGGATATATTTTCATGCTGACAATTAACACAAGGTCTATTAGATTTCTGAAATCTTATCAATTAATTGTCCAATTAAATTTGTTAGAGTAATAATTTAACTCTCTTATTCGATCTTTCGTTATCCATTGGTTAGTTGTCGGCGTTTTGTACTATTACCAAATAATTCTTTCTCCATCATTCCGCAAATGTCAGATTCGTGTTCGTTGTATGTAGCATACATATGATAATAAACTCGATTGGAAGCCGCGCGAAATAGAACAACGCTGCGGATTGCGGGGGGGGGGAGGGGGGCAGAGACTACGAGTCGTTTGCTAAAATACATTTACACGATTAGCGTAAATACACTATTCTCGTCCAGTTCATAGTTGGCCTATTTTACAGCATGTACCCAGTTATATGCGTGTAATGTCCGGATAAATAAATTTACATTCGAAATAATATTTCAACAACAAAAATTTTTAAAAAACATATTAAAAAAAGAAAAAAAACTTCCGCGATCGGCGTGGAGAGGTAACAGAAGTAACATCGAGAAACAAAAAAAAAAGAAACATCGGACTGAAGTTTGCAGCGTTGTTGTAATAATGCATTTTTAGAATATACATCTCTTTTATTTTACAACTTCAGATTTACCTGATGTTTGTTAAGACGTTAATACAGGATTGACAAAGTCCGATTTTTTCGAATATCAATGAATCTTCGTTTTCTGACCTTTGGGAATCAGAAAAACAGGTTTTTCTGAAAAATCTTGGTACGTCCGACAATCTCCCGCGATGATATCGAAAACGGTTCGATGAAAAAACTTTAAACCTACAGGATTTTACAACCAAATGAAATGGGCATGAAAAATTGCCATGTCCCGTTTATTTTGAACTTAATTTTCGTTATACCGGAAATAAACCGACTTTCAATGTTTTACCGAGAAACGTGTACTTTCTCCTCCTTATTACTTTTTCTAAATAAACGATAATATTTTTCCAGTTTACATATATTTATATGAAAAAATCAACAATCTATAAATTTTTTCTTCTTATTTTTCTTTCACAATTCTTTCATCAGGCTGCCAAGTTTTATAAGTTTCAGATTTTTGACTCGCCCATTTTCGGGATAATCGTGGAATTTTCTCGGACAAACTCAAAAGCCTGTATTCCCTTTCTCCCGATGAAAAAAAAAAACCAAAAAAAAACAGTTCTTTCGGTTTGTTTTTGCTCTAGCATTTTGTTACGTCGGCTTCATAAACTTACCGCGCCTTTTCGTAAATATTTTCAATTTTCTTTCTACGAATTCGAATCCGTTTATTTATAACATAACGTGCAACATATATATTTATACACGTTATACATGAACGCAGATAGCTTTGGTAGTGACAACACGGCGTACCGCAAGAAATAGCGGGGCAGAGCGGAGGAGAGATTAAACCTAGCCTAGGCGCTCGTCGGACGACTAGACTGGCAAAAATCTATTGCGGCGAAAGAGTCGCGGCACGGATGTCTCACCGTGCGGAATATACGTATTGTGCCGCCGGTCACGTAGGCACCTCGAGCAACCAGCTGTACCCTCCCTCATCCTCTCCACACCCCCCCTAAAAGTCTATACAAACCGCCCACCACGTGTGTGGCGACGTGCGTACGTGCAATCTTGCCCAAGCCCCATTCTGGTTGAGCGTGTTTGTTCGTTCTCCCTCCCCCCCCCCTATGTTTTTTCTTTTTTTCCTTCTTTTTACACCTGGCTTATTATTATTATATATACGGGCGAGTTAATTCAATAAGGTTGTGTACACTGCACGGAATGTTGGTACGAAAATATGTTATTTTCGAGAAGAACACGGGGAAATTGTGTGTTCGATTAATTACTGTTCGAATATAGTTGGTAATTAGCCAATTTTAAATTAAACTAATCGAATTTATAATACGCAACGTTTTGAAATACTTGCGAATTATCTGATTTTGAGACGATTATTAGTCTTTCTTGTTCAATTAAAGTTTATAAAGGCGTTTTTTGCGTGTATTTTGACTGTCAGAATGTGTTGTCGTTTTTAGGAGAGGGAGAGAGAGAGAGAGAGATTGAGGAAGGGAGGCGGATTACTTGAGATATAAACTGCGATGTATAGGACTTGCAAAAGTGTTGCGAAATCGCGCGCCCAAAATATACGCGACAAGAACGAATTTTCCCTGTATCCACATGACCTCTAATTATTTATTTGCATAGGTATACGTGTGTAATACATCTATATTATCACAAGCTGCTCCATAGATTTTATGCGTCAAACTTCTCTTTCATCATTTCTTCATCGGTGAATTAAATTATGTATCATTGTTCCATTGCCTTCTGTTGTAGGTAGACGGTTTTGTTGACAATGAACGTTTTATGTTTTCTTAACACGACGTGTACAATATTTACACAAGCAAGCTAAGGTGTTGAATAAAAAACGATGTTTGTAACGTTAATTGTATATACATACGATTTAAAGAAATTTTTGATACGTGGACGTTACGCGACGTTCTATAAATTTTTTTTTCTTTCTTTAATATTTGTCGATTTTTTATTTTTCATTCCTCTTTAAGGAGGGAGCTGGATGTACGCGATTATTTGATCGAAATAATTTAGTCCTCGTCTTTACTCGTCAGTTCTAATCTTAGACAACGACGAAGACGACGACGACGATGATGGAAACTACGTTTATACACACATACCTAAAGTATCCCTGGCTGACCATCGACCTTGCGGAAATATCCGATTCGAATATTCCCGCAAATCCGATTGCGTTGAACAACTGTCATAATCTCTGCTGCGTGTAACGTTGTGTGGTTATAAAAATGACGCATTTTCGGACTGCAAATCGCACGTATCGAATCTTAGCAATGGAGTTCATGAAATTAAAACTGTAATGCGTAGAATAATCTGTCAGGAATATCCGATGCCATAGTATTTATTTATTTTTTACGTTTAATTGTTTTACACACATTTTTATTTATTCAGTTTTCTTTTCTACTGTTTATCCATTACGGTGTTTATTTATTTTTTTTTTTTTTTTACAGTAGTTTATTTTTATCTACGAGAATTTTGTGCGAGTTAGTTACAATATATCGTATCACTTTTAAAGATCCCAAGATACTGGGTATTTATACATACAGTCGCTGCGCTAAGTACATACATTATAGCTGGTTAATTAAAACAATTCCTAATTATTTGTAGGTCGCTGGTTACCTGCGTGTTAACAAACGATCATTTTTTTTTTTTTTTTTATAACTAAAATGTCATTACTGTAGCGCGCGCTATGGTGAAATTGATTGCTTCGGAAAAAGAGAGAAAGTGCAGAAAGAGAAAACGAGACGAAACGTTGCTAATTTCGGAGTGCAGATCCTTCTTTTTTTTTTTCAATAATGATAACTGTTTATAGAAGAATAATATTGCTAACTTTTGACACGCGTATAGGTTTGCAGACGATAATAGATTCTATAATCATAAATCATGTAATGCAATGGATGGATTTTTTATTTACTTTGATACTTGATCCGGACGCCTTCATTCCTATCAAACATAACAAACAACGAAGTTAAATGGCGACGTTTCTTATCTGAAATCACATTCCATTCTAATCGAAATTTACAGTTTTGCAAATTGCCTTTTAATCCTCCCCCTGTCTTACTCATTATGATTAAAATTCGACAGTATGAATGATAGCGTGGCCATGATTATTAGTTTTATTTTAAAAACCTTAAATATAACATTTTTCATCCCATATTTGTCGAAGTCGAACGTTATCGTAATGAAATATTGGGGAAAAATTGGCTATTTTTTTTAAATTTTACAATGATTTTGAAGGAACTCAGATTTCAAAATATCACTGTATTTTGTTTTATTATGGTTTACCGAATTCCAGTCAGTTGTAAAATCGTTAAATAACGGTTTTCCTTCAGTACGAATCATTAAGATAATGTTGCTAACTTCAATATGTTGATTATACTCGTCAATACGCAACGCGTATAATTGTATCGAAATTGTTATCGTCCTGTTGCAACAAGGAAAGCATGAAAAGCAAAGAAAGAGTAATTGTTGTGAGAAAAAATTGTGCAGTGATAAACGACTCGCAATCCAATGATTTGAATGCTCGTTTATTAGTAATATTGTGAAACAAGGACAATATTGATTTTAGATAATATGTACATTCAATAACAATGTACGCATGTCTCATTTATTATAAGAATGAGGACAATGCTCCCTGCATACACACAAGCATCATGTATTACATACAACAATTGTTATTACCTTTTCTCAACGTTGCAATATTTAATAGAAAAAAATCCCACGTAGGCAGTAAGAGCTTTGTTTGAATTTTGATTAAAATGATGTGATACTATACATTCAGATAAGATTGTCACTGCGTAACCAAGTCAGGTCGTCGGTCCTTGGAGTAAATCGTTATTTTCATATTTTATCATCGCAGATTTTAATCTGATCGGACGAGAATATATAATATTTATGAATGATCGCAAACATTTGCATTCGTTTCATCGTTCAACTATGGCACGCGATAAGATTTAATTATTTTCCTCTTCATTTTTCAGGCAATGGTCGCCTGTTATCCTGGAAACGGTTCTCGATATGTCAAACATGTCGATAATCCCAATCATGACGGACGTTGCGTCACAGCTATATATTACTTGAACAGGGATTGGAATGTCGAGGTGACTAAATTGATAACAAAGTTTAAATGGTATTCATCGAAACCCAACCTATCATTAAGTTTCATTTTGTTTTTATTGTTATTATAATTTTCAGCAAGACGGTGGCCTCTTGAGGATATTTCCCGAAGGCTGGAAGGACAGTGTTGCGAATATCGAACCAATATTCGATAGAATATTATTTTTCTGGTCAGATAGAAGAAATCCGCACGAAGTACAGCCTGCCTATAGAACACGTTATGCCATTACTCTCTGGTACTTTGACGCGGACGAAAGAAACATGGCATGTCAAAGGTATCAACAGGAAAGTAAGTTGACTCCGGATAACTTGGAGAAAGTAAATAATTGATTACCATTTCAAAATCTAGTGGTATTGTTGCACTTTTGCTACGCAACTCATTGTCATTTTCTTTATTTATGATAGTTTAATTATATATATATATATATTATCTATTCTTTATTTTGTAGGAAAACTCTCGCAATCGAAAAATACGTGAGCGAAAACGAAGAAAATAAAGTGGGACAAAGATATGGTGAAATAATGAACTAACAATAAAAGGGAACTCGTCGATTGACACACGCTGTCTTTATTATTACTTCAGCTGCAAGATTTTTTTTTTTTTTTTTTTAATTTCTATCCGTCATATTGGATTCGTTACCACGGATGAAAGTCAAACAATCAAATGTATTTATATAGTATGTATATACATGAACGTTAGTGGCGATTTTTTTCTCTTGATTTTAAGAGATTGGATATGTAGTAATGCATAAAAAAAATCACTTCTAATATTTTTTAATTGTGGCAGTTGAAAGAAAAATTAAGGTATTTTTCTAGTTTTATTGTTCTTTTTCTGTCTACGCATCCTCGTCTATACTCTTTGTTTTTTACAAATTTTTTATATTTCGTTACGCCTGTACCGATTCAATTAACGAGTCACTGCTTTGACGATGTTTTCCTTGTTCATTATTACAGTACATAGTTAGAAATCGCTGCTTAAAAATAAATTAAACGACGAAGAGAAAAATGTAACTCGTGCGCGTGCGTGTGTGTGCGGGTATGTGTGTGTGTTGAATGCAATTTACATTTACTCATAATAATAGAAATATACCTATATACCGTATTGGTCTGAATATATTTCAAGGTTTTTACAAGCCGATTTCCCTATTAAAATTCGCGCCAGACTTGTATTTGGAATGTTGTTTTTTTAAATTTTCATTTTAGAAAATTTGCTTCATCGACTAAGAAAACTTCGTTATCAATCAATTGTAAGATTTTAGTAAAAAATTCTATATTAATCAACAAATATGCCTGTGATAGTAAATAATTTTCTCATAAAATACGCCTTGTATTCGAATTATAAAAATAAAATCCTTGAAATAAAGTCGAAAAATTGGAGGTCAACTCATATTCAAACCAACTCGGTATTATAAATAAGCGTTATGTATTATTATATAATAAGAATATATATATTGATAATATGTTTGAATGTATGTATGACCTAAAAGTAATGTTAGCTATGGCTAATGCGATCCTAATCACAATAAGGAAATTTAGTAGACGAAAAACCAATAGATCAAAATATATTCGTAATGTATATGTACATGATTATAGATGCAATATCTGTAAAGGATAATTTCCTATACACTAAACAACATGTGCAATAGATCTTGAACGGAAGATTGTTAGGCAGCAGCCAAATGACGATGTTTTTTTTTTTTTTTTTCTTATCTTATTTCCACCACCACGTTCTTTTAAGTGAAGTACAAAATAATTCTTTTGCTTTTCGTTTTGATAATTACTACATCTGATTGCTGTTAGATTTTCTCACAATTTCTTATATTTAAAATTCTCTTCCTGTCTAATAATTTTTCAATCATTATTATTATTAAATTTTTGCGCGAATAATATTATTTGGCTGTTATCACCAGTTTTAATTTTCTTTTAATTTTTCTCCTTTACAGAATTTCTTAGCATTTTTTCTTGTACGTTAGTAGGAAATACGCATGCGATTACTTTCATGCGCGGCATACTGCAAACGATGCAAACTGTATTATATGTATGTATACATAGTGTTGCATTTCGGAATTCATTATTTTCCTAGTCTTTCGATTTGGTTCGCTTATAGCGAGATATTTAAGGGAAAATCCTGCTTAATACGAGAATTGAGGTAAGGTGTTAAAGAGGGGCACTATAGAATAGAGGCGAAGAAAAACATACTTTTAATCCAAGAAAAGTAAAATAATTCTTCTCTTTCCTGATTTTCATTTTTGACGGTATTTTATGATGTGTAATATCTGTCTCAGGTTAAACAAGGTAGTATTGAATATGAATTTTAGTGTTTTGTTTTTTTTTCATTTTCTTTTCTCTTGATTGTTCGTACAACTCTTTCTCCTTTTATGGTTGCGTTATAATACAACCGCTGCTGATGTTATTATGCAGCAAATTCATAGGTTTGTACTGAAACTTGGATAGATCTCTTTATATCAAACATTTTTTTAAACAATCTCCCTCTCCGTTTGCAACTTTTGTACACACGCATATGTAATAGACTGAAAGTATTTTTTTCCCAATTTTTCTTGGATTCTTGTTAGCTGTAATGTCTTGTATGTAATATGAAACTGCGATACTTTTATATGTATTTACAAGTCTTGAACAAGTATATATCTGTATATCACTGTATATCTATCGATCAAGCGTCTGCATGCTTTTGTGACTGTGTTTATACAGAAAACAAAACACAAAAATTTACGTGTACATTGTAAAATACCAATAATCACAAGAATAGTAATAGCAAAAGCGAGCTATTAATATTCGTAGCTAAAGAAAAGTACGAAAGTCGAGCATGCATTCACTACAATATTTCCGCGAAAACACACAAAATATTTCATTCATCACATTAGTAAAAATAGGAATAGTAATAATGATATTTAAAACATTACACATTTTTACTGGATTTCGGCATCCAGTGTATTCGTTATCTGTATGTATAAGTATGTACATACATGGGTATAGGTATAGGTATATGAAAACGAGGTAGTCTTGCGGCGACAAATTTGCACGTATCAATCCTCTTCCTCTTTGCCTCTCACTCATGCCCCAGTACCCTACCGACGAGTGATTAAATTATTATTATTTTTCTGATTTTATTTAATTATCGTAATTACAATTAATATTAATATTATCACACTACTATAGTTAGTTATAAATAATATTACAATTACTATTACGTCTGTACTTGTATTGTTAACTTAATCATAATTATAATAATGATTACACGCTGTTATTTCTAAGTTGAAAGAAAAAGTAAACTAAAAGGAAAATGCCCACTTTAAGTTGCGAACATGAAAACGCGCCGACGAATCAAGTATTGTAAAAGTTCGCGACAAGGGGTGAAAAACGACAGAGAACAAACATTCATAATTGTCCTGTGAAAAATGAAAGAAATAGTAATAATAATAATAAATATTGTACAAAATTATAGCGAAGTACACATCATGTTTGGTAAACAGGAATGATCAAGCTATACCGTGAAGTATGAAATTTACATTATTTTTCATTTGGTTAGAAGTCTTGTTTTGTTGAAAATTGTTGTTTAAAGGTATCATCTTAAGCCTGTAAACAAAAAAAGAAAATAACGACCAAAATATTGACAGATCGTTAGCTCTGATCTTCTTTTTCCATCTCAGAATCTTCGATTTTATTTTCTCCTGGTATGTAGACTTTGAATGGAAAATCATTTTTCGAAAACACTCCTGGATTTACAACAAAACATTCGTTGTACTCAGTGTTGTAAGGCTCAAACTGATCAGCCACGACTATGAGATCTGGCGTTGGATAAAGCTGTAACGCTTGATCGTGCTTCCAGTAAATAGGCACTGTAGGTAGGGCCATAGGGGTCAAGTGGGATTGCGAGATTATCGATTTGGCATACTGAAAATATAATTGAAAAAGAAGAAATTAGATTTGATCCATTAATTGATGTATATTTTTTCTTACGTAACAAAATAGAACGAAACTAACGTCTTTGGGGATATCCGCATCGTCCGGAAGGTATAAAGTGTTCCTGCATAACTTAGTAAGAATATCTTCTCTGAAAACTACTATTTCCTTTGTACAGTACTGAATTCTACAGGGATTTGTTGCCAGAACAGTTTTAGGAATGGCCTTGATGAAATCCTCAACTACGTAACCAGGTATAGGCGCTCTTGGGAATATTCTTGGTGCCCCAGGATCGTGTGGCCCAGGAATAAGGACGAATTTACTGTTCTGAACAATCTCTGGATAGCCTGCAATTATATCAGCCAATCTTTTGAAGCCTTCCTTCAGTTTCTGTGAACTGGTTACGTTTGGTGGAAAGCTCAGAAAATTCCCACATATCACAAAAGCCACTGGGGGAAAATTTGAGAACTCCTCTAACATGAGCTTGAGTTTTTCAAGTACTATCTGGTCGTCGACCCATAATTCAGATATGAACACGATCATCTCATCTGGGTTGTTCTCCTCAAAATTTCTCAACTTCTCCGATATTTTCAGCGACACTGGATGATGACCACCAAAGGTGTTCGCCGTTCCGAAACGCGCGCGACTTTCTGTCGATGTCTCGGACGGTGGAAATCCTATGGTTTTTACGACAAGTACCCTATCTTCGTAGTCTCCTCGTACCAGAACTACGCAACCCTCGGTTATAAGATGTGCTTGATAGTCTTGAGGAAGAGAGAGAGTTAAGGTAAAATAAATCACACTTACGTGCAAATCATTAATTATTGTTTCAGAATTGTCAAAGAACTTCCTATAGTTTGTTTTGAAAAGGATATTGCTTGACTGAGATCAATTTTGACATATCCGCTTGCATCTTCCAGGTAATACTGTCTTTCGGTCAGCTGAGCTAACATGCCTATAACGTAGACATCTTTAGCCTCAGAGAGACTTAGTAGATACTCTATTTGACGTAGCTTCACTCTGACTGTGTCCACTTCACCAAATTTGACAGGAGCAAAGAGCTCATTCTGCATGGTCCTGTGCCATAGGAGCTCGAGTCGTTCCTTGATTACCAGAGATTTATCGACAGGTTCTGAAAACAAATTGGGAACGCTCTGCTCGATGACAAATTTCTTGTTCGTGACATCGTATTTTATCTTTGGTACTCTGAAACCGTCGAGAACGTTCAGGATTGTTTCAGTCTCTTGGAGACTATTGCTTGGTCTAAGGCACTCCTTGAGAGCCACCTTTATGTGATCCACACTAACGCATGGCTCAACTAAATCCTGTGCCAGGACATACTCGACTATTCGACATATCCAGTGTTCGTGCTCCGCTGCATCAATATTTCGCAATTGACGCGCTAAATGAAGACAGCATTTCCTGAAGGATGAGGAAAAAATTGTATTGTCAATTATGAGACGATGACTGTTGTCATTTTTTTTTTTGTTCCATTTTATTGTGAATTCGTTTTGTCAGATAGTAGATGTCAGCAATATATATTTCATACTTAAAGTATATCCATACATACCTGTTTATGTTCAGACCAGACAATTTGAACGCTGTTTGAACGGTTTTTATTAACCTCTCATTTTCCATGGTAGCTGCTTACATTCACGTACCCATTTACCATAGCATGGATGAACGAATGAAACTGACAATGAGTGGAAAACAGGGTCAAATTATTAAAATTAATAGATTAGTAAACAACACCGATGTTAGAGTCGACGTATTAATAGATAAATTTACACTGGAGACTGCAAATTCATTTGTATTTCTAGAATAATCACGGCCTGCATTTACGCGGGAAAAGCCGCACAGGTGACACCGCCTAACCGCTAGCAATAGTATCACAGGCTAAATGTTATGAATGAAAATTAGAATTTGTTCGAAAACTGTACACATAGATTTTGTCAGTTAATAATAATGCGAAATCTTCAACTATCGTGTGACACAGAATCATATGAAGAGTTAACTAATGAGGCCTTGAGAATTAATGTCGCAATGAATACAGGTAGAGTAATAGGATACTGATTTAATTGATTACATGTTATGATGTGTTATGTCAACATAATCATTATTCCTTCTTGTGAAATACATAATCTATCAAAATCGGTAGTCGGGAAATTTCGTATTGGTAACATTGATTTATTGATTGATTGGTCAATTGATGAACAAATTGGAGCTGGAGCATTAGGCCGTGTGTAGAGTGAACGCTTGAGCTAGGCTTCTCAGGCAATTTGATACGCCATTACGTGTATTGGATACCCTTTGAAAAACACTTGAGGCACATAATGTTGACGCAAATAACTTCTGGTCATCAGGCGTACTCAGTATTGCAAGAAATGGCTTTCGTTGCTACGTACTATTACTCATATTTCTACAATAATTGGAGTGACGGTAGTACAGGTAGGAAAGCGATAAGTAATAAATGTCGAACAGAATGCGAAAATGATTATTCCAAACATAATTATACCAATCAAAATTATTCTACATACAATACTGACACCCAAAATTATTCCGCACACGATTATGCCGCAAAAAATTGTTCCAGGCTTTATAGTGTGTCACAAACTATTCTAGATATAATTATGCGACGCACAATTATTCTGCACATAAGTATACCACACGAAATTATTGTACACATAATTATACCAAATAAAATTGTTATACTTATGAAAAAGAAGCTGCACTAAATTAGTCGTGTATCCAACTATCGCAACGAACTTGTTTTCTTGTTTTTCAGTAATTGAATATCTAGTTGTAGGTTTTATTAGTTAGGTGAGCTATACCGGCGCTACACAAGCGCATTCTGCACCTCTGCAGAATTTTATTGCAAAGTCTTAGCATATTATACTGTATTTTTATTGTGTAACTAGCTACATTAATGATTGAATAAATAAATAAAACTACAACATACCACTCAAATTATTCTACATGTAATTATACCATACATAGTAATTCTACATAAGATTATATCATACCAAAGTATACTATACATGGAAATACCGAATAAAATTATTCTGCACACAAATGCCTGCTTGTGATGTCGACGCTGTGTGACTGAAGGCATGCATGCTCGCTTGAGAGGGCATGAGATCTTGAAATTTTCGCGCCACTTCCTATTAGAACTAAGCAAATCGGAGATATTTCAGCGAAAATTACTCCTGGTATCAGGAGCGCAGGAGAACCGTGGAGCTCTTCCATAAACAGGGACACATTGATTGATTGATTGACTGCATGTGATGTCGACGCTGTGTGACTGAAGGCATGCATGCTTGCTTGAGAGGGCATGAGATCTCAAATTTTCGCGCCACTTCCTATTAGAATTAAGCAAATCGGAGAAATTTCAGCGAAAATTACTCCTGGTATCAGGAGCGCAGGAGGACCGAGGAGCTCTTCCAAAAACAGGGACACATTGATTGATTGATTGACTGCATGTGATGTCGACGCTGTGTGACTGAAGGCATGCATGCTTGCTTAAGAGGGCATGAGATCTTAAAATTTTCGCGCCACTTCCTATTAAAACTAAGCAAATCGGAGAAATTTCAGCGAAAATCACTCCTGGTATCAGGAGCGCAGGAGAACCGAGGAGCTCTTCCAAAAACAGGGACACATTGATTGATTGATTGACTGCATGTGATGTCGATGCTGTGTGACTGAAGGCATGCATGCTTGCTTGAGAGGGCATGAGATCTTGAAATTTTCGCGCCACTTCCTATTAGAACTAAGCAAATCGGAGATATTTCAGCGAAAATTACTCCTGGTATCAGGAGCGCAGGAGAACCGTGGAGCTCTTCCATAAACAGGGACACATTGATTGATTGATTGACTGCATGTGATGTCGACGCTGTGTGACTGAAGGCATGCATGCTTGCTTGAGAGGGCATGAGATCTCAAATTTTCGCGCCACTTCCTATTAGAATTAAGCAAATCGGAGAAATTTCAGCGAAAATTACTCCTGGTGTCAGGGGCGCAGGAGAACCGAGGAGCTCTTCCAAAAACAGGGACACATTGATTGATTGATTGATTGCATGTGATGTCGACGCTGTGTGACTGAAGGCATGCATGCTTGCTTAAGAGGGCATGAGATCTTAAAATTTTCGCGCCACTTCCTATTAAAACTAAGCAAATCGGAGAAATTTCAGCGAAAATCACTCCTGGTATCAGGAGCGCAGGAGAACCGAGGAGCTCTTCCAAAAACAGGGACACATTGATTGATTGATTGACTGCATGTGATGTCGACGCTGAGTGACTGAAGGCATGCATGCTTGCTTGAGAGGGCACGAGATCTCAAATTTTCGCGCCACTTCCTATTAGAACTAAGCAAATCGGAGAAATTTCAGCGAAAACTACTCTTAATATCAGGAGCGCAGGAGAATCGAGGAGCTCTTCCAAAAACAGGGACACATTGATTGATTGATTGACTGCATGTGATTCCGACGCTGAGTGACTGAAGGCATGCATGCTTGCTTGAGAGGGCACGAGATCTCAAATTTTCGCGCCACTTCCTATTAGAACTAAGCAAATCGGAGAAATTTCAGCGGAAATTACGCCTGGTATCAGGAGCGCAGGAGAACCGAGGAGCTCTTCCAAAAACAGGGACACATTGATTGATTGATTGACTGCATGTGATGTCGACGCTGAGTGACTGAAGGCATGCATGCTTGCTTGAGAGGGCACGAGATCTCAAATTTTCGCGCCACTTCCTATTAGAACTAAGCAAATCGGAGAAATTTCAGCGAAAACTACTCTTAGTATCAGGAGCGCAGGAGAATCGAGGAGCTCTTCCAAAAACAGGGACACATTGATTGATTGATTGACTGCATGTGATGTCGATGCTGCGTGACTGAAGGCATGCATGCTTGCTTGAGAGGGCACGAGATCTCAAATTTTCGCGCCACTTCCTATTAGAACTAAGCAAATCGGAGAAATTTCAGCGGAAATTACGCCTGGTATCAGGAGCGCAGGAGAACCGAGGAGCTCTTCCAAAAACAGGGACACATTGATTGATTGATTCACTGCATGTGATGTCGACGCTGTGTGACTGAAGGCATGCATGCTTGCTTGAGAGGGCATGAGATCTCAAATTTTCGCGCCGCTTCCTATTAGAACTAAGCAAATCGGAGAAATTTCAGCGAAAATTACTCCTGGTATCAGGAGAACATCTGAGCCGAGGAGCTCGATCAAAGGCACGCCTTATGCCTGAAAGCCCGTGTCGCATACGTATAAGTTTGGTTGCCTATGATTAGGCGCTTCCACTTAGCTTAGCAAATCGGAGAAATTGCAGCGAAAAATTACTCCTGGTATTAGGAGAACATCTGAGCCGAGGAGCTCGATCAAAGGCACGCCTTATTCCTGAAAGCCCGTGTCGCATACGTATAAGTTTGGTTGCCTATGATTAGGCGCTTCCACTTTGACCAAGCAAATCGGAGAAATTGCAGCGAAAAATTACTCCTGGTATTAGGAGAACATCTGAGCCGAGGAGGTACATGTAAGTTTGGTTGCCTATAATTAGGCACTTTCACGTTGCGTACGAACGGTTGCCACTAATTAGGCGGCTTTAAATTGATCAGCAACGGCCTTTGCAACACATTGTTATCACTCTGTTACTTTTTCATCATATAAAGCTCGTGGAGGATAGGAAATAACGCAGAAATATTGGCTAATTGCATTCAACAAGTTACATATATTCCAGGATGATCCATTATATTTGTTAAATATTAAATGCAAATTCATACATGTAATTCAGTAACATAGTTTCAGCATAACTCTAGTATTCGCATTCGATTATCATGTAAGTATAAAATAGTCTAGCAACATGCATAGTTTCACACTTTTATCGTCTCAAATCCAAAATATCATTCAAATTTAATGTTGACGATAATGATTAAACCCTGTGTCATATAATGTTACACTTTCTTAGATCACCTAACACTGGTATTATACGATACAAAGAAAATCCGCTCTCCATAACAGTATTCCTGAAGATTCGCGGTCTTTTAGGCTGTCATGCTTGTAACTCCTGCAATTTCGAAAATATAGCTTTCTTTTACCAAATATAAAGTTCTATAAATGACAACGATAGCATTGCGAAACACCGAGTTCTGCCTAACGAGTTATGAGTTAGACACTCTATCTATCAAAAAGTTGGTTGCTCGGAATCCTGTTCTAGCATTAATCCGACATTTTAAAATTGATCTCGGAAATAAAATATTCGACACAGACGATTATTTTACTCTCAATACATGCCTAGAAGTAACGCGATTCAGGATGAGTTGTTGTTCCATAAATTCATCTAGATGTAAGTGATATTTCAATCAGATTGGAATCCCATAGCACTTCCGTGAGATGGCAGCAATCTGTAATAATGAAAAAATTCTACATCATTATCAATAGAACATTTCGTTGTCCAAGCAGCATAACATATAATAAAACTCGTAGCTGATTCAGTGATTGCTTAATCAGAGGTAACACTAAACAATGATTTATTAACAATCAAATTGCTCACCGGTTCACCTCCGTTAGGACTCGTACGTACACCTATTTTATTTCAGGCAATGCTACACCCCATGTCCATTTTTTGTCACTCCACTTTTTGTCCTAGTTGAGTTGTAGAGTTCTTTAAGATCACTGAAGAGTTTATTTAGTGAATCGATTTTCCTCCTCTGTTTACCAATGATATTCTGCAGGTTCTGAATCTTGCGGGTCTTTAGTTTGTCCACATTCTCCATTTCATTAATTTTCTGCTTGAGCAAAGTTACCTCTCCACCACTGTCAGCAGCATGATTAATCACGGTATTTGGTTTCTCTAATGATACTGAGGGGGCAGGAGTACTCAAAGGTGCTTTCAGTACGGATTTGAGGTTTTTTTTCAGTTCCGCAGCCGTACGTGGATCCAATTTCACCAGGGTTATTCTGCTCGAACCAGGTTTTTGACCATTATAGACTTCAATCTGTTTCAATGAGACTTCTGAATTAGACAATGGAATTTTGTCAGCAATAGGGACATCTGAGTCTTCACTGTCCGTTGTAGGGGACAAGTATCGCTCAGTAATTTCATCCTGCATCATCCGAGCCTACAAAGATCCCATTGTTGCAACATAAGAATTGCTTAGCGTGGATATTTTTTATGAACAAATGCAAGAGATACTAACATATTTCAGCCTGCTGATTCCAATTGTCGGTATAGCATCATTGTTGAGTTGCACTCTCGCTGTAGAAGCACGATCAAAGCAACTATCAGTAAAATGTTGAGAACAGAGTCTGCTGTACGGCGTTGGTTTGTAGTCAGCTCGGCCCATAAACCTGATCCAGGCATCCCGCCTGTCCGGACGTTTTGGAAACCTGATAGGTAATAATGGGAAACACACCAAAACATTTAGAAAGAAACTTAACCCTCAAGTCACGGACAATAGCTAAATTGGAATGTTGCAAAATTACTCACACATGGAAAGTGATCCGCTCATCCCTTCTCTTACGCGTTTTCGAATATCCACAGGCGGCACAGCTTACCATCTCAAATACACTCAAATATTCTCAATAAAAATTGCAGAATCAAGCCACGCAGCTCTTGACGTTCAAATGGCCGTAGAATAATCAGCTACTAGACCTCCTGTCGAAATGGTTAAAAAGAAGACATTAGACACGAGTTGGTGCACTTGTTCGCACACGAAAACAGTTCAGCTTCAACATCTCTCGGCTACGAATTCTATGCTACTATTTTCTTTCACCCACCTTTCACCGCCATCTATGGGTTCTTATGCATCACTAAATCCTAACCGTAAAATCAGGAGGTTAAAAATATCGCACGTAGTGCGAAGCGTGGAAACTTTTAGGTTACGTGCGTCGCATCCAGGATGGACATAGTATCGCAGGTCCTCGAAAAAGCCGCTCAGGATGAACGCCTGCGGACAACAGAGGTGCAAAAGCACTTGGAGGTGGAAATAGACGAAGGCTCGCTGCTCGCGGTCGACTACAACTCGTTCGACACTGAGAAAATCAAGTAGTGTAACCATTCGCATAAGTGAATCTCTGATACAGAATAAAAAGTTCCGGTTTTTAAACCCGTTGTTGTCTTTTCCAGGACCAACAGGGAGGATTACTTCAAGCAATTGACTAGGGACAACGTCCAGTTGTTGATAAATCGGATTTGGGAACTGCCGACAAAGCGTGTGGACGAAGCGGTCGTAGCAACGCTGCCGAAACCTAGATTCGTACTTCCCAGAACACATCGACTACCAAAGCCTAAGCCCCTGACAAAGTGGCAACAGTTCGCCAAGGAGAAGGGCATCAAGAGTAACAGAAAACGAAAGTCAAAAGTTACATGGGACGAGCAGTTGCAGGTAAACTTTTGTTTTCTAATTATGAAAATGATGCGCGCACTTATTCATCCAAGATGTAATTGCTCGATTTATTTGTTTTCTTAGAAATGGATTCCAAACTACGGTTACAAACGAACGCAGGCAGAATCTGAAAAGAATTGGCTGGTCGAAGTCAGTGACCATGCAGATCCAACTCTCGACCACCTATCGCTGAAGACAACAGCAAAACAGGAGAAGCGCAGCAAAAATGAACTCCAGAGACTAAGGAACTTGGCCAAAGCGAAGAATGTGAAGGTTCCTCGCGTTGGTATACCAAGCTCTGATTACTATCAAGATACACGTCAAATAGCGACTGCCGTCACTGTTGCCAGATCGTCTACGGCGTCAGTCGGTAAATTCCAAAACAGGTAACGGCTTTGTTTTAATGCCAAAATTGAAATGAAAACGGTACAATTGGAAATGCAGTAATGACTTATTCAGTTTGTTGTGTCCAATTTCACTTTCACAGACTTCCCAAGGAAAAGGATGCAAAGAACATCAAAGAAATGGTGCCGGGATCAAAGAAAAATAAACAACCAATGTTCAAACCTGGAGAGGAGGTGAAACGGAACCTGGGTTTTGTGGATAAAATCTTATCTAAAAGACCAGCGATCTCGATTGTTTCAAACCCCTCTAAGTAAGTTATCCCTACTCTCGTTGAAAGAATTAGTTTAATGTCTTATGCGAAATTTCGCGACCGTTGTCAACTACGTTAACCATTGGCTAAATTATGTAAAACTATCAATTACAGATCCCAAAACCGGCAGACGGACGACGAATCGCCAAGGCCAAAGAAGAGGAGTAAAATCAGCAAGAAGGGTGGCAAGAAGCCGAAAGGAGGCAAGGGAAAGCGAGATATGCACACCAAAGTGGGTGGAAGAAAACGACGGCAAAAAAATTGACGGGATCACATCCATTCGCCAATTTACGCCAATCCGATATTATAAAATTTCCCATCTTTGTATCGTGTTCGAAAATGATTGTAATAAAAAAGAAAGAAACATTTTCGAAGATTACGGAATAAATTTCTGCCGAAAATCTTTATTGCTGACTCCAGAACGGGTCACACAGATAGCAGCTCTTCACAGTACAAAAGCCGATGTGCTCGGCTCCGAGAGGGCTCATGTAGTACAAAGGATACTCAAGTACCTACTGTATCGATAAAAAAGAAATAAGGTTCAAAAGTACGGAATAATCGATAGCCTGTGCCTCAGGCGTTAATTTTTTGCGACTCATGAGTTAAATAACAAAAATTTATCGCCCCAAGACGGAGGCTGTGAATGATAGAAAAAATGTTGTCGGACATGCATGATCTGTATAGACGAAAAAGAATAAATCTGATAACAATAAATCTCCTCGATTGATTTAAATTGCATAGAAACTTAGATTTACGATGTTGGCTAAGGATTGGTAGTTTAATCTGTTTACCTGAGGAAGAGAATTCTGAATTATACCTAGAAATGCCGTCCTGTTTTTCAATTTCCGAACACGAATCCTACGACGTAAAAGAAAAGTCAAAGTACAGAAGTGGAGAGAAAAGAAATTGTCGGAGGATTATAATTGTAGGTCTTTTTCGGGAGAGGAGATGGATTTAAAAAAAGGGGTTCCGTTCGCCGGACAATTTTTATCTTCAATATTTTGTTCCTGCCATAGTCGCGGACAATCCTGATCTAAGCAAGGTACGAGCAGGCGCACAATACTCGAGTGTCATGCGTAGGATGATGGTGTATTAGATATATCGAATGAAAGGACATATCGCGTAATCGGAGTATAAAGCCGGCAGGTGCAGAATCGTTGCGATTCAATGGGATAATATAAAAATAATATAAAATCTTCGACGTGGTCATTGTCATCGTTATACAATCATCAACGCGAAAAGAGTTTTGATACTTTCCAAATGACAAACAAGACCAACAATAATAATTTGTGTGAATTTTCGACGAATGCCGTGAAACAAACTATCGCCCCATCATCCAAAAAGAGGAACAATATATGTTCCGTACTCGTGACTATTGTACACGTAGTATTCTTACAACTGGACATATAATACGAGTTTGCAACAATATCGTCTAAATCGCGATGTCTAAAATTAACCGAGATATAGATCATTTCTCCATAGTGAGCCGGAGCACCTTGCATTATTACCGTGTACGATTATTCGCGCGAATGAAAGTATAAACGTATAACGTACAACGCCACTGTCATCACCGCGTGAGATTGGGAACAAATCCATCCCTGACGGGATCATCGAGTTTGTGATGTATTACTGTATATATTATAAAAAATAGTGATCGAGAAGGGATTCATCATCATCATCATCATCATCATCATCATCATCATCATCATCATCATCATCATCATCATCATCATAATCTGAAGCAAATTATCGAAAGGGTGCCGAGAGTAATTTCGTTGAAGCGAGGGAGCTAACACGGAAAAGCGGAGGGTTGGCGATGGTGGTGGTGGTGGTGGTGGTGGTGGAGGAGGACTGAGCGAAGCCGATACGGCAGGGTTTAGGTTTTAGCGACGAGGTCGGAGGGTCGTTGGGGGTCCGGTAAAGGTTAGGGGTTGAAAATGACAAGTCGGGAATATCGACTAGGGTAGTGGTTTGGACCGGGCGCCGCTCCACTCGGGGGGTTTTACGGTGTGCACCTGTGAAGCAGGCAGGCAGGCAGACAGGGGGTTGGTTGCTGTACACAACACACACACACACACACGTGCGCAGGACGTAGGACATGCCTAGCGGCCGTTTAAAAGGTACGTGGTGGTCGTGGTAGGGCAGCAGAGGTGAGCACAGGCAGGTGGATGTAGATGTGCGAAGCGGTTACTGGGGTAGGAGTCGCAGAGTCGCGGGGTGTTCGCGTATTGAGAATAAGAGAGAGAGAGAGAGAGTCGGTGTGCAGTGCCGTGCCCGAGGGTTGACGGCGACGCCAGTGATTGCGCGAATCCCGCCCAGGGCGAATGGCGAACGACGATAATAGTCGTCGTTATCCTCGTCGTCGCCGTCGTTATCCCGTCGATCGCGCCCGTCGTTGGCCTACCGGGATCATTGTTTTCCCGTACCTTCTGAAACACGTTACACGCTGGACTCTGATTTTGTATAAAAAACAGCTCATCCGCATTGCGTGCACATATATATATATATATATATATATATATATATATATATATATATATATTATATCGTGGTTAATTTATTCTTCGTATGGTTAATTTTTTTTTTTTTTTTCAATTCTCTATACTATATCCCTTTTTCTTGTGACGATCGTCGTTGCTGCACGCGTTATTCAGTGAACCGCGAATTATTATACTTATAATTGTTGTTTTGTAAAAGACCATCGACGTATGATTATAAAAAAAAAAAATCAAATATAGTAAACAACCAAATTAACTCACCGATAATACTCGCACCTTATTTTTCACCGCGTCGCGTATTCGATAATACGGTTACAATAAGAACAATAATAATAGCAACAGTAATAACGAGAATATAATAACAGTTACGGTACAAACTTCAATTGCAGTATATTATATGAAACAAAATACCTGCGTTTAGCAGAAAATCGCGATGACCTATCTGCATGTCTGTACAAGGTATTGTTGTATTTCTGAAATATGCGGATAGGTATAAAACGTACGAATCGCGTGGTTGTAATATTTCTTCAACAACGACGTACGAATATAAGCTGCTTGCGAAACGCTACCCAGTTACCTGCGAAAATGTCGTTATAATTATCGAGCAAATAAGTTAGAAAAGCGGCTGATACACGTAGATACCGCACAGGATCAGAAAGTTCAATGGGAGCTCCCCACACCTGTTGGGTTCCCGGTTTCCAAATTCCCCATAACAAGATCTTGCGATAACAACTATAAGCTTACAGGGATGATTTTACTTCCATAACTCGAGGTGTTCCGGGATTGCTAGAGCATATATCCTGACCTGCGATCAACTGCGCAAGTAGGTCGTGTCGACGGTTTTTTTTGTTTTGAAATACCCATGAAAAACCGTACCGGTATAGGCAATAAATTCCACCGCGATACCTGCGTGATAAACGAGTTAAAAAAAAACCTTCCGCGCTGCATCACGACTAGGGTATAAAATAACTATCTGTTACATATATTCTGTGACGCAGGTCGGTTTCGGAGAGTTTCGCGAATTCCGGTATCGAACGTATAACGTACTATGCAGCCTGCAAGGGATGATAAATTCGCCTCTTTAGCCACGCGTTCGCAGTTTCGCAAACATAATTATGCGACTCCAAGCTACGAATTAACCAACGAATTACATTAAACGCCACCAGTCAGCCGTATGTACCCCTACGTATGCGTGTACATACGTCAATGATAACGATGATACGTAGACGTACCCGTGAGAGCGTAAAAAATATCCAGGGACATCTGCAGAGACGCCCGATCCGATCAGGCCGCGACGGATCAAACGGATCGAATATAAAGCCGCTAAGGTTGCCTCGCTCGATAATCTCGCTGGATGTGTTTAGCGGACATGGGGATTTAATTAGCGATTTACTTGTACATATACTTAAGGCCGGCCAGCCAGCCTGCGACTACTAGCCACTCATACACCCACATACCCACACACACAGACATCTCTTATAATCCGCCTCGCTTTCCCTCTTGCACGCACCACGTTCGCTCGTTCGCTGATCGCTCGATACAACACAACAATATACCTACATGTCATACTTACATACTGTATACGTACAAACCTCGACCCCTGCAACCGCCAATCGCTGACCTAGTCACCCACAAAAATTACACCGAATTACCCCGTGTGCCTGTCTCTAATTATCAATTCACGCATACATTGCCTCTGTTGAACGTAATTAATTTTTATACAGCATGTGGGAAGAACGATACGGAGGATATTTTGATAATTAATGTTACAGTTTCCGCAAAGAATAGAATATTTAAATATTTTTATGAAACATCGCGTGCTGTTCTTCTCGGTTGAATAATTACATTCATACGTATTTGGATGTTCCTTAGCATCCGCTTTTGCCGCAACGCAATTATGGCCGCGATCCAGATATTAATTCCTATTCAAAACTATATACTACGTAATTATAATTAAATACAGGAATTTCAATGCATTCGGAATCAGGTCATGTATATACGTATAGTATGCGTGAGTAGGTCGGGATTTGTCGGCCTCTCTGGCGGTGAAAATATTTTCTCTGTATAATACTTGAAATTAACGCTGTGAGTGAATTGTATCATTTTTTCTTTTTGTTTCTTTGCAATTATTCAATTTCATTTTTTACCTTACACGAGAGACAGTTTTATTGTCGTTCAAGTAATAATATAAAATGAAACTGTAATATGTATGTCGTGAAATCCTGTCATTAGTGCTGATATAAAGTGCAGTACTTTGCAAATTTCATAATCTAGAAAAATTAGAAGACAGGAATAAAAATTTATACGTACATATTGAAGCATCGACCACTACCTCTAACACCTAATTACAATTAACTTTTCTCTTAGTACTCGTCTTGAAGCGTGTTACGCTTGAACATGAATGGGTATGTATGTTGTACCTCTCCTCCAAACCGCCTTACACGATTAAATGAACAGAATAACACTACGACCACTACTACTGTTATTACTAGTCTAGTCTAATGAGTTTACGCTGTACGTAAGAGAAACATTCAAAAAATTGATCTATCTCTATCGCTTCTTAATCTTCCTCCACTTGTTTTTGATCAATTAGCGAAGAGCCCCTCTAGAAAAAGTTTGACCACCGCTATCTTGCCTGAATTTTCAAACGTCTCAATCAGTCTCAGTCTTCCTCCTGAGCCCTCCCCTTCACCCCCCCCCCCCCCCCCCCCCCCTCAATCAACGATTTGACCATAAATCCAGCTAGCAATAAACAGGGGGAAAAAATGTTTCTACCATTCCTGCGACATACGAGAAACTCTGCTGAGAAACAGTATTTCCAGAATGCGCACGACTAGAGCAGTGAAGAGTGTAGCAGCTTTGCGTACAACGTCGCAGCGGGCAGTGAACGACGCTCTGACTGTCGATGGGGAATCAATCGCGAGAAGCTAATCGGTTGGCGATCGGTTAGTCATCGTCGAAGGCCGCTAAGGGTGGCCAGGAAGCAAGACTGATTTCACACGAAGACCCTCCGACCCTGGGATGTACGCGGCAGCCGGGGGTGCGAGCATCGCGAGCAGGCGAAAGCAGAAGAGGCTTCTTCTACACAAGCGAGGAGGGAGTAGCGGTGGAGTTGTCGGAGGCGCAGGCAGAGGCGGGGCGTCTTCGGCGGTGACGTCGGGCGAACACCATCACCAGACCCAGGGACAGGGCAGGGGGTTTCCTGGAGGAAATATACACCACCTCAATCATTACAATCATCACAATCATCATAATCAGAGTAATCAACAACAGGCGAGGACAAAGAGCGCCCCATTTCCATCGTCGCGCCAGAGCAGGATCTCGAGACCACCAAACCTCCCTACCCCCCTGCCACCTAGTGCCCAGCACCAGAGTCAGCCCAATAATCAACATCATCATCACCATCATCACCACCATCCGCATCAACAGCAGCAGCAGTTGATACCAGTCTCTCCTATCACTTTCCCAATATCGCCACCGCCGCTATCACTTTCCCTTGAATCTTCCAAATCATTAACTTACTCCGTATCGAAAAGCAACCATTTTCCATTCCCACCACCCCCAGACCTAAGAGTGTCATCTTCTACCGAACTACAGGTGGGTAATTTATTTTCTTCTCTCTTGCTCTCTTTACGCCTATATGTGCTTTTAATACTATACAATCATTATTATCATTATTCATATGATCGTCACAACATTCTGCACTTTTTACCCTTATACATGTCATGCTATGTTACGCATTTGTAACAAAAATATTATATATTAACGGAAATCTGGCTGTCTGGTGGCTTTTACTGCATATGTATTGTTAATTATATTTTATCATGTATGAATTGATGGGTTTTGCGCAGGGAAATAATTGTGGGGAATTTTCGTCCTTTTATCCGTTTCTTTTCTTTTTTTAAATTTTAAATAGTTTTTTCAACTTCTGGGCGTGTAATATCAATGTGTTGTAAGTTGGCGTTTTCTTCATGCTCGTTTCACCGTGCTAATTAAATGGATTTTCTATATACGTATCTATATCTGTCATGTGCTGTTTGCGTAGAAACTGGATATTATATAGTGTCAAAGTTCTTATTGTGCATTTTTGTATTTAGAGAAAATATTCTTAACTTAGAAATGAGACGGCTAATGATTAGCGCGCAGGTGCGTTATAGAGTAAGCGCGATCAGAAATAACTCTCCCACTCTTAACATTGTAAGAACGTTTTAAATCATCGAACAAATCAAAGGACTAAAATTAAAATAAGTAAAATAAAAGAATGAAAGAAACTGTTTTCGCAAATTCCATCAGTTATGCAGCATGTGAGACAACTGTATGCGCGTATGTGTGTTTATTGCATATTGATGTTAATCTGAATATACACACACGCGCGCTTACACGCGTTGATATGATAAAATGCAGGTGTTGACGCGATGTAAACTGTTGTTTAAATCTCATACTGTAAATCTAATGAACCTTGAAAACGTAGTAAATACGTTAGAGCGTGACGTTGTTGCACTCAGAAACTTATCGTAGAACTGTGTCAGATAATTTTCTAATAAATAATTGTCTAAGATTCAGTTTAAATCATTGTCAAACGAAAAAAGGTAAGAAGAAAGAAGAAGCCGAATAAAGATGCAACAAATTTTATGTTACAACTACAAGTTGCAGAGGAAAGCTTCGAGAATAGCGAAAGATCGATCGTAGGGCATTGGGGTAAGGAGGCCTCGGTGAAGTGAAGGAGTGATACGTGGCGGTAATCGGATACTAATAAAGTTGTGTGAGAAGGATTGATAAAAAAAATTTTTTTAAATAATAATTTCGCGTCGAGCCAGATAACAACAAGGCTAATAATTATAAGGGTAAATAAGAAATTCCAAATAACACAAAATTGAGAGAAGAACCAGAGAGATTTCAAGTAAAGAAACAAATTATACACAAACACATATAAATATATATATTACACACACACACACACACACACACACACACACACACACACACACACACACACACAAATATCTAAACACACACACACACACACACACACACACACACACACAAATATCTAAACACAAATAAGTGAATGAATGAGCGGAATGCAGGCTGCTCTATTAATAAGAAGGGAGAAGCAGCGATTAAGGGGGGGTAAGGGAGGTGGTGTAAACTTTAGAGAACTACCTTCGAACTTGGCCACCCGGCTTATTCCGCCACTACCCCGCTACCCCCCTAGATCCTACATATACGGGGTGAGTACACTGCGAATTAGCCTATTCCATTTTCACGTATAGATCGGACGCGCTTTCGACCTTTCTTCCTCGTACATGCCTTGGTGTGTTCGACATGTGTACGCATATACATAACGTGATATGCGTACGCACGAGTATAATAGGCGGATATATGCCTGTAACGATATTTCTTCCTTACTTCCTCTGGCTTGTTTTTAAAATTTGTCAATTATTTATGTAAGCAACGTGTCGTGTCTGTGTAATTTTGTAATCTAGTTGTTCATGTCTAAGAGGTAAGTAAGATGTAATACGGTGTTTATATCCCTCGCGAATGTAGAAACACCCAGAAGTCTACATACTATGATCCCGAACGAACATCTGAATAATTTCAATTACCAGCTGATGTGAAATTTCCTCTAAATCGTGATTTGTAAATCAGACATAAATACGTGGTTGATAATTGGAAAGCTGGTCCACTCCCTCCTACGTATCCTGTCCTAATCAATATTCGTTCAACTACGCGTCTGAAAGCGAATTTTGACGATTTCAGTGCAGCGGACAAAGCCAGGCTCAGGGTAAAGCAGCATGGCAGGGATGCAGCAGACCATCGCCCCTTCCTCTAACACCCGTATCACCGATCGGTTCACGCGCCGGCGACGGTCTCAACTACAAGACGAAACAGTGCGAGGCACACCGACGATGGATGAAAAGAAACAGGGTAGGTAACTCGGCGTATTTTCAAGCAACGCTTACCAGTTCATTTCCAATCGCAACGAACGCAACAAAAGACTTGGAAGTCGAAAACTATTCTATTCCCAGATACGAGACGCCAGCTACTGCTACGGAAGCAGCGGAGAGGAAGAAGAAGACGGGCAGGAGTGGGGTGGCGGTCGACGGAGAGGCGAAGTTAGCGCAGCAGTGAACACGGTGCTCTATGCCGGACTTGGGACGACGGCTTTGGGTCTGGTGATATCGTTTGTGGGCACGGGTGAAAAAGGGTTCCAGAGTTCGGAATTGAGGCTGGTGGGTCCGTCTCTCCTGTGCGCAGGCTTGCTGTGTTGCCTGTTGCGAGTGTTGCTGTGTCTGTGCCTGTGCCACTGCGGTAAATGCCAGTGGAGTTCGTCGTCGTCGTCCGCTGTGGCGAAAGGTGATAAATTGGAAAAGGCTTCGGCGAAGGAGCAGAACAATGTTCCGCCGGCTCCTTCTCTTCTAACTGCTTCCCTCCTGCCGCCGCTCAGATCAGCTGCCGCGACCGTTTCTCCTCCTCCTCCAGCGGCGAAAGGGCGAGAGCTTCTTCTGTCGGCGGCTCAACTATCCGAATGACCGTCTACTTCAGGGTCCAAATCGTAGAGAAGAAGAATGCTTGGAAAAGCCATCCCGCCACCAAGTTTCCCAGATATACTCTCGACTAAACAGATGCCTCTGACAATGTTTTTTCTACGATTATTCAAATAATCGCTTTATAGTGTAACGGAACGGAGTGATATGTTATACGTACATTAATATGACAAATTCGAATTGACTACACCTAAGCCGCGTGTTCTTTTTCTAAAGATTATTATTGTTAATCCAATTCAATATAATCTATTGATATTAAATATCCGTTATTACTTTTTAAGCTAAATTGCATAAGCAATAAGAATTTGATTTTTTTTTTCACTCACTAAGCCTGCTCTATAATCTAGGTGCAGCACCATTTTTGCAAATTATACTATAATAGGTATACAATCACGACTGAGCTTGACAAATAATCGCGTCAAGCTGGAAAATCAAAGTTATCAAATATACCATGGACTTGTCTCATAATTTTTAATTGTTTGTTCTATTTTTTTGATTGTTCTTCTTTTGGTTCATTATAAATATGTGTATGTACTATACAACTTTTCTGCTTTTTTTTTTTTCATTCAAACTCTTATTCAAAGAGTCCGGAGATTTGAAAATTAGATGCTACTGCCCATATACTTCCGTGACGTTAATACCATTGAAATTAGGGCAAATTAAATTTCATCACATATATGAAAAAATTATGCCTGTTGGTTAAAAGAAAAAAATTTGACATGTATACATACGTACATATATATATATATCATACCGCTACGTTAATTTATCACATTGCTAAGAGTAGAACAAAGTTGAGAAAAAGAATAATAATTATAACAATAATAATCAGCACTGGTGTGTACGAATAGACAAGCAAAAGATATTAGATACCAATATCTACTGCCTAGCGATTTTAGGGAGTATGTTATATATACTATGATTGAAATAATATAGGAATTTTATTTATAAAAGAATCTTCCTTCGCTTGAAAAAAAAGGAACCAGACAAAAGAAAAATTCATGGTTATAAAGAAAAATTGTTGTTACTTTCATAAGAAGCCGGAGGCGGCGCGTAGATAATTAATATTTCAGTAAGTGTGACATATCTTAAAAGAAAAAAAAAAAAGGCAAGAAAGCAGAAATCATAGTGATGATAATAAATGAAATCTTTATAAATAAAAAAAAAAAAAAATATGAAAAAACGGAACTTCCCCCCTACCGTTCTTTTAATCATAGACATATTTCGAAAAAAGACGAAGTAGCAGGTCTTTAGAGTTCATCAATTCAGGCCCCTGCTTCAATCTTGTGAAATTAAATGTCAGCCTTGTAAAATATGTATAAGATACCTTAGCGTATTACTCAGGATAGTTGAAATTGCATTTGATCAGGAGGTGCGTAGCTGTATATAACGGGAGCATCCGAAGTTGTGGCATTGCCAGTAGTCGTAGCAATGGTGAACAATTGGTCGTCGTAAATGGTGCTTTGCTGATCAACCGACTTTCCATTACCGGGCACAACGCCCGGACTAGATCCCGGATTATCGCCCTTGGTAGCCTCTCTATACTTCTGTAGATAGACTTTGAGTGGCTCTACGTAATTGTCAAAGCCGAGGGTGGTCATAGCAAACAGTATATCCTCTCCGTTAATGGTCTTTCTCTTTTCCATGTGGCACCTGTCGCTCGCTTCGGATGTTATGAAAGATATAAACTCAGATACGCATTCCTGAACACATTCCCTGGCATCCTTCGCTATCTTGCCAGCTTCCGGTATTGCTCGTTTCATTATTTTGGCTACGTTAGCAATCGGCAGAAAGCGATCCTGCTCCCGCAAAGGACACCCACCACCTCTTCCCTGCAGAGGATCTCCTCCTCCGTGGTTCGAGTCGTCTGTATTTTCAGGATCATCTGTCGCCGGTGATAATTATATGATAAATTGCATAGCTACTAATTGTTGAAGCACTGTCAACGACATCGTTTTGTTTTTGGAAACGCATTGAGGTCTTCGTACTCTACAAAAAATGTTCAACGTACCTTCCAAGTCATCGGACTGGACACCGATATAAGAAGCTCCCACGCCTCCACCGCCAAGAAACGCTGAAGTGCCAAGTGGCCCACCGTCATCGCCACTTTCCCCGCTGTTTTCCATATTCGGTATTATCCTTAGGCTGTGAAACAGGTTAACGAGAATTAGTCCGTCATTGACAATCTCATTTTATGCATTTTCAATAGAATAACTTCGCTTTAAGCATATTTGACGTTTCTACGTCAAGCATAAAAGCGTAAATAAAGGCATCTAGGTTAGGTTATACTATTATTGTCAACGTGTAATTATCCAACAGTTTGCTCGATGTGAGTTAGGGTGATTTAATCTGTTCTGTTCAACTTACGGCTGTATTTCCTCGTCTGTTTATACACAAAAGGATAAAAAATTGTCCGTATCAGTTTTGTATTTGCTAACACAGTTTGCAATATCCTCGATACGCGTCCGTCAAGCAGAGACGACAACCACCAACAGGTGACGCAGTGAGTCTGGCGTAACCTCAGCATTTGGACTGTTTTCACGGGATCCGTAGTGTCTTAAATTGTATTCTACTCCGTGGTCCGCTTTCACTCACTTCAACGATTTTCCGTATTACACAAAACAAAATAAGCAGAAGAAGGCGTTCGAAGTATTAAAACTCGCGAACCCTTTTCTTGTAAACTGCCAAACTACAAAAGTATAATCACGTTGGCTCGATTATCAAGAGCTGTCAATTCGGAATATTTAGAGAGGAGTAATAAATTGGAAAGAATGTTAGGTTAAGAAATAATCGCGGTGCATGCGGCAAATTCAACTTGGCTACAAATGAATCGAAAATCCTGATTTTTTGATAGCTATAGAACTTCCAAATTAGCCAATATGTTTAATCGAGTACTGCGTTGTCTGACATTGACGAAAAAGCCGCTGAGGTGGACCGCAAGACGAAATTGCCGGCCGGCGATCGAGGCACAGCTGAGTGCCTGCGATATTCTCCACACGTCGAAAAGACGTTTTTGTACGAAAGTCGGCAAGATATCCGAAGAAGGCGAGACACAGGAGAATCTGGAGAAAAATGTCACTATATCTGTAAGCGGCGAACAGCTTCAAGCTATGATGGACTCGGACCCGGAGATGGAGAAACTTTACAAAGTGATCCAGCTCGAAGTCGAGGTGATGAGACAGAACGGCAGACTGATACCCAAGGAGCTAAAGCCTCAACATTGGTTGCAATTGATCAGGCATGAAACGAGATCTGCGAGAAGGTAATTTTGTTTAATATGTTTTTACATTAAAAATGATCAGAGATAAATAAGAACTTGTCAATTTCAATTTGCAGTCGATATCTGATGTACCTCTTCAAGCTTGAAATGACCCAAGAAAACTTTAGGAAGAAAAAAGAACTAGCCAGGATAGAGAGGGAACAGAAGCTGCAGGAACATGGGAGGGAAGAAGTCGATCAGATGGCGTATAGGCTGTTTAAAAACACAATTTTCCTGCGAATATACGACACAGCGATGAATCGCTTCTACCACTCGCGTATGATGATGGCCAAGATCCATGGTCCTGAAGTGATAATAGATCTCGGATACGATAAACACATGACAGTGCGCGAGTCGTCAGAATGCGCCAAACAGCTCGTCTTTTTGTTTGCGGAGAATCGCGTACTCCGAGATCCATTTTACATCACCTTTTGCAATGTAAATAAATTTTCGGTAGTTATGGAAAAGTTTTACAGATCTGTACCAAATGCCAACGAGCCTGATTTTCCACTAGAAATAAAGGAATGTTCGTACACCGAGCTCTATGACAAAAAGAAGCTGGTCTACTTGACGCCGCACTGCAACACCGAAATGACAGAGTACGAACCGGACTCCATCTACATAATAGGTGGAATGGTGGACAAGACAAACAACCAGCCCCTCTCTTTGGCAAAGGCGAAAAAAGAGGGTCTGAGAATGGCCAAATTCCCTCTAGACAAGTACTTGCTATGGGGTTCAGGCTCTGGCAAACGTTTGCCACTTAATCATGTGCTAAGAATCTTGGCGGATATCAGGACCACCGGAGATTGGCATAAGGCCTTGAAACACGTCCCTCTTAGGAAGTTGGAGAGGCCTCTTGACCAATTACAAACTGGCAAAGTTCAGTTTCCGCCCCAAACTCCCTCATGGGTTAATACTGAGCTTCAAAGAAAAAGACAATACGTGCCTACGAAAACGAAAATTGGACACTCGCTGAACACGTCATACACTTTTCGAGACAGACAAAAGAAAAGTTCGTAATAAATAACGGATTGTAAATAATGTGACCAGGATTGTTGGTTATGACAAATGAGAACAATATACTGATCATTAGTGCAGACAGGCTAACACTTACTTCCACCTTTATATTATCAATGAAATCCTGCGGCACGGTTACCTCTAATAAAAAAATTCCTGTAACAAAAATGAAATAATTTAGATATATCATTCAATTAATACCACAGTGTATTTTTATGTTTTGTCAGTGTACAGACACCATATTTTTTTTTTCTAAGGCCCCAGAGGTACAATTGTTTTCTAGATTTATTATATTAGCTGCGTTTGATATGTACAATTTTATATCGTGTCTGTGGATCTTTTTTCAGTCACATGCTGCAGGAACGATTGCTTCGAAGAGTGGAAAAAAAGCACATATTTGATCAGTCTTTTGGACGGAAAGAACTCTGCTCTTAAGTACGCACTACTCCATACGCATGTACTCACATAGGTATATCTACTCGAACGAAGATCTCAAGCTTAGAAGAACGTGAGCTAATATGAAGATAATATGACACCACGGCAATTCGACACTTCAAATTTGAACTAAATATGTAGAATATCCTAATCATTCTTAACACTTTGCCGTCCAGCGACACCACAGTGGTGACGTGCGCAAACTGGTGGCCAACGGCCGGCGACAACACAGTGGTGTTGTGAGCACAGTATCGCTCGGGGTCGGTGACAACACTTTAGTGTCTTTAGCTTTCTGCTAGTGTTTTGTTTCGGTAACAATAAGTTACAATATAATAAGTAACAATAAGTTACAAGTGATCAAAGAGATTAGTAAAACTTAACAATTTATAATCTCCCGATAATGTCAAGAACGGCCGGCGACAAGTCAAGTGATCCGAATAAGCGCTGCCGGCGCCAGGCGAATAAATATTTACGAATCGTGCGTACGGCAAAGTGTTAATAGTGATGATGTATATTGCTTATCATCCCAGAGAAAAGTTTTTCAAGGAGATACAGTGTAGACTTGATAAAAATTAACGATTATAAAATATATTCGCGTCTATCAATAATGTCACGATAATAAATAATAATAAAACAATCCTTATACGAATAAAACAATAAACCGGAAGAGGTTGTTGTTGCTTGCTGAAAAATTTCGAGTCACCTTCTAATAAAATATTCCCCGACGCATCGTCACTCGTCCACCAAAATTTATTAATCCAAGTCGATTTCGCAAGCTAGTGAAAATTCGTTTTTCAAATGATTTCCTGGTGCAAAAATGTAAAATGTCACCGAAAATGAAACTGACCTACAAGGGAAAAAACCAAGCAGACCATCCGACAAAACTCCAATGGTTATACGTTGTAAAGACGGGAATTTCGGACTATTGCAAGGTGACATGGTCAAAAAAAAAAAGCAACTGATAAACGGACGAACAGAGCAATAACATCGATGAACTATGTAAAAACCGATCCACTTGCTTGAAAACTACGCTTAATAGATACATGAGGATAAAGCTGACGCCATTCGTGTATCTTCATATCGCTTATACCTTCGCAAAAGCTGAGATCCATCATTTCCAGCTGAGTGCAATATAATAAAAATCGTAGACATATTTCGGGAGTAAGAGATCTTGCGCCAAGGAAATCCAACTGTCTGAGTTTAGAGCAGGCTAAAAACGGCTCGAGGTCACGATCGGTGAGGCCGCGAAGAGCAGCGAGAAAGACCTTCTCCAGATTCTGACAGGATGCAGCCAATGCTCTCAGCGACTCCCCTGGAGCTCCCATGCCTAGGCTGAAATTAGTCAAACTTCGAAGTTCCCGTTTTTTAAAAAATTCTCCTTCATACTAACCACCATCCGAAGTCGACCTCTCTAAGCATCGTGCAACGAGCGAGGGCTCTAACTCCGTGGGGCGTCAGGCTATGGCTCTTCCAGAAATCAACGCTCTCGAGGTGAGGACACGAGTAGGCAACCTCCATCGCGATATCGTCCATGTTATGAACGTGGTCGCAAGCGGCAAGGTTCAGGTGGCGCATGCCTCGATTTCCCTTAAGAATCGCGCACAGCGACGGCGTCTGAATCAACGTTCTGTAAAGTTCGAGACGTTCGAGCTGCTGCAGGTTTGCCAGAGGCCAAAATCCGTCCTTAGTTATCTCCACGCAGTTGCGAAGGCAAAGTTCTGTGCGTCGAACGATAACGGTCAATTAATCTTTTACGATTGAGAGATGAAAACGTAAATACCTTTTAGGTTTCGGCAGATCATGGAAACCTTCAGTATCACGGAATTGTTGACAAACTGGCAGGAATTGAATCTAAGGTGCGTCAACTGATTTCCGCTGGACGTGAGAAATTCCTGAATGTCTTTAGATGTTATCGTGTTGTAGTTGCCGCACCAGGAGAGATCTAGACGCTGAAGATATTGGCACCTCGAGGCCAGCGTTTCAAGCGCGCTTGTGTCAATACAGTACCAATATGGTTTCAAGTTTAGGCTGGTATAGAGAAGTGCATCTCTTGCTATATTGTTGAAATGCCGATTAACTTGACAACAGCGACAGAGAGATCTGAGATCGAGATTTCTAAGAATCTTCAGTACCGCTTCGTCCTGCAGGTTTGTAAAATAAATGCTTGTAATTGAATTATACTAAAAATTTGTGGCTAATTTATTTCATTACTGTTCTATTAAGAAATGTATTAAAACGGAAAAAACGCTTACGGGCAACACAGAAAAACTGCCGCAAATATCACCCGACTGTAACGAACTCCCAGTCTTGTTTCCAGCCACTGCACTTCTTGAGGAAGTTGAAAGATCGATGTCCTGCATCAATTTTGGAAAGTCTTCCTGGAGAAACCTGTGCAGACTGCTAACTGCTTCTTCGATTGGCGGTATGCAGTGGTAGTCAGTTCCTAGCCTGTCAATTATGGTCCCCTTGTGTATCCTACCCGTAACATTTCTGCAAAATCAAAAGTTTGCCAGTTCGAGTTTGGAAATGACGAGAAACACGGTGCAAAACTGAATCACATACCTGTTCGAGAGTTGACAGTGCTTGTAAAACGTGTTTTTCAGCTCCCTTAAATCTTTGTGTGTCTGTAAATAATCTGGCGTCAGATTATAAACGTCATCGCAATCAAGGGTACTGTCGTTGAGCTGCCGAAGCAAGGTGCTCAAGTTTTTATTGTTGAATCTAAAGTGGGGTTGAATAAATTCCGAAGTGCCGATGAGGAGGACGGCGTCCAGCTCTGTGTAATAGTCCTGCTTACTGTGGTTGAACTCCAGTCTAAGCATCTTGGTCTTGAAACAGCATGGCTGTAGAGGGGGAGAAAATATCCTTGGCTTGTGTGAAACTACCTGCGGCAGCCCTCTCCAAAGACGGCTCCACTTTCCGCTGCTATCGGCAGCCCAAATTCCAACAACGCTGCCCGGGTTATAAGTCTCATATATGGACACTCTGATTGGATAAACCTCACGATCGTACGCCACATCTGTAACAGGGTTCAATTATCAGTAATAAAGAATATGGATCGTCATTGTTGTTGTTGTGGTCTCCATACCTATGTAGTCCTGGCAGACGACATTGTCATTGTTCTGCGGCATGTAATCAACTAGTCTGGATGGCGCCTTGTCCCACCAGCAGCCGTACGTTCTCTAGAAATAAGTATAACAGATTACAGAGATACTGAGGTTAAGCGGATGAGAATTATACCGGCAAATGATGTCTTACCATGACAAATGCCTGAGGAAAATCACCATAGTCGGGAAACTTGCTCGGGTTACCAGCTATGTTGTACGCCGTGTAGGATATGCTTTTATCACTTCCGTACTGTGAGCTGAAGTGTTGCACCTTATTCACGAATTGCTCGGTAAAAATAATCGAGTCATCATTTTCCGCTCCTTTGTTACTCGACACTGATATCCACTCGGATTTAATCTCGTCGCAGGACACCATTGCTGCTTTTGTGGAGCGTGAAAAATTATACTTTATTATTTTTTGTATGGTATACCATACTACTTGACAATAGCGTCTTTCAGGCTTTCGGGTTGAGTTGGGTTGTATTAGGTTGGGTATCGTCGTAATGCACCGCCAATGCTTGGCATGTTTTCGATCATCGTCGTGAAGATGACAGCGAATTACCGCGAACGACGGAACGCTGGGATTCTGGACTGTTAAAGAAGCTGATTATATTTAAATACGTATTATTACTTTTTCGTGTGCGGATCAATCATACAGCGAATTTCCGGAGTTTTTTTTGCGAGGACCATTCAAGCTTCTCACGAAGCTTCCCTTCGGACATTACGGAGTGAATATAAGCGTGAAGTTTGCGGGGGAACAGCTGCAAACAACCAGGAACAATTACGAATTGCGGGCTGAACGAAACGGCGGCAATTACGAACAGCTGAGAGTTTATGCAACATGAATAGATTACGATCGGAATTTATTACAGATTAGAAACACATTTCGAAATCTCTCATGCGATAAGGATTCAGCGAAAGATATCAGACGAGCATTAATTGCCTAATAAAAGCTAGTACAACGTGCGATTAAGAACGAGATACGCGCGTCTACGAAATGGAACGTGTATTTCTATCTGATTGTTTTCAACAACAATTAACCACTGATATTACATATCAGCGCAATTAACACACTGTCTCAGTAAATGTATATATCCATAATGAAGCACGTCTGTAACGGTGACCTCGACTGTGGTTAGAATTCTTTGAGCGCTTTAGAACCATCTCGTCGGTAACAACAATGGCAATTATACCCTCGAGGAAAAACCACTTGTCAGCGGTCGAAATGGTCGAATAGACCAGAAAAATCGCTCACACGTCATAAGGACGAGCCGGTATCTCCCCAGTGCGTCAATCTTGTTGAAGAAAAGCGAAAGCACGAAGAAAATATTGTGAAGATAAATTCGAAATCGTTAAATTGAATATTTTACCAACAATAATGGTAAACGCTCGCGCCCTTCATTTCGTGTTCAAAATTGGTGAACGTAAACTGACTGCAAGATTCTACCGCGAAATACTCGGAATGAAGGTTAGAATTTATCAATTCATTGTTACAGGTATTTTACGATCACGGCCATTGCATAAATGTTGAAAACATAATTTTGATACGTCAATTATTATGATTATCTTATTGCACACCAGTTACATTTTATATAATACAAATAGATTTTTTCTCATCGCTATAGCGTCGTTCACATCTTGAATCCGTTTTCTATTAATTTCGAAACACCCTGCAGCCCTTTATCACGTTTGAAATTTTCACAGTACCGTAACTAGGGACGAAAGGACCCTGCCATACATTTGTTTTATTTCATTTTTCTATACACAGAAATATGGGTATTGATTTTTTTTTTTCTCTCTTTGTATTCCAGGTTCTGAGACACGAGGAATTCTCGGACGGTTGCGAAGCTGCTTGCAACGGGTTAGCTGTTGACTAAAAAATATAAACCGAGTCTGAAGACGGTCCCTTTCCCTTTCCATCAATTGTTCTTTCTCATATAAATTACGATCCTCGCTATCATCTTCAGTACGATAATTTCTTTTTCCACGGTCATTTTTATTTTTACCAAATTTATAGGCCCTACGCCAATCGCTGGAGCAAAACTATGGTCGGCTACGGGCCTGAGGACGATCACTTTGTTGTCGAACTGACGTACAACTACGGTATTGATTCTTACGAAAGAGGCAATGACTTTAAAGGGATAACGATTAGATCCAAGGAAGCGATTGAAAGAGCAAGGTCTTCAGGATGGCCGGTGCGAGAGGAGGATGGGAAATTCGTGCTTGAAGCGCCGGGTGGTTACAAGTACTACGTTATTGACGAACCACAGCCTGCTGATAGAGGTAACGGGAATATAGAGCTCTGTATTTTTCCCTGATACAGATTCTTATACTATCTGATTTACTTTTAATTACGCATCGGTCTAGCATGTCTCTCTGCTTATAAACTTGTGATATTTACCACCTCGTCATCGCTTTCAGATCCGGTCGAGAAGGTCACCCTATCCAGTTCCAATCTAGAACATACAATTGCATATTGGAAGAATATTCTCGGCTTGAGAGTCTACAAGCAAGATGATCGCAAAGTTCTATTAGGATTCGGCCACAATCAGGCCGAGCTTGAGTTTGAGGATATTGGTGAGACGGCCGGCCATTCTGGGTTTAATTTAACACAGTCACAGATCGTAAGTTCTGAGATTTGGGACTATAAAGTGGTGGATGATTTCCAGGGACTGAGGTGACACATGCAAAGGGTTATGGGCGGATCGCATTTTCAATTCCATACGAGAACCTGCTGCGCCTTAATCAGACTGTAAAGGAAGCAAACCAAAAGATTCTCACAGATCTTGTAAAGCTTGATACGCCAGGAAAAGCTAGCGTTACTGTCGTCATTCTTGCCGATCCGGTAATTTCTTTGTTTTGATAAATAGAATCGTTTGTCGAGGATTCGAATTTTGCGAATGTTATTGCATTAGCGCAGTGAGTTTACCTTGAATCAATATGGACTCGTTTGAACCATTCATCTTTCAGGATGGCCACGAGATTTGCTTCGTCGACGACGAGGGCTTCAGGCAACTCTCCGTGCCTGATTATCCTAGCGAAGCTATCCTGGATAGATTTATCGCCAAGGAAGACAAAACTGCTGGCGTGACTGCGTAGATACGCATTACTGAAATGAAAAAATACTGTTTAATCAATTATAACTGTCTAATTGTGCTGTTGAAATATAAATTGAACGTCGATATTAGTTGTATATATATATTCTGTTTATGTCACAGGTAAGAGTAGGTATAGTACGTATGTGTGTGTGTGTAGGCTGAGCAGTAGCGTACCGGCAGGTAGATCGGCGCAGTGCGTATTGCGAGTTAGCTCTGAACGCAGCGTTTGCTGGACAGCCAACATTTGTATTTAAAATAATATTAGTAAAGATCCGGGTCTTAATTAAAATAAACTGCAGTATAAATAAAATAAAATATCCTGTGTACATTTTTTATTTTACTTCCACAACCTATATCATGTGCTAAAATAGAAGTCGAGACTGCTATTTTTTTAATCAAAAGACTAACTAAACAGTACATAATTTGTAAGTCCAAGTATGGTCAAAGATACAATGATTATGCTTTGTTTACGAAAGTAATTTTAAGCTTTGTTATGTGCACCGAAAGGGGATATTTGGTAATAAAATTTCCGGATCGAATTATCATGAAATAAAATATATTTACATATGTTTCAAAAGAATCATATCTTATTCTCCTTATTTTAACCGTCGCATTCTCAATAATTGTACAGGAAATATGATTACAGTCATAGATACGAATTTGCAGGATGTGCAAACGTGTTGAATTGTAAACTGAAGCTAGGGATCGTATTAGAGGTCCGTTTGACCAAAAATCGGTAAGGTATTGAACAACGTGTCCAGTTAAAAAGTGCAACTACAGTGATCAGCTAATAAAATAGAAATCAAGCTCGCCTTGATTATTTTGATCACAGTCCCCGCTTCCTTGGGTAAGAAATAATTCATCCGATAAATTACGAGATATTTTCATCGCTAATTTTTGATTCATATTTTATCAATATTTCGCGAGTGGTAAGCATTGACGAAATATCTGGCAATGCCTGGAAATTAATCAGGGTATCTCAGCGTTGAGTGAAAACAAGTCGAAGGTAATAGCAGTAAAGTAACATGTAAATAACATATGTCATGAAATATAATAAAACATGTCAAAACATTGTAAATAAATTCCAAGACTCGAGTTGTCTGAAAAAATAGAAAATATTTGTATGTTTAAAACAACGTTGATCTACTTGATTAGAAAAATATTGGTTGACAATTTTTTCAATACCCCCGTTTTTTATTACCCCCCAATTATAAGTAAATAGTAGTTGAAACAGCAAAAAAAATGTGAATTGGTAAAGCGGAAATGATACAAAAATATTAATGTAATCAAGAGGCTCAGGGTTGAATTGTGGTCAAGTTGGAATGGAATGCCCTATATGTATACTGAACCTTTTTACGGACCCCATACAGATAAGTTGCTATTCTGATATGTATATTATGTGTCTATAGCAGAACATCTGGTCCATAATAGAGGGACAAGAGATTTCGGGGGGGATAAATTCTCATGCAAAGACGTGTATTGTTCACAGTTCTGATGGAGCAAGTTGGAAAACAACGGTATAACATATAAGAAAAGCTCAAGATTATTTCCTCAAAGCCATATTACGCATGCAATTAAGCAAGTTTGCGCATACATGTATACCGAAGAAAATTTGTTGAGAAATTCGATGAATTTGAATGAATAGATAGTAAGATATTTCCAACAAATTGTAAGTTAGTTTATTTCCCCACTTAACGTGATTATTGCACTTCGCAAAGAAATACTGTAGAAACACGCATACACGCGCAAACGGTGATGCGATAAAGGCAAGGAATCATCTCATTCACAGTTTCGAGTGTCACCTTTGAACCAGTGTTCTTGGAATTTCTGGGAAGAAGTGGTCTGTATACACAGATAAGCGGCAACTAAATCAGTAGGCGGAAAACGGCGAGTCTCCTACCGCTTGTAAGCACTTTAGAGCTCAGTTCAATTGGTAATTCAATACAGAGCAGAAGCAGTGGCTCTCTATATACAAAATGGAACTGAAATTCCACATAATAATTTTTGTCGTGCTCGTTGTAGCTTTCGGTAAGTATACTCGATTTTACAAACCATTGTTGCAAGAGGGATTATCGTTACGAATCACCTTCTACGGTATGCAATGATTTAATTATATTACAAAAAAAATATCCTCTGAGCAGGCATCGACGCAAAATGGGGTGGATCTCGTGGAAGTTCGTCTCGCGGAAGTTCGTCTCGTGGAAGTTCATCCCGTGGATCTTCGTGGTTTGGTGGAAGTTCGTCTCGTGGAAGTTCATCCCGTGGATCTTCGTGGTTTGGTGGAAGTTCGTCTCGTAAGAAGGAAACGTCTCACCCAATTTCAACCTCTAATACAAACTGGTGGTCTAGTTCGAAGCCATCGACAAACCACAACACAGGTAATATTGTGGTAATATAATGTAGAAGAATCGATGCTAAACGTAAGAATGGCTAATCCATTCTTTCCTTGAAGCTTGTTGACTGATACAGAATTTTTGTCTCTTAAAACGGACGATTGAACTTGAGGGACGCATAAGCGTATCGTAATCTCTGACCTCTGAATTTTTCTCAGTCAAGATATGGCTTCGTGAAACCTCGCAGACGTAACAAAACCATCATACGCAAACAACTTGTACGAAATCGAAAACAGAGATATGATGATGATGCAACAACTATTAATGCGCAGTTATACCTTGCTTATAATCGTGTTGAAAATTGGAAATAAATTGATTTTTACAAAAGAACAGGATAACGGATAACTAAATTCTATGAATTATTTAAAATGAATCACCAGCATTCTAAGTGAAATTATATACGTTTCATTATTCTTGACCAAATGTTGTTCCTACTTTTCAGGATCATCACACACGTTCCTGACCTCAGAACGTGGAGTTGGTTCATCGTCAGGTAATGTCCAGGCACATGTAAAATATACGAGAATTTCTATACCAACTTGATGCACGTTCGACCCTAAATCCTTGCGATTTCTTTTACTGATTTTTTATTACATTTCTTAGAGCAAAAAAGATACTGGATATTTCTTTCAGATTTATATCTCGTGAAGCGTTTGATGTAAAATATTCGATATAAATAAGAATCCTTATTTCTGAATTTTTTCGCGTATCTCTTTAAAAATTTGACTTTCTTCAGTAAGACCATTTCGATGTAATCAATATGATTATTAAATGACACTTTCTTGAAGCTAAGATTATACCCAAATCCTTCATATAGTTAATATTCAAAGGTTGTAAATCATTCAGTGAATAAACGGTCCGTGGCAGTCCGGATTCACCAAAGCGAATGCAATAACATCTATTTACGAGGTCGCTCTGTAGCAGATTCACGTCAACTTTATTTCCGACAACTCTGTAAATCTATGTGAAAAAATTATTGAAAAAAATTAATGAAATCGAAGGAATGTGGGAAGGAACACTTAAGTCAAATTGTCATGGACTTCTCCGTGTTGACTATTCAATGAAAAGTTTCACCACAGACTTGAGTTGTAACAACAGACAAAATATGAATAAATATTCTGTTAGTTCACCGCCCATCAAGCTCGGGATCGGATCCATTTCGAGGTGCCAGTGCTCCGTCATTAAGTCACGGTGAGATTTCATTGTGAATTTACCTTCAACTTGATCTTTATCATCGTTTCATCTTAAACGCACCATATTCTAAATAAACGTTAGCTAAGTTTAAATGACCATTAGCGAAAATTATTTCAGGGTTCAATATCGACATTTCACTAATGAATCTATCGGGAGTCTTTGATGAAAGTACGGTGACCGAGCTACGAGTACACCGCCAACATCAAAACACGCGCAACTTCTATATGACCTGAGCGTAGCGGATAAATGCTGCAAACGAAAACTTGTGCGCGTGGCTCGGAGTCGGCACTTTCACCAGAGACTCCAGGTATTCACCCCTGTCAGATCTTTGAGACATTTAACAGTTAATATGTCTATGCTTCTTATCATATCTTCCATATTGATATAATCGCAGATCTTCCTATTATTCCATTAAACTGAGCAAATCACGATATAAAAATACAACTAGCAAAAAAAAAAAACCATTCCGAACCTATAAAATATTCAAAAATGCGTACCTGTTGCAGGCAGCAACACCAACAACTCACCGTTGAGGCCATTTGGCACTGTCCCACCTCCGAGACATACTGGTATTATTTTTTTTTAATCGTATTTTACCGTTGTTGATGCAATTAGATGTAATATCTGGTAATAATTCCACGAAACTGTGCAAATAATGATGCTAAACAAAAGAACTAGCAGAAAAACGATTCCGAGCCCATAAAATATTTAGGAATGCATATTTATTGCAGGCAGCAACACCAACAACTCACCGTTGAGACCATTTGGCACTGTCCCACCTCCACCAATCCACCGTAATGATTTTAGTTAGTTAAAAATATGTGACGAATTGTCGCTCTAGTTGTCTTCAACTCTACAATGAGTACATTTATTTCAGACAATAGACCTCTGACACCTCCACCCCCTGGATTTGTTATACCTCCTAAGCACACATCGGTGACACAGAAAACCCCAATAATCACGAGACCCACATCTCGCCCAGGTAAAACTCAATTTTTTCCACAAAGCGATAAAAACGAAAGTGTCTCGAGTTTACGCCTTGCACTAACATCTGGGAATTTCAGTTGTCCGTCAACCTTTTCAAAACCATCGCAATTCAACACCAAACTACGGTGCTCCGGCACCTGGTTTCAGAAGAAACGTAACTTCTTTCGGAGGAAGCAGCTATCCCAGGCAGCCAGCGTACTATGATCCAACCCAAACATACTTGCAGCCGCAGACAGCGTATCCGCATGGTAACATACAACCGATCCACAATCACATATATCCTCAGCAGGGATCCGTTCTGCCTCCAAACCCTGCGCCAACCTATGTGATATTACCGGGACAACAGTCTTATAGTTCGGGCAGACAGACGGGAGATATTTTCAAAGAGGCACTGATACATGCCGGCGTCAATGCTGCCGTTCACAGACTAACAGCTCCTAGCTACTACGATCACTACCATCAGAATTCCTGGAGCAGCTACGGTGTTCCTCCTTCTTCTCAAGGCAGCTATGTGACATCCACGCACATAGTCAACAATTACTATGACCAGGGATCTGGGGGTGCCCCGATGAATAATGGAGGCGGTGGTTCCAGTTTCCCACCAAATTACCCTGCGCAGAATTACCCCAGCCTCTCTTCGGGTAGTTCGCAACCTGCGCCTCCACCTAGCGTTGGATACCCAACTGGAAATACTGGAAGTAACGGCAATTCCGGGTCTCAGGGTACGTTTGTTTCACCTGGAAATCCCAACTCCGGTCTGCCGTCAAATGGTATTTCTTCTCCGTCCCAAGATAATGGACAGGGACAATCAAATCCCACCTACAACTGGCCTATGGCAGTTTCTGATGAAGAGTTGTGGAACATTACTGAGAAACTATTCAGCATGGATGAAAATAATGCCCAAAAATATATCACCCTGAATTTGCAGAACAAGACAACTGCTAACAGCACCAACATCACAGACGCTTCTCCTCAGCCGTGAGTTGAACAGTTTTTTCATCGTCGTTTTCTGAATCTACTCTATACTTGCGTGCGCTAAGCCTATCATTGCCGGTTCTTTCAGCTTGTTCAACATTCAGCACGAGGCGTACCAGATTCAGACTGTTCGAGCGATTCGCTCTTTGTATCAAGCAGCATCTCAAGTAGAGAACAAGACGCGTGAAAACAGTAGAAAAGAAGAGGCGCTCTTAATTGATTTGTTACTGAACACAAACGTTATGTCTGCGACAATGGGATTTTTGGAGAAGAAGAATCTGATAGGAAGAGATTATTACGAACAAAAAGAATCTCTGAAGCACATATGGTTCACCCCCTACGATGGATCCTCGTCAGGATTCAAACGAGTATTTCAAGGGGAAATCATCGGTGGTAAGATTTTGTACGGCATACAAGACTGGATAGCGTTTGACTTTGCAGAAAAATCCGGCCGTGCCAATTACCTGAGTTACACCGAAAAATTAGAACTAGGAAAGGTAAGTGATCCGAATATTAACGTATGTATATAATTCGTCTATTAGGTTATTAGATAATGTGAAATTCTCAATATCATGCTAAAAATTTTGGGTTCGACTCTAGATAGACTCTAATAGTTATAAGCAAATCCAAGGCGTTGTCCAATGTTTTTAGATACGATGTCACTTTCTGTGACGTAAGGCGCGACTAAATCAAATATTCAAACTGTATGTATATTTATACATCCCTATGCGACATATCGACGACTGGTGTTTTGTTTCAGGCTCCTCAAACAGCGTCGATTCTCAAAATCAACTATGAAATCAGTGGAATTAAAAAAAATGGGACTTCCCTGTTTATCGGAACTTCCCCGGAATTGGAGCTGGCCCTATACACTATCTGCCACTATGCAAGACCCAACAATTATTGCAATATCGCACTCGGGGGAACGCGTTTCATGCTGTACACTCACACCTTCCGGTACTTCGGAGCTGACTTGATCGACCTTGGCCTTCCTATAGTGTAATATCAGAGTCAAGGAGTCTCGAGTTATATTTACTCAAATTCTTCATAATATCGCACAATGAGGGTTTTCAGGAAATTAAAAATTTTTGTATGTTTAAAATGATGTTGATCCATTTAACCACTCCACGGAATTAAAAATGAGTGAGTGAAAAATTTTGCGGTATCGGTTGTTTTTCTTTTTTTTTTTTCATCTTAATCATAAGTAAATAGCAGTTTTAGATTGAAATTTGAAAAATGTGAAATAGTACTGAGGCAATGGTAAAACATACACAAATCAAATCGAGAGGCTCGTAGTGAGATTTTGACCATTCTCAAAGTCCACTATGAAACGAATTGGTGCACTTACCGTCCAGGGACGCAGCTAGGAAAAGGAAGGCGAGGAATAGAAAAATTCGGCAGTCTATGTCGGTCGTTACTTCCCCAGAACTGAAGTTGGCACCATACACGATCTGCCACCGCGCAAGGCCCGAGACTACTTTTAAAATGTACACCCAGACTTTAAGGTGTTTCGGAGCAGACTTGGTCGGTCTTGGCTTTCAGCGGTGTGGTTTCATAGTCGACGAATCTCGGTTTACAATTACACACTGATGTATCTCAGCATTTACTCAAATTCATTTCCATACACCGCACGATAAAAATATCTACGCTTTGATCCGTGTTTCGGAGTTTTGAACACAGCAACATGCGCGGCTGCACATCCGTGTACGTCACTTGAAAGCAGCGTTGCCAATGTTAAAGAAATTCGATTCGTCGCTAATTGTAACAAGTAAGAAAAATAAAAGTACCGTTATGAAATTTTGAAAGGGTCAAAGAAAATTTGAAACTCGTCTTAAGAATTATTTTTCTCCTTGTCGCGTTTATGGACTTTTATATAATAATTTATGTACTTAGATTACACCGGACAAATGGATACACGTGAAATCGCAACACTGCTCGAAAGTTGAATACCGAATGATTTCGAATGCGGATAGATTATTTGCATGCAAGCATTTTACAATAAAAACATAATTGATAAGCATATTTTTATGATATTATAGAGCAGAGTTGAATCAGATTATATTATTAGGGTCACATGTCACTCTATGACACAACGTAACTAACGGAGCGTAACCTAAAATAGGTGCGTCTGACATAACTTAGTGAAACGGTGCGTTTCGTAAATGGTCTAAAATTTCGTACAATCAAATGTAAATACCTGGATAAATAATAATAGCAACAACTAACAACAATAATATGTGCAACCAATCCTCCTATTATGAATTTTTTTGCATGAACTATTTTCATAGCTTTTGTACATATTTTTCTGAACTATCTTCCCATATTGCCACACAACACAGATATTATATGCATCTCTGTATGATGCCTCAATTTGATGTATATTTTGGTTAATAAATTCAATTCAATTCAATACAATTCATTGTCTTACTTACAGAGAACTACGAATCGGTTTCCTTTGAAATAGAATTCCTCTTTTACCATACATCGTACAGTAACGTCAACCGCTGGACGAAATGGGGGAATCGGATATCAGCACGTGTTGTGTGATAAATAAACATGAAAATCAGTTAATGACGCTTTTCATAGAATGGCTGGATACAGGATTGAAAATCGCGATATTTCCGGACTCGGATTCGAGTCCGTTCATCGGCAAGGTGATAACGCACTCCACAAGCAGAGCAGTTTCTTTCAGCCAAGTAATTGCAAATGTAAAATTTTCCAGATGGGACTCGAGGAAATCGATAACTTTGCCAAAGAATTGTCAAAGACGCGAATAGAATATTTGAGTGGAACACGTGGGGCCTTGTCGGGTCGCGACGAGAGTGTCCAATTCTTTTTCAAAGATTCAAAGCTCAGATGGAAGCGAGGTACTTGGAACCAGGGACTGATCGGCGTCAAATCTACGCCCTTGGCTCAAGTCTTTCCAGATATACTGAAGAAGTTTGTGCTGCGCAACAGGCAGCTGGAAAGCTCGGTCGAGCGTCTGGAGACAGAAGTCAGGGAGGTGAAGACATCGCGACAACGGGTGGAAGAGAAACTAGAGGAAACGGTCACGCTGAAGAATGAAATGGAGAAGGACTTGTATTCCAAATTCATAATTGTTTTGAATTTAAAGAAGGCAAAGATCAGGGAGCTGCGGAGCAAGACGCGCGATAAGGCCGAGCCCAAGGACGAGGAAGTATTCCAGGCACAGACTGACGACAGCGATGCATCTGAGAAGGAGACAGCTAAGCATGAGCAGAAGTCTAATAACGTCAGCACTTCGAGATACAGCAATTCTGCCACAAACAGCAGACCGTCAACTAGTCGTAAAAGAGATAGCGATAGTTTTGCATTAGATTTACCGGATGACAGTGGAACGAGCACAAAAAAATCGGTCAATTCTAGCAGGTTAACTTTCACATCTGACGAGTCGGATGAAGATTTTTTTTCGTAATATTTTCGATCTTAGGAAAAAATTTTATCCACTGATCTATACAGAACTTGCATTTTACACTTAAATATTGAATCAAATTGTGTAAAGATATTCATATTATATATACATATATGTATATACGAGATTTTTATCATTGTAGTTACAAAAATTGATGAAGCTTAAGAAATGAATATTGCATAAAATGGAATTATTTTTCTATGTACTGTAAATCTAATTTTGTTATACGTTAAGAATAAAATGACTAGCGATAAGAAGGCCAAGACCGATCATCATGCCCAGGTGAAAATATTTTTTGTATTGATACGTACGTTATTCTATATTTGAGAATTAATTGATAGAACCAAAAAAAAAATCATCGAGTTATGAATACCAATGAATTGGGTAAAAATTCTTTGTTCGAATTCTGGTATTTAAAAGTATTTTAGAAGTTGAGAGAAGATAAATGGTCCGTAGTATGACACAAATTTTTACGAAAATTTTTGAGGATTCGTAAAACGTACTGATAATTGACTGAAATAGTACATTATATGAATACGAGTCAAATGATCCCACAATTTTTTTGACACGTCATACGATGCTCACCGACTTTGATATATGATTATCGTATTCTTTGCGCACGTATCTACTTGTACGTCGTCAGAGAAGTTGAAAAGATGTTTTAGGCGATAGAGACCAGACATGCAATATTAAATGTATAGAGATTATTTTCTTAGTACTACTCTTACCTCTAAATTGTAAATGTAAATTAATTTGGTCATTGATGACGTAAAAAGTGGAAAGTAAATATATTTCAGGACAGTATTGTTGCCGAATTTCAGTAGTAGATAAAAGGAAAAAAATAATGCTACAATTTACATAGCAGAGTCAATTTCTATCAACTAAAATGTATATTATTAAATTAATAGGCTGGCCGAGGCACTGAAAAATTCTTTTTCAGAAGTACTATACCCGAACGTTTCGTAATTTCTTTTATTTATAAATAATTATTATAGGTATTATATGTGCACATTATGTAAAAACAAGAGACGCAAAAATATACAAGCTTCTTTAGATTGGGTAAGAGATGAAGGATGCGCGTAAAACCAAAGACAAAATGGAGAAAAATATATAGAAAATCCACAAACTAGAGGCAACATTTATAATATACGTATGTGGGTGGTAAAAGTTTATATTCGTAAGAAATTATTTCAACAGAAGTGTTGATTAGATGATACTTATTCGTCATAATATTCTCTCCGTGTCTGTCGCCTAAGTTACACAGTTTTAGTTCCGCGCGGCTGGGATTTGATTTTTTCATTCCTTTTTCAGTATTGAAAAGGAAAAACTGACAAAGTTGAGAACATGCATGTATATTTTCTCTCTATATATTGTTTTCCATTTGTTTTTCATCACTTGCCTCTAGATCGTAAACCGCATTTTTACTGCGAATAAAAATACTTTATACCTATATATGTAAACGTTCGTGAAAGTATTTAGATTATTTTTAATTAGCGTGTATATAATAGTGAGACATACTTATAATTACAGTTAGTATGTTTATATTTATACACGATATGGTACAGAATAATAAAATTATTCTTCCAGCATGAATTGCCCGATGGACAAATTACTTTTCATTGTCTGCTTTATTTTTTCTTTCTTTTCTTCACCCAATTTTAAGATCACTAACTAGAGTCTTACAATAACAATTCATTGTTGTCATATTATACACCTATGAACTTTTATTTGAATGTTTTTTTTTCTTATTCAATTTGCTCTTTCTCTTTTCTCGTCATTCACTTTCAAATTTCTTTATACGTAACGGGTAGGTATGTAATAATTAATTATTTGCTCGTATCTAAAGCTTTAAGTATTAAAAATTCATTCCCCGCAACATTTGCCAGTCCTTTTGATTTTCTTTCACCTCTTTACTTTTTTTTCATTTTCTTTTTTTACCTTGGTACATCTCAATACGAAAAATATCTGCGTTATTATGCAAGAATTCGTCCTCGTTTTTTATCTAATCAATATATTCTTCTATTCATTTTTATTCTACAAATTACACAAGTATTTATTATTTTTTTTTTTTAGATAGTATGTATGTACGTATACAAATACCTAGCTGTTACCTTATTGAACGCTTACTAAATTGCCTCGTTACGAATCAACAGGAAGCCACATTTTTGCAAAATTTCTTACAATCAACAACGAGCAGAGTTCAAAAGAAAACTCAATGAGCATCTATCAATGCTAAATGAAACGGAAACAAAAATAAAGTACGTGTTGACTATTTTCAGAAAGTAATTTTTTTGTAACTTCTCCAATGGTACAAGAGAAAAAAAAAATTTCAATTCTGATCACCGGGTTTTACAATGTTAAATGATAACGGCCCATTCAATGTACAATAAATTCAGTAATAATTTAATAAACATAAAAATAAAACGCATAAAATTCAGGCCATACAAAATAAAAAAAAAAAAAAACCAACGAAAACAACCTTCGGATTTTTATAAAATCCAAAGTAGCGGCAAAAAAAAAGTATATATAATATATAATAATATATACATATTATGTATATACAAATATGAATCTCTAAATGTAATGTACGATTTGTTAATTATTATTATTATTAATATTATATCGATAAATATTAAACGTCTAAAGCTATTGAATAATATTCAATATTAATCATTATAATCATAGTTGTAATAATTATTTGATAATTAATAACTGTGAAAAAAGTTAATAGTAGTAGTAGTAGTAGTTATAATAATAATAATAATAATAATATACGCTATATTTACAACCAAATAACAACGACTTGCTTCTCCCTTTGCAAGTTTTTTCTTTGTTTGTGTGAGTGTGTGCGCGCGCGCGTGTGTGTGTGTGTATGTGTATATGCACGAGCACACTTGGACAGAAAAAAATCTGTTGCCATAATTTAACTCGACAGACAACTGAACTTCTTTTTTATTTGTTTATTTTGTTTTGTTTCTTCTTTCTTCCAATTTTTATTGGAGGAAACGGAAAATTGTACCTGTTTGTTGGATATAAGTTTGAGAATATATATCCGCGAACCGCTTGATTGAAATTTTATGTATATCAACAATTTGGTTCTATTGCCAATTAAAAAATAAAAATAAAACATATCAACGAATAATTCAGGTAATCGATATTCAATTCTGAAACCACGATAATAGATACAAGAAAGTTTTCTTCATGTTTCTATAATGACACTTTGTATTATTTGAAATCATTTTGAAGCTGGATCACAGATTTGTTTTAATGGTATTAAAACAAGAAATCACAGAGAGAAGCACGATAATGGTGCATTGAAAATACTGCGAAATAAGATTCGGACGTTGATTTAGGTAACGTCAGTTCCGAATATCAGAAAACTTGAATTATACGTTCGGATTGGTATTTGTACGATATATAAAACTATTGCATTCGACCTGAGGTCCATAAACAAAGAGAGAAGAAGAAAGAATTAAGCTAAGTAAGTAAATAAGTTAGTACGTAGTACGAATAAGAAGAATAGTAACAATAATAATGTCATCAAATTACCGCTGTGCCCCAGCAGACTCGTTTTGCTAGTGTTCGAATGTCGCGTTACCAATCAATTTTACAAAGACTTTACAATAAATATTATACGGCTTTTTCATATTTTCTTTCTTTTTTCTTTTACTTTGTTTCAATATTTTCTCTTCCTCTTGTTCGTATTTTATCCAACTTGGACTGTTTTTTCTTTTAAGTCACTTAAGGTAATCTAGTGTTACAAAAATTAAAACTACATATACAATGTATACATACACGGAGAGTGAGAGAGAGATTGTAACAGAGACAGAATGTCGATGGATACTATGTTTCAAGATCCGTCATTGATTTCTGCGGTTGTTCTGCACGATAAGTAAAATTTTTGCAATCGACAAATTTTCGAAGTAATTAAGAATGGTAAAATTAAACTTCCCGTGTATAATTGTGAGTGATTCGTATTGAAATTCATACAAATTTCTTTTTGTTCTTTTACAAATATTATTATCGCAAGAAATTAATCGTGATGTAACATATTATCGTTGACGTTATTTGTTAGTAAAATTTCAGTTCGATTTAGGTACCTCGTTTTTTCTTTATATACCGAAAAAAAAAAAAAAAATCAAAGCAATAACAACAATAACAACAACAACAACAACAACAACAACAACAACAACAACAACAACACTAACAGTAATAATAATTATTATTAAATTTATATATATGAAAAAAAAAAAACACAAAAATAAACAAAAACATTTTAGGTTTCGTTTCAATATATATATAAATATACAGTAGAATCTCGTTTATTCGAGATAATGTGGGGAGAACTCAACACGTATAAGTGAAATCTCGGATCGCACGAAGAACATATACAACCAAACAATTTCTAGTATTTTTGTATAACTTGATAAAGTAATCATAAAATTTCATAAAACAGAAACGTGAAAGCTTGATGAATACTTGATAGTTTCCAAACAAAGTAGCGATACAAGACTACTTCATACATAGGCATAACAATTTATTCGGTTTTATCCGAAAATACACCTCGGTTGAGACAAAGTGCTCGGATGAGATGGACGTGTCAGATAATGATAAAAAGAAAATATATATCGGGTAAGCGAGTTTCTACCTGTAATCCTAACAAAGGGGGGCTAGAACGAAAAAAAAAAACAGCCGTCAACAGATATGAACTGTTACAAAACGATGCAATGTCTTGCAAAAAAAAAATGGACAATGCGTGCAGCATGATGGTGAGACCTCAAATTTTCTGATCACGTGATAAATTTACATGGCGTAAAGAGAAATTTCTTCTTCAACGCATAATATTAGTGATGATATATCACGTTAAGCCATAATACATTGAAAATGGCAAATCAATTGTAGGTTGGCTATGAGAAACAAAAACAAAAAAAAAAAAAAAACCTTACTTATGGTCTGCGTGTGTATATACACATATACGTATATACTATATAAATCAAAACAACAACAGTATTTCATTTACGCGAATGCAACAACGCACTTTAGGTTCGTCAAACGCGTATATAAAATATTAGTATTTGCGCGCGCTTTAAAGCGTAAAGATTCAAAGATTTTATACACATGCGTAGAGGTATATTTTTGCATACAAGATTAGAAATGCGTATAGATATTATAATATTACTATTATCAATTAATTGTTTACCAAACTTACACGAGTCAGAATTCTCCGCGTAGGCACGTATCTGTGAGTAACAAAATTGAGAAGAGAAAAAACTGTGTATATTATATATATATATATGTGTTCTCAAATGACTATTCAGTTGACAATATTACAGCAAACTGTTCGAAATGAATGGTGTGGACGCTGGGTCTAAAAAGAAAAAAAAGAAAAGAAAAGAGATTCGTTTTTGGTTGTTGATCATTTCCTCATTGTCCGCGATCTGAGAGATAAGGTGATTATAATGCAATGCATTGACTAAATAAAATAAAAACGAAAATTAAAAAATAGTCTTTCTTCTCAGTTTTCAAGAAATATGCTGACGGAGAATAAACGACGATGTATATCAGTTTTCTAAACGATCGCTGTAGATGTTGTCACGCCGGATCGCATAGCGGTAACTTATTAGTAGTTTGTCCTAATTTTCTTGTATAAAATCTTTGTAAATTTGATTATGAAATAATTACACCTAGCCGGGAGCCGTATGTGTGTACGCGTGAGTGTGAGTGTGCGTGAGTCGTGTGTGTTTTCGGAGGGCTGAACAATTAATCAATCAATAAATGACTTATTGTTAATTAACAGGGGATTGTAGGGAACGGAGGGAACGGCGGGGCAGGAAGGAGCGATTCTACTTTGCACGACGCCGTTACATAAAACGTGGACGTTTGTGCGTTGGCGATCCCATATCCACATCATGCGAAGCCGGCCGTTTATGATGCCGGGCAAATTCGCTGCTTATGAAGGCTGACAATTCGGTTTGTCTGCCGGCACGGCGCGATATAGGAGAACCTGGAATGACCAATTTTTCGAGTATGACAGAAGGTCTCGTCGCCAAAATATTGAACGGCAAAAAGAGGTCGGAAGGGGAAGGAACCGCCGAAAGCATTGCCAGGAATTAATAACAATGTTTCTTACCAGATAAAGCGATAGCTTCTCTAAACGTGTGAAGTTCTGGGTCTCCGTCGTTTCCAGATGTTGGCGCTGGCGATACTACCATACTAGGCGTAGGACTCTGCGATGGCGGAGAACCGCAAACCATCATGCGGGGCTTTGGTGAACTTCTAAAGAGGGGGAGAATAATTATTTTAGAATTAAATATCTCACGTGTCGGGCTGATTATGCATTGCTCCGTAGTTTTGAGGAAAAAAAAAAAAAAAAACCAAGGACGTCAGAAAAGTAGCCCAAAAAAAGACAGATCTCACGTATTGTTAACACTGATCGATAAATAAGCATGAGATGGTGTAAAAAGAGTGATTTCAACAAAAGCAAAAAAGAGTAACATGGAAGACAAAGACTGTGTCGTCACATGGACAATCATCTCTTGATTATTTGCCCAAAAATAGTAACGAGACAATAAAAAATGGCTGAAGCGCCAAGAAATAACTTGGCAAAGCCAATCGATGGTTGTCTCATGAGGGCTTATGTATCACGAGATGAAACTGAGCAGGAAATTGAGGACTGCCATAGATCGATCTTATGGTGTTTCTTTTCTCACCTAAAATTTTTATCCGATGTCTTACCTGTGAGAATGAGGCCGTGGCGGCGGAGGTTTGCCCGCGAGATAAGCAAGAAGGTCCTCCCTCCTGATGGTACATCGCTTTTTTCGTGCCCAGTTCATTATTTCTTTGCTACGTTTCTGCCTGCCCATTTCAGCACCAATGTCGCTGCATCTTCGCATACCCTCAACAGAGTCTGTTGAACCGCACGAGCGGTGAAAAGAAGGAAGTGTAAGAACGTAGGGTTATAAAATTGATAGAAAAGAAAAAACACATCGATACGAGAATGCATACAATGAACAAAGGACAGACACAATGTGACACAAGTTTCATAATCTGGCCACAATACACAAGTGTCGTTGTTAATTCTAAGAATCGTGGTGACGAACCTTTATAAAGCGATGTGACAGTTCCAGCTGCGGTTTGAAAGGGAATCCACAAAGATGCACCCTGTGTCCGATCTGCAATGCAATTTGAAAGGTTGAAGCAAGGCGATGAGCAGAGCGAATGACGTTTGATTTTGTTAGCGCATTGACAAAACGGATGGGTGTGATGGGATGGAGAAGGCGAAGCTATTCTCAGGTGCAATGGGGCATAGTGTAAAAATGGTGTGTTCTTTTTTTTGGATCTTATTTTGTTCCGTGAGGCGGATATCGACCTTTGTACAGCTGGGCTATGGCTGAGGCTGTCGTCTGAAACCCCGTCCATATCTGGTGCGAGTACAATTCCTTAGATGTGTGGAGCTGCCCCTCGTAGTCTGGCTCTGCCTCGATAGCCTCGACGCATTGTTGTTCCCAATTCGTGTACCACAGATCCATTATGGGATCCTCATCGCTCCTGTCCTCGCTCATGGCTCGCTGATTGTGTATTATTCCCCCTTATCGAGTGGAGAGTTATCGCGTATAACGTCGCAATGTTTATCGCTAGCTGGCTGATCCGAGGACAAGCAGAGAACCGACCCCGTGTCGCAACTGGTAGCGAATCTACGCCGGGGCGAGAACCAAGACGACGACGTCGACGACGACGACGACGACGACGACGTGTATTTTTCTACTTTTCTTTATGTTCTCAGGCGATAATACCCAGGCTTTGCTGATCGCTCGCTCATTTAGTACGCGGCCATTGCTACGATACGAGCTTGATGATGATGATATGGTATACTGGTATTACGGATCGACGACGGCGAGGGGGATAGGTCGTGCTGTCTCCGATCCATAGAAAAGACAATTGCCAATCGCGATACTTGCAGGAGCGAGTGAGCTAGCCTCAACCTCAACCTCCGTTCCTCCTTCGCCTGCTCTGCTCGTGACGTCGACCGAACTGAATTATGGGTAGCGGGTATCACGGGCTTAGAGCATACGAACATCTGAGATCACGGGCGTACCGACAGGCCTGCCAACCGTACAATTTACGGCCGCAAGAGGCGCAGCGAGACGCTCGCTCTTCACCGCCGATTTTCAATTGTTTCCAAAAAACCGTTACATCTTCCCTTATTCGACGCGTTACAGTTTGACGATTGAATTCTTTTGATTTTTAAAGCTCGTAAACACTCATCCATCGGTGGAAAAAATTATCTTTCGCGTCCAAGTTCATGTGCTAGAAGCTGAGCGTCGCGACAGAAAGTATCGTACACACATATTTGGTAAGTATTCACGCATATCATTTCAATTAGGAAAACGTAAATCATCTGATCTATGAAACTGCGGGCCTATTTTTTCGTGTCTCGATTCGGTAAAATAATTTTCGGTGGTAATTTGAATTCTGATTTATTATATTTCTGCTACTTAGTACAATCTAAATAATAACTAAAAATTATTTATCGTCAGATTACTGCGAATTTTGAACATGAAAAGCTCCCGAAACACGGCCAATCTCTATACCGCTGGACTCAACGATGCGTGGATGAACAAACATACAACATAAGGTAGTCACAGTATTCTTCTAATTTAACAATACTTAGCAGATATTCACAAATGTTTTGCAATATTTATCCAAGGCGTTGAGTCACTGTTTTTTTTTTTAACTTCTTACCTCTCCTGTTTCTCGAAACGGTATCTTGAATTACGTTTGCATGCCTTATGGCTAAACTTGCAAAAATATTGCGCCGAGAAAAAAAACAAACATTCGAATACATGAGCTTTTGCATCACTTTCGTACCAGCATTGAGGTTTGAAGGGGTTCAAGTTTTAGTCAGAGATCGTTTAAATGTATAACTTGGTCCAAAAAGTCATCCGGAGTGACTTTTTTTTTTGATAAGGGTTGTACGGAATGTTAAAAAATATAAGAGAAATAATAAACCTGAGCACAAAATTATTATCACGACACGCGTAAAAATAAATCAGAATATTATCAATATTTAACGTATATACATATTATTGCTTGCACATATGCAATTATATTGATCATCTTTATATAAATTACAAATTATAAATTATATCATGAATAATAATCTTATGCCATGAATTCAAATAGCTGACACGATTTTAACTTTACGTATAGTAATGATAGTAATAATAACTTGACACCTATAAAAATAACCCTCTGAATCAACGATTATAAAATATATTTAAGTACACAACAAGGAATGTTTTTTTTTTCAGTTTGAGCTATGAGAAAATTAAATTAGAATAAAATATCCGACAATAATTCAGTTATCGATGAGTATATGATGTGTATGTCTAAAGGCAGGGCAATTCAACCTTTTTTTTCAACAATCTCTGTAATAATAATTACTAGCTTCCGTATCCCCCCAGAGTATTCTAGGCTTCGAATTTAAAACATGCATTCAACCACTTTTGTCTCATTCTATTTGTACATTTTGCATGTTGCATAATCGAATCACTATTACATACATTATACCTTGAATGACTTGCATCTAAGTTTCTAATCTTCTGTATTCAGACAATGATTGAATTTACATAAATTCGATCTATTTACCGTTCTTTTCCAAATCGTCTTGATTTTGCAAGATTTAGCAAAAGATGAGAAATTAATTATGTATACCTTTAAAAACTTTTGCGTACACCTAGAACTACCACTCTAATTATGCATTGAATTTTCGACCAGGTACATTGCATGTACAGTATATTGTAGTTATTGCACAAAACGTTAATAATATCAGGATTGTCACTTGCGATTCGAATTGGACAGTTAAAGACTTTGCTAAGTATATATACATATACCAAAAAATATGTATAACTGCCACGAGTTTCTTTGAACACGAACTGCTATAAAATAACGTAACGCGTGACTTAAAATATTACTTTACACTTCTGTCCTGCGATGAACAAATAATAGTTGAAAGAATTAATTAAATATGGTAAAGAATATGAGAATTGAATTAAATAACAAAAAAAATAATAATAATGGAGTATCTCAAGTCAGTAATATCTATATTTAAATTATCTTACCCCCCCCCAACGATGCTGAAATAATATTAATGCTATGACACTCCGTTTGAACTGCCAGCTGATTTTTCTGGTAAACATTTTGTTATCGTTGGCTCAATCAATTTCCAGACTTCCGTAAGCTGTAAGGAAATATTTTCACCATAATTAAAACTGTCCATAGTTTGTTTCAGCCGTCAATATAATTAAGCAAATAACTCGCGACGCGTTTAAAACGCGTAATTAGGTAACATCTTACCTATTTCCATAGTAAATTATCCTCTGAGTGAACGCACAAGAAAATTATCAGTGTTACATTTGTGGCTTATTGCAATCTTATTCAGTTACCAAACACGGTCATCCAGGGATTAGCATTCACAAAAAGTCAGATCAACTTACTTCGGAATGTCCGCGTATCTGCACGCTTACGAGACTCTGTAGAACTGTGGCAAGAATTTCCAAGTGGGCGTGAACCAGCTGCGTTTCCATGTGTAAACAGTGAAGTGAGAAGGCGTTTCTCAACTCGACATTTGCAATCACAGTTTCTTGAGCCACCATTTTATTTTCCAGATGTTCGACCGTGTCAGCCTGAAATTATTCAGAATCGTACATAAATTGTTGTAGTAGTTGGAACGGCAGTGTCTTCAGCAGTCGAAACAGAAAACTCAAACTTCTTACATCTGTTCCACGAATAACGCCCTGCATTTGTCGCTTCTTCAGAGACAGCATAGTCGACAGGGCTCTCTGGTGATCCGCACTGACTCCTCGCTCGTGTCGCTCGCACAAAACTCTATGCGCAATCAAAATATCAAGGAGCAAATTGAGCCTCTCGCAGACCATGCTTTCCTCAATCACAGCCTGCTGTAACGCTCTGGTAGAAAGTAGACTGAACTCTCTGAAAATAATGGGCCATCGTTGAACCGTTTTTCTCGAAGTTAAAATGGTGGATAATTATTTTTGCCAATGCTTTTGACTCTCTCACTTTGAAATGACGTGGAATCCTTTCTTCATATCGTTCCAAATCGTTGATCCACCCGTCGCCCAGGCACTTGTGCCGTGAGGTTCGTTGGCCAAGTTGTTGAGTTGTGTTCCAAGCTCGGCCATATCCACGGCATATCCGTGAGACCTGATCGCCAAACAGTCGGCAATGTTCTTTAGTCTCGATATCCCCGACAATATGACGCGTATCTGATCTCTGCTATTTGCAAATTCTGTAAGCGTCTCAGGGGGTACGAGTTCTTTGGCTTGACTGGACAATTCCGAGGTCGCAAACTCATCCGGAACCCGCCTAAACACCTCACGAATCTTATGCTGAGTCTCTTCCCCGGTAAATGTGAAGAAAAATTGGACTATCGGGTCCTTGCTCACCGATGGGTGGCGCGCTATTAACGTCAAGAATCTCAGTAACGAACGTCTCCGTTCTTCGAGGAATTGAGAATCGGCTGAAATACAAATGGACTTAGACTAACATTACATCTCAAGGAGAGTGCCTCCATGATTGTATTAGCTCTCTCTTTCTCTCTCACCTCCGACTATTTTCTTTGGTGGAAGCTTGGGTATCAGCCTGTAAGGAAACCGTGCTAGCAGAAGTTCGTGCAGGGAAACAAAGTCGTTGTAACGTCTGTAGACGACAGAATTGAACCTCTGTAAATGGTAGAGCAAGAAAACATAATAAAGCCACTGAGAAGTGTACGCATTACAACTTTAGAATGAAAACATCGCGCCAGCTAATTTTATTTAGTATCGTACCTTACTTGTCACTTGATATTCGACGTGCTTAAGGAATATCCCCTTCTTCTCGGGTACCAAATTCACTTCAATAGTATCTAGATTGCATATGTCAGTGTAGGTGAGATTCAGTTTAGACGGGTTTGATCCCTTGTGCATCCTTTGAGCCAAGAGAACAACTTCGGTCAGATCTCCGAGAACAGGTACCGGCAATTCTATTTTAAAATTGAAACAGATGTGTCAATGTTTTCTTCTTTTACAAACTCGAGGAGGCTCTCTGTGTCTCCTAAATTGCTTCATATGAGTTTTTGTTAAACAATCATTGCTGACCACTGAAGGGAAGGACTTCGAGAACATTTCCGTTGTCTCAAGTTCATACAGATAAGAGAAAATTTATCACCAGGAAACGGGAAAGGCAAACAAAATTTCAACCAGACCTTGAGATTCAGATATTTCCAAGAGCTTATCACTCGGCTGTTTACCCTGTTGAGCGAAAGCTACCAATGCCAAACCTTTGTAGAGGCCACTTCTTGTTAAATACCCAGTTTTGCTATCCACGAGCTCCCAAATCTGTGAAAAATACCAAATTAACGACACATTAAGGGGGATATTTGTTTAAAATTTTTATCTTTATACTTTTTTGTCTGCATGCCCATCGATACATTGATGATAGATCAATCCTGACAGTTGCGACACATTACGTATTAGACATTTCGTTCGATGTCATCTGGTCAAAATATATCAAAGTGTGTAATTTCAGGAGTAATTGTGGCGCGATGAAACAAAATCGCACTGTAATAAAGTTTGAGATAATTTGCAAATTTGTGGATCAAGGCAATCTATTCCAATAAACTTGAATTCTATCCCCGTTTCAAAGATGTTACGATGAGTGGTAAACGAGGTACTTAAACTCATTAACACCAAATTACCAAATTAGAAGTAGAGCAGATAGACAGAACAAAAATGTTAGAAAATTACCGTATGATATATTTTGCGCTGAACGAAAACAGTGATGATAACTAGACTAATATAACAGAAGCAGGAAAAATAAAGGGAAGACCGAGAGTGATAAACTTTTGAATCGATTTTAAGTTTATTAAACTGGATTTACCGGATAGAACAAGCCCGAGCCTGAAGCAACAGGTGATGTACTGCTGTTGACTATTGGTGTCAACATACATTATATGTAATAATAATTTATGAGGGGCATGACAGATACGTTGACCTTATTGTTACTGACACCAAGTACCAGTTACTCGGGGCATCGACAAATTTTTCTTTTGAGGGGATCTCTTTTTATCGTTGGCATTGGGAAGAGAGGCAGAGGAAAAAGACTAGACCAAGCTAAGAACAGGAATGATTGATGGATGGATAGATAGAGAAGGAAGGGAAAAGAAGAAGCAATTTACTATTTTCTACTGCTCGCAACGATGTTAGGTATCAGCAGTAAAACAAGGAGCTCTGTTATCCTGTCTTGTTGCTCATTCTCAAGCCATGTTAAGCATGATCTTCAAATATTTTTTTAGAAAAAAACGAATTTATCAAATCATTATATCTAATTACACAATCAGTTTTAGTGATCGCGAGACTATATATATATGATTAAAGAATGAAGATACTTAACGGACTCTTGTGTTTACCAAGGATGATTATTTTGGTACGATGGCCAAACACTTTCCTCGTTGGTTTATTTGTGGAATAACTGGTTTTGAAATACATTCACACGAGTATGTGTGTTCAAGGAATTCACGAGTTTCAGATCATTTTTCCTTTAACATCATTGTAATACAGCAAACAATTATACGCAAAATATTTTTCTTATGAGATAAAAATATGTTTTACACATGTCAATAGTCTTTATAATTAATTATAATACGTTGGACCAGATTCTGAGCTTGCAAAAAGGAGTGGTGAAAAATTAATTTTCAGAATATATATTTTTTTCTCCTTCTACAGTCTACATCTTTCATCTAATTAATGGAGAACAAGAAAATGTGATTAGGGATGTAAAGGGTATGCTTTTTGGTTGGCTTTGTGGCTTTCTTCAACGGCAATAATATTGTTCTGTTCAAACATTTATCCACATATACTATACAGCAGCATTAAAATCGTTCGTGGCAGATTAATATTCAGATTAATAACAAAACGGCTCTGTTTGCAGGAACGAGAAAAATGTTATCTAATTACGATAATACGGATTGTTGAACAACGATAATACATATATTAACAAAAATAACAAGAAAAATTACTTGCGATAGTATTAAAGCGAGAAAGAGAGCAATGTGTAACAAGGGGCGTCAAACGACCATTATCAACAACTGGAATGTTACACAGCGATAACGCCACTCCGCCATGTGATAATACTACCAGTGATGCTCTCTTTAGTACCATGATAAGCTTAGATAGCTAGGAATAATGCTAAATAAGAAGTAGACGAAGAGCATTATTCAATAATTTTCTGTTACACTATTCTCATTTTCAATCAATTATCCGTCATCATCGTCATCCCACCTTTTATTATCATCTATTTCTGTAATGGTCCACTCGATTTTTCTTTCGCTCATTCTTAGTTTCCTCAAAAATCATACATGCAGTCTGCATCGTTATCTATATATCAAAGTACCCGTTTTTATGACGGTCGAGTAAGTCTAGAAGTTAAAAGTAGTATTTTCTGTACTCCGCGCATGCGTACTCACGAAAAGACCTGACATCACGCTACCCTAACCTCAATTTCGTGCTTCGTGAAAAAACGCGTAACATGCTCATGTCATGTAAAGAATCTCTCGAAAGCGAAAAGCCTCGCGTATTTGCAATATTCGTCTTCAGCCCGAAAAGACCGAGTTTGCCTCCTCATTACACAATATACTATATCTTGCGTTGTTCCTTCAGTAAATAAAAAAAATAATTATAAAACTGCTGTGATAAGAAACAAAAGGTAATTAAAATGTCATCAGTCCATACGCAAGCCACGTGAAATTGATCGGTGACAGCGCGCGCTGCATGCGTGGAAAGGGGGGGACGTGGAGGGATTACAGCTATGACGGACTTGGCTCGTGACGATGACGAACGAACGACGAACGGTACTTTTGAAAATTTTTAGCTCGTAGATGCGTGTACGAACAGAAGTAGGCTTTTAACGAGGACGTGTACGGACGAAACTTGTCAACGAACCTGGCTGAGTATAGAGCTGCTGAGTTGAGATTTAACGAGTAGCGACTTGAACACTTCCCTCTCGACGTTTCCTCCGGACGGTGAACACTTTTCGTAAACTTCTCTATAGAACGCCGGTATAGAACCTACAAATTACGGTGAATGAAGAAAACGGCATCTGCAGAATAAATTAATCTAGAAAGACCGATGATTCGACGAGAAAAAGTAAGATAGTTGTGAATTTTTTCAACTTGTTTATCTCACATAGAAACAAACAGATCGACGCTCATTGTTAGTTATATATACATAATTTTTGTTTACGAAAATTTCCTCGCAATCGATATACGCTTATTCAATTTTCATACGATAAAGTTATATGTTATTCGATCGTTGTTTCGTTTTTCAAATTAACGATTGATTCTCCGTGTTTGCATTTTGTTTTGTTTTACCGAACGATAGATCGGTGGAAGCCATTTTGGATAACTTCTAGATCATCCGGGATCTTGGTGTGAGTGTGTGAGAAATTTGCGTGCGTAGAGACGCAATCTTCCCCCTCTCGCTCTCTCTCTCTCTCTATCTTTCTCTCAATGTCTCAATGGTAAACAATGACGTCGATGATCGGAGATGATCGTCTCTGGGTCGCACTCGACTCGACGTTCGTAGTAAAGCGTAACTTGGAATGAATTCAAAACCCCCATTTGAAGAGGAATTAGAACGAGTTGCGCGGCAGCTTGTCGGCTAACGTATGCGAACGTATGCCAGTGCAATTCGGTCTCGCGACGTCGTCGTTTACGCGTACCGCTGTACTGGTTACGTTCTCGAATAACAATCGTCGTAATTCGTGCCTTCGGATCGACGAGAGTCACACGCAACACGCGCCATTGCTCATGCCCCCTACGCCTGGCTGGCAGCGGCGAACTGACACCGACTGACACGGACTACGTCGACTGCTCTGCGGGCTGACGATGCTTACGGACTTTCAGCTCTAGGCTGCTCCCGGAACGAGTGGTTCGGAGAGGCGAGTCCGACGCTTCCTCACATTTCTCTTTTACTTCTCGCTACGCCCCTAGGAAAAAAAAAAAAAACACTCGCAATATTGTATACCTTGCCACTTGATTTAATGCTCGCTCAGGTATACGCGTTGGAGAAAACAGGAGAGTGTTATTTTTATTAATTAATGTAATCGAATCATCGCCGAAATTCAGTGAAGTGACAATTTTTTTAAATTTCTTGTATAGCAGAGCGAAGCCTGACCCTATTTACGAGGAGCAGATTTTTGGGACTAATCATTGAGGTGTTCGGACAATAAATTCATGTCGATAAACGATCTATGTTTATACTTCTTACCGACAGTAGATTACACCGCTGATGCAAAAAGCGGACACATTGCCGACATGCTTTCGTCATCAATAACTAGATTTAAAAATAACGTCAGAGGGCGCGACAGCGGCGATGCCGCGCTACCTTCGCCCCTAATAGTATGGGGGTGAAAATATGGTCATACAGTCCTTGTGAATCAATAAAAACAGCATAGTTCGAACGATTAAATGGATGATGACTACTGTGTTGAATGAGAAAAAACATATATCTACACGCTTTGAGTCTGTGTAAGTATGATAGTTGGACGCTTGCGGGAAAAAATGTGCAATTTCTGCAGCTTGCCAGCATTCGAAATGGACAAAACTATGTTTGTACAGTAATAAAGGCCGTTTTTTTTTTTTTTGTTTTTGTTTGGAATCGAAATTGGAACCAGTTTTCTTTCCAAGCAAATCTTATGTGCCAATGACTAGAGACGCAAGTACGCATGGACAAAAGTCAAGTACGCGATATGTTGATCATAGACATGTGAAATTTCCACATAAAAAAATGCTTGCTTCAGTTTTGATGATGCCAAAAAAATAGTGAGCCACTGGGAAGTCGTTTGATGAACATCGTAATCTAAATCATTACAGGCTGATAGGTTCGCATATTGCACGTGGTACAACGCAATTCCACGTAAAACGCGTACGTACAACGTATATACGTAGACATGATTGTGAAATAAATCTGCGGAAATGTAATTATTAAAGAAATGCTGCTGCGAATTGATCGAGATTGAAGAAAAACAAGCACGTGCACGTGTAGAGTATTTACGTAGGCATCAATGCCACATTCCATGCATCGCGTCGTAGCCGAGGTGCAAATACGCGCCACAAACGCATGGTCTATACCTACGTTGTTTCAACCTGCCATGCCGGTCCGATACCCAGATATGGTGCTATTGTACCGTCCTTGGTTAGAAGGATGCGGAGTTGATAAATGTGTATTACTGTGAGCTAGCTCAGGGTTAACAACTGCCAATTTCGATACCCATAGTTGATGCCACTGCTGCTGCTGCGCGATCAAGTCAAGTTTCCATGTACCTGTATACATCACGTATACTAAGCGTATTATTTATTTTTTTTTTTTTACCTCTTGAACGCACCACGTGTAATTATATTCCGAAAGCAATCTAGGTGAATGTCACAGCCGCAATCGTTGTCTCTTATGTATTAACATACGTACAAGTATGCCTTATACCTGCCTGTACAGGTGGACGCCAATTAATCAATGGAAAACGAAAAATAGTGAAATGTAAAATAGTAACCGATGTGTGTCAATCCTTTGTACTAGCGGTAAAGATCGGAGGAAGAAAAAGACGAAAAACAATCTCATGACCGGATTACAGTTCACAAGCTACCATTGTTCTTATGATAATAGGATATTATTTTTAATTTTATGCATGATGTACTGAATATACAAAAACGCGCTGTGTTTACCTGCATGCATGACGCGGTGAATCCCGATTGATATTTAATTATAACGCATATCTCATGCATGTGTATAGTAATCAGATATAGGCAGATAAACCGCCTGTGTACACAGATTGCGTAATCGAAAAAAGAAGGCTTACACCGTACATATTTTTACTTTATTCATCTTTCCCTCCTATTAACAAAACGATTTTTCCTTAATTGAATAATTCTACAATCCGTTCGAAATTTTCGATCCTCTCGTCAATGGTTACATGTCACTATACTCCGCTTTTTCGTGACAGAGTTATCAATTCAGCGTATATTATACCTACCCACGCCATAATAACAAGCGTAAGGAATTAAATACGCGTCCAACAATTATCGTACCTAGCTACATATGTGAACGCCGTCTTCAGGGTGTAAGCATAGTGTAAAATTCTCGGAATTTCCTCGATAATAGAGCATTGATTACCCCGAATTTTCGCACGCATGTCCAAGTTAGTGGGCACACGGAGTTTAACGGTGAGTCATGGCAGGTTCTCGTTTGATACCGACCGACAATCGACTTCCCCCCCCGCCGACCAAACTTCACCCACGCGATCCCACCAGGCTACGTATACTTAGCCATGTGCATGAGTCACCGGAAATACTCGGAAGCGCTCTAGTCTTCCTCTTCTTATTTCTCCACTTCCACCTCGTTCGTTCTCGATCTCGTTTAAAGTTTCATTTCATCGTGACGTCACGGGAGTCTCCGCGGCTATCCCAAAGCTCCCTTCTTCTCCTGATCCGCCACCTCACTTCTCTCCGGTTACATGAATATCGCATACGAACGTTCGTATTGTCTAGGTATAATCTTTATCCGCCGTCTAGTGAGGACTTTGGGTTACGGAATAATCTCTAAGTCTAAGTTCCAACGACAGAGATTACGCGGAATTCTAATTTCGACGAGAGAAAAGTCATAATGCTTGTAATATACTTTTTTTTTTTTTTAATTTTCACAGCCGCAGTCACAGCTTTCAATGTCTAATAACGTACGTAATAGGTACGCACGTCGCATGGTTAAGATATGATAAAAACTTGAAAACGAAACACTGATCTTCCTACTCTGCCCCCCCCCCCCTTCCGATCGGCCTCTATACACGCATTTCAAGAACAAAAGTGCATAAATAAGAAACGTACTCCTTGGTTCGCAGAATATATGTTTATCTGCTTTCTCTCATTTCTCGGCAGCCCTAATAGTTCAACGAATTATATATGGGTAGGCGGAGCGAATTAAATATTGACGAAAAAAGAAAAAAGCGTAATAAAATAATCGTCGTAGCAGCAGGGCGGGTGGGTGTGGGGGGGCCCTAGTTGTCGCGTTACGCTACTGCCTCGGCTGGTTCCACGGCGGCGATGACGTCACTCGATAACGGTGGCCCCTGATTGGCGGACACGGGTTGTATCCGGACGGGAATAACGAATGACATCATTCGGCTCACGCCTCTCCCCTCCTTCCCCCTTCGTCCTCCAGTGCTTCGGGCCAAGGTATTCCCCCGCGGGGTGAGTCATCCTCCTCGCTCGCTCGCGTTAACACGAACAACTCGTCGAAGAAGAATACGAGAACGTCGAGAACTCGAATTACTCAGAGTTAAGGCCTCGCGCTCGCGCATTAAGAGAAACAACCACGAGGCGATCGACGAATAGATAACCGTTACGTCGTTGTTTCTTATTTCGTGAGTTAATATTACACGTGAACTAAATAGAGGACTGGCAGTTTTCTCTACGATAATTGTAAATACGGAGAACTTTACTGGCGTGAAGCAGCGGTGAGACGCCCAACTTGTTTTTCTCTTTTGTGATTTCTTAACCGTTCGATGTATGTAATACATATCGTGAAAAATAGAGGGAAATTATCAAACTGAAGTTAGTTTCGGAACGTCCCGATTTATTGTGCTGGGTTTTCACCGCCGAACATTCATTTGTTTCGAAAATACGAAAAAGACGACGACTTATCTCCGTTTCAGAATCGCATCTGCATCTTTCGTTTATCCACTGGATTATATCAACTTCGGATATAAAAACCCTTCAACACCATGAAGCTGGACGTCAGTGACGCGCTTTACGACAGCTCGTCGAGCGTTTCCACGGACAGCGGTGCCTCGCAGAGTTCTCGTGTCAGCAGCCATGATTTTCTATCAAGTATCGCCAACAACTCCTCGGCGACATTGCCGTCGAACAACGTGAGTACAAAAAAAAAAGTAAAGAAATTAAATTAAAAAACTGCGATCGTCGTTCGCGCAAGTCGCTCATGCTCCTCGCTTTCACCGGCGTAAAATCGTCCTCATCGTCTTCGACGTTCACACAGGGTATCCTAACCTGTCCTGATCTTAACTCTAAACACCCGCAGCCTTCGCATTTTTTCTCCTAACCGTTAATCCTAAGCCGCGTTATTGCAGCATACTTCGGATTGACGCAATCGTCGAGCGACGGCTCCCCTTTCTTTCAAGCGACTGAAGTCAGTAACGAACATAGAGGGGAAAAATCGCTATTTTTCATTTTTTGTAGCGACTGAAGTAACCAAGTTTTGCCGATATGTGTATATGTATTTCCCTATTATGATTTACTGCATATCTGACATTCCTGAAACTGCTAAAGTTACGATTCTATCCGGAAAGTTAATCATTACAATAATGTTACCAACTTCAGCTTCATTTCCTTTCGTCGTCCTCCTCCTCCTCCTCCTCGTCCGTTTTCCCTGCAGCGTTCCGTCGCCGTTTATTGGTCGCGGCTCTATGTCGTTTCTTTATCGAGATTGTCGGAGGGAGATAGTGAGATAGCGAGAGTGACTTGCAACATTTTCCTCACCAGCGGTTGTCTTTCAAATTGCATATATGTATATATCCCGTTGTTGTACTTACCGTAGAATGGAATGGAATGGAATGTAATCGCAGTTTCGTATTCTTGCGTAATCGAGGACCGACGGAACGATCACTTTATGCTTACTTATCCGCGTCCGTACTATCGAAGGAACACGTCGATGCGTGTATCTAATCGCTTCACCTGGTGTTAATTATTTCCCGAAATAGTCACGCGTGCGTGGACCTGCTAACGTGGTTTATAAATAAAAATTTTAACGACTCCAACTTGTTCCACGTTAATCATTTCAGTCGCGCAATTCAGTCATGAAAATGCATGAAAATTCAGCATTTTGCACGGAATATAAAAAGAAATGTGACAAATAAAAAAAGGGTGTCGCTATAGTGGCTTCTGCGACTGAAAGAGTTACGAACCTCTCATTGATCAGGGTTGAGATTTTGTAAATTCACTTTTCACAGTGCCCAGCCATCCAAGAATTCTCATTGTTGGTTGACTAAACTTTGCAAACTAATCAGAATGCTTGGGGACGGTGGGAAATGTGAAAAGTGAAATTACAGAATCTCAACCCCGATGGAAACCGACATCGTCGCCGTTCGTTCGTCCGTCGCTGGTCGCCGAGAAGAACTTATAAATATAGACGTACGCGTTGAACGCTGTCATCGACCATATTAACTAACCCGAATAATAATTTCATTCGGTGGTTAAATACCGAAAATTAGCACCGTTGAATCAACGTCGTAGTTTCTCGTAACGCGTAGGTGGAGGTGCTTTTGGAGGAAGGAAACGAAAAACATGTAACTAGAACGGTTAAAAACACCACGAGATACGCGTGTATGTATAACATAAACTTCAATGCGTTTCTCTTCATACTTTTAGGTTTCCTTGCCGTTTCAAAGAAGAACACCTCACATAATTCGTTTCGTTATAATATGTGCCTATACTCTTGTCATATCGTCGTTTTATTGTTTTTCTTTCGTACAAAAATAGATTTTTGTACATACACACATTTTACACGCTTACCTTTGTTTAATGAGGTGTGTATAATCGCCTACCTCGTGTTGTAGGTGTAGGTACATGCGTTCAGAACGGTGTAGCTAGTTAGTTGGTACTTGAAACAACAACAACAACAGCAGCTGCTATACCACACAGAACAGCAGCAGGTAGCAGGCAATTGCTGGATCGATAGAATTACAATATACGTAGTACAAAGTAATATTTTACTCCATTTTCGTCAGGTTTTTTCAATTTTCGACACTGCAAAATTAGCTGCAGGCTGAAGTTAACCAACGTTAACGTAACGAAATATCAGGAAAAAACCATTATTAGACAATTTACGAATGACTTTCAAGAGGTCGGCTTTTCAGAATTTCAGGATGTTTTTTTTTTTTCATTAAGATTTACCGGTTATTAGACAATCCTGAAAAAGGTGCGAATTAAAGATTTTTCCTAAACATGCATTATTACAGTAACGTTATTAACGTCGATACTGGTGATTTTATTAATTCACTAAATCATTATTCTCCTGACTATAATTCTCTTCTCATTAATTTTGTTCGCTGCCATTAATGTGTAAAGAAAATTTTACTATTGATATACTATGCAACACGCGCCGTCATGTATGTATATGTATATTAAACCTGACTCAGGGGAAGTCCGTTTATTTTCGCTTAACAGCAGGCGGACAGGAAATTTATTTACTCATCATTGCAACGTGGGTATAGGTATAGATACACGTATGTATTACAAGCATTACTTTTTCGGCGTACACCGTGCACCGGGAATACGGATATATAAAATAAACAAGCGATATATATACATATATACAATTCGTCCGTCATCGGAGATGTATATATAATGCAGGTATGACGTCTGTGTATTTACGTATTTATTTATTTATTCGTCTGGAAGTACCGTTACCACTTATACCGCTTCTATTAAACAACTACGTTTCCCTAACACCGCTTATAATGTATATTTATTATACATATATTACATATACATAGCGTATGAATCATTCGGCACGCACTTTCGGTAGCGTACAACACCGTACGCAAGAAAAAAAAACACGTAACTTAAAGTGTAACCATAATGACGCCGCTACTACTCCATTATATGCGTGTGTAATATTATATTGCACATCTTTTTCTATTTATTTGGCGAGTAAGATTGACGAAGGGGTTTCCCCGTTCCGTTTCGTTCTTTTACTACCCTCGCGGGATTCGAAATAGAACGTTATTCACGGTGCGTACATGGATTATACCTATGTAGTAAACGAGGCAAAGAACTGTACGGTTTTAACCTCGGTTTATAACTACGTATTCCACCTCTTCGGCCTTTGTTCATCCTGCGATAATAATCTCTCTGTTGTTGTAACAAATAAATTAATACTAATTTCAACACCCGGGGTAAAAATAATTATCGTTTTATTATTCTCCGAAGGTTTTAATATTCATTCCCGTTAAGCGGGCAGTCCTAGATATTATTTTATTGCACCAATTGATTGTCCTTTCTATTATTTATTGTCGGGTACAGTGTATAGGTTGGTAGATTTAATTACGAGAGTAGAAGAAAGAATGATTGACCAATCGACATCGACGACGATAATCTCAGCCGGCGAATAAACAAATAAATTAATTCGCGAACATTTTAAGTGTGCTGCGCTTTTCATGCGCGGGAATAAAATCATATATATGTGTATGTATGTTCGTACCCAAGAATACGTGTGATCAAGAAAGTGCGTAGTGAATCATGTCAGTCGTCGAGACTGACTCTTGTACACGCTGCACGTGTTCTCTTCGTACATTATATGTAGCTTCAAAAGCTCTTTGTTCGATCTTATACTGCCACGATAGAGAACAATGACGAGTAGAGTGAGACTAGCCGTAAGGGAGACTTGATTTTACAACGCGGCCACGACGACAATTTCACGCCGATTTTATACGGTGTATGACAACAATCACCGTCAGCAGGATATAACGGAAATCACTTTGTTTATTATAAGTTTACTGCAGGGTGTGCGAAGTTTGTTTTTTTATTGAACCATCGTAGTAGGAATATTTAGAGCTCGCTACCATTATTGTATTATTATTTATTTACCTTTATTTATACACTTTACGGACTTGTATATTTATATATTGGTTTAATTTTTTTTGTATCGTGGTCCAATTCCGCGAGTGGCTGTTCTCGTCTTTTATCCGAAGGATTAATCGTCTCGGAGAAATTTGGATAGCAATTTTTGTCACCGAAATAAAGAGTATAGCATCACCTTAATGTCCCTGTTTAGTTTTCAGTATTCATTTTTGCGAACAATGATTAATTCGAGCACGATACGAAGAAAACGAACTAATAATAAGTCCGTAAGGTGTAGACATGAACATGAATAAAAAATATTACAATAATTGGTAGCAACCTCTAAATATTTTTCCAACTCCAGGTATTACAATTTTTTTTTTTCCTCTTGTCTCAATGTCAGTATCTGTTACAAATTATTCGAGTGGCACGTTAAAAAAACTTGGTCAAAAAATGAACCGCCCTAACATATAGGTATGTGTAGGTACCATACGTACATACAAGGATTGAACACTGCACAAAGGCTTGTTTTCGAAGCTTTATGTAGTACATGGTGTTATTATAGGCTTGTGAAACGCAATTGGTTACGCACTCGGCAGCTGTCTCTGTTTGTCATTAGCTCGGATTCGTACCGCAAACAGAACCGGAAGTAAATACCGGGGAAGAGTTTCCGAACTACTGTATCAGCAATGACGCGAAGCAAACCGCAACGGTTCAAAGATCGGTTAGCATGATAATGCGTAACGTTGGTAAGTAGGTACTTACGTAATGTGTAATATTGTACAGGAAAAGATAGAGAGGATGATCGTGTATGAAATTTTAAATAATAAAACAATTTTCATTTGTTATTCAGGGAAAATTAAAGTACATACTTGCGTCCTACATTACAAACATTACGGGAAGTGGAATATTGATTTTTTATCTGATATTTCGTTAATGGCAAATTACATTCTCTGTGTATGTTTGTGTGTGTGTGTGTGTTTTGTAAAAATGAGCTTACAACCCCATTCAATACACAATTCTAAAGAAAAATACTCCGACAGATTTTCATTTGATACAAAAATAAAGAAATGGCACGTATCCTACGATATCGAAATAGTAAGTTCGTAGAATTTATGTAATTTCTTTATTTCTGCATCACCATAAAGATGTATTGAAGTGTTTCGATTGAGAATTGTGTATGAGTAGAACGGTGCTGTCAAGCCATTTTTCGCCTTAGAGATACGTGGACTTCGATATTTGGAGATATAAATATGTGTATGTATACGTAGGAACGTCGAAATTGACTAGGGCACCCCCATAAGTGACGAAGCAATTAAGTTGTGAAAAATAAAGTCGATATATATATATTATAGGTTATAAACGGAGAATCCGAGAAACGATCAGTGTTCGAAAGTTCCAACAGGTACCGGGAAATTGTGTCGAAACATTGACGATTTTGGTTATTCCACGGTAAATTTCATTTGCGTAGAATTGTCAACGGGTGGTTGCGATATACGATCGAACCGATATTATACGCTTACTGGACAACGAGTCATATAATGCCTGCTTTAATTATCTATAAGAATAAAAAGTATGTGTAATAACTGATATACGTAGAATCGAGAATCGGTTTTCGCAGAGCATTAACAGCGCGTGCCTCGAAAAGTATTTTTTTTTTTCTTTTGCTTTTTTTTTACCCACCGTCTATCTTCATTTTCCGTTCACAACCGGGACAATTTCGTAAAAAACCGTTTACCGGTCGGACGAGTCGAAACGCTATCAAGATGGCGGATGACGTCATCTCCCGCCAATCCGACGGCACGCGTTTTTAACTCACGCACAGAAGCACGCAGATACGCGGAGAGCGACGGCGCTCAGCTTGAGCAAATTCTAGACACGCGCATGCACACCGAGGTTTGACAATCGCCAAAGGGGGGGGATGACGTGGTTCACCTCCCCCCTCCTCTACTACGTATTCGACGCTCGCTCGTTCCTTGGTCGTGTTCCTACTTCTTCTGGTATATAGAGTTGTTACCGTAACGTTGAACGGCTCATTCGGTTAACCAGAGCCTATCGTTGTTGTTGATAGGAAGCTCGAGAGAATTAGAGCCGAGTGTGTGTCGAGAAGTGTTGACTCCTCTGACGTTGTTAGATATTAAACTCGTACGTCGGTCGTTCGAATCTTCAAACACGTTGGTGAATCATTAACGACTGCCTGTAATATCGGTGCTTGGAAATCATTGTGCTTATTTCATGGAAAAATAGTTGATTGTTACACATACGTACATTATCCGATCGAGCAAGAGTTTATATTCAACATCGCGGAACAAGCAGCATTTACGACAAGAAAGTTTTAAATTGAGGAAAAGGAGAAGAAGGAAGGAAGAAGTCACGTGATATTTCTTTATCGAAATCGATCGGTGGATAGTGGTTGAGAAAACGAAACGATCATATTACAGTGGCGAATGTTATCATCTGCATTTGACACGTTTACGTTTGGACAATAAAATTTCCAAATTGGACCCATTTTCACTGTTATTGTCATTATTATAATATACGTGCAATTACGTGTAAGTAACCGTTGTTACAAATGACGCAACGTGTTCCGAGCGCCGGTTTTTACGACGTTGACACAGCCATCGAGGATCACAACTACACGATGTTTTCGATGTATCCGCCGCCACCTTCTCCGCCTTTGAATTCAAACGGGGCGATTATGTCGAAGACATATTTAAACAGCAGCACATTTGATCACTGGCAATTGACCAAAGAAGAGAAAGCCATGGTGAGCTAATACAGTATCAATTTCTCGCATATTATCGTACGTCCACGCTAACTTGTGTTTTTACTCCGTACGTACTTTTACATATTGTTATTATTGCCCTTTGTTTAACATCGCAGCTATCGTGTCTCCCACTTTTTGGAACGAAGTTCCTTATCGCTCGTTCACCGTAGGGGCTAGGCGGAAAAAAACGACACCAAAAAACCGACACTTTTTGGCTATAGTGCTCGTTTGCTATAGTGCGCGCGATCTCCCTCTCTCTCTCTCTCTCTCTCTATTCCAGCGTGTGCGCGCGCTCTCTCTCTCTGTCTCAGCGCTTGGGGTGGGAGACGGCAGCAGCGGTCTCTCTCACTCACAGCGCACGACTATACTTCGCCCCTCTTTCTCTCTCCTACAGCGTACAACTATACTTTGGGCCGCAGCGCGCTCTCTCACAGCGTACGTCTATACTTTGCCTCTCTTTCTTTTTATATCTTTCAAAAACACATTCGTACGATTTTATTACCATTCCTTCATATATTTGATTTTTCATTTAATTATTCTTCAATTAAACGTTCTTAATTTATTCAATGAGCAGTAATATAGCGTAAGGAACTTCGTTCGTACCGGCTGTCCCATGACAGCTCTCATGTTTTTTTTTTTTTTTCCTCTTCAAAGTTTTCGCGAAAATTTTGAAAGTTTCGATCATTCATAGGTGGCTTACATACGTATCGCGAAACTATACGTTAAACCTACTTACGGTGTCGAGTTTTAGAAATCGTTATACATGCGTCGTCACCTTGACAATGACACAAGTCTAGGTATATCCGTTGTGTTCGGAGTATAGTACCTTTACGTGTAGGCTTCGATTTTTTTGTTTTATCACACATCCAATTTTTCACTATTCTTATTATCTTATTTTTATTGAAGAAACTGAACAGCGAATGTTTTCAAAGTCGATTCTCTTGTACACAGTCACATGAGCGTGTGTAATATTGCGATTGGATGATCAAATCGCGCAATAATTATTATTATTACACTCGTACGTAATCACCTCGAGACGTGTCGTTATCATCGACTCTGATAATAATGACTCGACGCATTTCGTTATTACATACTTACCTACAAACTGACGAGTGTGCGGTTCAGGTATGATGTACAAATTTATATAAATTACACTTATGCATATCGTATCGCGAAAACCGCGTGACTAAAATATAAAACATTATACATATTACAAGTACGATACGATTCGTGTTTCCCGTTTATTATAATTTTCACAATCTCGCGAGGCTTAAATTTCATCTCAATTTCGGTTTTTCAATTTGTTTTTTATTTATTTTTTTTTTTCCGTACACACATGCAGAAATCGGTTTCTTCTTCAATACCACGACGAAGATCATGTTTGAATTGTATTTTTTGATGGGTATAAATTAGTTGCAACGTTGATGATGTAATAAAAGAAAAATAAATAAGAAAAATGTTGAGAAATCTGACCGGAAGTTGGGAGTTGGCTCTTGTTAACCTCCGCCAATTATACAAGTACGTACGTAATATGTACGTGCCTCTGTGTGTGTGAGTTAGGTTGAAATATATTTATTATTACTGTATATAGGTATGTGTACGGAATGATTCGCCGACGACGAGGAATAATAACAGTAGCTGTTTAACATGGCGTAAAATAAATTAATATGTCGTTAAAAATTGCTATCGTTTTGATGAACAATTTGTAATAATAATAAATAATAATACACGGTGACGGTTATAATTTGAATTCGAGAATTTCCTGGTGAAATTTTGACGAACAGAAATTTACGCGTAATATTCAGACGTATCGACGACGAAGGATTAAAAACTGTCTTTCGATTAGATTCTTCTTTTTTTTTTCACGTGCATCATATTATCTTGTGTGTATAATAATTAACGGTATTTGAAACGCTAAGAGATATTTTTTTAAAAAAAGCCTCTTCGTGACACAATTTACTCAGATGTACGTAATCGCAACAATAACGAGAAAAAGAAATTCACGAGATTCAGTTGTACAAATATATAAAAATACATGTTTCAACTCGAGGCGCGAAAAATATTCTAATGCCAACGAAAAAATGTCATTGTCACTCCTATTTCTATTTCTAATATTTACTTTTCTATTTTTCAATGCAATGTATATACATGTGATAAAATATTATTTTTATCATCTCGATTCGTGAATATAAATATCAGCGATATGTATATATAGGTATTATAAATATGACTCATCGATCGATTTATGAATGAAAATGTACACTTACGTCAATTCCCGGTACTCTTTTAACAAATCGTGCTGTCGAGGAGATAATAAGCAACCAGCCGTTAAATTATTATATAGGTAAACATACTTTGGCGGATTTCGCTGTATTACAGACATTATACTGTATACACACTCTTGAAACAGTCTCTGCACTTGAGCGTGAAGCGTTTTATGTTGTACGTATGCAATAATAAGAAGAACCAATGGAATATGCATTAAAAGAGAAAAAGGTTTTTCAGAGAAACGAAAAAATTATATCCGGCAACCGTAGGTCGTCGTGTGATACTGTATATATAATACGAATGAATTCTAGTTAAAGTATGCAAATGTATCACTTATGTTGTATATGAGACGAAGAGAGAGAGAGAGAGAGACGGAATACCGAGAAACGTTAACCAACCACTTTATACTTGTGTGTCTATGTATGCGTATTGGCGCCATTATTTATCACATTTTTCACTCATGTATACCTGGAAACGTTCGCGACAACGGGTCGCCGGTTAGTCGCGGTTATTTAAAATAAAGATTCTCGGATTTGCCCCCTGAACAGAGAATGCTGAGAGAAAACAGATATATATGTACATATACACATACAAATTGGATTGACCGTGCAAAAAAAAAAAAAATACGATATTGCTTATACTCCCAAGCTGAAAAATCTTAATTTAACAGTTAAAAAACGACGATCCTCTAAATTTCAATGCTTTATCGCACTATTAAGGGTTGCCGATAATTAAAAAAAAAAAAATTGTATACACCAATTTGTGGGGTATGTATATATGTATAAATTTTTTTTTTTGTGTATGCAATGTTGAATATTTCATCATGAAAAATTGAAAATGTTTGGGTAAAAAGGATTTACAATCACAGATTTATTTAATTATTTTTTCTGCTGTTTATCCTGCAGGCTGCTTGAGATAGAAAATTTCACGATCACATATAAAAATACGTAATACACATTAATGGCTGTCAATGCAGTCGTGTCGTTTAGTCGAGATATCAGGTTGCATAAGTAGCATATTATCATTGCCACGTAGAGAATTGTGCAGAAAATGAACACACAAACCAGGATCTCGAATTGAATCGGTGAAAGTGAATTTCCTAATTATTTACGTCATTCGAGCAGCACACGTTTACGTATATATACCTATGTATATCCAAAAAAAATCTGTTACAACCGGAACTATACTCTACTATATACAGCATAAATACGACACCAATGCAGGTTACATGATATATTTTATATTTTCGTATTATTATCTGTATACATAGGTATGATAATTGCGTGACCGTAATGAAATCCGTGTACATGCCTACGTTCTTTTTTTTTTTTAATCTTATTTCTCTTTGCCATTGTCAGATTATCGTATTTACTTGCGGAAAACAAAAAGTAGAAGAGAAAAAAAGAAAATCGAAATCCTTATTTATCAGTTGTAGAATCGATAAGAATTCCAGCAAAAATGTTTAGCTAGTTAGGTCAGCTTGAAAGTTAAAAACTGAACGCGAATGTGGGTTGCAATATTTTATATTATATTCATGTACACATATTTTATGGTACTTGTGTACACTGTACATACTTTGACCAATAACTTGGAAGATAAAATCACGACCATCCTTGGTTATTATTTTATACCGACTATCTCATTGTCGAAGCAGCGACCTTCGGAAAACGAAGACGAATGTGACGTCATCGCGTCGTAAGAGCGCGTCATAGTAATTCTTCGTCTCTGATATTTCTCTGTCTCGCTCTCTCCCTCTCTTGCTCTCTCTTCTGCTTCTCGTCTCCCCCCTCATTTATTATACTACAGCACCGGTTTACTATTCTCCTTTTTAAATACAACATTCCTGGCAGCTTCTGTCGCTTTTTGTTTTCTTACTCTCTACACGAAATGAGCTAATATTAATATCGAGCAATATTTTTAATCTATCCGTATATTATGTATATATGCACGTATTATTATTCATCATTTTGGTGTTTAATAATAATCGGGCTATGCGCACATGCAATGTGTTTGTCTTTGAAATGCATCGTTTCGACGTTTGTATGTAGTCATCGTTAATTATTGTCTTTAATAATTTTCAAATTACCGTTATCGACCCTTTGTAATTCGCATCATCTGGTGGAAAACAATCAAACTAATGCAACCAGGCTGACGACAGCTTGCCGTTGACCGTGTTTTTTCGCCTGTCGATAGTAGAAAAGGTACATTATCGATTATGTTTAATCAATTTATGCGAGACACGAATGATTGAAAATTCCGAAAATTACGATTTACCCTCCGTTAAAATTAAGTACTTGGGTTATGTGTTGATAAAATGGCGCCGATGACGACCAGGCTCTCTGACGTCATGAGGACATTTTCCCAATATCCAGATCATTGTTTCAATCGTTAGTGCAGCTTACCTTCTTTTCTTTTCTTTCCGTTTCTTTACTTTCTTCTACGTATATTATAATATGTATGTATACATAATTGCGAAATCGCTCGGAGCGAAGAAGAGAGGCGACGGTGGTTAAAACGACGCCACCCACAGATTCCTGCTCCGTGACGTCATCGTTGAAGCATTTCCGATCTGGTATACACACATACATTGTAGCGTGCATAACTCGGGGTCTATGTACATGGATACACGTGGAAGGTGTATGTATGCACCTACTTGGAAGGTTGAGAACTTGAAAAAGGGACCGGTATCAGTCATCGACGTCGCCGCGACGGCGCGTCGTCCCGAAACATGCCGCATAATGTAGTGTGGTGTATAGATTTAGGCTCGAGGTAACCGTTAACGTAAGGTTAGGTTAGTTAGGTACGCGGTATTGTGGGTAATTGTCTATTCCCGATAGCTCAAACCAAAAACATTGGTGACGCGGTTATTCGTTTTTTATTAATTTTTTTTTAAACTTTAATACACGTTTTATTATTGCACGGGATGTTGCAACAGGTAGAGAGTCGAATACGAACAGGTTATAAACTTATAACGAGGTGTAAGAAACGCGTTTCAATCTAAGGGTTATTCCACTTTCGGTATCGCCTTCGATACTACAGCCTTGAATGTAGGTGAGCGAAATTTCCGGATTTTTCCTTGTTCTTTGCTGTTCCGCCTTTCATTTTTCCAACTTTTTATTGTTTTTTTTTTATTATTGTTGGTGTGATTGTTTCCTCACTTTGTCGCATTAATCGCAACGAATTGTACAAGATTATGCGTTTGTGCTTTAGTATACAATTAATATCGATGGATAAATTTCACAACTGTGTACAAACATTTATTGTGTCTTATGCTCGTTGTAGAACGGAACAAACACCGCGCATTCTGTGACAGGTATACCAAATCGGAATATGAAAAGCCTGTGCAGGTGTCAGGTGTGCATTTCTCTGAATCGTACGCTACGTGCATATGGACATGGACATTGGAGTGTGGATATAGGTGTATATATGCAATGTCTGTTAATCGTTCGGATACAATAGACGTGTCTATACGGTAAAACGGGCAAACAAGCGTGATAAAAGAGCCGACTCATATTATCGATATTGCACGTGACATGGATGACGTATCCTAGTATTTATCAACACTTTGTCGGCTGATTTTCATTTTTTTTCTTTTTTATTACTACTACATCGTATTGTTATATGCTGCTCTAATTGTTACGTGACTTAAGATAGTAACATTACCGTATCGGCACGTTGAGAAAAAAATTGCTACTTTGGATCTGAATAAGTCGAATTGACAACAACTGAGTTTCTTCGTGCTTTATCAACGGATTCCTGAATTTCAGGTAATCCACTAAAGTTGAAAAATAACCGAGTTTTTCCGACGACGCGTCATTACAATAACGTTACAAACTTGATTCTGATTTGTATTGTTCATATTGAACATTCAAGTTGTTTTTTCTCTTTTTATATCGCTCTCAATTCTTGTTCAATCTTGCATGTGTGTTACATCATACTATATTATGTATACATGTTTATTTCGTTTTTTTATTTGATGTAAATTTCTACAACGGAAATGATGAAAGAAGGAAAAGAAAAACTTTGGAATGTTTAATCCGTTTGGCTTAAAGTCACGTCAGTTTATTATACATTGTATGCAGAACGGCCTTGAAACTGATCCACCACCACCACCACCACCATCGCGCGGTGATGCAGATATCGTGCTGCCGATTTCACCGAACGGTAAATCTTTTCGAAGAACGAGCCGATGAGCGATGGAGAGTTTTTGGCGATCGTAGCTCGGGCGAGGCTTGGTAACGTCCTTGTCGCCACTTTCGTACATGCACGCATACACGCATGAACCCAACCATTCCTAGCACAACCTCGTTATTATACTGTTGCGCGGTGCTTGTTCGAACCTGCAAGCAACGCCACCGACACGTACTTCCTAATTAAATATTCATAGAATAACAGTGGCACATGCATATATGCATCATTGTGGTAAAAGTTGTACATACCGAGTTCCAAAAAATAATTCCACTAAAGTTGGATGGAACAAATTTAAAAATTTTTTTTGGCGGGTATATTTAAGCCTCGTGCATTGATTAATTTATTTATATATCTAGGTTGAGTTAGAATCCTTGGTTACGGCTATGTTGCACGGTATAATAATCGTGTCACATACGGTCCGCGTCCGTTCACCTTCCTTTGTCGTTACGATAGGATTGTAACGACGACGACGAAGGTATGAGAGACACTCCGTGTGGTGTACAAGTCGCTTTTCCGTACTTCTTTGTAGTCAACCACTTCTGTATCGGTCCTCGTCATCCTCACCGTCGTCGTCGTCGTCTTGTTTTATTTAATTATTTTTTTTTATTTCTACCACATCTAGTTGGAACTTGAGCTATATCATGAAACGGTCGCGCCTGCACAGCGTTGTTACAATCGTGTTTTTAATACAGGGTAGTCACACATCTGGAAAATATGGAAAACATGGAAATGTTAAGGAATTTGAATGGGGTCGTGGAAAATCTGGAATTGTGCGGAGATTTTTGATTCGGTTATGAAAAAAATTGACAATATTAGTTGTCTGTCATGGTAATTAGAAATGATTTTTTGACGCAGGAAAAGTTTACTTTTTGCTCGTAGAGGAAACGAATTGGCTTAAACCGACTTTTGAGGTGCATTAAATTTTTCTTCAATTCGAATTGGTATTTGAATCGAATATAAAGAGTTAATGAGCCAAACGATTTAAGTTTGTATCAACTTACCAGAACTGGTAAAATATCAGGGAAAACCTGGAAATGTTGTCGTGGAATTTTTCGGTTGTCCAAAAATTTTTGGCCACCCTGTAATATGCTGGAAAGAGAAATTATCGCTGGAGAAGAGAATAAGAGGATCTTGTTTGTTCGTCTTATATACTTGAAGGAAGTCTTTGTTCTTTGTTTGAGGGGTTGCAGACGTCTTGAAACACCCTTTTTTTCGGAACGAGGACCACCACTTTACCTTATCCGGTACTCTCGGTGTTTCTTTTTCTTTTATTTTGCTCCAGCGTATATTATACGCTTTGATATTATAATGCGTAGGTATATCGGGTGTCTTGGCATTGTAGATCGTACCAAATACGACCGTCGTGACGACGTTGATCCAGTCCCTAGTCGAACCGAGTTAGGTACGAGGTACGCTGAAATATACCTACACGTTGTTGTTGAACAATGGAGAGAGTAGCACATTTAATTGAATCAAATAATTTTTTTTTTATACAAGTATTACTGATATACACGATTTTCTCCACGAATTTTCCATTCATTTATGCTTGCAGTATCGATATCCATATTCATCGGATACGGTTTCACGAATTTATGATTTATAAGTAGCGACTTAATTTGTGTTGACGAGGATGAAGTTAGCAACGTTACTGTAACTATGCGTGTTGGGAACAATCGTTACTTCACACCTTCAGGAGTATGTGAAATTTAGTAAACCGTGATAAAGAAAATATACCCTTATTTTGAAAAGCCAACTTCTTTGAAGTCATTCTAACATTGTGCAATAACGGTTTTTTACCACCTTGATGTTGCGTCGTTACGTCAACGTTGCTAACATCAGACTTATGTGTGTGACGCAATACGTGAACTCGATTGTGAAATCATGCGCAATTTAAATTTGAGGGAATTGATGGAAACAGTCTACTTAAAAGCACGTACATCACCTCGGGAATGCAATTTCTTTTATTTATTTTTTTCTTCGCCTTTCTCTTTCGAAGTTTAAATACTTCACTTCAAGTCTCTCTTTCTCCTATCGCGAAAACTGCAAGATGCCTAACAAATGTAACAGTCTTATGCGATGGCCTTTGCACGTGTATTTTTCTTTGGACTTCACTTTCTTTATCCAAGGTCATCGGTTTATTTTCTTTCACAACTTTTTGCCCGGACGTGGAAAACTTTTTCTTCTTCTTTCGTTATCTGTATAATATTTAAAAACTAATTATTTAAAATTTAGCACAATAATTTACAAATGAATCTGGACAAAGCGTTGGCAGAACGGTCTAGAATTCCTTTACGATGATGACGGTGGTTTCACTGTCGCCCGGGCGACGTTCGAAGTTTGAATTTCCCGGTAACTCGGTGTTCCAGGATGACCGTTAAAAGGCGCGTGCGCGTTTCTCTGTGTGCGGCACCTATCGACCAATAACGACACGACGACACGCCTGAGTCACGACGAAGCGGCGAATCGTTTGCATTTGTTCTTTTCTGGCGACCTGAGCTTCGGGTGCTCGGGAAGGGGGGGGGGGGGGGGATATGAGTAAAGAAGAAAGCGGGCTTCCCCTGAAATTCGTGTTCTATCGAACGCGTAGTTTATGGGCATAGTATATGTATGTATACGGATAGATAAGCAGCGCTGTAGTCACATTAATGCCTATACTGTACCATGGGATGATAGCGCGATGACAGAAACCTCGAGTAGGCAACCCACCGACTGAGAAATCTGTGAGAGCGAGAGGAATAGAGAGAGAGAGAGAGAGAGAGAGATACCGTGAAACTCCGTGAGTCTTGTGACTTACTGTCAGTGTCACTAGAGTCACGGCGGCGCGAGGTTCTTCTCTCGATTTTCTCTTTTTTACTACCTTCGGCATATCGTTGCGCAGGTACATACAGGCGTCGTCGGATGATACACGTTGCAGTTTTGTCAGCAATAACAAAAAAACGGGGGACAATAAAAGAAAAAAAAATTGGACCAGATTTTAATGTGTGAAGAAAAAAAAAGATGGAATTTTTGATTTTTTATTTCGGTTCAATCACGTACGATTAGGAGGAAAACAAAATTTGTAGCAATTTTTTTTTTTTTTTTAACCCATCGTACCGTTTTTCTTATTCCTGAACTTTTTACAATTAATCGGTGGTGGTGTCGTGTGACCGCTCGGTTAGTGAGTGAATTTGTCTTTGCAATTTGACAAAATCTATTTTTTATAACATCACTTGACGCGTATGATAATAATAAGCATAATATTAATAATCGTAATAATCAGTACTGCGAAGAAGAAATAAGAAGTGGAAGGAAGGAAGGAAATAAGCACAGACAATTAACAGTTGTCTGCATTCGAGTTACGGATTATATTATTACCAATTGGATTGACACACGTTGACAATAGTGTACGTCTACTCTTTGTACTTTGATGATGTATGTATTGTTTGTTGAGTTAATACTGCGTCATTGTTGTACGGGTATTAGGGGGAAAGAAGCAGAAAAAAAAAAAAAAAAAGAAAGACAAGTAAGAGGAAGAAAAAAAAAACTCTGCTGAGAGACAAAGAGATGCAACAACAATAATGCAATGCGTTGCATTTTTATTTGAAATATATGTACATCTATATTACTATGCATATCACTTGTACGCGCATGTGTATTATAATTCTTTCGCGTACATGCCGTTTTTTGGCATGTGTTGTTGTTTACCTATTATATTTTATTAATATCGCGTAAAATGCGGTGACGAAGTTGTTGAATCGTTACATTTTCTAGATTTTTCTACCATATCATCCGTCTATTTTTTTTTTCTTTCATCGCAATTTTTTTTTTCACACTTTGCGATCGGGGATTGGATCAGAGGTGTTACGTATTTTCTTTAAATCCTGTTGTTTTTCTCCTCTTTTTTGTTTCCTTATTTTGTGAACGATTTATCAGTCTTGTTGTCGATTTGCTTAGTTACATATCGCATGAAACGATATCTTTTGTTCCGATTTATAACGAACAGGCAGCTGACGACGACCACACGACGATTTATTTCACACACGTACACGCACATACGAGAGCACACAAAGAAAATTATCTTTGGATCAGCCTCGTGGTATTGTGGTTACTATAATAATCATTATTCTCATTTCGCATCGTGTAACAAAGATTGGTTGTTCTACCGTCTTTCTTTCTTCCTTTCTCCTGTTTCTCTCTCCTTATTCTTCGGGATTCTGAATTTTTTTTTTCTCATCGAATTTCGACTTTATCTTGGAAAATCTTTTATTTCGGTTTTCTTTGATATCTTTTTTCTTTCTTTATTTTGCTAGAGGAGTACGAAAGTGACGAGTGCAACCGAAACTCCGATCGTTGTTCTGTATGAAATATAAACGTCATATCGCACACGCGTTTAAATAGATGTGAACGTATTTTTTATACATGTATGCAGAAGGAAAAACTTTGGTCGCCGTCGCCACTGTTGGGCGTTTAGATAAACCGATAAGAGAAGCCGGTTGTTTTGCGTTGGAGGTGCTGCTGTCGGATAAACTTTGTAATATCGCGTAGTTGTATTATAATGTCAAGTAGTTCCCGTAGCTTTTCGTTTGCTTTGGATTCACGGTGACCAAAGGGGAAAAGAAAAAGAAATTCCGAATCATTGTATTTATTAAAACAATATTTATCATGGTCTAAATCGATGAAAAAATTCGTCGCGCATTTAAAATTACGATATTCTCTTTTCTTCTAATTTTTTTTTTGCCCTTAATTTCTTTTGCGATACGTTGTCATTGCAAATTGAATAATTCTTTATACGTTATTGTTATTCAAGTATATTGTTGTATGCAATACTCCGGATAATATTGTCGTACGGTCCATGATTTCGATATTTTTTTATGCCCACACCACGCAACGAACGTCGTCGAAGTCTATTAGGTGCGAGTGGTATGGCCGAAGATGGAATACAGCCGGGTCATATTATATTATACCTAACAGAATTTTGTTTACTGCAAAATCGACCTTGAATTTTTATGCATGTATGTATGCTCGTGCAAACGCCTCTGTTCAACGAACGAGAGGAAAAAAAGTATGTGCGAAGGAGAGAGTGGTGGTGAGATAGCGAGAGAGATGGATATATTACAGACACGCTCTCGCATTGCACGCATATGTGTCAAGCATGTGTTGATACACCTACACACGGCGTGCCGTGATGTTTGCCTGTATAATACAATACGGGTTGATTGTACCGATGATCTTGGTATGACATTTTCGGTCATTTCCCGTCTCGCGATTCAACGCTCTCCGTGTACTAGTATCCTTGTAGGTACATCATTCACCATTCGGTCGCCGGATCTCATTAACTGACAAAATCATTCCTCACCTCTTTACTCGTTGCGCCGATGCTCGAATGTTGATTACTTAAATTAGCCAAATTACACGTTACAGGATGGCTCGGAAGAGATTTTCATTTATTTTTTCTTTGCTTTGCGCGAATCGGAAAAGTTGAAAAATTATCGTCAAAGCAGAGCCCTGTATATCAGATACGGAATACAGAAGCCTTTTAAAATTGAACCACAGCGATCTTCTTTCACAGGTATTTATTTCAGCACTCAAATCAACTTTTTTCATCCACGCGTGCCGGAACAAGAAGTTCTTTTTATTCGTATATAAAAGACTAAATCAACTCACGTTTCGCTTTCGTATACTGGAATAAACCGAACAACAGTTTGTACCGTTTACATTGATTGTGACTTTTTGCTGTTGGGTATCTTTTTTTTGTCTTTCCGATGCACCGAATCTTGCATCTTTCTTTAGTCGTTGCCACTTGCGCGCTATGTTTATATACAATAACAATATATATGAGGACAACGAACGCGATTATTTATATACATACATACCTACATCATTATTATATACATGCGTATGGTATGTAGGTACGCAGTACACACCTATAATAACAATAGTCGTAAAACAAAGAGATGCAATATGTACATACGTATATATGTATATATATACACACATAAACACATGCATATATCTGCTGCAGTTGTACACGCACACGTATAAAAGAAAAGTCTTTCTTATCTCCAGGAATACGTATATAACGTTATTGGGTAGGTGTTGCGTTGCGTTACGTGCAAACGATGAATTGTTACAGGTAAACTTGAGAGATGTGTACACTCGTATTCCTATACCGTCTGCGCATCTGCATGCATAAGCCGCCTGACGTATTTATGTAGTGAGCGTAAAAAGTGTTGGATCGGATTGATTGATTGCTACTTATTGTCAGCCGCGCATTTATTTCTAACCTAACCTATAAACCTAACCTAATCTGGACTGCGCAGATATACGTATATGGTGTGTGTGTGTGTATATGTGTGTATATATATATATGTATGTATGCAACATACCTGACACAGATAGATAATAGATAATATATTTCTCACCTATGCACTGGAACGCGGACAAAAAGAGAAGAAATAAAATGAAACAATGTAATTACTATTATTCTTTTTTTTTTTTTTTTATCAATATTTTTATCAATGAGACAAATTTAGACGATGGTGTCAGATTTGCGCTTTTGTGAAAATCGATCATTTCGAAGTTAGTAACGTTATCGTAACGATTCATGTTGAGGAATGAGCGTTATTTCACAATGTTTTTCAACTGTTTGAAATTCAGTAATTGAACCGTAATAAAACGAGACATACTGATATTTAGCAATTTTAGTTCCTTAAAAATCATTGTTAAAATAAGAAAATAGTGGATACCTATGAATATATACCTATATTATAGACACGGGTGGTGTGCGATTATACGGCAGGCACCGACAGGCACAAACTACTATATATAATATATCGTCTGGTGAAACATACGCGGTTTAAAATGCGTGCACGTGTGCCTGCACGCACGCATGCATCGCCATCAACATTTACGTATGTGGATGCGTGTGAGGAAAAACCCCGTCGCTTGATGGCAGAGACGACTGCAATGAAACTATCGCAAGCTAGCTCTCTCTCTCTCTTTTTCTCTCGCGATGTCGGTTTTCCTGTACGGAATAACGAATCGGATGTATTATACATATAGATACGTACCTACACCTACATATATACACAGCATTAATACTTGCGCATTTTATCATTTTGTGCCGCATATACACACAACTTCCTTTATCAGCTTCCGTCGTTGCCGTACTTTCTATCCTTTTTTTTTTTTTTTTTTTTGTCCCTCATATATTATTATATAATCTTTTTGCCGTCTTTCTTTTTGTTGAACTGCAAAAAGAGAGAGAAGGAGTAGGTTATATTAATCATTCTGAGAATTAATTTTAAAGTCAAGTTTTTATCAGAGATATTAAAGTTTTTTTTGTTTTCTTAAGGCCTACATAATCACTTCCGATCGTTTTCGGATAGACGCTTCTTTAGGTGTGTGTGTTGAATTATCTTGACTTCGATCGACCGGTCTTTGTTTCACTCAGAACTGATTAGATTTTTGGTCTGATTGGTTCGGTAGTTTCTCAAGTTATTAGAATGAATGTATTAAAGAATAAAAATAAACGATCATATATTCGAGATGGATCGAAGGATTTTTGTGACTTTGGTCTCGATCGTCGCGGTCCTTCTTAGTCCGGAATTGACTAAATTTTGGATGTCACTCGTCACGTAGTTTTCAAGTTATTTCAATAAAAATATCCGGGAAAGAAACAAAAGTTCTACGAATCAACGGGTTTTGATGATATTTAGTCTCAATGGAAGTGACTTTTTTTAGTTTTAATACTGACTATAAATTTTGAATTTCATTTGTCCAACAGTTTACAAGTTATTTGTGAATAACACAATTTAGAAAAAATCTTAATTACCATTTGTTGATGTTTTATGAGTTCGAAATGCATTCGAGCGAGAAGTTTATATGCTGGTTCATCAAAGTTAGCCAAATCACTGACAATGAGTTGCTTTTATTTCATTTTTTTTATTTTGCTTCACGCTGCCGCTTTGTGGATTTTTTTTTTCGTAATTTTTTGAAATCTGATAAGTAGACACAAATGATACGTAAAAAGAAATATGTAACCTCTTCTCAGGGTTATTTATTCTAAAGAGATAAAATTATAGCGAGAATTTGGGAGAACGATGATTAGGAGGAAATAAATGAAACTGAGTAAGCTTGATATAATTAGGCTGCTGAAGTTAGTAAGTAACGTAGGCGTGTAACTAAACATTTGGGGGGAAGTAACTATTTTGCTGTTTTATAGTGACTTTGAAATGGGTAAATTTTTATTAAAAATATGAAAACATGTTTTGCCATTATATTATAACTTACGCCAATTTCACGAAAGAATTCATTATTTTGTAATTTTAAAATTACTTTCAAGCACGAGTTGACTTTTGAAAAATACGAGTACGTTCGGTTTCGTATGATATCTTTAAATTTCAAACAATTTTCAATGTCGCGAAGTAAAGATTTTTTCTACACATGTGCATCGTTGTAATAACGTTACACTGACTTCAATAACCCCAATATTTGAGTTTATTCAAATCGTTGTATTATATATATCCGTAACGAGAGAGGTGAGAAAAAGACGAGTTGATGCAGATTGCGGAAGGTGGCAACGGTGGGGGAAAGGAGGGGGAGGAGCAGGTACGTTCCGTGCGTGCGTGCGTGCGTGCGTGCGTGCGTGTGTGTGTGTGTGTGTGGAAAATTCGAAAAGTTATTTTCGTCCACCACGAAATGCTTGGCTAGCGCGAACAGCGCGCGAATGGCGAGAAGAAGAGAGCGTCTTTATATATACACGCACCTATGTGTATAATGTAAAACAACTTTGGTAGTCGGTGGTGGTGGTAGGTAAAAGCGTTGCGAGATCCTCGTCGTCGACGTCGTTGCCGCCGATGTTGCTGCTGCGACGTCGTCGACGTCGACGGCGATTTTTGGCTACCTAGCCACGGTGTCGGGGGTTTCAGTTTTATAGAGGCAGGCGTCGACGGAAGACGGTAGTAGTTTGCTTTTAATAATATATCGTATACAAACACGTCACATCTCGAGGATATATAAGAGGAAAAAGAAAAGGAAGAAGAGGAGGAAGAGGAGGAAAACCGTCTCCGCTAATATAATCTAACTCACGGTTCCGTCGTTTTACGCCTCGCGGAATAATTCGCACGACGATAAAAACAAAAATAAAACAACGAACGAACGATCTGTAATTTCTTTGATTTGAATTTTTGTTTTTCATTCTTGTATCAATTCGAAACTTCCTCATACAGTTACGAAAGTATTAAGCAATCTTTAGTCGGAAATAGTATTATCTTTACCGTTTCTTATTTTTTTTTCCCCCTCATTCTCTTCAATTTTTATCAATTCTACCATTGTGTTTTCTCATTGGCATTTATTGTCAGTTATTTATCAACGAATAGTTTTCTTTTTTATTTTTTCTCAACAAACTTCTATAATATACGTACACATATTGCAGAACGACGAAGATAATGTTATAGTATTATAACAGTTGAAAGACACAAAAAGAAATTAAAAACGAATCGTATATATATATATATATGTATATATATATATTTATTTATTTAATCGAATTTAACCTGAACAAAGAAAATAAAAAAATCGAACAAAATGGCCGCCATGGATCCGGTTGACATCGCAAATATTCTTGCTCAGGAACTCTTCTATCACCAGGTATAACAACAATCATAAAATATGGACGATGATAAAGATTACGATGACGATAATGATTATGATGATGATGATGATGATGATGATGATGATGATGATGATGATGATGATGATGATGATGATGATGACTAGAATTTGAAACGAAATAACAAAGTGATACTAAAAATAAACGCGTAAACTCGGCACAAACAACATGCGTACATACGTTAACTAAATGCTCGACTAAATGCTATGAACGCAGGCAGATAGAGAAAGAGAGGGAGCAGGAAACTTTTGCATGATCGGTGAATTGCAAAAACAAAGATACTATGGTGCAAAACGAACGAGATTGAAAGAGGAGAGGAGAGGTGAGGAGTGGAGAGAACAGAAGAGTAGAGGTCTTAGTTTCTCCTTCGTTTCCGAGGCAGAAAATTACTAGTGTATCGAAGGATGGATGTACATAATATATTTACCACGTATGCGCCAGTGTGTGTGTGTGTGCGTGTGTGTGTTTATTTATAGAGAGAGCGAGAGGAGAGAAACAGTTAGAGGGATATAAACGCATTTGCGAGACTTCTGCGGGGCTTTGCTTCTTCGACATCGTTTCCATCTCTGCAATGTTTGAAGGAGATTTTGAATCGGCATTTGGGTTACACTTTTTTTGTTTTCTCTTTTCCTCTCTCAAAAGGAATCGAGTGAAAAAATAAACGCTAATGAAGCGATTCTTCTTGGTATTATTATGCGTGTCGAAAACGTTCTAAATATTTTCCGAATCTACAATTTGTACAACGCAATACTAATCGATACATAGAATTTAAATCCCTGACTTGTGAGCTAACAATGGGTAATTTTCGAAACATGATATTATGCATTGGTGAAGCAACAATTCGTCGTATATAATACCGCAGCTTGTTTCCAGGAGACGTTCAATTGAAATAACGTCAATGATAAATTTAACATCCGTATGCGATTATACGTATATATATATATAATATATTTAGTCTTCATATATATATATATATATGTATGTATGTATGTATGTATGTATGTATGTATGTATATGTATGCTTTTGGTTGATTGATAACTTATCTTTATACGTAATGCACGTATAAATTTTATATCTACATACTATATACATATATGTAATAAATAATAATAATGACAATAAGAATCAAGTGATGCGTGCATCACTGATATATTTATATATATACCTATGAATGCATTGTTGAAATCATAATTGATTTTAAGAAAGAACAAAAAAAAATGAGGAAAGTGAGAATAGATGAAATACTTTATAGAAAATAAAATTAATTTTTTCCTTTTTTGATTGCAGCTCGTATCGCACGACGGTCTTCACAGCGGAGTACCGACAAGAACAACACCAACGCTGACACCTACAACGCTGCGCAGTATAGAGCAGTTTTTCGAACTCCCAAGCGAGTCTGCATCTCACAGCCGAGAGGCTGGATTTGTACCGCCTTTGGTAGAACCTTCGCAGCCAACCCCGGCGCAAACTCAAAACCCGGGTCTTCATCACAATCATAATAACAACAACAACAACAACCTTAATCAGCAACAAGTAAACCCCAACGGGCTGCTTGTTCCTGTTGTCGATAATCAACAACAGTCTCCGACTCGGACGAGTAACAACCAGTCGCCGAATCAGCCGCAGCAGACCAGGCGCAACATGGGCGGAAGGAGACCTACTAGGACTGTCGGTATGAGTCCTGAAGAGGAGGAACGCAGACAGGTTAGACGTGAGAGGAACAAAATGGCAGCAGCCAGGTGCCGTAAGCGGAGGATGGATCACACCAATGCCCTTCTTGAGGTAAGAGCGACGCTGACTGTTTTCAAAAAAATTTCTATTGCGGTCGACGATGCGTTTTTTAAGTTACTTTTGTGTATCCACGCTTCTGAATATCCCAAGCAGATTTTGGTTTCAATGGTATAAATTTACTCCTTGATGGTGACTCAACTTTTAAAGTTTGCTCAACTTTCTTTCTGTTTGTTTTTCCTGATTCGAAGACCACTGTGAATGTACATCTGTTTTTTTTTTACACACGAGAGTTTAACCCAATTCGAGCAAATCCTGAAAGAAAGATCCACACGTGGACTCTTCTCACTCTGCACAGACAACTAGAGAAACGATTCAGTGGTTTTGCGTATGACTGATAAGACCGTGTGGTGAAATGAGTCAGTTTCCTACTTTGGAATGCGAATATATTACAGTTATACAGACTGCATAGAGGCATCGATGACAAGTACGTGTATATCTATCAAAGCACGGAGAAAGAACAAAAGAATATAATGAAAACACACAATCTCACAGTCGTTTATCTTTTTGCTTCTATTTTAGGAAACCGAGGGCTTGGAGCAAAAAAAGCAGAACCTACAGGACGAGATAACGCAGCTTAGACAAGCCAAGGATGAACTGGAGTTCATATTGGAAGCGCACAGGGCTGTTTGTCGTTTGAGAGCGACTTCGCCACCAGATGTAAAGCCGGATATAAAGCCGATCGAACTGCAACCTTCGCAGCAACAGCAACATCAACAGCAACAGCAACATCAACATCAACAACAACAGAGCAACAATGATTTTGCGGAGCCTATTTCTAGGGCAGCCATAGCGACCGGGAAGCCGAACAGACCGAATTCCCTACCGATATTCAACGAGGCTAAGGAGAGACCCGACACCTTGCAATTCAAGACTGTAGAAACACCGGCCTTTATGAAAACCGTGCCCGAAGTTGCCGGCGTGCCGATAACGACACCTTCCAGTGGCATACCATTCAATTTTGAGTCGTTGATGGAGGGAGGAACCGGACTTACGCCTGTTTCTACTCCCCTCATTCCGTCATGCTCTTCCCAACAGAGGAGCAACCTTTCCGCCGTCGATCTCAGTTCGCCTGACGCCAATCCACCAAAGTTGGTCAGCTTGTGACGCCAGGACGACGACGATAACAACCAAAATGACGATCAGATTGACGACGAGGATTACACGTCGGATTACGATAACGACACCGAGTCACGAGAGGGTTGATCATTTTATAATAACGAAGATTTACTCTTCCCGTGATTTAATTTTATTTTATCGTGTGTGTTTCTTTTTTTTTTTCTCTTTTCTATCTTTTCTGAGAGTAGAATCGGATTTTAAATCGCGTTGCAAATGTTGGTCTGAAATATAATTCGGACAATGAAAGATTAATGAAGAAGAAGAAGAAGAAGAAGGTTTAGGGAAAAGTCGAGGAGAACGAGGCTTACTTTTTATCTCTGATTTCGATTTTTCATAACGTGTCTTAGGAATGAGAGAGAGGACTGAAGATATTAAGAAGCCGCTCAAAAATCTTGGCTTAATTTGTTACCCCCCCCATTCGATTTCTGTTTAATATACATACGATCGCATGTATTATTTTCTCCGACAAAGATAGATTGATAGATAAATAAATGTCTAGACGAATAGATGAGTAGATAAATAAACGGAGAAAAAGAAAATTGCGCTCAAACCCAATTTCTGTCCGAATTTCGTATTTGTTGCGCTTATTCTAATTTTTTTTTTTTTTTTTATTGAGCCAAATGACAGTAGATACAGTTTTATTATCGCCGCGTATCCAGTAGCTTATCGTTTTGTTTAATTTTTTGTTGAAATTGTAACATGGTACTTGAAAACACCATGTTTGAATCCAAATAAAATATATTTTTTTTAAAAGTAGATATCCGCCGTGTGATGGTATTTTTCGTAGGAAAAAATCTAAGGGAAACACGTGTTAATAAGCGAGTGATAATACGATAATATAATATAATATAATGATAATTGTAATTATTGAAAGATTTGAAACAAACTAGAGGTTAATAGTAATATTATTGTTAATGATAACAATAATGAACATTATAATATGTATCTAAGGTGTAAGTGAGGAAGAATGCTGAATTTTTATATTTTATGAAATATGTAATGTACATGTCCACATGTACAGATATTTTACACAATGTAATATACTAATATGTGTATATGTTTATGTATATGAGCAGGCAGGCGCGACGAAAGTTTTCAATAATGTATTAGTATTATGTATTATATAAATAATATAAACGCCTTTAAGCTCAAGCATTGGCCATCACCCTTGAATCTAGGTTAAAAAGGGAATGAACGAAAGTACGAAAATTTTTGTAAAAAACAAAAACAAGTGTGATGTAATATCGTTCTTTCCTCTTTGTCGATCATGCGAATTGTGTATAAACATCATTGCATTAAGTTGAATTATAATATGAGATATGCTCACGCTCATCCCTCAAAATTATTCCAATTTGTATACATATGGTATGTGTATAGAGAGAATGCCAATAATTTTGCGTAATATATAATTAAATATACGTTAATCTTATACTTATATATTCAGAATAGAACTCAACAGAACGAAAGAAGTGAAAAGAGAAACACATGACGTGTGTGAAATCGAAGAAGAAACTAGCTGATTGGGGCAAAGAGGAGGGTCGTGAACTTTTTCAAGCTCTACAGGTGCTGTAAAATAACTGCAATATGATAAGACTGCCATGCCTTGATCTATACTATACATAATATGTAAATTGAAAATTTATCTTGACATACAATATAAATCCAGATCTCTAAAGCGGTTCTTTTTTTTTTTTTTATTGATAATTTTTCTTCGATCATTCACCGTTCTGTTCTAAAGTTTCTCACAGTGTCTGCCAAAATGTGCAGAATATTTTAAGAGGGAAGAAAAAACGCTACCAGCAACCCGAACATGCCTCAATAAATATTTGTATGATAATAATAATAATAATAATAGTAATAATAATTATTATTATTGGAAATGATGATTACATATTAATAATAGTAACGTTTAAAAGTAATCCCTCCATATATTAATATACTTGTGTACACACGATACCGTTTACGATTTGTATAAAGATATTTTGTGTAGAGAAGGAAGAGAAAACGTTTAAAAAAAGAAAAGAGGAAGAAGGAACGAATGAAACTTTCTTTGGATTTTTTGTTTTTTATTCAATAATAGTATGCTGATCACTTTTAGCAATATTGTGGTATTAATATATTTATGTCCTGATTGACAGGTCGTGTGCGAATTGTGGTCGGAAGTTTGGGAACTAGTAGTCCCGTTTTCCTTTTTTTCCCCTTTGCGATATTCTTTATTGTGCACAGTATTTTCAGATTGTATATTTTATATCTGGTATAAAATGTAGTTGTAATTGTAATTTGTCTCCTCAACGTTCCACAATTTCACACGATCACAATGTGAGCGCATGCTTCACGAATTTTCTTGTATCCCCCGAATCACCTGTGTCTTTTGAAAGAAGAAAAGAAAAGAAAGAAAATTGTACACACCATTGACGATGCAATATATTTTTTGTTTAGCTCAGCGCGTTTGCAATGTATTATTTTCTTTGTCGTACTTTTCCACCTCATCCTTGTTAAATTTTCCTTAAATCTAAAGGGTGTATACAATTAACGATATTGTCATAAGCTTTCTTTATATTTATTTATTTATGTATGTTGCATAAGTTACTATTTACATAGAATTGATTTATTTGAACTATTCATTATTAGTGTGCAAATCCTGTGACACGTTCTATTGCCTGGCGTTCTTCCAGCGCTCCCATCTCTTGGTAATGATTGAATTCTATGGAAAATGATCCTGCGCCTGACGTTAATGTTCTCAGGCTTTTCGAGTATCCAAGCAATTCTGATAACGGTGTCAGGGCGTAGACTATCTGTAAAATTAGAAGGTTTGTTTGCCACATTTAATTTATAATTTGTGTTAGCATAAAAAAAATTATCATTCTCTCATGGTGAAATTAGTATTTATTTTTCAACAGGTCAACATCACCTTGCTTCGACCACGAGATCCGATCTGTTGTATTTGTGCTCTGCGTCTAGACAGATCTGATATGACTAGGGACACAGTCTCTTCAGACGTCACCACTTCGAGCTGCATTATTGGCTCCAGAAGCATTGTTCCTCCCGTTCGCAGGAGCTGTTAAATTGGCAATTAAATTACATATTAAAGAAATGGATCGACTCGATACATTTTTGAGACAAGCTAGTTGTTCCATTGATTGCTGGGAGGTAGACCAACTCATAAAAAAGAGAAGGTCAAGCTAAAGATGTCAAAGATAGATATGTGAGTAAATGGCGCGGTTCAAGAACAGTAAAATTTTTGTTTCACTATCACCATCAATCGTCATCTTTTGAAGATTTGTTTTCGATAGAAAATTCCCTGTCACTACTACTACTTTATCCATCTAAATCTAGAAATACGGTGCAAGAGATATGACAGGCTGTCTGAATGGTATCGTCCGGCTACCTTTCCCTACTCTACAGTATCAGCGACAAGCCACTGGAATATTGGTGCAAGCAACACTCACAGACAGGAAGAGTTTGCAAAACATTGGATTCAGATCTTTTGGAAAATGTAAGTCAGCCTCGCTTGGACGGTTCTTCTAACAAGTAATGAGTACGACTTGTTTGAGAAAAAAAAAAAAAAAAATGAAATAAATACATTACACAGATCGTAGAACTGCAGGATTTGGAGAAATCGAGCAATGGAAACACGTTTATCGGATGTCCAGCCTCTCCACAGCAATTGCTTGACATCCGTCTTCCGTTTCTCGTGATTGTCATGAAGAATATGAATGTGGAGTGCCGTTTTCAAGTACAGGTAATTTCGCTGACAAGTGTTTAAATCTTGATATTGGAGGATCTATATTATAGAGACCGTTCTACCCACTCAGATTATTGACACAAACGAAATCAGACATCATTTCCACTTCTCCAATGAGGGTTTCGAAAACAACGGGAGCGTAAGAGTACCTGTGATCAGTCGAGTCGACGTAAAGCTCCAGCCTGGATGGAACCGCCTCGAAATCGACCTGGAAGACCTGACAAGGAGGGCCTTCAACTCGCGGTACAAGGCGACCCAGAGATTGGCGATATTCGCCAATTGTAGACTGCGTAGGATTTACTTCATCGACAAACACTACGCAGACATGGAAATATCTTCCGAGCTTTGCCAGGCGTTTTTTCATCACTACATGCTAAAGTGGGGAATACATCTGAAGGAAGGGATAACGAAGAGGAACGATCCACACGAGCCCGTGAATCAGATTCGTTCCCACTTTTTGAGAGACATACAGATTAAGTCTGGGAAATTGATAAACGACTTTTTCGGCAAGACGAACACCAGCCTATCAAAAATTCTAGATTTTAAGAACAAGATGAGGCTCATGCTCTTCGCTATTCCCAGACGCGGAGGGTCTCAAATGCTTTCTGTGACTGCACAGGGTGAAGAGAGGCCGAAATTGCACAGGCGTCATGCCCACGGTTGCGGCTACTATTTGTCAACAATTAGAAACGATGACCACAGGCTGGACGATATCAACGACACGCAAAAACAGCTCGCGCGCAGAGAAACCGACAATGAGGCAAATTTTGGATTGGATGTTTGGAAATCCCGGTACGAAACGCCAGTGAACACAATAACGCAAGAGAAAGAGGTCGTGCAGCCGGTAGTGACTCCTAAATGGAGTCAGCGGGCGTCGGGGAGCCTCAAGAAGTCCCGCAGACGTCGTAAAGAAGTAGTTACAAAAAATTTCCAAGAGTCACCAGGCGATGATAAAGCCCTGATAACATCCGGCAAAGTAACGCCAGTCAAGTCCGTTGTCAAAAGTATAATTAATTGCGCAAATCGAAAAGAAGATAAAAGGATTTACAACGCAGTGATAAGTCTGGAGGGGACATTGAACGAGATTCGAATGATGCCCGAGGTACAAAAATCCGAGACAAAAAATGTGTTGCGAAAGAAATCGGTGCTGAAGAAAAACAAGGAAAAATCTTGCTGTGAGACGGAGACGACAAAAAAAGGGTCCAGAAAACCGCAGTCGCTGTCGAAGGTGTCAAACGGCAGTGAACGCATAAAGTTGCCGGCAAAGATGCAATAAAATACTTTCGTCATACTCGCGGTGTGATTACCTTATGTAGGCACTGCGTGATCGTTGCAGAAATCATGGTAGTCGATGTTCCTTTCCCAATCTCAAGCCAATGAAGAGTTACTCCGACGTTAATGACAGGACAGCCAAGCTTTGGTCCGTTGTTCAGAGCCGCGTTTACCCCCTTCTTAGCGAGCTGCAATATCCTGGGACTTATTGCGTTAGTGTGTGCAACAGAGTCAGGAGTTCTGTCCAGCCTCAGTACATCTTCGCCCTTGTAGTTCGGCTCGATGCTCATCGTCGTCTGTACGCTGTGAGTGGTCGAGCCGATCCTGTGGCTTGTCACGTGAGTGTCCTTCACCGCGGTCTGCAGGGTCTCCTTGTAGGCTATTTGCAAGGGTCCGAGGTCAACGTCTATCTTAAACTCTGACCTTATCCTTTCAGCGATAATCTCCAGATGTAATTCCCCCATCCCTGACAGCACCGTCTGCCCTGTCTCGGCATCTTGGGTTACTCTCAAGCTTGGATCCTCCCTCTGAAGTTGCTCCAAAGCGGTGTCAAGGGGAACTTGATAAGAGATCGAAGGGGGTTCGATCGAGCAGAAGAACACAGGGTTTGGTACCCTGGCACCGGTTCCAAAGAGACTCTCGACATCCTCGTTGGTCGTGTTGTTCTGCTTTTGCATCGCTCGTTTGGCCTGACTAGCTGCGGTCGCGCTGGTCGTGAGCAAGTCTCCGGACGTGGTAAGTTTCAGACCAGAAACAGCAGCGATGTTTCCACGCTCTATCGCCGCGACTTCGCTGTACTCGTCGGCGTAGGCCTCGAACAACTTACCACACTGCTCTGTATTCTCCTTCTGAACATTGAATACTCTTTGACCTTGCTTAAAGGTGCCCGAGTAAATCCTGAGGAAAGTGAGCGCCCCTTTGTGTTTGTCGTGGACCACCTTAAACGCCCTGGCGGCCAGGTTATCGCCAAAACAGTGAAACTGTTTGGCTGAGGAATTTGACTCAGGCGATGGAAGATACAGTATCACTCCGTCCATCAGCGGCTGAACCCCAGCGTTCTTGTAGGAGCTTCCGAGCAGCAGAGGAACTCCTTTGCCAGCTATCGTGCACCGCCTCATAGATTCGACCAATATCTGAGCCGGTATTTTGTCCAGAGATTCCTGCTCGATCACCAATTCGGCCAGTCTGTCGTCCACACCCGACAATTTATCGGTAAGTTTGGACCTTGCCTCCATGGCACGTTCCCAGATACTACCATCTTTCTCCTCCGTCAATTCCACCCTCTGATACTTCTTACCTTCGTTCTTCTTCTCGAAGGTCAGCAACTGCATCGTCAACACGTCGACTATGCCTGTCAGACCAGAGCTGTCCTGGATAGGAATTTGAGCAGGGAGAGCCGTCGTCTCCAGCTTGGACTCAACGGAACTGATGCAGTAGTTGAAGTTTGCGTCTAAACGATCCATCTTGTTGACGTAGATTATTCTCGGCAACGCGTAGCGGTCCGCCTGCCTCCAGACGGTCAGAGTCTGCGCCTCGACCCCCGCCGACCCATCCAGCACCACGACTGCACCGTCCATGACATTGAGAGTCTGCTCCACCTCCATCGTGAAGTCAATGTGACCCGGAGTGTCGATGAGGTTGAATCTATGATTCTTCCAACCGAATGTCACCGCTGCAGACGTTATTGTTATGCCTCGCTGACGCTCCTGGTCCATGTAATCAGTCACCGTGTTACCGTGGTGAACCTCACCCATGTTCCCGATCGTTCCAGAGTAGAAGAGCATCCGCTCGGTTGTCGTTGTTTTTCCTGATTTATATTACGGTCAGGTGAGTAAATTTACTTACAATTTTTTCTCGTAGGCTAGGCAATAAAAATATCCCGTGAAAAAATACCGTTAGACGCAGATAGATACGTACAGACACTGTGCCAAAATCGTAGAGAGAGAGACACAGAATCAGTTTTATTTCTGTTTTTTTACAGCTTTCGGCACATTTTCGGTACACTTCTATTTGCATCTAACGGAATTTTTACTATGGAGTTTTGACCATAAAAAACTGTTGGTAAAGATTTTATTAGTTTGAATGCTTCATTTGGACATTATTACAACAATATCTCGTTTCCTTAACGCTATAGAGCAAAATAGTTCAGTAAAAAATGGAAGGTGACAAAATTCTCTACAAATGAGATCCTATATATAATCTCTGTAGATCTTTACTTTCGCAGTAATAGCCGTGCAAAGTTGACAAATATTCGACAAGCGCAGGAAATATCGATTGCACTTACTAAAATGTAAATCAACATATTCTCTATACATTTCTATAAAAATTCATAAAAGTTTTATTAACAAGCGGACGAGTTTGGTTCATTGTTGTTTTTATTAAAAACATACGACTTTACATAGAATGAATGGTGTCAACATCGTTGCTTGCCTCGGAATATTACCTCCAAAGCCAATGCTAATACATTTCTTTCAATGAAAACTGGCATTCCTGTCGACTTTCTTCTATGTATAATGCAATGTGCTTTATTACAGCAGTAATGTCCTCATCTTCGGGTTGGCCCTGCTTACACTCTAGAAGGAAGATGGGCGAAAAATGTCTCGATACACAATGTAGTCATTTATGAAATGTGTGCAATTAATCAGCAGTGTGCGATAATTATAGATGATGCAATAGGTCTACTCAAGGCAGATATGAAAAATTAATACATTAGAAGAAATATGTTGGCATATACTATCAGGATAACGAGTATTTATGCGCTTTACCCTCAGGTGCAACCAGATCAGTGTCTTTGATGCCTGAAACGATCTTCTCACGGAATGAGTCCTGCCTTTTCCTTGCAATTTTTACAATTTTGTCATTGTTAATAAGCCCAATGGAATAACGTTTTCCTTAGTGCTTTTTCTTTTCTCTTGCTAAAAATTGTTCGGAACCTTCTTGCGCACGAAATAGGCACTCAGTTTTCCATTTAAATGTTGGTACATTTCTTACTATTCCACTTGATTCATCTGTACCGCAAATTAACATCTAACATTACCTTTAATAATAACATCAAAATATTTTGTCATTTCTTCAAGTGTTGATATTTTTGTAAGAAAAACAGTAAGTTTATTCTAATATACAAAAGTAATTGATCTCATAAATGTATTCGCTTTTCTGGTGGCAACAGTACTTATTTCATTAGCATCTGAGTTCTGAGACTTGTAGCGCTGAATGAATTTTTGAAATTTAGCCAAATGAATATGAAAATTTGCGGGACACGAGTGCTATCAACAATGAAATGAGATCAATTTTAAACAATGATAATAAATAATAAAATACTTTGATCATATTGTGTTTCCACAGGAATATTGATCTACACTTTCTAAGGTAAGTAAAGCGTGGAATTTGATAAGTGCAATGGATGTTTGCTGTGCTTATGGAATATTGGTCAATTTTGCATGACTATTGCTACGAAAGTAAAGATCCTACGGAGATTACTTATACGATGTTCTTTGTAGGGAATTTTGTCACCTTCAATTTTGTATTCAGAGTTCATGTCGGGTTAGGGGGAAAAACCTGAAATCTTGTCAATGATAGCCAAATAAAAATAACGTTCAAAACAATAAAATCTTCACCAGCAACTTTTTTTTTACACTGGGTCAATTTCATCGCCTTGCCACCTTATCTGTTGGGGGTTGGCGGTTTCTACAATGAATGTAGACTTACCGGCATCGATGTGCGCCAGGATCCCGATGTTTCGCACCCTTGAAAGGTCGACCTCATTTTTCTCTGAATGTTTTACGTGATTCTCGGTACTTAGCGACCGTCGACGAAACTTGCACCATGTGAATTGTTTCAGCAACTTACGCCTTAGCATCTTTCTCGAATAATCATTTATGCGATGACGCGAGTCTTGAATTACTCCGCGATGTTTCGATCGTGTTCGGCTTGGAATAGGTTATGTTTAGACATTAAGTTTTTAGGTTAACATTGTTCATTGAAATTGACAGGTGATTGGATGGTTGCATATTCCCTCATTGTTATAGAAAGAGAAACTTATTGTCAGCTGTTTCGGGTAAATCAATATTATTAGTAAATTTCGCATTGATAGCTCAGCTCATAATTCGGTCTCATAATTGGTCTTAAAATCAGTCGTTTATAACGTGGTTATTTATTTATTTTACACACAAAATACATGAACATAACTAAAGGGTTTTATGAATTATACAAACTTCGCCTTGATCGTTTTTTCGTCGAAATAAGTGTTAAATTTCTTCCAATCTTTTCTTCGCTTTGGATCTCGCCTGCTATTAGCCGGGGCAATGTTTGGCATGAGTCCTGCAAAAGATAGAAACAATAATGCGACAGATAAAAAATGATCTTACAATTTGTAAAACTCTGTCAGTAATTAAGCTTTAAAGACCTAATAATAGCTCACCTGCTTTTTGGGCCATTGCTACCATCGTTCCTATTCTTTTCTGCTGAGTTTTACAAAGGCCAGTTACTCTGCGAGGTAGCATGCAACCGTCTGACCGTAGAAATTGACTAAGAATTAGAACATCCTGAAATGAGATAAGGATATAGTGGTAAATGCTTTTTTTTCGCGGATTTTATGTTGAGAAAAATTGTGCAACAAATCTTATCACCGTATGCTTCACATCTAGACCGGCAGCACAAACAGGACAAGCTCCGGTGCGTGCTGTGTTTTTGACAAGCAAAGGTACTCTCGGTGAAGGAATGGTTACACCTTCAACTATCAGATTTTTCCCGTCTCTCGTCTCCCTTACTGTATAAAGCAAGTAAATTAATACATAAATAGAAAATCAGCTGTTAAACAATATTAACGTGTTTGGAAGTTATACAGGTTAGGTAAACAGATGAATCCTGATTTCAGTTTCCAGGTTTAGAGAATAAGAAAAAGCGGGTAAAGAGCAATAAAAATGAAGTACTAACTTTCTTTAATTCTCAACGCTGAGGAAAGATTTAAGCATCTTCTTGATTCTTGGGAGATTAATGTTCTCCCAATATTTACGGCTAAACGACCGAAAGCAGCCATGTCTTACAATCGACTCATTGGTGCAAAACATTAACAGCTGATTCAGCTGGATGACGAAGTAACGAAAGACCAGTAGAACTTTTTAGTTTTTCCCCACATTTGTTGGTAACACAATGTTTCGAGCCGCACGCTCGAGATATCGCAAAGCCGTAAAAGTAAACAAATTTCCATTGCTTGGTATTATTATAATCAATGCTACTTATCACTCTTAATAGTCAATTTCATTTTCAATAACCGTTTTCGTTGCTGTGGTGATAGAATAAGTCGTAAGTTCTCAAATAAGAAGGTGGTAAGGGAACTACACTGTCGGCTCTTCGTAACTAGCTCGTACCGACATTCGTAGCACGCAGAGTAGTGTCGAAACCGAAGCTGGGATCAGGTCAGTACAATTGTATGAGTGCGTGGAGAATTCTGTGAGTAGAAAATATTCATTGTACTGATGATATTCAAAATATAACATTGTGGTCGTCAAGTTCTTTCCGTGCATAACATGTGTGATATTTGTGGGGTCGGTTATCGACGTAATTTTGCGAGAAAAAAGAATTGCTCATAACCTGGAGTTGCTGCAAAACACGGAACAAAAGTTGCGACCGAGAAACGAAGCGTTTCTTCATATTTTCTTCGTAACTTCCAAGCTTTTGATCCGACCATGTTCTAGGTGTCTTTTTCAAAATTAGAAAATGTCCTGTGAATCAATTTTGAAACGCACTGATTTTGATTCCAAAATCGTCCTAGTACTAACGAAATTGAATTGAACTGTAATAGGAAAAATTTATGGGTTTATTTATTCATTGAATTTAGCAGAAATTGCAATTACAATGTACTTAAATGTACTCGAATACAGTGCATAACCTAGAGAAGTAAAATTATTACGTGTGTGCAGGGTTCGTTAGTATACATACGTTTACAGTTAAGAAATTCTTAAAATACTGTTAAGTTTTATTAATTAGTTTTACCACTTGGTATGTATTTATAAATAGGAACATAAAATATAAAATCATCAGATAAAGAAAACAAAAATAGAATAAGAATAAAAATTTGCAGCATTCTCTGTAAAACTCCATTTCTTATTAATTGAATGTATTTTTATTTGTAATTTTTTTAAACACTACGTAAATATCAAGCAAAAACACGGATTAATATTATACATTAGTCAAAATCCATTGTTTTAATTTATATTTTCTAAATTTTTCTCCTAATGTTTTAAACTCTTTTGGAAGTTCATTAAATAATCTAATTGCTGTGATCAGACTTCTCTTCTCGCCGGTTCTTTTCCTGATTTTTGATGTTTGTAGAATTGTAGACCTGGTTCAAGAGTTAGATGTAATGTATTTATTATTCAATTCAGTAACGTGATATAGTAGAGATTGCAGCGAGATGAGATGACTTAAACTTTGTGGATTTTTGATGCTGATAATTTGATTTCTTGTTTATAATTTAAAAAATTGGATTTTGCTACGGTTGCAGCAGAATAAGATTATCATATGCACCCTCTCATGCTATAATTTTATAGTTGATTATAACATGGAAGAAAACGTAATATAGCATTCGTAATATCTCTGTCTGCATATATCTAGATAATTTATAAAAAATAAGTACCAAGTATTTGGTTTTATTATTAACATGTTCAATATGTTTATTCCATCTTAGATTAAGATCAAAAAAGCGACCTAGATATTTACATTCACTCACTTTTCGAATGTTTATCCCGTTTTTATGAATGTCGATAGAGACTGGAATGCTGTCATAGCGATTGCCAAAATTCGTATAAACTGTTTTATTTATGTTGAGTGATGATTTACTTGGGGCTAATCATACTGATACTTGATTAAGGTAGCTATTCATTGTTGATTCCATACCTGTCCAAGTTATATCATACGATATTAGGACTGTATCATCAGCATAAGAAAAAACAGTATCATTGGGCATAGCATTAGGATGATCGCCAACATATAATATAAACAGCAAAGGTCCAAGTATTGTCCCTTGAGGCCCTCCAGTATTTATAGTCATAAATTCACTTTACGATATCATTATTTTTAAGTCATTGAAGCCTAAGATAGTTGGTTAAAAGCTTGTGAGCAAACCTCTGAATCCGTAGTTATATATCTTATCCATAAGAATTTCGTGTTCTACTGTGTCGAGTGCATTTGCAAGGACAACAAAAGTTATAGCTATTGGAAAATTATTATGTATTGTTTAGAGACTCAAGTTGGTGATCTTCTCAAGTGCTTTTATTGTTCCACAATTTTGTAACGCACAGCTAAATTGCTTATTTGATAAAATTTGAGATTTACTTGGAAAGGTTGTAATTCTGTTGTGGATCAATGTCAATCAATTAATTAAATGCTTTAGCAGTTCAGCGATACAGGAAGAAAGGTTTTTGATTACATTAGCATGAATTTTTTCAATAACACGCTGTTTTAATATTTTATTTTTTAATTTTTTCTTCATTTCAAGTGTATCAAATGGTTTTTCTGCTGTTACTTTTCATTCGTTACTCGCAACGTGTTAGAACTACGCCTGAATCATTTCTTTCGCATGATTATGACGGTATAGTGCATCATCAAATTGATTCCAGTATTTTTCAACATCATCGATTTTTCATGGAAAATCCAAAGGGGTTAGCATTACTATTTTGGATAAAAGTACATTGTTTGGCTGTTGCATAGTAGAATTTTAATTATAATGTTTGTGGGTGAACTATTTTCTCATTTTATTCATCACCTATAATGTTGAACCGTTTAGACCTAGTATTAACAATTTCATTCGGCTTATCAATTTAAATTCTATATTTAGCGTGGATATTTTGATTTTTGTTTTTTATTTCTAATCGAACTTCTCGTTTATTAAATTTTTCATTGATTTAGACAGAAAATAAGAATACTACGTTCATAGAAATTACGACTCGTTGGTCTAATGTTTGTACTATTAATAAAAATTTGAACATGGAATTTATGACTTATAACTCACCTGTCCCCTTTTCATGTCATTAGACATTTCCGCTATATGATGAAAAAGTAATAGAGTGATGACAACGTTTTGCAAGGGCCGTTGCTGGTAAATTTAAATTCGCCTAATTAGTGGCAACCAAACTTACATGTACGCGACACGGCCATCAGGCGTAAGGCGTGCCTTCGATCAAGCTCCTCGGCTCAGATGTTTTCCTGATACCAGGAGTAATTTTTCGCTGCTATTTCTCCGATCTAATTGAACCAAGTGGGAGCGCCTAATCATAGGCAACCAGAACGGTACGTATGTGACACGGGCTTTCAAGCATAAGGCGCGCCTTCGATCAAGCTCCTCGGCTCAGATGTTCTCCTGATACCAGGAGTAATTTTTCGCTGTAATTTCTCCGAATTGCTTAGTCTAAGTGGTAGCGCCTAATCATTGGCAACCACGTTTATACGTATGCGACACGGGCTTTCAGGAATAAGGCGTACCTTTGATCAAGCTCCTCGGCTCAGATGTTCTCCTAATACCAGGAGTAATTTTTCGCTGCAATTTCTCCGAGATGCTTAGCTAAGTGGTAGCGCCTAATCATAGGCAACCACGCTTATACGTATGCGACACGGGCTTTCAGTAATAAGGCGTGCCTTTGATCAAGCTCCTCGGCTCAGATGTTCTCCTAATACCAGGAGTAATTTTTCGCTGCAATTTCTCCGAGTTGCTTAGCCAAGTGGTAGCGCCTAATCATAGGCAACCACGCTTATACATATGCGACACGGGCTTTCAGGAATAAGGCGTGCCTTTGATCAAGCTCCTCGGCTCAGATGTTCTCCTGATACCAGGAGTAATTTTTCGCTGCTATTTCTCCGATATAATTGAACCAAGTGGGAGTGCCTAATCATAGGCAACCAAACTTGTACGTATGTGATACGGGCTTTCAGGCATAAGGCGCGCCTTCGATCAAGCTCCTCGGCTCAGATGTTCTCCTGATACCAGGAGTAATTTTTCGTAGCAATTTCTGCGATTTGCTTAGATTTAAGTGGAAGTAGCATGTAAGCAAACGAACAGATGTCCTCTCAAGTAGGCAGGCATGCCTTAATTCATACACACAGCGTCGACATCACATGCAGTCAATCAATCAATCAATGTGTCCCTGTTTTTAGAAGAGCTCCTCGGTTCTCCTGTGCTCCTGATACCAGGAGTAATTTTCGCTGAAATTCCTCCAATTTGCTAGTTCTAAGAGAAAATGGCGGGAAAATTAGAGATCACATGCCCTCTCAATCAAGCAGGCATGCCTTCAGTCACACAGCGTCGACATCACATGCAATCAATCATTCAATCAATCAATGTGTCCTTGTTTTTAGAAGAGCTCCTCGGTTCTCCTGTGCTCCTGATACCAGGAGTCATTTCGCTGAAATTTCTCCGATTTACTTAGTTCCAAGAGGAAATGGCGGGAAAATTAGAGATCACATGCCCTCTCAATCAAGCAGGCATGCCTTCAGTCACACAGCGTCGACATCACATGCAATCAATCATTCAATCAATCAATGTGTCCTTGTTTTTAGAAGAGCTCCTCGGTTCTCCTGTGCTCCTGATACCAGGAGTCATTTCGCTGAAATTTCTCCGATTTGCTTAGTTCCAAGAGGAAATGGCGGGAAAATTAGAGATCACATGCCCTCTCAATCAAGCAGGCATGCCTTCAGTCACACAGCGTCGACATCACATGCAGTCAATCAATGTGTCCCTGTGTTTAGGAGAGCTCCTCAGTTTTTCTGCGCTCCTGATACTCGGAGCATGCATGCCTTCAGTCATACAGCGTCGACATCACATGCAGTCAATCAATCAATCAATGTGTCCCTGTTTTTAGAAGAGCTCCTCGGTTCTCCTGTGCTCCTGATACCAGGAGTCATTTTCGCTGAAATTTCTCCGATTTGCTTAGTTCTAAGAGAAAATGGCGGGAAAATTAGAGATCACATGCCCTCTCAATCAAGCAGGCATGTCTTCAGTCACACAGCGTCGACATCACATGCAGTCAATCAATGTGTCCCTGTTTTTAGAAGAGCTCCTCGGTTCTCCTGCGCTCCTGATACCAGGAGTACTTTTTGCTGAAATTTCTCCGATTTGCTTAGTTCTAAGAGGAAGTGGCGCGAAAATTTGAGATCTCATGCCCTCTCAGGCAAGCATGCATGCCTTCACTCACACAGCGTCGACATCACGTGCAGTCAATCAATCAATCAATCAATGTGTCCTTGTTTTTAGAAGAGCTCCTCGGTTCTCCTGCGCTCCTGATACCAGGAGTAATTTTCGCTGAAATTTCTCCGATTTGCTTAGTTCTAAGAGGAAGTGGCGCGAAAATTAGAGATCTCATGCCCTCTCAGGCAAGCATGCATGCCTTTAGTCACAGAGCGTCAACATCACATGCAGTCAATCAATGTGTCCGTGTTTTTAGAAGAGCTCCTCGGCTCAGATGCGCTCCTGATACCAGGAGCAATTTTACGCTGAAAATTCTCCGAACGAACCAATTACAAGTGAAAGTCATCAAGTGACCTCCTCAGCTTACGTGTCCTCCGGATATCGGGAGCAGTTCCACGCTGAAATTCCTCCGATTCGCTTAATTCTGATTGGAAGTATAGGGATTCCATTATAGATCGAGTATACACCTCGTTAAGCACGAAGGTGTAAAACAGATTTCAATGCATTTCTGCGATTAATTCGACATATTCAATTCAAGTATTTTTATTGATACTCCAAAGCTCATTTCACAAACTCCAGGTCATAATGTCTGTGGCTTATATTATATATAATATATATATTATATCCTATACTATATTCAACTATAATACGTATTTCTTTATACATTATACAGTTACACATACATATGTCATTTTTATAATTATTATTATTGTATTTTACAATTTTTAGGTCCACGGATATCAAATGTGTACGGTATAGCATACTAATAACTGGCAGTGGAATGCTATTTATAAATGTTGAATGAATAAACAGGTATCGAGACCGATATCATGACAACAACAATCAGAATAACATTGATATCCGTAATAATAATAGTAATAATAATAATAATGACGCTGCATTTGCAATCAAATAAACGCAACTGATGTACGGTACAATGTAATTGTATAGTAATATAGGTACTGGAACCTCTCTGATTGCTGACTGACACATAATCCCGCCCACAACCTACAGTTGTCCGAAATTGATTTAATCAATAATTAATAATAATGGTAATGATAATAGTCACAATTACAATACTTATACGTAAATGTAGTTAATAATTTGTTTTACTAGCTCCACTTCTTTGGCTTGTGGACTGACAGAGAGATATCATACCTCCAGATTTACTTTCAAATCTGCGCACGTATGTATGTACGTTTCATGTATTACCTCCATCATTCGATGAGTTAGAATCAACGTTTATTACAAGAAGATATGAAAAATAGAAAAATGCACGGAGTAAAATATTTTCCTTTCATTTACTCTTCTTGTGTAACCACAATCTTGATAAATTATAATCAAGAAATTAAAATATCCGACGTAATATTATTGTAGGGCATAATGATAATATTATAATTAATAATAATAATAATGGTATTAAGGTAGTGTTAAAATTAGTAACGTGAGGCCTGTACAAAAGTAATGTAAGTATCATACGAAAATAAAATACATTTTATGACATAATACGAGATCTCAACTATAGCCATACAATGTGCATACACGTACACACACGTCCAGCAACGTATGTACATAGGTATATATTTATAGAGACTTGGCGTTCAATCTGTGAGGGAGAGGGAGACGGAGAGAGAGAGAGAGAGAGAGAAGATGAGAAACAAAAATGAGATAATCGTTGTATCTCGATTGAATAAATAAATAATATGATAATAATAATAATAATAATAATAACAACTATAACGACAACCGGTGACGTACGATTATAATTTATTATAATACAAGACTTATCTCTTTTTCCTATACAATATAACAAAAAATAAAAAAATCAACATAACGGGCCTTGTTATAGCCCCATATTTCGACTGCAGTTGTTTACTTTTGTTTTTAATACAACTATACTATATTATGTATATGAATATACACAGAGTCGCGTAAATTACTATCAGTAGCAAGAGTGGTAGTGTAAGAATGATCAATAAACGCTAGTGTTACGTATTCAATTATTATAATAGTATGCGTGCATCATCGATGGGTATATATTTATATACATAAATATGCATATAGTGTTTTGACAATTGTGTAAACGCTGCGCACTTTTTCCATTATATTATAATACATTCGTATAGAACAGGTATTTAACTGACTAGTATCGTTCGTTCATCACACGCCAATCTCTAGATTCGTTGAGTTTCAATTTTCCATTTTCGTTTCCTTTCATGTTTTTTCTATCTCTCACTCTCTCTGACATTATCGGTTATCATATTTGTCACTTTAAATTATCACCTGCAACTGCATCTCGATTCTACATGACGAACAAATCCTGATAACAAAGTAAAATATTACAGGAAATTATAAGTATACTCTGACCGCTGCTTATTTTTTTATGTACATAAATTATTTGATCGATTGTAATAATAACAATTACAATGATAATTTTCAAGTGAGACGAAAGAACAAAACGGACAGGAAACATAAGACTAATAGCGAAGTGAAACCGAAATAAAATAAAAATAAAATATCACGGGGGTAATGTTTACGCATACGATCAGTCTGGAAGAGGAAAAATTTGTCTAACCGCGAATCAGTATGATTACCGTAAGGTGTAGAATGATAATAGGAATAGTAGTAATAAAAATGATAATATCATTAATAATGGTAACGACAATAATATTATAGTGAATCGACATCCTGAGAAGTTTGTTAATCAGAGACTGAGTGACGGTTACTATTGCTACTATTATTATTATTGTTGTTATTGTTGTCTTTGATTTAATAAACAATTGCGCTGCTTTTACTTACCATCACGCGATAATATAGACTATAGTGATACATATTTTATATTCATAAATAGTTAATTAGCGTTACCTATATGCTCGACTTGTTAGGGGGTTAGGCGGCAATTTGGTAATCGCAATTTACAAACTAAACTACTTATATAAATTTCGTCCACCTTCTTTCTTACATTCTTTCTATTTAGTTCCTTACACTCCTAGGCTATAATACATGATATTTACACTTGATTATGCGTACATATCTGTCGGTCTATTAACCTATCTATACATACGTATTCATACATACATCGGTATCAAATGTGTACATTTATTGTTAATACGTGTCGCCTGTATATACGTGTAGCTTTCGATACTGTAGCTATTAATTACACGACAGCAACGCGTGTCGTTGTTATCATTATTATTATCATCATGGTATCATTAAGCGTTCGTTATGTATACAGAATAGCCATAAACATATATTACATAGACGATTAAATAGATGATGAAATAAATAAATGACAGTTCACTTTATAGAATTGACAATAAATTAATATGAACGATAATAATCATATAATGATAATAATAGTAATGATAATAAGTATATAATAAAGATATTGAAAACTGATTTACCGCTATCATATTTCGAACGAAAGAGGTATTTATACGATATATTGTACGTGTACACAATTTTGTTATTTTGTTTTCGCAATATACTAGCCATAGAATTCAGTCTTTTAGTATTATACATACATATATACTCGTACGCATCGTACATAAATACAAATATCTCTGTTTCTCCCTGAATTTGTAATAATAATGATAATAATAGTCAACTAATACCAACGATAATTGCTAAAACGGTCGTTGGAGTATTATTATTATTATTACTGTTATTATTATTAGTATCATCGTCAATGGTATTATTATTATTATTATTATTATTCTTATCATTGTTACTACAACTTTTTTTTACGGCAAATAGTAGAAAAAAGGACTTGGAAAAAATTACTCAAGAAATTTTGAATGGTCACACAAATACCTTAGCGAACGTGAAAGCTTTTTCCTCGCAACCGTGAACAGAGAGAGAAGTTGACTTAATTAATTTATCGAAGATTTATATATATTTATACAGATAAGAATTCTTCGATAAATATATGTATATATACGTATATATATATATATACATGTGTATTGATGGTTGTTTTAAACAACTCACGCATTTTACACACTCTTTTTCTTTGGTTTGATTTTCTTGTTCCGAGATGTATTATCAATATACACATTATACACGTACATACGTATAAAGTAGTCTCTCGATCGTTGGTTCATTTTGTTGATTTTTTTTGTTTTCAAATATTGTTTCTAATTTTTCCTCCTTACACAGTTCATTTTACGCAGTATCTTCTATATTTTGCTTTTATTCTTTCCTGACATAATTAATATGTATACATCATAATATTCTTCTTCTCGCTCGTTTGGCGTAATATTTTCGTTCGTTTTTGGCGTATCTCCGTTGCACAAAGATGCGAACCAGGGCGGAGAGACAGAGAGATAGATAGATATATAGGCATAGAGAGAGATAGATAGAGAGAGAGAGAGAGAGAGATAGAGAGAGAGAGAGAGAAAGAGAGAGAGAGAGAGAGAGAAAGAAAATTTGCGTTCTTGTGCAATTACAGGTATAACAAGACCGATTATTACGTGATGAATATTGTCCAATAGTATAAACAACAGTAATGGACAGCTTCGCGTTACGTGTTCGTCACAGCAGCGGCAGCAGCGGCACCATGGTGATGATGATGATGATGGTGCAAACGTGGCCCGTAAGCGAAGCTAACCTCGCGTCAGGGGTAGTCGGGGTGCATCAAGTTGTACATGACCGCGAATATCGTGCAGGCGGCGTAAACACCGAGGGCGACCCACCACAGCAACTGCTCGTGAAGTCGTTGCTCGAAATTCTTCAGCACCAACAGTCCGATCGTCAGCCCCGCCAACGCCCCCGTAAGGTGAGCAACGTACGACACAGGCGGACCCATTTGCTCGGCGGCGTACCTGTCGTATATCGCAAAGCCGACGTCGGCGCTCGCTGTAATGATAAAAGAAACAAGACAAATTACTAATTTGATGGGAATGACGTAAGCAATAATGAAGATCAATCGCACAGGTCGGCAAAAAAAAAAATAAAAAAAAATATATATATATCGGTGTTTATTCTTCCCGGTTTAAACGAGTAAGAATCTATCGGTATAACATTGAGAATCACTACAACTCGATACGCACTCTGCAAGACTTTGTTAGTTATCCTTTCATTATTTCCTTCTTTCTTTCCACCAAGAAATATTGTGAAATTCGATGGAATTCCAAGGGGCGAAGAGTGCAGGTGAGCCAGAGGTGAGCAAGGGGCGCGGGTTTATAACGTCGCGTGGCAGCTCAACTCGCGTATACATTATACATCGTCCACTCACTTTACATGGTTTACTTACACTGTAGGTACCACCACCACCACCACCACCTAGTGTACATAAGGGTGCTATCGTATAATATAATGTATACTTGTACGGCTTTCCACAGGGGATAAGTCCGGCCTGCGTATAGTAAGGTGTACACGTATACCTACTAGGCATAGCTGTATATACGGTTAAATCAATACAAAGTCAACGGGCTGTAGTCTGAACTCACTCACTCACTCACTCACTCACTCTTTCTCTTTCTCTTCCAGTTGCACTGTCCTCGTTGCTGTAGAGTATTTCGATTGTCGACCAAATTACGAGCAAAGACTGTTCTTGTCGGGGACGAGGAAAGAAACGAAATTGAAAATAAAAAGTTGGAATTGAATGAAAATCTTTACTTTGAACAGTTTTATTTATCAAAGGATCGAGGTAACGGGTAACGAGTATATATTGCCGTAGTGATCAGGCCGGAACCAAACCGATCCAAAGAAATTAACTCTCCAGACAAATTTTAAAAATCAATAATCATACCTTACTCTCTGATAAAACCGCTGCAGTAAGACCCTCGAAAATGATCTGGTAAATCTTCGTAAAATACGAGTCAAAAAGACTTCCTCGGCTACACATATAATCTGATTCCTAAATGTTTCGCTGTATTATGTTACGAAAGTGTCGATTAGCGCCGATTAAAAGCTAATTGTCTTTTGAAAATAAACATACAGTTTACAAAATACTCAATAAGCCTACAAGCGAAAGAAATAATTTCGTTAGAAATGCAAATTGCATACATAGTATATATTATATACGTTACAGGTATGTGTTTTTTCAAGTCCGTATTCGTAAGCGTTTATTGTAGCGTACGCGAGTTGTTCAAAGTTGATGGTAGTTGGTGATGGTGGTAGTGGTGGTGGTGCTTTTTCCGTAATTGGATACTTTCGCAGTTGCGCTGCCGCTACCGGTGCTACAATTCGTGAGCTGCGAAAAAGTCTTTCATCCTTTCTTACTTTCTTTTTTTTTTTTATTTCTTACCACGATTCTTCATTCCATTCCCGTATATTTTCCACTCCCTCTTACCCTTTTCCCTCTTTTCCCATCCCCCGCATCGCGTTACCCCGTCACTCTCACTCTCCGGCTCTGTCACTCTCATCTCATTTTCCGCGAAGGCTACTTCGCTGCCACGTTTTCTCGGTTCTACTACACCCTGGAGAAGGAAGCTGGTACACGTTGATGCCGCTGCTGCTGTTGCAGCAGTATTATCGAAGAGCCGGCGACAAACCCAACCTCGCGAGAATGAAGGAAGTAAGAAAGGAAGGGTAGAACCCCCAAGGAGCTAAGTCGACAATTCGAATTGGCCGTGACTCGATTTCGTTATACTAGTTTCGAAACCCTGTTCCGTCAGCTAGCTCGTCTGACCAAGTCTGTAGCCGCCTTCCTCGGATCGATACCTACATTCATTTTCGTCATCGTCGAGGAGTGAACGAATCACATACATCTTACTGCTGCGAATCTGAGAGGAAACAGCCTTGGCTAACGGGCATTATAATTATACAATTCTCCTTCGTTATCGACAAGTCAAATGAGTTGGATAAAAATGAGGGTCAAAGGTACGCTGGAAAATTAAACGAGAGCATAAAGGATTCTGTATATGAAAGAAGAGCAATCATCGATTCTCGTCATCGCCTGATCGAACTTTGTGCAACAAACAGACGTAGAAAATTGGTCGTCGACGAAAAGGGAGAAGAACCCAATCAATGAACCAATGCAGCTGGTGCAGTGGCTACCTCACCGCTTGACTCTTCCTCCTCCTCCTCGACCTTTTTCCTCAACCCGAAGGTAAACATCCTCGTGTCGCGTTGTTAAGCCGAGTGTACCAATATTCTCAAGTACCTCAAAACCTTATTGCAACTTCCTCTTACCACCACCACCATCACCGCCACTATTACTATTATTGCTACTCCTTCTGGACTGCAGGGAATTCGTTGTGTAGCATCACTGCAATATACATACGATGTGCGCTGTGCGGTTGAAGAGCCTTGCAGAGATGAGAAGAGGGGGAGGAAGAGGATACCCGGAGGACGAGGCTGCAGTTCTGGCCCCGGTTTTGCGGCTAGGAACCACTACCGTAATTGGATTCTCATCGTCTGTCGAGAGAGAGAGAGAAAGAGAGAGTGAGAGAGAGAGAGAGAGAAAGAGAGAGAGAGAGAGAGAGAGAGAGAGAGAGAGAGAGAGAGAGAGAGAGAGAGAGAGAGAGAGAGAGAGAGAGAGAGAGAGAGAGAGAGAGAGAGAGAGAGAGAGAGAGAGAGAGAGATACCTATTCAAAGAGTTCTAGGGAAGGATGTTCAGGATACGGAGCGCATCACGGATAGGTACCTGTATATCTACGAAGTAAAGTGAAAATGGTGAAGGCAAACTGATTCCTTATATGACGATGAAATTCGCCAATAAATATGTATACAGTCATATTGCTTTCCACCCTAACCTAACCTAACGTAACGTAGCCAGCCGTATACAAAGCCCTCGGGCTTGTACGATGGATCGTATAACGCGTCTCTAATCGCTTTCGGGTCCGTCCGATGGAGGATCGACCGACCGAGTAAGCGAGGGGGATTTTATTGGCCGGTATAAGCTGCCCGGCGTCGAGGATGCGGCGAGTGGAGGCCAAGGAGTAAAACGAAGAGGGTTACCAAATGAGGGAGGCGAGTCTTTATAATCCGTTATATACCGCGTATTATAATCCTAAACTTCTGAAATCGATCATCCAGCTCGATTATAGTATCGGCCGACGGTCGGCTATTAGTTCGGCTGAACAGCCCGACGAACGGACGTCTGTCCGGATGGCCGAATTGGTTGCCGATCAAATCGTTTCACGGTTTCCCCGATCCGCTCAGTCTGCGGATATCCAAGATGACCTCACAGAAATGTAACATGGTGCCCGTGCATCTGACAACCGACTCAACCCGAGGTCACTTATTTATTTCCGTATATTCTGTTCACTGAAAATGACAGTTACAAACGTTAAAGGAAAAATATATCAAGAGGATATTACGTTTTTTTTATTTACGTTATTTAGATGGAATTTGGCGCCTATACGACGCGGCGACGTCACCTTGGATATACGTTTTCCGATTTCTTCGACTACCGCGTACGCGCGTTGTTTTGCCTTATCTCCTTCCTTACAGCGTGGTTGCAGGTAAGCCGGATATTCGCGATACAGTGGCTAGTCGGGGTGTAAACGTGGAAACCTTCGAAGTGCAGTGTAGCACTAGCGCGGTGCAGGGGTCGACCGACCTCCTTCTCCATGTGGAGGAAAAAGAGACTCATTTTAGACCCGCGGAAGCCTGAATAGGGAGGTCTGTGCGTCTTCGTTGCCTTCGTTCTCCATCCTCCTCAGGATACACAAAAATATCGCATCATCATCATCATCATCGTCATCGTTATCATGGCCCATGCAAGCCATCGCGTATGTAACCACGTGTATAATAATTTACACCCAGCTAGCTGAACGTTCCGCCCCTGCAGAGATCGTATCTTTTTCCATTAAAAGCCGGACATCATCGCAGCGTGGTGACACATTTTGCGATTTATACCGCTTCGTGGTAAGGCTGCATCACCTTCCGTACCTACCATCAACGGCGAACCAGATGCGAACCTGAGATATTATCCGTTGACGAAAGAGTCGAGTTCATATACGGTGAATGAACGAATGAACGAGTGAACGAATGAACGAACGAATGCGGGTGTTCTCCTCGTTGGTTCTGTCGGTTTCTCAAAATCTAAAGGACGATTTTTAATTATTCCTCTATTCTCTTTAAACATTCAAGTTTTGGTCAAAAACTCGGCAGTTTACAGCCTGCAAATGGCTTCAGGTGACTTTCTTCGATTGAAAACGCTTCAAAAGACACCGAACAATAGTGACTCAGAGAATGAATTCAACCGGGTCTTAAGTCGACTGATTTCAAACAGCGAAATGACTTCACGTCAATGACAGCGTGATCACGAGTTCAAACGGTTTCGGGCAACTAGGACTGAACGACTTCAACTACATAAATCGAAGCAATTTCGCGACATTCAACCGAATTCGAGTAACAGCACGACTAAGGTACACCTCCCCTGTAAGGCTTAATCGATTCAGCAAACGCTACGATTGTCAAGTCTGCTAGTTACGCGAATTAAAAGGACTTTGTACGAATCTGCAACATCGCGAGAGAAAGGTTAATCGTCTCCGGGAAGACTGTACCTACTCTGTCCATGGATTTTCATCTCATTATTCTATCATCTACCGGCATTGGGTATACATATATACGGTGTACCTACCGTGCCGATATCGAGTAACGGGCTTGACTAGCTTCGCGAGTATAATAACTTGTGAGAAAACGGTGTTATTGGGTCCACAATGACACGGAAGAGGATGGGGACAATGGGGAGAAAGGAGGCCAGGAACTATTGGAAGTCTGGAATCCCGTGCGTTATTAATATTACCAAGCGGACAACTGCGGAGGGGTTAACGCCGATCCGATTAATGCTTACGATTATCCGTGCAGACTGAGCGATCCCGAAAATATGCCAAGTGTCGCGAGAAGATTTCATCTTGGTAAGACGTTGGGTGCGAATCGATACGATCAAGGTTGTCTCGGCCTGCAACAAACTTACCGATAATGAAAATCCCGATCAGCCTGACGATTCCAAACTCCATATTATTGTAGTTGAGCAAAACGTTTGCAAGATGAGCGGCGAGAAGAGCGTAGACACCGCCACTAGCCCCGACGAGATAAACGTCCGTGTCGAATACAGACGTGCCGAGAGAACCTGAAAACATAAACTCATCATTTTTCACGTAGAAACCATTCGTCGCCTCGGCGACAAGTGGAATTTAATAAAACTCTCCGATTCTCGTTCGGATAATGAAATAATTTTAAAGAAGCACAAAGCCTGCGGAAATAGAGGGAGAGGAAAAGAGTATACCGCGTACGGCTCGGCGGTATTCGATTCGGTGACGTTAAAATTGCCTCTCGAATCGCGATTTAATCCCCTGATGACTCGCGATGATGATGCTGCCGTTTCACTTGGTCGCAGAATTTAAACGATCAAAATGAGAAAAACACGGAAAAAAGGGGGGGAGGAGGAGGCGGATCATAGCAATTCTACGGTGTGGGAAATTACACTCCGAAACCCGTTAAATCGATACGGACCCATTAATATCGTCGAGAATTCCCACAAACGGTATTATTGGAACGGATAAAGTAAAAATAAAAATACAAAAAAAGTGTTGTAAAGGAAAAGCAAGAAAATCATCCAATTCCTGTTAATCGTGCGTTTCGTATTCAATTTGCTTTTACAATTTATTCGAAACGGGTATAATACAAGGTACGATATACGTTGAATTACGAAGAGCTACGTAGAACGAATGAAGGGGATTGAAAATTATGCATCACGTTTATATGCAGGGTATCTGGATTGGGGAACGTCGAAACCGGATGGAAAAGAGAGAGACTGTCGTCTTTCTTCCCGAATAACATCCCGAATACGTTTCCAAAGCCCAAAGTGAATAATATGTAATAACATTGCCCAGCCCGACGCTGACGGTGACCGAAATTTTAACGTTTTTATAAAAAGAAGGAAAATGAACGAAAAAAAGAAAAAAAAAAAAAAACATCGGCACGGTGGATGGTTTATACCGCGTTTGATTTCCACGGTATGTGTGAATATGAGCAGCAGTGCGTGTATTATTGTAATGCTCGTATGCGTTAACGAGTAAATTGTGTAACGTCTGTTGAGTGTGTGTTTCATTTTTTTTTGTTTTTTTTTCCCATATTCTTGCAATTTTTTACGCACCACCGATCGACGCAAATTTAATCAATTTTTTTCCTCTCTCTCTCTCTCTCTCTCTCTCTCTCTCTCTCTCTCTCTCTCTCTCTCTCTCTCTCTCTCTCTCTCTCTCTCTCTCTCTCTCTCTCTCTCTCTTTCTCCCCCTCCGACTTTTTACACCAACGGCAACGCAACAGCGGCAGCAGCAGCAGGACAAGTAATCTGATAAATATACGTATTATGTAAATGCAAATTACAGGTATATGTATACCTAATACGGTAGGATATATTTCCGTATAGGAGGCATGCATGCGCCATAACGCAGCAACGGCAACGGCAACAGAAGCACGGAGAGCAGCCCGGACCTTTATAATAACTTGCGTGCAATTTATACCCGGATATCCATTGTTCACTATGCCCTCCAACCCTCCCTTTTCCTCTATAAAACGTCAAAACTTGAATATTTGTTATTTTCAAATTTCGGGATCCACGATGCCGGTAACGCCTCGTACAATATTCGGGTTCTCGGAATACAGGTTGTGCCAAAGAAAACGACCAAAACTCTTCCGTATTTTTGCAACTTTTTCTCACAGAACCGAATTGCGATAATTCGCTCGTTAATTGGATATTACATAGTAATAATGATAATAACAACATAATTTACAACCGAAAGAATTTTGCGTCGCAGCCGAAATGCGAAGAGAGAGAGAGGAGAAAAGAAGTTGAGCAGAATTAAAGAGGCGCGATAAAAGAACGAGTGATAGAGAAAAGAGGAAAAAAAGAAACGAAAGAATGGGAAAAATAAAGAAATTCCTCAGCTTTGCGAGCACGAACGAATTGCTTCCTTCGCTTGCCGCTGCAGGTTGCGTAGTCGCCAAAAAGGGTTTTTTCCCCCCTTCTTCTCGCCGCACTTTCTTTGTTCGTTTTATTCTTTCGATAGAGAGCTGAGTATCGTGAAAATCACTTCTCACTTTCTTTCTTTCTTTCTTTCTACCTCTCACTTTCTCTCTCTGTGAAGCCTCGGAACGAAAAAAGAGCGAAATAAAGAAAAAAAGGAGAAATAAAAAAAAAGAATAAAAAATTCACAAGATATATCCGATCGTGTGGAATTATTGTGGCACCCTTGCCCACTTTTTTTTCTTTTTCCTAAGTGATATTTTTTTTCATCCCTCTCAGCTTTCAGTGACGTGAACGGTTATACAGGTATAAAATTGTAATTGAAAAGGAATTGAAAACCTGTACGAGGGATGAAGTGAAGAGAAACCAAAAAAAAAAAGAAAAACAGATATTTTAATCAGTTGTATAATCTACAGTGAAAAATTACAGACGCGAATCGAAGATTGATGAGAAATTAGAAACACGAGAATGCGTTAAAAGTGTAAAATAAATCGTATCACATCTATAGATTGTCAAGCTGTGTACGGAGTACCTTCGACAAAATAGCAGCAACAACAACATTAATAATAATAATAATAGTAAATAACTATACCAAAAAAATGGAAGAAAAAAAAAACGTACAAACATCAATTGATAAAGAAAAAGAAAAAACCAGTAGTAAGGTAAAGAGCGTTACGACGACGATTTGTTACACTTTTGGTATGGTTAATTTACGAAGGAACGGTAAATATTCATCGTGGCGTTGGGAAGAGAGAGAAAAAGTAAGAGAGATACACGAGCATTGCGAGTAATTGAGACGAATGGAAAAAGAAAGGAATTCAATTAAAATAAGAAAAGAATGCAGAAAACCGTTCGCCAGGGATTGAAGTGCGGTTGTTACTACCTACCTGTTATAAATTAACAAATTAATCTCGCTTGTTTTACCCATCGTTTAGCTAATACAAGCAATTTAATCAGACCGTGGAAACTGCATACAAGTCACACCGCCCGATTAAAATCTCTTCCGTCAAGCTTGACGTTTCCTTTCGCCTTGTTTGCTTTTTTCTTTTTCCCCTTGTATTGAAAATTAATCACCCTTGCAGATTTCTAATGTGACGAACGAAACGTGACAAAAATAGTTTAAAATAAATGAACAAATAGATATGCTCACCGGCGAGTACGCCCGCCATGTAGACGGCGGCTATCCTGAAACTGCCGTGAACCATCTCCAGAGGAAGACCGACGACCACCTGTACCCCGAGGTTGAAGAGCAGGTGAAGCCAGCTGAAAGAAAACGAAGCCAAGTCTTAGTCTTCGACGTTACACGTACTCGCGCCTTACGTCGAATACGTCGGTAGGCTGGAAAGTGGATTTAGAATTTAGCATCTTCCGCGTTCAAACGTGATATTCGTTCTTTTATTCACCTCTACGTTTTTTTTTACAACTCTAATTCAACATCTCTGTCACGATTATAGAGAAATTGAATTCTCGTACGTGAAGGGTAAAAAATTCCAACAACTGTCTGAATAATAATAATAACAACAACAATTGTCAAGGATCGGAAGAGGAAGAAGAGGATAATTAATTAGCGAATAGAACAGTAAAGTGATTGAAAAAAAAGTAATTCGAAGAAAATTGTAAGAGCGAAAGAATATATAATAAGTATAAAATGTAAGTGATAACAATAACAATGACAACAATAACAATAACAATAATAATAATGAATGTAACGACGACTCCAAGAGTAGAGAGAGAACGAGAGAGAGAGAGAGAGATGGAGAGAAAGAGCAGCGTCGTAAGGGAGAAAAGCGCAAAGACTAAGGAAGCGGAGGAGAAGGACGAAGATCAGTAGGAAGTCTTCTCTTTAATTAGAAACATCTCATTAAAGTTTCACCCTTTGACTTTTGTGCTCGGGCAGGTCGAAGAAAGATAAGAGGAGAACGGAGCTGCAAGAAGAGGGAACAAGCGAGCGAGGTATGTTACACAACGTATAATATACCTTGAAATGGTGCAGAGGCACGATGTATGAGGAATTGGTGCGTGAAACAGCAACAGCAGCGGCGCAGTGGCAGCGTTAGGGGTATAACTGTCAGCTATATTACGAGATAGTTGGAGGATAAATGATAAAAGGTTGTATCAAAGCGTGGAGGGTGAGGGGAGAGAAGAGCTTGGTAGTAAATTAAATCCTTTCCTCAAACATTACAGCCAAGCGATGATTAACGATAACACGTACCGGTTCACTTTTTCTGTGTAAAGTGAAAACTTCTAACCGATTATGTCAGGAACGAGGTTTGGTATGATAGAATTGATATAAGACTATTTTATATACCAACCACTTTTATCGCTATGTAATTTTGTTTATTTTTTCAAAAAATACACTTTTTATCAAGAAAAATTAGGTTTTACATGTATACAGTGTTGCGGTACTCACCGGTCAACAAAATTTTTTAACAAGGAAGGTGATTACTAATTTTGAAATACTTTTGTATCCTTGTTACAGAATCATATTTTTATTTTGATTCGATGAGGTTTTATTATTTATACTTTGTTACGTTTGCGAAAGAGTTTTGCAGGGCGAGAATCGAGCGGAAGACGATGAGAAAAGCTCGGATCCGAGAAGGAGAGAGAGAAGGGGGAGGGAGGGAGGTGGTGGAATAATCCCGCGAGAGAGAAGGGCGCGTAACCTAAGGTCCACAGTTGATTAATAATTATCAGGATAATCCAATTAAGCTTATGCATGGAAAGTGAAGTGGCAGAGCGGTACCGAAACGTTAGCCCGACGCCACCGTAACCACGACCCTCGTCAACGGGGCGCCGAACCCGAAACCCTGCAGGACTATAAGGTAACATCTACCACTACCACCACCACCACCATAGCCGTAACCTATCGGCGAATAATGCCGGGTTACAAGGGCGCCCGTGTTTCCCAGGGAACACCCGCGACCTCCTCCACCTACCACCTCTCGAACCCTCGGGAACTCTCGACTTCGGCAACGAACCGAGAAAGCGCCCGTTTTATTACGCCCGCTTTGCAGGACAGGCATTAATTGTTTATTTCCGATTTTCCCAGCTTCCTTTTCATTACTTCGAACCTTAATTCGTTGATTCCGCTTGATTTTTCTTCTCTTCGCGGGGTATCTTCTATTTTCACGCAACTATAATTATACCGTTAAAGCGCAGGGTGGCCACTGAATCTCGATCGCGATATTCCCCAACTTCTCCAGGTTGTCCAGAGAAAAATCTTATAACTTTCCCTGACCAATTCGTATAAATTGTTTATGTCAAATTGAATGAAATAAAAAAATTGCATGTTTTCCATACGATAATTATGATTTTTATCCGTGTAAAAGTAGAGAGTAGAATAAACAATTTGGCAAACGATTCCCCGACTGTTCCAGGATTCCCGGATTCCGTAAAATTTCCAAGTTTTCCAGATTTCCCCGACCTTTGGCTACCCCGCAAAGATACCATGCAGCGTAATTTCTTATCGATAATTTCTTGTCGCCGGTAATCACCGTGTGAATCGACGAACTTGACGACGTGATTTCGAAGAGTTGTTGGTCGGTATCGTCTTCTTCTTCGACATCGGTCTCCATTATTCTGGTCAGACTCATCACCGTCCCCTTCAGCTTCGCTGTTGTGACACGATGCGATAAATTCTTCAATTTCCACACTGGCTTCTTCGTCCATCGTCATTTGTACATCCCAACTTTACAGCAATTTCTGCATTCGAGAAGGCGATAAAAGATGATCGAGCGTCTCGTTGTAGCGAGGCGTTGCGGAGTGGATCATGACCGTTTCACCGAAGCATCTCTCAGGTGTTTACAAGATATAACGTAATATCATGCGGGATATACACGTAACGCGAAGTGATGTGTAATACAGTAACCACAGTGCTCGTCGTCGTCGTCGTCGTCGTCCTCCTCCTCCTCTCCTCCTCCTCTTCTTCTTCTTTCCCGCAATTTCATCCCTCTAGCCGCGATACAACGTTGCTCAGCCACCCTTAAACGACTCATCGAGCGGCGCACCATTTTCATATACATATTGATGCCATAAACCGCGTAACACAATTTTCTCAAATGACCTGAAAGGGTGAAGGTGGAGCTACGGGGGAAAATGGAAAGGGAGTGACTGACACTCGCGAAGCAACCGACTGCCCTAGCTGTGCAACCATTTCGGTAAGTGAATTTCGAGTTTACGTGACCGTGGGGCAACCCATACACTCAACGAAATCTCATGATACCAAAAGCTCTTCGAGGTTCTTTCATCTCCTCTTCTTCTCCTTCTTTCGAGCGATTGCTCACGTGATTCCGGCATTGTTTTTTTTTTAATAATGGAATGATCACTTCTTCTTCTTCTTCTTCTTCCTCTTTTCCTTCACGAGCCACTTGAGGGCATCTTAAATGTCCTTCACTTCGTGACCGATCCAACTCAAATAATAATTACTTCTTCTTCGCAAGTCGAGTATCAACTCCGGCGAACCAGTTCGCCAAGTTCTCAGTAAGAAGACGAGACTCTCTCTCCCTCTCTCTCGTTTTACCAGCTCCTCGATCTTCCCTTATTCCCATGGCAAGGATGAGGATGAGGCGAGGCGAAGTGCGGGGAGGAAGTGGAGCGCGGAAAAGTGCGTTAAACTTAACTCAGGATCACCTTTTCTCTCAACGGCGGTGAAAAAGTCATCCTGATATCTCTTCTCGCATCTTCTTATTTCTTTCCTCCCTCTCTCATCGAGGTTGTAGCAGCGCGCAGAAAAGAGAAGACGAGCGGAATTAGAAGCAGATGATCGTGTCAAGTTTTCAGAAATTGTCTTTCGCCTCGAAACAACATTTCAACCTGTCTTCTCTCTTTCCCCGTCTTTGCGTTATACCTCAAACCCGTATAAATTATCTGTAAAAACGTTTATTCTTTCGACTCCTGCATCAAAGTAAATCGTGAAATTTCTCTCTCTCTCTCCTCCAATATACTCACTTTTACATCGTAGCACGTATAAGAAGAAGAGAACCGACTCGAGACGAAAGGCAAGGCAAAGCAAATGAAAAGGGGGACGAGATTGGGTACGAGATGGAAATGCCATGACGGCTGATAAAATTTTCTCTCCTCCCGCCCCTGCGTCCATGAAACTGACCCATAAAACCGCACGTTTCGTTCAATCCACCGAATGCAGAGTACGATTCGGTTATACGAGCAGCAGAAAAAAAGGGTAGACGGTGATGAAAATTCTCAATAAAGATGTAAAAAAAAAAAAAAAAATAAATAAAGTCGACTGTTACGATTTATCAGCTGTTTAATTTCTCTTCTGGATTCTTTTTTTCCTTGCCTTTCCTTTCCTTGCTTGTGATACCAACAGCATCACGGCAGTGACAAGCAGCCTCGTCAGGAGTGACGATTTGGAATTAGTTTACAAACATTCAGCATCTTCCTTTTCTTTTATCTCTCTCTCTCTCTTTCTCTCGAGGATTTACAATTGAATCCGTGTAACAGCATCTGTAGACTGCTGCGTGGGTTTGGTTGTAGGATGTGAAGGAAGGAAGGAAGGAAGGAAGAAACGAACCCCTCGCCTACATATATCATTGCAGAACAGGCTTCTCGGAGATGGCAAACTATTTGGACCACCGTGCAGAACGAACGAACGAAGAAAGAAAGAAAGGAAGGAAGGAAGGAAGGAAGGAAGGAAGGAAGGACGCGGAGTTATAAATTTTGGATCCCCGCTCTCGAGTAGGAGCGGTACAGGATTCCCAGGACCTTAAACCTCCGAAGCGTATCACCCGCCGGATATTAACAAATTAGACCTAAGCTAAGCTCAAGATGGATCGAATGATTTGATTCCGCCAGGCTGTTGCAGTTTAATTTCCTCGCTGCATATACGCCGTCGATCGATCGATCGATCGATCATCGGCACGGGTATCGGGGAAATTAAGCGGAATCAACCGTCTCGAATATCGTAAGTAAGTAAATAAACGGACACGTCAAAATTAGTTTTCGTTTGACATCTGCTTCTTCGCAGAGACGAAAGATTTTCGTCGTAACTTATAAAACCTTTGAGTCACACGTGTCATTGTGCCGAGTAAACGTTTGCAACAAGATAGTATTTCATGGTTTTCGGGACCACTGATTACGAATCTAAAATCAGATTTTGAAAATTCAAGATGGTCGATCCATTACGGTGGAGAAAAATTTCAAGTTACATCGTATACGTGCAAAAAACTCTGTACAGGGATTTTCGGGGTCGCTGATTGGATTCGCTGCATTGAATTTTCAAAATCCACTTTCGGATTCGTAATCAGCGACCCCAAATACTCCTGGACGGAGTTTTTTTCTCCAGATTCGATCGATTTTGAAAGTTTTGTCCGCCATATTGTTTCTACCATCTCGAATTTTAACCTCGAAAACTTTTGATTCACGTAAGGCAAGTAAATATACACGCGTAGAGTGGTAACTTTCTCGTAAACGAATTGTTCCTTCAATTTTCACGATTGTTTTCCAATCAATTTGCTTCCGGCAATAAAAGTAATAATAATTTACATTAAGGTATTATAATAACAAGGCAGTCGATTTTGCACATGCTTACCCAGCGTGAAGGAACATGTAGAATGCGAACCTCCAGAGCTCGAGACGTTTGTCCGGTCGGTATATGAAGACACTGTCGATCGGAACGGGACCCGAGGGGTTGACCTCGCCCATGGCGACGGTGTAGTAGGTGAAAAACCCGAGCTGAAAAATACACCAAGGTATATTCTCGTTATACTTTTCTTTTTCATCCTCTTCCGCTTGCATTTATTTTTTTCATTTGTTTTTAGTTTTTCTTTTATTTTTCCACCCCACCGCGCTTCATTTCTTTCCTCGTAAAGAAGAGTAGGCTGCTGCTGCTGATGCTGCTGCAGGTCGAGATAACGAGTGAATATTAAGATTTTCTTTCTCTTTCAGCGCCGCGACTTGGGTATTCTAGAAACCCTCGCGCGGCTAAAGGTGCGGGTATATATAATATAAATCAGCGAAAACAATATCAAGCGAGGAAGAAAAGGAGAGGAGAGGAAAGGGAGGGAAGAACCTTTCCATCGCCGTCGTCTTTCCCTGGGCCATCACCCACCGTCCCTTTTCCTTTGCCTTGTTTCACCACTTTATGTTTGTCATTCTGTAATTTAATTAACAAATTCCTCTCATCTTCCCTCCCTATCCTATCGCTACTCTCCTTCGTCTAATTTCCTCCTCTGCATGCCACTCGCTCACGCCTTCCAAACTTAACCCGTCATAATCCTCGATATCGGATACTTGTCACAATATTATTATTACCATCATTATCACATACAACGACGTGTTTATACGGATGGAATTCTGTCAAATATTCATGAAAAACAAAGAAAAATAATAAAAAAAAATAAATAAAATAAAACGTTCGTAATAATTAGGCTCCGGATTAAAGTGTATCCATTAATTTCCTCCCGGAAGTCAGTCCGGGAAGAGTCGGAAATTCGACTTACGTACGCCTGCGTAGCTAAGGACGTGGATGCCGCGCAAAGTGTTACCGAGAAATGAAAAAAGCGGAAGTGGTCAAACAGCCACATCATCCCCTGGGGATTTTACACCCCGCATAAGAATGGGGGAAAGGGTGGCACCGCACCGCATCGGTGGTCGGGTCTGAGGCTCGCTTATTCAATTCAGAACGCGATTCGCTTTTACGCGTGCCGTGCAGAGTTTAATCCGAATTTATGAATACCTACGATGGTGCCGGGGGGTTGGTCGGTTCGTTGGGTACGCGACGGCTTTCTACCTTCTCCTCATTCTCCTCCCCCTCCCCCAACACGTATACAAAGAAGAGAGTACACGTAATATATAGAGCTATATTTTCGCGCCGCCTCGTCCGAGAAAGAAAGAAGGAACGGAGACTGAATAGATAAAGAAATATGCAAAAATGAAGAAAATATATTCCTCTGTTTTCCCTTCCTCGTCTTGCGAAACTTATACCTTTAAACGACAATCGAAAGACAGTAACGACGAAAGGGGGAACGGACGTCCGGTGATGAGGGGATGAAGAACAGAAGGGTTGGAGAAAAAAAAAAATCCAAGATCCGTAAAAAATAAGAGAAAGAGAAACAATATGAAATGAAAAAAAGAAGGAAATAACGAGGAACATATCGCGCCAGCGGACTGATATAGTCGCGGCGAAAGAAGCGGTGCGAACTAAGGTGAGGATAGGCGAGGAGGGGAGGAGAGGTAAAAAAGAAAAAAAAAAAAATTATAGGACGGGATAGGAAACCTTATTACAGGGAGGGATGAAAGGCGGTTTTACAACCCCGCAGCTTCGCATCTCGGTGCTTCGAGGAACAAGAAGACGAAGAATAAGAATAAGAAGAAGACGAAGATTACCTAACCCACTCTTCTCCCACCCTTCTTCTCACTCTCTATCTCTTCATAAAAAACAAAAACTGAAAAATGAAAGAAAGAGAGCAAAAAAAAAAACAAGAAGAAGAATTTAAAAGGGTCGAACGGGGGTTTATATTACGTATACATGTATACGCAAAGGTGACGGAGACTCATTCTTATGTATAATGCAGCCGAAGTACGCGCGGGCGAAAATTTCATGCACAATCTTTGCAGTAAATTAGACTTGTGATTTTCGCATAAATTCTTTGTAAAAGAAAGAAAAAAAAATATATATTTTCACAATATTGCGGAATAAAAGTTTGTGCTTGTTTTTTTTTTTTAGACGCAACTAACAACAACTGGCAACACTTATCTTGTAACATAATGATATGCGTGAGCTTTTGTTCACAAATTTGTTTTTTTTTGTTTCTCTTTTCCAGCAAGATCCGCAAAACTTGACGTGATTGTGAAACCTGCAATATCGCTTACTGTACTCATACGTATATCGTAGCACGTATAATAGAATACAACTGAACTTGCGCATAGAGACACGATGATATAATAACTCTTAGAAATGGCGGGGAATGAAAATCGATCGCTTGGACCTTCCGCCGCGTGCTTGCTCACCTAATGCTATTTGCTGCAATTGGTGCACTTTCGCATCGATCCGAACAATGATATTATTATAAACTGACGTACGCCGTATGTTATCTACATCGATTAATCCCACGTTACACGCCGCTAGCCTAATCGAAAGGTGAATTTCACGTTAGGTTCAGCCAACGTGTGTGTATATATACGTACAATTTACGCCAACGACACGTTTAATATTTTTATTTGGAAAATCTCAAACTCACGGTTATTAAAAATAATTATTTCGATAAAACACTACGATAGATGGAATTGAGAATCTGTTATTGGCTCGAAAAATTAAAAGAAAATAACAGACGACAAGTGAATGGATAAAGACCTTGTTATGCGGTTTTTTTTTTTTTTCCACCTCCTCATTTTTGCCCGCGCAGCGCACGATCATTATTGTATTATATCAATATTCGCAGCGGCACGAGAGCGCGAGGAAGCACTCACCTAAATGAAGAATTCCCGAGGGTCGAACCTCCGCCTATGCACGCAGCAGCTACCGCGATTCTTTTTACATGATCCGGCAGAGTGGGTGCACTATAAAGGTGGGTATATCTGTGTACGATATACGGGTGGGTACCACCGTATTCAACCGCGAAAGTAACCGTATGTGTAACGAAACTAGACTGCAGAGAGCGATACGCCTATAGCGTAAAGAGAAAAGTGGGTATATTGTATAAACGAGGCAGGATCCTCGAGAGAAATGTAGACAGGTATGCGATACGTACGCGTGTAAGAATGGCTGGAAAAATATTACAAAGTATAACGAACGAGCCTGAAAAAGCGAAGGAAAAACAAAGGCCAATATTGCTGATAGAAATCGAAGAATGGAAAAATTGTCGACAAGTTTGTTTTCTTCTCTCGTCTTTTCTTCCTAACCTGAACCCGAGATATCCGCATTGGTTGTACGAGTTATCCTGTCGTACACACATTTGCTGTCTCCCTCCCTCTCTCTCTTGGGAAAATGAAGAAATGCATTTTGTAAACGATTCGAGTTTAAGAAAAATGGTAAATTCGCACCTTTTCTGACTCCTTGAACGTAATCCTAAGATAGCTCGATAGTGATTGTTTTTTTTTTTTTTTTTTGCTTCGGACGTATCGTCGGCTGAAGCTAACAGTCAAAATTAGCAGCGAAACGTTCTAACGTTCGTTCGAGTAATGCAGCGTGGTCGGAAAATCCACATTTCGTGAAACACCTTGAACCCCCGATACTTTACTAGAATTCTGCGAGGATAAAATTAAACTGCATTTCCCTATTTCCAAAAGCTTAAGCCTCAGCTTCGTTGATCCTCGTCGCTTTCACCAGTTTCTTCCAATGCTGTTGCAGAGTAAAATACCGACTTCCCCTCCACTCGACTACCTAATTGCCTCGCAAAGACCACGGGATTCGCGTGTCTCGGTGTAGGAAGAACACCCCGAGTCGTCAAATACGCAAGTATATGCCTAGACGTTAGTCGAGTAATATTAGCGTAATGTAAATAGGAAGAAGTAGAAGAAGAAGTAGAAGAAGTAGAAGAAGAAGAAGAAGAAGAAGAAGAAGATGGTTATCCGAGGGCATATTTATTGCCCGAGCAGTAAAGCTAAGGTGGCTCCGGTTAGGCTGCTGGTTCTGCGCTCCCTCGCCGTTGTTTCAACCCCCTGAAACTCGCCGTATTTCTGTTATCTTTCGGATGGCACGCGATGTCGACTAGGCAGGTACCTTTACTCTCCACGTCCACCTTCCCTCCTTCCTTACTTCCTTACTTCCTTAATTCCTTCGCCTCGTCATCGTACTAATACCCCCATAGTGTGCGTATACAGGGTTTAGAAAATTATAATCATTACTCTTGTTAAATGGGATATTTCTCGAACCAGCCATATAGCGCGAGCTAATGTTATTGTATTATACGCATGTGCCCTGGTGTAGGGCAAACAAATTTCACTCGACGATGAGGAATCGATAATTTATGTGTGACGGTGGCGCGAGGGGATCGAGGAATAATAATATAAGGGTTCGGGTGAAATATTCACCATCCTCGTCCGCTCTTCGCTGACTTACATCGCAGGACTCAGGATTACAATAGCTACGGTGAATTACGGAGCTGAGGATAAGATAATGCGGCTCCTGCGTCGACCGATAGTTTGTAACGAAAGGCAACGTGGTAGATCATCGACAAACAAACAAACAAACAAACAAATAAACAAACAAAAAAACGAACAGACGACGCATCTGAGAGGAGAGAAAAGTGTTTAGACCCTTCTCTGCGTAGTTTATTTCAAGCATTGCTAAGCGTTTAAGAACGGACGTCATTAGCGTTATCCGATGCTTAAAAAACGATGAAAAAAAGCTCCTAAACATTTATCAATGTTTTTTGCAATACCGTTCGTCGTGGAACTCTTCAATTTTTGATTCTTCGCAAAGATTGAGGTATCTCCCAAGTAAAAAGTACGTCGAAATCGACTGCGGTACCCCGTCAAGGTTCGATCGGATTGCACCGACGATGCTTCGTGGATGCTTCCCCGTGTCTTTTAGCGGCGGTGGCGTCGTGAGAAGCTAACCGGAAAAAGAACGAGAGAGTGAAAGGTACGGACAAAGAGAGATACGAGAGCGAGAGCGAGCGGACGTGTATCTATCCCTCTTTCCGAAATCCTAAATTAAGGAAACGGACACGGAAAGGCACGTGTGAGGAGGGCATAAATCGTCTTCTCCCCCCCATCAGATCCTCCCGAGAGACCGTAAGGCAGACGGGTGGGTAGAGTTGCCGGACAGCCGCGGGACCGAGCGAGGGAGAAAAAACGGCACGCGCCTGCGTTCCGCTCAAATTAGTCTTAAAAGTAGCGACGCTGGTATAGGTGGGTGGGTAGGAAAGGTTATACATACATACATACATACATACATACATACATATATATATATACATCCGATGCTGGTGTTGCCGCAGCGACGCTTTTCCATCTTCTTTTCCTTGTTCCCATTCCGAATGCATGCAGCGTGCGTGCAGCGGCAAACTAGTATTTTCGTTTTTCCTCATATTTTTTCTTCTCCCCTTCAATTTTTTTTTTTTCTTTCCTTCCATATCCACCCCAAGATGCAGAGGCCAGGGCACGAGCCGGGGGGTGGGTGAGAAATGAGGAGGGTGGGCAGAGACATACGGAAAACGAGAACCGAACGCCTTTGCACGAGGCTTAGGTACGCCAAAGTGTAACAAAAAAAAAAAAAAAAAAAAACGGTCTGTGCAGGGGTGCTAGTTCTTTTTTTTTTTGGAATACTGTTTCGTTCCTCGAGATTAGCCTGAAATATGAGGACGCGGCCATTTGTCGCTTATAAGGGTTGTTTATAAGGGGTGTGGGATTCCGGATCGGCGTGGAAAAAGAGGAAAATAACGAAACAAATGTAAATTTGATTCTCAGTCTAGATACACGTGTGTGTGTGTGTGTGTGTGTGTGTATAAATATATATGTGTATATAAGGTACCACGAGAAAAATAAGAAGAAGAAGAAGAAGAAGAAAAAGTATAGCACGTTTTCCGTGTGAAGCGAAAACGACCTTTACGCACCCGCCCTCTGATATACCTACCTACCCTTTACTTTACACGATTCAACCCCTCCACGCGGGCTGTGCCGCTGCTTCTCTCGCGGCCTAATCTCTCGGAAGGAAAGGCGAAAAAAAAAACGAAGGACAAAAAGAAAAACAGGCAACAGAAACACACGAAAAAGGTTTTAGCGATAAATTTGCAAATTTACACGTTTCGCTGAACGGGAAATTAGGGTTTGTTCTTCCGTATCGCGTATCCTCTCTTTTTATATCGCGTGCGTGCTCGCTCTTCGTCCTTCTCCCTTCTCACTTTACCACCTTGTGTCGTGGTATATCTGAGACAAAGGGCTTACCCGAAAAAAGAGAGGGAGAGAGCGAGGGTGGGATAAACCAATAACGTTCACATCGCAGTCGTTATCTTTTTTAATTCAGGATTTGACTGTAATGGTCACGATGAAGGATTCGTCTTATCTAATCGTATATATAAAAAAATTAAATAACGTTCACCGATCATTCATTGAAATCGAACCGATACATTTTTTTTTTTTTTTTTAACGAACATAAACGCAACCGTTGCCTGCAAGTTAGACACGAAGAATTTCACCCCCGGCAGAATTGACAATGCGAGAGCAAAAATGAAACACGTCACGCATCATTTTTTCGTCAACGTTTGGTCCTCATTGGAAGGATATATAAATTTATCTACACTGCGAAGAACAAAAGAAAAGAAGAATGAGAGGAGTCTGAAATTGGACGAAAAAATGATGGGTGACGTACTCGATTGACCTACAATTCCAACATCCGTTGCTCCACTGTATCAGCGAGGTCAAGAAGACTTCGATATCCTTGAAAAAAAAATAAAAAAATAAAAAACAAAATGTGCGATACGTTGCGGTAGGTATACAGCGAAGCAGGGAGTGTCCGGCACATTCACCGCGACACGTCGGAGACGACGGGTCGTTATGACAAGGATATGGGAGGGTTGTCTGCATTATTCGAGTGGACTGCACGCGGGAGGTGGAGGGAGGGGATGGAAGAGAGATGGAGCGGCGTGCATACATGCACGGATGCCTGAAGCATGTAGCAGAGAGTTAACGAGAATTCATGGAATAGCAAGAGCGTCGTTTGTCGCGCGTATAGAGTCTGGATATGCGGTGTTGGTACACGGTAAACGGTATCCTGCAGCGCAGCAGCAGCAGCGGGAGGATAGAGGAGACAGGAAGCTCCTTCCTTCTGGCTAGTGCCACTGCACAAGTCCAGAAACGTGGATTATTTTCTCCCTCAGTCTGTCTGTCTGTCTGGTAGTCTGGTAGTCTGGTCGACTCCCCTGACCCCGTAGTTCTAGCGCGTGTACGTCTCACCCTCTTCATCCCCTGAGCTTTTACGTGAGTGTGTGCGCGCGTTTCCCCCAAAACCAGGAAATACCGCGCACACGGGTATTCCGGAGGTGTAGCGTCAGCGGCATGCCAGGAACCAGTTCCGCTAAGCCGAGGAGACTAGGCGAACTAGGGTTCTAAGACTTTCGGGTTTCTTCCCACCTCCACCTCCTCGTCCCCTCGTCGAAGGGCGCCGCGATGCCGCGAAGCAAACTGCTCTCTAGACCACGAGATGAAGGGGGAAAGAGAGAAAGGGAGGATACAACTTTCGGTATCTCTCATAGGTCACGGTGGGTGGATAGCTACTACACGTGCGCGCGTAGTTCTTTCTTTTCTTTTCTTTTCTTTTTTTGCTTTCCACTTCAGCTTCCTCATCCTGATCCTGATCGTGATCCTGATCCTGATCCTGATCCTCCTCCTCCACCTCCCCTGTTTCTCTCTTTCTATCCGTGTTTATTCACACGTAGAAGAACACGAGGTTAACTAGAGCGAGAAGTATCTTTCGCAACCCAAGCGCACACCCTCCGACATCCACCGTATCGTACGTACGATATCCTCCGGTAGGTACCAGCGATACTTATCTAGGCATCTATCTCCGATCGGTAAAGAAAAATCACGAAACGATTCGAACCACCGCAGCGATCGGGGGTGGGTTTTATCAGCCTCGTGAATCGTCGTCCTGCCTTACAGGCAATGCTCGAAACTTCCTCTATGTACCCAAATGAAGCTCAACTCGTGGAAACGGAGTGACAAACTTTGCGCGTGGTCAGCGTGAAGCGGTCGGTTGTAAATTGCAGTGGCCGGCTGCAGTTTCGTTCATTCGTTCGTGCTGAAACGCTGCCGGTGCTGTTGCAGCAGTAGCATTTCCAGTCAGATGAGTTTTGACGCTGGGTCGATTGGGTGACCGACCAACCAGGTTGCATACGCCGATCTTTGGCCGGCAGCCGGCCGACTCCCAAGCATATGGGACATATGGGGTACAGGTTTGTAAAGATCCGCAGGTCTCGCAATCTTGTAATCCACGGTGTCCGGTAAAGGATCCGTAAAAAAATTCAATCACATTTTCAAGTTATTCAAGGACGATGAAAATGGAACATTTCAAGGATCACCGGACACCGCGTAACCTCGAACCGAGTCGACGACCGATGGATGGATCGAGGGAATCGAAAGTGAACGGTACAATAATAATTGGTGCGGCTTCGCGGTGCGGGATGTGAAATAAAAGAAGCTCGTTTTCCGGTATCCGGTATCGCCTTCTTGTCGCCACGGACGGAAAGCGGAAGAAGAAAATGGAACGAGGACCCTCAAGGAGGGACCACTTTGCTTTGTTGCCACTCGGACTTGACGCCTCCTCCTCCTCCTCCTCCTCCTCCTACGGATAGACGAGCACGGGGCACGTGCGTCGGCTCTCTCTCTCTCTCTCTCTCACCCCCTCTCTTTCTCTCGCACGCACGTAGTAATTCTCTTCTGTTCTGGTCTGGTCTCCGACTCCTCTCAATTATACGCGGTAGAACCGAGTTAATTTCGGCACTTCCCAAGTTTCCTTAGCTTTTTCTTCCTCTCCTTCCTCTTGTTTTACTTATTTATTTTTCACGACGCTCAGTGGTGTAGGTATTACAGAACCCAGAGCGTGCGCACGGTTCACCGTCGTCGTTTCCGGCGATGATCCCCAACTCGGCAAGAATTTTTAACCGTTATTAGCTTTCGGAACCATCGCGTACGTGCAGTGCTCGAGTCAACCTGCGACGACGAGTGCACAACCCGAGTGCAGAATGGAGACTCGCTCGTGTAAATACAATGATTACACTGCATCGAATGTTTGTTCAACTGCAGCGTGGTGTGTATGTATGCGCGCGCGCGCACCCACACACACACACACACACATATACACGTACGTAAGCCATTGCACGGCACTGGATCGGAGGAAGTCACCGGCCTGCTCCACCTCGCGTAGACTAGATATTGGTTCGTCATATCGAGCACCTTCTTGCGCCTACCGCGCGTAGTGAGCGGTCATGCAGGTAGGTGAACCCTGAAAAGCCTGGCGCCTGGGAAACTGGTAAACATGCAGGTATATACGCACGCGTTTTACTCGATATCGCATCACGTGCAACCGCACTTGTGGCGTGAACAGAAGGCGCTTCTTCTTTATCTTCTTGTTCATTTTCTTCATCGTAGCCAACATCCCGCGGTATTATACTGTTTATAGATAGGTGAAGTGAGGCGAGTTGGGTAGAAATTGAATAGCCGAGGAGGTTCGACGATTTTTTTTCACCACTCGTCCAGGGCCTCCGCCTCATTCTCGTTTTTCTCCATTTTCATCGCTTCTCTGTGTGAGGAAAAATACGCGCAGTCAGGGAGGCCGGAATCCTGTAGTAGGATCATTCCTCCAAATTGCTGACGACCAAGAAGAAGAAGAAGAAGAAGAAGAAGAAGCAGCAGCAGCAACAAACACCAGCTCGGCGGTATATAAAGTAGATAATTTGACTAAGTGACGGGTGACAGCTGTCAGCAGTAAATAAGTAAGTAAGTAAGTAAGTAAGTAAGTAAGAAAGAAAGTAAGGCGAGCTCAGACCGAAGGAGATAAAGAATGACTTGTATAATTCTCTGATCGAAGGGACATTTTTCCCCGTTTCGAGATGGGTCGGCGAAATTTGCCTTGCGGAATCAGCGTCTGGTTCGGATGCTAATAAAACTGTCACGGGGTTGCAGGTCACGAGGGTGAGGAAAGGCGAAGACGAAGGCGGAGGATGTCCTTCTCCCTTCGTCTCTTTCTCCGCGACCATCCCTCTCGATCGCGGCACCACCAACAGCAGCTGGGAGTCATTTTCCACCAAACGAAATTGCGGTCGCCGCCGACCAAGCAGCCACCTACTACCCCGGTTCCGGTCCTAATGACCAGTCTTATCTCTCTCCTCTCCTCTCCTCTCCTCTCCTCCACCAACCGCAAGTTATCGGCGAAACGCCGTCACCCCCCCCCCCCCCTCCCTCGCGGTGCGCATAAAACCCGATCACTATAAACAGTCCAACGTGATGTCTCGTGGTCTCTCGTGTCCCCGAGATATCCTGATTGTGAGAAAGCCCGAAGGAAGACAGGAGGGTTTCTTGACCGTTATACTACGACCGAGGAGAAAGACGAGAACAAACTCTTTTTCCTTCTACATTAAACATGGTGTCCGGTAAAAAGTCCGTAACAAATTCAACGACATTTCCAGGTTATTCAAGGACATTCGGGAAAAATATAAAATACGTTAATGGCAGAGGGCATTGTACGTAATCGCGACGCATGAGATTCACGTTATTTCTACTACAACCTGTTAGTGGGTAAAAAGGAAAAACCAGCTCCGAGGTGGGAATCCACTTTTTCTAAAAACAGTTACTCGGCGAGGACATATAAATATATCGTTCGCGGTACGTCTTAAAAATAGAATATTTTCGGAACTTTTTAAGGAAAAGCAAAATTCGACGATTGTCACGTAAAATAATACCGCAGATCAATATCGTCGCGTTCCTAACTCCAACCACGACTTACGCGTACTTAGCAATCCATTCCGCATCATTCGATCGATTTATATTCACGTACAGTTGACGATCTCTTCGCGATAAAAGTGTCGTCGAGCAACTAATTGGTCTTGAAGGTACGCTAATTGATCAATAATTGATCAGCAATAATTGTCGAGGGTTGAGCAAATCCCGCGTGAATATATTCGGAAGCATTTTGAATCGAGAATGGCAAACAACACCGACGCACGAATACATCGTCAATCGCTACTCGGTTTCCCGTTTACGTTTGCACTTTCGAAGGGTGGTTGTCGGCTCTGCAGCGTGCATATCCACGAAGGTGTCGACCGGTGTCCGTAGAGTATACCACAGAGCCGGTGTTGTTGTTGTACCTCCGCACACGGAGTGACGGACACGTTGCGCGTTTTTATAGCCGTATCGTGTCGCTCGTTGACTCCTACTCTCCGTATGTGTCACGCCGCGACGATTTATATAATTCAACGAATAAATAAAAGGCGTTAATAATGTGATGATATACAGTTACAAACAGCTGCAAAGCGACCCATTTTGCTCTGTACACGAAACTCCATGACTGACAATGAGAGTAAAATTTCACTGGAATCTGAAACTATTCATATTTCATTATCCTGTTAAGAATTGAAGGGCAATGCGTTTTTTAAATTAAAAGTAGCAGAGTGGGTAACGAGTATAGGTGAGAAATCGCCGTTGATAGCGACGGACAACGACCGCACATTATCCGGGGATTTCGAATGGAGAACGAATCAGACGAAGGGATGCAGGTAGCGCGCATGAGGTACGACGTTCGAATTAAGTTGGCAGAAGAAACAAAAATAGAAGAGACCGACCGACTGTCCGGAGTCCGGAAACGAGTGCATGCTCGTCTATGGATCGAGAGCGGACGAGGAAAATTTTTCCTATCGTGCCTCGAATACCGTATTACGCAGAGACGACGAGGACGATTCGAGAAGCCATCGTCGTCGTCTCCGTCGTCTTCGATCTACGTATACGTGTACGTGCAGTATAGATAAATCGACGCCACATACGTGCGGTATAACCTTATAACCGAAATTGTCGTAACCGTGGGCACGTTTCCTTCGACGTCTCACTCTGGCGCCCGACATGTTCCGACGATAGGATCGAGCGATGCGGCAGGAAGGGTATCTCGTATGCCACGGGTATTCGGAGAGCGTTCGCTAGCGCTTCGGGATTTCTAAATGCACAAATTCGCGAGTACGACGACGCGTGGTACGTAAGGAACAGGGTGTACTACTCGTTAAGTGTCCGCGAACGCGAATGTACGTTTTTAAATCTGGCGCCATTTATCTATGGCTAAAAGTTGACAATCGATTGACCGACGGGTACACCGTGCGAGTCGCACGGACACGTTGCGGAAATTGGCGAGCTGATCCGAACCAAGCCGATCGTTTGTTTGATTATTTAACGACAAATCGATAACGGAAAAAGATTAATTTTGAGGTTAGAGTGTGATTCAAACGCGAGGAAGGACTTTTTTTTTTTTAATAAAAGTTCATCGTCAAACCAACGTTTTTGGTCGTATTTCGTATTATTTTCGCACGACTACCCAGCTCTTCTATGGGTTTAACGTTTCGGCCTAACCCTGGAGAAATAACGTTACATATTCCATCGACTAATCTTTCCTCCGTAAAAAGTAAAAAGCGAGTATTCCATGCACCACCACCGTCGAGGGTCTCTGAATCAAAGCCACCGGAATACAAACAACCGTAGGTGTTGACGGCATAAAGGTACAGGGTACATAGGTATACACGTACAAGGGTAGGCGAGGTGCCGGTGAACACCTGGCGGTAAACGCTTCTGAATTTGTTAAAATTTAAACGACGTTAAAGCTCGCTACGGCGCAACGAACATTCCGTGCAGAGAGTGCGAGGAATGAAGATACTCTCACGGGTTTGTATACATATACACGTGCATAGAGGAGATACTGCGAAAATGTCGAGAGAAAATACAAGCCAAGTTCTTCCGAGGTATACCACCCAGTTATAATAGCAGCACACCCTGAGATTCTCCGTGCGGCGTTAATACCGTACACGTAGGTACAACTGAAACACTGAAAGACCGAAAGACCGAAACAGGGAAAGCAACGCTCTCTGTGCCGATGCTCACACGCGTGTGTTTCTTTCCGCGATAATACAGGTATGCATGCACTGCGTGGCAGCAGTGAGAAGCAGAGCGCAGCGCAGCAAGTTTCAACCGCATGCAGTTGCAACTCTTCCAGCATCCTCCACCGTCTGCATCAGCACACAGACGATATTATCGTTCGATGTACAGATATACAAAATGTTACACATTACGTCCAACACGGGTACGTATAACGTATACGTGTAGGTAACACGCATTAATTTTAACAAAGTTTTCCAACTGTGGCAGGGCACACGTAGGTAGGTATAACGATAATAACGTATAACTAAATAAACGCTTTACCTTGCTAGATATAGTTAAAAGCCGCGGTAACCTAAATCACGGGGAGGAGGGGAGGAAAACATTCCGAGTTGGTGGAGGAGAACATATACATGTATATATATATATATATATATACAGAGAGAGAGGGCGTATAATAATATTACCACTCGCCCCGGAGTTATAATAACGAGAGCGAGAGGAAGGGAGAGAGAGGAGGGGGTGAGAGGGATGAACGATATTTTACACGGTGAAAAGCTAAAAGGCCAGGGAGGAGAGCGTCAGGCAAGCAAGCAAACACCGTGGTAGGAGTGTTTATAACGATAGGTAGATACGCCGAGCATATGATACTGTCGATTTTTGACTCGGAGGCTTGATGAGGCAAAAAGAAAAAAAAAAATAAGAAGACGAGACGAAACGTCAAAATTTCAACGCTCGATTAATTACCACAAGCTTACATTACGTGTCTCTACATTAATGTCTGCGGATTATAACGATCGGACTGTTAACACCTTATTGCATGAATTACGAGGGATGTTGAATAAAAATTTTCATGAACATCTACGCATTTTTCCCCATCTTTCAATTTTTTCCCGCCTAGGTAACTTCTTTATTGCTCAACGGACCCATATTTAATTTCCGTAAGATCCAAAACTTTTATAACACGTAAATACGAATGAAGGATAAACTCACCTCGACTAGGGTGATGAGGATGATGAAAAGGGGCGGTGGACAGCACGTGTAATGGTCAGCGTAGTATTTCCGATCCCTTTCCTCGGTGAGAAATTCGTCGCCGATCATGCGTACCATCCTGAAATACATTAATAAGGAAGAAATAAGAACCGTGAATTAAAATTTGATTAAAGGAATCGTGTATAAATTTACTCTCCGTCCTTGCGTTAAGGTAGGTACGTAGGTACTCGATACAAGTCACGTGATGTCCAACCTAACCTAAGCGTACATCCTTACACTCACACTTACACACCCACATATATGTGAGAGTTTTTAGTCCTGCAGCAGCGCAAACGGTATTATTCTACCTTGGCACGATGCCCCGTTTTCGAATGATGCGATCAGAGGATAGAACAAGAAGAAGAAGAAGAAGGAAAAGAAGTCGGATCGAGAATGTACGTGTACGTATACGTGCATGCATGTGTGCATGTGTGTGTGTGCGGGGGTATAGATAGACGGGCAACCATCCATATATGTATGTACGTCTAGAACTGGGGGGTCGATAAAACAATCGTGCTGCGGTTATAGAAGCCGGACCGAATAACTGCGGAGAGAAAATAATAGAGTGAAGGAAGTGAGGGGACATAAGATGGATTTTTGCGGCCGGGTTCGATCCGGCCTCCGCAGGTCTCTATGTTCTATACGGCACCAGCAAGCAAGAGAGCTTTCGAGACGAGACGAGACGAGGTCCGTCCTGGCTTCGGGTTGACTGATCGTCCCGATCCTGCACGTCAACATCCACCCGGATATCTCAAGCTAATCTTTACTTCGCACTGATCCACGCGTTGTGCAAGAAACACTCGGATCGGCATCCGAGGACGAGGAAATCCAAATGTCTGAATAGTTCGACGAGCCCTTTGACTTGGACTTTGAACCTGTATCTCGATTGAAATGACTGTACCAGGTCGGCAAAAACAATTTTTTTCTTCATTTCTTTCGTGTTTCTATTGAGATGAAAATGATAAATTTTGATTCTATGCATCGAGTAATAATTAAAACCAATTTGTTTGATGCTCGTCTCTCAAGTTTTTTGATTGATAGCTAGGTAATATGGTTGACTATTCGGAAGGAAAGGGAAAACGTTTTCATCAAGATGCGATGGACTTTATTGTTATTAATGTTATCAGGGGCGACATAACGAGAGCATGATGGGAGATTGTATTTTTTGGGTCAATAGAAGAAGTACAAAAAACATTTGCAGCTTATTGCTAATTATTATTTTTAAATAATGGTGATTTAAATGGAAAACTGAAGTTGGTTTAACCGTTAACTTAGAATAAATGTTTGTGAAAATGGTGGTTTCTAGAAAAAAAACATACTTTAATCTAATAAAACTATTTTTTCATTCACTAGTTATGTGGATGAAATCAAAATTCGACATCATTTGACATCCAGACTGGAAATTCTTGGTGACCGGTGTTATCCGTGAACGACGAAGACGACGATGTCCATCAGAGATATTGGACAGATACTGCATAAGTAGAGTTTCGGGTAACCCACGGTACTGAGATTATTTTGAGAGAACAGCGCCAGTTCATCATCATCATCATCATCGTCATCGTCGTCGTCGTCGTCACTCGACTCCATTTGTTTGTACCTACGTACGACTACGTTTGCAATGATAACAAAGTGGAATAGCAGAGAAGAGAACAAATTCTATGCATCGCTCTACTTCCTGCGATGTCGCGTCTCTCACGTCGCGAAGTGAGACCTGACGCAGAGGCTGCATAGACTAGAACCTGGCGCTTCGTCGACGACGAGACGTCGTCGTTGAGACTTGCAACGGAAATAACATCGCGGGTAAAAGGCAGACAGAGAAGTAGGTCTCTATTTTCTCTCATTTTTCTTTCTCACCGTCGCAACATCCTCCTCCAGGGCCGCCGACGTCGTTTCTACGTGTGTGTATACAGACACGCACGCGCACGCATTATCTTTTACTTTCTTTATCATTACATTTCATTTTTTTTTTATGTTTTCACACTTTTCATCTCTCTTTGGGGAGGGGGAAAAAAAAAAGAAAAGAAAACCGTAGTAGTTGTGTACAGTTTGTTTTTATGTTTTTCACGTTTTTCTTCCCCTCCTCACTCTTTTTTCCCCAACGAATCTAAATCCACACTTCTCAGTAATATTAAATTATACACACACAAGCGCGTAAACGCATCGTCTCGACTAGTCGAGGGGTTCAACCCTGATGCATATAATATTCGTGTTTATCAAATTCCGGAGCAAATAAAGAAAGAAATATAAATTCTCTGCCGTACACGTATTATGCAGCTTATATACTCGACTTAATATTGTTCATTTCTTTTCACACACGTATAGGACATGTGGCCGTTGGCCAACGACGAACCCCTGCAGCGAGATGACTGAGCACACTGCCACACATAATACGTATGCTTATGCGTAAGAGAATTTTTGACGAGCGTGTAAACGAAGAGAAGGAAAAAATAAAAAAAAAAATGGACACTCGAATAAAGAAACGACGAACGAATAAATACCACCAAGATTCCGGCCCCCCGACGGAGGACTTTGCACAATACGTCGTCTTACGTTTAAGTAGCGTAATAAAGGGTGGTATAGGGGTTCAGCCCTTAATGAACGATAATGCTTCCCCTCCCCCTTGGCGAGAGAAGAAAAGGGAGAAAAACGAAAACAAAAAAACAACAATGCCCGAATCATTCTGAATTGCGCGTACAAGTTTATGTACAAGGAATAATAGCTAAAGTGTGTTTTACTCCGCATTCTCACAGTGCGTTAAATTGTAGACAAAAGAATCACGCACATATATGTATAATTATTATATATGAACTGCTTTTATACCAGCTGTATAAGTCTCATGATTTTCTTTTCTTTAATTTTTGAATCGGGGCTTGTTTTTTTTTTCTAATTGTTTTCGTTGACTTTTGTCCGGTTTCTTTCAAGTGAGAAACTCTAGAACAGCAAAAAATTATGAAATACTTCTTTTTCTTCTATATGCAATAAGAATTCCGGGTATAAGTATTTTAATGACACATGTTTTATGAATTCTTTTTACAGACCCGCAGTCTTGGAAAATGTATACATATTATACGCGTAAGAATTTTTTATGCAGGAAATAGATGAAAAAATGAAAAAAAAAATAAATTTTACGGGTTAGACATAATCGTTACGTACAAGGTAATATCGTATCATTCAAAGAAAATGAAACATTATTGTGTAATAACGAATATAAGATCGCAGGGAAGAGAATAAATTGAACGAATTACGACACCGCGATGGTGAATAAGCGAGTGAAAAATTCAAGAGAAACGATACGTATATTATGTAAAATTAGGAAAACGAGCGTCGGGTGTATAATGGGAGCTAATGATATTACATATGTATGTATGTAGGTAGGTACGAAAGTATGACCCGAGAATGACGCGAAGACGCGACTTTGATATGGAAATTGTTGGCGTCGGATGAAGCAAAAGAAGATGAAAAAAGACGCGGAAGAAAAATAAGACGAATTCAATTTAACCCTGCAGACACGAATGTATAATCTATGTCAATAAAACCCATATTCAACATTGCACGACGTATAGTATTTCAAGTTTTTTTTTTGTTTGTTTTCGAACTTTATTTCACGAGGTAGTTTGTCCATCTAGTTTTCTATGTCGGAACAAGAAAGAAAAAAAAAAAATCTAGAATCATTTCTTCGCTACCCGAAAAAAACACCGATTGTGTGAAGTTATCGAGATTTTACCGTAAAATCTGTGAGCGAATTAGCGAAAAGCCGTCGACTTGGCATTCATTATACTCCGTGAGAGAACAAACGATACTTTTACACTTTTACGAGGCTGATGTTAGCAGTAAAGTTACCGTAACAAACGTTGAACGAAAAATTACTATTTTGCACAGTTAAAATGACTGGAAATGTAGTAGAATTTACAAAATCTCTTTTTTTTTTCTTCGTGCTTTATAAACATCAAGCTTCAGGGAATGCTAAAATTGCAAAATAACGAGTTTTTCTAAAAATGCATTATTACAATAACGTTACAAACTTCACCCTGATACACTTTGTCTATTACGTACACGCGAGAACAATGTAAGAATGGAATTACAAGGACTGAGATACTTGGAGGAGGGAAGAAGAGAAACGATCGTATTGAAGTTAGTCACGTTATCGTAACGATTCATGCCGATGAGTAAAACCGTAATTTCGCGATTTTGGAATTGTCTGAAATTCTCGGTAAACAGTTAATAAAACAAAACGCAATCATATTTTGGAACCTTAGTTCTAAAATTTTAAAAATCACTGTGAAATTAGAAAATAGTCATGTTTTTCTCCAATTTTACGTTACGACAACGTTACGAACTTCGTGATAAGAAACGCGGATCGTCGAACGAAGCGAAGCGAGATGTAGAAAGAGAGGGTGGCCACTGAATCTCCATCACGAAATTCCCTGACTATTCTTGGTTTTCCAGAGAAAAGTCATAAAAATTTCTCTGACCGATTCGTATAAATTGTTTCTAGCAAATTGAATAAAAATTGCATATTTTCCATACAATGATTATTATTATTTTCCGTGTGAAAGTACGAACAGTCGCTCGGGTCGGACTGTCCCATCCAGCCGATGCGACCGATCGTTCGTAAGGTAATATTTCGGAATATTCAAAGTTTCAAGAGAACTTTTCATTAATTTATCTAAAGCTTAAAAAAATTGTGCCACGTATATGTATGAAGAGACGACATGGCAAACGATTCTCTGGCTTCCTGCAAAAACTCCTGACGTTTCCCTGACTATTCTAGAATTTCCGAATTCCATGAAATTTCCAGGTTTTCCAGAATTCCCTAACCTCTGGCCATCCTGAAAGACACACTAGGCACACAAGCTGATCGAGGACGCCGACGGCACGCGCCGTTCTGAAATTAAATTCAAAACACAACACAACGATATGCGTAAATCATCTTGAAACCTAGGCAAACAGAGAGACTTGTAAGCAAGTGTCTGTGTGTGTGCGTTTGCGCGAAGCAACAAAGCGTATCAACTTTTGAGAGACACGTGTCTCGTTACTTCGCAAACCTGACGTCGAGTGTGATGTGTATGATACCTGGGCAGTGAAAAAGTTGGATGAAAAAACAAAAAAAAGAAATAAGATCACAACATACATGATCGAGGTGTGCTGGGGCCTGTTGGGATCCCCCCCCGGATAATTGCTGGCTGCAGGATTAACGAACCCCTGCACGACCTGTCGTCGGTTGCCGGCAACCGTCGTGACGGTCGTGGTTGTGGTCGTTGCGATAGTCCTCGGCTGGGATTGGACATCCTTGAGTATTTTCGTGGCACTCAACGGCGTCGTGACACACATTATAAAAACAAAAATCCCGTCGTATCGAACGACGCGACAAACACACACATAGACACCGACACCAACAGCAACAGCAACAACACAACAGCAGCAGCACAAGATCACAAGAACAACGCGATATGGTGATACAACGATTGTTTTTCGCCAACTGATTAACGACGATAATGATAAATAACGATCATCAAAGGTGCACCGATCAGTTATGTTCCTTTTCTTTTTTCTCTTCTTGTTTCAGCTTACAAAATTTTATTCAAATTAACACAGATTCGTGGATGTTTTTTTTCTTTCCTCTGTTTTCTTCCCTTTGGATTGTCGAATTTAGGAGGGTCTTATACCTATGCGACGTATACATGCACTGTACCAAGTTATTATACTGTCATATATACAAAGACACGTGCGCACGCTGCTGCCTAGAGCGGGTATCACTTGTTGGCTGTCAATGCAGCAACGGTAGCGTGCGTTCACGTTTGTTTTCTTTCTCCCTTCACCTCTCCTTCCTCTTCTCCTTACTCGTCTCAGTCCTCTGAACGAAATGGAAGTTTCCGTACACAACTTCCGGATCAAGAAGAATAAAGCGCGAGGAAAAAAAAAACCCAACTCCAACTTCGCACCGAAGAATAAATAACAAGACCAAAACAACGCTTATATTTGTAAATCGTCCGATCTCCCCCTCAGCGAAAACTATAGGAAACGATATGATGACGTCAACAACAAGAACAACAAAAACAAAAACTACAATCGTCGCACCGCAGCCGATAGATGTTTTATTTTATAATATATATATATATATGTATATATATGCATACGACGATAGCGCAAAAACTGTGTTTGTTTGTGTTATTGTTATTATTATTATTATTGTTGTTGTTTTTATTACTATTATTATTAATACGATTATCGTTCGGAAGGCGATCGGATCTCGAGGATCGATCCCGCCTCTACACGAGGCTGCATTCGCGTCAAGGCCGCGGTTCGATGCATGCCCCGTTCTCGCAGGACGGCTGCCGCGGTCAGACTGTCTGACTGACTGACTGAGTGACTGACTGAGCGAGGTAGCGAGCGGAGTGGTAGGGCGGGGTACAAGGGTATGGGGTACAGGGTGTACGGTTCCAGTTTCGCGCGGCTCGCCCGCTCGCTCGCGTCGCGCCGAGTGCCACGAGCCACGGGGCCGACGGCTCCCGACAGCCTCCCGAGAGCCTCCCGACGGGCTGCGTGGGTGTGCACGCGGCGTCGAGGGGTCGAGGGAGGACACAGGCAGCCGGTTATTGGCCGCGAGTCTGGCGCCTGCCTAGGGGTGGGGGGAACACCAGGCCAATCACGCTCGTTACTCGGTCAACGCCGCCGATGCCTCGAACGCGCACTTCAAAGAGATTCGCCGAGCCTTCCGACGACCGAGTTGCCGCCGCTTCTCTCCTCTCGCTCTCTCTCTCTCGTCCTTCGCTACTCCAATAACACCGGACACTCACTCAGCCGCGAGCCGTCAGCCGCGAAGGTTCCGTTGTGGACGACCGTCGGCCGTTTCTTCGTAATATAATTCTGTACAGCTTTAATTTATTATCTTATTAGTTGTTTTCTTCACCGTCAATCGCTCGCGTTTCCTGTGTGTGTATATATATATATATATACACACACACACACATGGATGTATTTACATTCGTTTTTTGTATTCTATCGTCAATATCGTATTATACCTGCAGTTTTGGCTTTTTCGGTGTTTTTTTGTTTTTTTTTTTATTTCTCCAGATCTTACGTTTCAATTTCATTCTTTCTTTTCTTTCTCTTCTACTCAAAGTCGCAAAATTCTACAACAAAACGATAATTTCGTTACTTTTGCTCGTACCTACCTACCTACATTGGTGGAAATACAATCGCGAATCATTTTGTTCCTTTGGCGGTGTTTTTCTCATTCAAATACGTATAATTGTTATATTACATGTTGAACAATAATTATCTATGTGTAAACATTTATTTGTGTCTCTGGCCGCGGTTGATGCGATGCCAATGAAGTGATTTAAAATTTAATGTAGTTTTTTTTGTAGGCACTTTGTTTGTTTTCATCTTGAAGTTTCTCCCGTGTGTGACCATTTTCGTTCTATCGCACACGTACATCTCGCAATCGAAATAATTGTGAAATGTGTGATTTAGATGTCTGTAAATCAGACGACGGAATTCAGTTTTCCTGCATTTTTGTTTCATTTTCAAATTCCTGCGTCAAAGTTTCAATTCCTGCATTAATTTCAATGGCTATAAATCACCTTTACTCTGACCGAACTTTTACATACTTATATTATATGTAGGTTTATAAATAATGCATGCATCGGGGTGGTGCAATAATAGTAATAATAATAATAAAGTTATTATTACTATCATTTTAACGACAAAAACGATTTAGACGATAATACCAACCTTTGGAATAGAGGCGGTTCGTCAACGAGCAGATGAAAATCGTTTTCGGAACAGACTTCTCTGTCGCGATGATGAACGGCGCATTTGAAACTACGGCTACGCTTTCCACTCATCTGTAACAATAGAAAAAATCAAACGATAAAAATTAACGTTTATTATTCACAATAATGTAGTGTAAAATTAATAATTATAAAGTCAAACTTTTACACGCGAATTTTTCCTTTGCCTGTACGTGTTACAGACAGCATCGATTATGGTATCAATATCGCATTATAATCTGTAAACTTTTGACATTGTATAATTAATGCAGAATTAATCGTGAAATTAAAATGAACCCCATGCACGGCTTCACGGCGGTGGTTCTTATAAACATATGCATAGGCGTACGATAGGCACAAGGTACACGGCGTGACCTGAGCTATTAATCTAGCGTAGGTGTAACGTAAATGCATACGTGAATATAGGTATGCGAACGCGAGGCAAGGGTATGTATATCAGAGGTATACCCACGTGACGCGAAGAGCGAGAGAGCTCGACGAGTTTAAGGAGGCAAGCCGCGCCGACAAAGCTTTGTAATTAATACCGCGGTATTAATTAATTATAAGCCGCTTTTAACGTGCAATTTAGAAGCTGCTGCAGCCCCTTCTCCTCGTTCCTATCCTCCGCGTATATGTATAATGCAGAACGTATGCAGATGTGTATGTATATGTATAATAACCAAAGGAGTTCAAAGTGCGAGTTAACTCAGCCAATTGTTTAGATTTTCTTGTGCGAGCGGAGCTGGATTCGAGCTTTGATTGTTTCACAGGTATATTACAGACGATTCAATGTATTTATATTTATATTTACTTTCATTCTAAGGAAAAATAAATACCTGTAATCTTATACGTCGCACTGTTTCTCTTTTTTTTTTTTTTTTAATACCGTATCTTATACATTTTCACTCACCGAAACCGGAAAAGATACCATCGAAAACATAATATCTACCATAAACATCCCGTGCAGCTGAAATAAAATATTTTTTTCACACCTGTGTTACATATGTGCGTGCCAGTATAGGCCTAAGTATTCACTTATTCGCGACTTTGAGACTGAAAGTACCCGATAGACGTATCGAACGTTTCACCGCGGTCTAGACGTGTCAATTCGAAATTGAACGGTGGAGGAGAAGAGGATAAGGGCGAAAACGCGATTCCGATCGGTGATCGTTCGAATAAGAAACGAACGTTTCACTGCTACTTACAATATATATATAGACATATTATACCCATATACGTTATGCCTTGTACGATATACAGTTATACAAGCGGGCGAAGAGAATTCTCTTACATTCATTTGAACAATTCTCAGTCTTTCTCGAGCCCCGTTTTCTCTACAATTGTTTTATTATCTCTCTCACGCAGCGTTTAGGAGTTAGTATAAAGTTTTAGGTCAGATTAGGGTTTTGTGCATTATACCTATACCTTAAGAACCGATCGAGGGTAGATACGGCTTTAGAAGAATACCTCTGCTACGCCACATTCCTTTTTACGCGTACGTACTTTATGCATACATATGCGTATATATACATACACGTATCTATATGTGAAATAAAATTGCTATTTCACCCAGCTCTTTGAAACGGCGTTCGATAGACGTTATATTATACATTATATGTATAGCTAGAGCGTCGTGTAGGTATATATAGATATAAAGTTTCAACATCGACTGATGTGTTCGTAGAATAGCTGATAAATAAATAAGGAAATGTTTTCTTTTTTTTGTCTCTCTTAAATTGATCTGTTACTGTTGACAAGCTTTTTCTTTCTACGTTCGTTTCAACTTCCGTTGATGTATGCTAATTTATATAATTATATATGATATATTTCTCAAATTTATTTATTTCATCAGCGAAAAATATATTTCAAATAAAATTTCTCACCCCGTGCAATTCTTTATTTATATGTATACATAAAACAAGTTGCGAATCATCGTAATACGTAAAACAATAGCGACGACAATTCTATTATATTCTATATTCATTCTTCCTGTACGTATACTCGGACTTTAGATTACGAGTTACACGATGAGTCTAACAAGACGCCGCGCATAACGAGAATTGACGCAAGGCACGCGAATCGGTTGTGAAATAGTCGCGCGGTGTGAGTCGGTCCGTATCTGTCTCTGCGACAGAGAATGAAAACTATAACGTAGAGAGAGCTTCGAGTTTTACCAATACCCGTAATATACACATACATTATACAGGAAATTTGTTTGATGCCAAAAAAAAAAAAAATTGCGTTCAAAGTAAAATTACGTATATTACATATTGTTCCTTGCAATAATAACAAAAATAAATTTGCATGAGATGAAAGTTAATTGAGTTTCGTTATCAAAAAAATATAACAAACCTTTTTTGCAGAATATTCATGCATCCGACATTTATGTTATACATCGCCTCCTTACCGAACTACAAGATTCACAAACAATCGAAATCGTTTTCGCATGTTAATTAAATGGAAAATGAAAATTGGAAAATCGCGCTCAGGAAAAAAAGTGACTGAAAAAAAACAAATATATACATATATATATTTATGTATATATGTGAATATACAAACAAGTGTATTACATGGATAAAATTAATATTGGGAAGTTAATTGACCGAGTATTACTTTTTGATCAAAAGTGTAAGTGTTAATATTTAAAGTACGTCAATTCCTAACTCTGCGAACGGTTTTCATTTTCTCCCTTAGAACAACCTTAAACCCCCTGCCCCCCATAAAATCCCTTATTGGAATTTCCCCCCCCCCCCCCCCCCCCCCCCAAATTTGGGAGAAAACCCCCCATGCCGGTAACACTCTATGGCGAAAATTTATTACCGAACTGAGGCGGTGCCGCGGGTGGAAAAACTACGAAACCTCGAAACTCGGATTACGTGAAAGACACGCAATGCGCTATATCGCTGCCTCGGTGCTGCTGATACTTTGCTCCGACTGTACATACCATGTACCTTACAAGTACGCTTGCATCGTCCTACTATTAAAGCGAACGTGCAGAGCGAACGAGTTTATACATACATGTTATATACCGGCGTAAAGCTTGCACACGAACGCACGCGGAGTCATTAATTAATTTATGTAATTGACTTCCGCTTGTAAACCTGACCAAAGAGGAACCCCCGGTATTATGAGCCACAACGCGTGTGCGAGTGTATGTTAACCTATACGTATAAATATTGGTACGTACGCCGTATCCTGCCCGTCGTCTACCTGTCTACTTACTCACAACGCGAGACTTTATTAACCGCGTGTTATTTATTATACATGTGATACGCATTCACGAATACGTATATACTCGCTAGCTTTGGCTGTCCGGTGTCTCGGGGGGGGGGGGGGGGGGGGTTAAAGGAAGTAAGGAAGAAGATAAACTATTACGAGAAGAAGAAAAAAATAAACCTCCATCACGAAAATTATATCTGATTTTTTATGAGTGTATAATATTATTATGTAAGTATACAAAATTATACCGCGTTCTGCAAGAGTTTCGGTGCAAAGAAAGTGATAAAAATCGAACGTGTAGATATGTACCGTATACACAGTATTCAGGGAATGTGAATTGCATCAGGATAATTTTTTCCACCGTACCTCTGCACTTCGCTTTTTATCTCACAATAATCAGATACGTGCGGTGTACTGTATATACTCGTTACTTTTCTCCTTCACGCTTCAGGCTCGTCCTTAATATCTATTTTCTAATTCGTCCACGTATAGCAGCTACAACTCGGCTGACGTATTCCTGTGTGTACGGTAATCTATTTCATGCATGTGAATTTTATTTAAAGACGTTATACACCTCGGTAAAATTGTATTACATGTACACCCTCTTCTTTTATCGGTGAATGAATTATATACTTGACGCGAAAAAATTAATGCTCGATGAATATAAAATTGCAATTGCAAAAAAAAAGAGAAAAGAAATAGCAAACCGAAGATACCGTAAGAATAAAAATTGAAAAATCTTTCAACAGCCGTGCCGCAGGTGCGCTCTGCAGCAGCAGCACCACCACCACCACCACCACCATATACCTCCGTATGGTGAAGTCGCCGTATAGACTGGCTAATTGAAAGTTTGCGTGCAAACTTGCGGGGGACGGGGTGAAGCGGAGATGTAAAGGTGATATAAGGTATAACTTTAGCCCGTAAACGTATACGTGTACATACGATTCTCGTGCAACGACCGCATGGGGCAAGGAGAAGTTAAATCCTTGGCGTATGCCTATAATACAACAACCATAGAGTAGTATATTTATAGAATAGAGACTTTTAGAGTAAAAGCTTCGCGGGAGGTGTCTCGTCATCGTCGTTCGTGTCGGACACGCGACGTTGGTTAACCCTCGGAGAACGCGGAAGTTTCGATTTTACCACCATTTTACCCAAATATTTTTAAATTTTCATAAAAGAAGAAGAAAATGAAACAAAAAGTGTCAACTTTTTTCGGTGATTTAATATATCTCGAGAGGCATTTGAACCACGGGGTTTGATACTACAATATTTGACGAATGTCCAAAGAGTTGTTTCAAGTCGATGGGACGAGTAGTTCCGTTACGGTAGACCGTGAAAAAAGCACAGGGTTTCACAGACCCGGATTCTACACTCGGTGAAATCGAAAAATGAGGCGCGTTCTCCGAAGGTTAATTTCGAACGATCGTACGAATGACCCGTGCGTGGAAAATGAGCAGCAACCGCGGCGCGAGGACAGCGAGACGGACTTGGCCTGAGCGAGGATAATATTTACTGATAGGATCCCAAGGGCGGAAGGGGGGGGAGTCGAGGGTCCGGGTGATTAGCGAAGCGATTCCGAGGCCGGCGGTGCCGGGCTCGACACTAATGCGTTACATATTCCTTTGACTTTGGCAAAAACCCAATGTTAGCCGGGGTGTAGCTGTAGGTATACGTACGTAACGGCCGACCGGCCGGCTCCCGTGGTGGTCAAAATGCCAGACCGCCTAATGGGGGAGAGAATCCCCGCTATATATACCTGCATGCAGCAAAAGCACGGCATCGGGGATTATCCCGCGGGCGGCTCGACTCGTTCGTAATATGTACTTGCAGGGGAGGAAAACCACGAACGGCTTTCGCCTATGCGGAGTGCCGATGGCAATCCCGATACGGGGATGAGGTTGTTCTTTTATTTTCTACGCCGGTAAGAAGCAGGGCGAAGAATTTACATCGCGCGGCGGAGAAAATCCTCGTTTTTCTAGCTCGGTATTGAGCTCGACGGCTCTTTATAGCGTATCGTATTAAGGCCGAAGTCTAGACGAGTCGAACGAGTCCTTGATCGTCGAGATCGGATAAACCGTTCCCGAGATATCGTAAGTGCGAACTTTGCCACTCGCGCGAGTCGAGAGTCCAAGTCTCTTGGCGCTCGCGCGATTTCTGCTAATCGCCGAAATTCAATCGCCAGTATCTCAGGAACGGTTCGACCGATTTCAACGATCGAGAAGTGGTTGGATTTGTCTCGAAGCCGGCTACTATCTGGCCGATGAGAATACGATTCTCACACGATTCATCCCGGTCCAAATTTAGTCTGAAAAAATTGTCTGCAACTACAGGACAAGGTGTATGGGTAAGAAAAATGTCGACAGAAGTCCAATAGTCGATACTTGCCGGATGAAGACGTGCTCGGAGAATAGGTAAGTATAAGGCAGGTATATAAGAAAACTCCTACAACGTGCGAATTTTCTCATCGAGTGTCTCCTCGCGGATGGCCGAGACATTTGATCAAGCCTCGAATTCGGCGTCAATGTAAAAGCATTGATTGGAAAGAACGGGAATTTTCGCGCCCGCCTCTGATCGTCGACCGTAGACGTCAATCGCGAGGCGCAGCGGCAGCTGCTCCGGCCGGGCGTCATTTCCCACTCTCCGCTCATTATCGGAATCCGGAAATCATGACTCGACGCGATATACGTGGAACTGACAGTAACAATAACGATAACAACGGTAAAATATGCGAGACAAATGGCCGTATCTTTGGATTTCGTCGACTTAAAGACCTTGGTATGTATTTGACATTAATTTCAGCTCAATACCTCTACCCGTTCCTGAGAAGAAGGGTCTTGACAGACGGACGACGAAGTGATTTAAGGTACGGAACCCTAAGAATGAACAAAAAGGAGCTTAGGTTTATAGTTTATCTCTCGTTGTCAGCTTTCGTACACAGCAAGCGGCGGGGATAAATACGTGGCGAAATCCTTTGGCGTATAGGTATACGTAATCCCGTATACCGCAATATGACGGGAAGGCCAGGATACCTGGCGGCGATTATGTATATATCGTAATTGGGAGTAAGCGGGAGTTGCTCGGTGGTTTCATCACCGATACGGAGCGGAGCACCTGCCATGCCCCCCCCTTATCTCTTGGAGTATAGGTGTATTTTCGATCGTGCAGGCGAGGTTGGGCGGTGCAGGTTGGAAGTCGCGTTTCCCGCGGCGAGGAGCGCAATTATCCTGCCCTCCACCACCGGCACCGCCGTCTCCTCCTGCGTCAGCGAAGCCTTTTATTCGCGGCTTGCTCTTTGTCTCGGTCCGCTGCTGCCGGAGGATGATCCAGTTAATAGGTAATGATTGCTCCGCTCCGCTGCGGCTGCGTGGACCAACCACTACGCGGCCCTAACGTAAATCGGCGTAAATCGGACAAGAAGAGGAGAGCGTCGCACTCTCACCGTTTAACCTTCGGTCTGCACGTTAGGTTGCTTATTAATATGTTATAGGAGTAATAAGGAATGACGAAAAAAGGATACGTACAAATTAAAATATATACAACGATGAAAGAAAAATAAAAGTTACACGAATTACGCGGTTATAAGGTGAAGAAAAAAATTAATACGGATGAAAAAATTATTCGTCGTATTAATAATATTACCTACACCTCTTATATTGCATCGACCGCAGGATTTCGGCGGGGGTAAAAAATAAGAATGGTCGATTTATAGCAGGGCCGAAATATCTAATAACATTTAAAATATAGAAAATTAGAAAAAATGTAGAGCGTCCAAGGACGGAAAATAACTGTGAAAAATGATTTCTTTCAACGGGGAAGAGGCTTGGCCGTTAAAGAGTTAAAAAATTCGATATTACGGCTGCGCTATTTTTTGACGTCTCTATCTTTTCACGCCCACCCCGGTATTTTAGTTCGTAATCTTGGGCAAGAAAGAAACTTGAATTACCCGCAAAAACACCAGTATAAAGGAATATTTTATGCATACAAAATACATTGATAAAAAAACAAAATCAAAATAAAAAAAAAACACGGCGTGAGCTCGGTTAATTTCACCAAGTATACATAATACCTGCCTACGTAGGATGTGCGGATCGTGTTTTCCCAGATTCAGGATATCCACTTACACCTGAAATCTATAGCTATACCTGCCTAGCCAAGCGCTTAAAATTAGAACAGAGAATAAGGAGCATAAAGGAGAAAGAAGGAAAGAAAAAAAAAAAAAGAAACGAGCAGTAGACGCGTTTCGAACAGCGAGGAAGAGAACCCCGAGTTAATTCGCTTCTTCTTCAATATCGACTGCATGCGTATAATAATCAGGTTATACTTATAGTTATAGGTACGTGATCCTGAGGTTCTGGTGATTATGCATATATACAACGAAGAGAAGATTATACATGAAAAATCAATGACACGTAAAATTGGCATGGGTTTAATAATCGCAAAAACTCTGACCCTTGATCGTTTCTCCTTTCCCTCGCATATTTACCTTTGCTCGAGATTCTCTTGCCGATCTTTATTGTGTTCCTCGATTGTGAAACATGTTGTTTCGTTCTCTTAGCCGTGTCATTTTTTATTTCATCGTCATAGTTATTGTTATTATTGTTATCATTTGTTGTACGGGACAATCGAACGCTTCGGGAATATCTCCACTTTCTATCTCTCGTTTTCCCTTCCGCTATTCTCTGCGAAAACTTGTCCGTTAATGTGATTATTCGACCCGACAAGAGTTGGATAAGAAGAGATGAGATAAAAGAGGGGAGGAGGATCGAAGAGGCGAAGTTCGAGAGACTTGAAGAGCTAATTGTTTTAACCCGCGAAAAGGATTTGACGTATATATAAGCGAGCTTTTCTCCGCATTTCATATTGTATCGTTGTTGCATAATGTAACAGCTACACTCGTTCGAATTTCCAATTTTGTGTAAATTTACTTCGACGTTTTTATATACCGATCAAAGAAAGACTGAAGAGAATAATAAAAAAGAGAGTTGATTCAAGTAAACTTTATTACAGTTACGAACGAAGGAGTGAACGAACGTGTAAGCAAAGCACGAGAGTGCAAATGAATGAAATGAATGAAACCCTCCGAAATTGAATTTTTGTCGTAAGCCAGTCGGCGAGAGTTTTCAGTGGTGAATTACGAGAAAAAAATAAAATAAATCTGGATTAAAATAACTAATGCGGGTTTCGAACTGCTACGTTTGGCTATTCAGAAAAGCAGATGTAGACGATATATAGATGGATCCTACGTACCTACATTAATACGTAAACCGTAAAGTCCTGCGGACATATCGCGTCTCTTGCAGGTTCTGCGAAAAGTAAAAAAGAAGTAGAAAAGAAGATAAGAAGAGGCGTGTATTGTACCGTAGGCTATACATATATGTATAGCAGAAAAAAGTTGCGGCTAAGTAGAACAAACTAAAAGAAGAAGACGAGGAATAATGATAGCCGGATCAATAATTATTCTTGGATAATTTATTATACAATATCGAGAACGTATTTCGTTCCTCTGCACTCAAATCGTTAGCACCTACAATCAACGGTCACAGAAGCATCCCAAAAATTTTTGTTCCTTTACACCAGATTGAAGAGAGAAAAAAAATCTCTCCTTTTTTTCTACAAAAATATCTAATTCTGCAGATCTTTCCATGATTCCTGTCATTATTATATGTATTATTATTATTATTATTGATCATAAACGAGTCGACGAAGTTATATTCAAATATTGTAGGACAATTTATGATAACAATTTTGTTTACACGTTAATACTGATACTTTCATTATTACCTAGTAAATATTTTATACTATCTGACTATCAATTCAGAAAAAAAAAATACAAGTATAAATGCACATGTAACGTAGGAAGTGGTGGGATGAAAAAACCGTTTCAACTGCAATAAGTTTTTTCTCTCAACATCGTGAGTACTTCGTATTGAAGAACGAGTTTGTTTCTTCGAAAGACTCAAAATTCCAGTCTTATTTCCGATTCCCCCTGACTCTTTCCCGTTGTATGAAATTCCCCGAATATTCCCCGGTTTTCCCTAATGTGCTTACGAATCCCGACTGCGTGTATGTATGTGTATATACATATACGTATATCGTATAATACATGTTTATAAAGTGTACGACTAACAAGACAATCGGAGAGTTTAATACATGGATGCAATAATATTTCAACAAAGCTGAGTTAGGGATAGAAATAAAGAGAGGGTTACACGTTCGTTCGAGGACGGAGAGAGAGAGAGAGAAAGGGAGGGAGAGAGGGAGGGAGAGGAGGGCACATCTAGGTTTATGCCCATTCCCCTGCCCTTATATTACAGCAATTTAATTGAATTTCGAGATTACGCGCGTAGGAAAGGGAAGGGGGGGGGGGGATCCTTGGAAATTAATTTCAATCCTGCCGCTGCAGAGACTATACGTATAATATACCATGTATACGTACATACATACATACATACATACATACACATATATATGTATATATATCTGTATATATATATATACGTACGCGTCTCTGAAATTGTGAGAAATAATCGCTGTTATTAATTAAGTTTTACCAGGGAGTCTGAACTCTGTTCTCTCCTCTCCTCTCCTCTCCTCTCTCTTCCCTCGTGACATGATCGCCTCGTTGTCGTCGCATGGTGTTATAATTTCCCACTTCACCTTGCTTCTCTCCTAATTTAGAATCAATTTTTTGATTTCCGTTTCCCCCGCCCCCCTTCTCTCACTCCCAGTCTCTCTCTTCGCTTTCTCTCTTATACCGCTCTACAGGAGAGAATAAATTCAACTTTTTTTTCAATACTTTGCCGTGGCGTCAGCGACCTTTTTTTTCCACATCACATCCACCTCCGTAACATATACAAGGTGTTATTTGTAATAAAAAAATTCGTAGCGGGATGTGAAGTCGTTGCGAATCAAACTGCCCGCGTACTGCATACGATTAAACAGTAATATTATACACTCTGGTGGAAAGTTTTCAAACCGTTGAGATAAACGTCTACGTAATAATCTATATTGAAAATCTTGAATTTTTTATTTTTCGCTTACAGAGGAAAAAAGCAGGAAGAAAGTAAAACAGCGCCAAGTATGTTAATAAAAATCTTTAAACAGCAATAAATTCTGATGACGTGGATAATAAATTAAAAATCATTCGGTGAATAGAAATATATAAATATACGACGAGACAAGAAATTTCAAACGGATAATCTCACCGCAGCAATTTCCTCAGCTCAGCGGCTGATATATATTATATGTATATATATATATATATATATATATGTATATATAGTATATACCGTATATTATCCGGTAATTTTTCATCGCAGCTTCAGGGTAGGATATGAAGACTTTCGCGAAGTTTCAGCGCGGTGAGAAGAGACGTCGCGACGCCGGCAGAACGACGACGTCGACGACAAAGAGAGAGAGAGAGAGAGAGAGAGAGAGATAGCGAAAGACGAAGAAGAGACAGACTCGCGCGACCCGTAAATCTTTGACTTCTTCTTCGCCCTACTTCACCCTCGTTTTCTCCCGTTGTCATCGTCGCCGTCTCTTTTATCACCTCGAAACACTCTCGCGCGTTTCCCCTTCCCCCTCCTCCTCGTCCTCCTCCTCACCCAACCTCTCCCGAAAAACATATTTCGGGATTTATATCTCGTGACTGGATATTGATATTGTTGTTTCGATCATTGTCGTCAAATACGTTGCGTCGTCATCGTTCCGATTTTTAATTTCTCAATAAACTGATGTATATTTCTTTTTACAATAATAGCTGTACATTTAGTCGTTCATTTACTATTATACAATTCTTCAGTATATTACAACGCTGCGTACAATCTAGAAAACTGTTCACATCTTACACGACGTCTGAACGTCTGTTGAAACCTATCGACTATAACTATTTATCATTAGTCTCAGTTTTTCATTTCTAACGGTGAGTAACTCGTCATAATGTCTTTTACACATTTTGTATGTAATACTTTTTTAAGAGGACATTTACGCCCGCTGATCTTTATAAATAAATAAATAATACATCATACCTCCCGGGCTTGAATCTTTCTTCGCAATTTTACTTTGTAACCCGAGATTGTGTTCACCCAAAATACTGCTCAACATCGTGAACATCGTATTGCAAAAGACAGCAAAGGTAAAAAGAAGAAAAAAAAAAAAAGAAATAGTAAAGAAGAAGAAGAAATCCGATACGTAGGCGGGAGTTGAGATCACTTTTTGTGAGTCACAAGCAAGATTATTATTGTGACACACGCGATGTGCGGATATTCTCCACTCCTGTACCAACAGTGATAAAAAAAAAAAAAAGAAAAATAATAAATACAATTCTTACGTATACGTGAAAATCTGCGGACACGTATCATATCATACATCATACGTATCGCACGACGAGTTGCTAAATTTGAAAGAGCGAGAAGACCGTGATTGCGCAGGTATCACCTCAGTGCCTCTTGCCTTACGCTTGCTCACACCTTGCACTCTCCTCGGCGCGATATTAGTCACGCGACCTGTTTGGCGCGTGCCTGAATAAGAGGTTCGAGTCGGTTCGGTTCGGTCGGTGTATTAATTGCTCGCTGGCTAGCCGCTCGGACGATGACTGAAAGCTCTTGCGGGCTATTTTTGCACGTCATATAAATATATACACACGTACGTAAGTATGATAGGTAGGCATACGTTTATCCCGGGAACGGTTTAACGTTAAGTAAAATTCGTCTCAAGTTTGAAAATACATTGATACACGGTGATGAATTGACGATGTGAAGTACGAGGTGTATAATTCGTGCATTGCGTGCACGTTAGCCCTTTCACTCACGGATGCCTCTTCAGTGACAACTTTTTTTTTTGTCATTTTTCCTTTTATTTTTTCTTATACCTTAGGATGCAAAATCCTGAATTTTTTTGCATTCTCGGGCAAATGAATCGCGCAAAAAGGAAGGAAGTAGAGGAGGCTCGGTTTTACGTGTACAACGTACGAAAAGTAAGTGAAAACTATTGGATGAAAAATAGGAAATTGTATCGCAGAATTGTACGTCTCGCAGAGAGCGAGTTTTGATGATCAGGATAATCGTGCATAGCCAGCAGCGGCGGCAGCAGCAGAAGCGGCAGCTTGAAAGTCAGTTGTAGTTGTAACGAGAGGCACACGCCGCCACCTGAGCCAAACGACTCACCAGCAACAAAATTAACTTTTACCCTATAGATCCATGTCTATGTAGGTATTAAACGTCTGCGATACGTATAGATAGATGTACGTATGTACGTGCATAAAATTTCCACCCGCGATCCCCTCCGTCGATTAATTTCAAAACTTTACTCTTCTGCTTAATTGCCAGCATAAATTATAAAGACTATTAGCCGTTAGCGGTAAGGATGTAAGGGGTATATAATACAGACAGATATATGTATATAGGGTTGTAAAATTCTTCGTGCAATAAGGGGTTGAAAAGAAGGGTTTACATAATCGGAACTACCAAACTCGACGATAATTCCGCCTCGGCGCGAAATATTGGCCGAGAAGAGGATGAAAAAAAAAAAAAAAAACAAAATTAAAAAAGAAAAAAAAAAGATGGCGACGACGAGATCGAACAGCTGATCGTATCTGTGCGGGAGGCGGAGCGAGGTGCAAATTAAACGAATATCAAGGGAGAAAATATCGAGCTTAGGTATGTACTTAATACATAAAGCTGTCGGAATTTTAATTCGTGACGAAAAATGATACGAAGAAAGAATTTTATTATTAGATACGACGTGGCTGCTACTTGTTTTACTCTCTTGCGGGAACACGGTCAGATATTATATTACACTGGTCAACGCAAATTTTGATTTCTTTCACGCAACTAATATTAAATGAAAAAATATTTTCGTCGGACAAAGTTCGGTTTTGTAGAAACCGAAACGATATTTCGGATTTTAAGAAAAATGACCTATCATCCAGAGATTTGTGTAATCTCAAGTGTTGTACGCATAGCGAGTGTACGCGCGAGATTTCTCATGCATATACGGGTATTATATTATATTATATATATATATAACTACAAGGAGTAAGGCACAATATTCTTCGACCAGACGGCGGCCCTCGGATATTCCGGATTCCGGAACCACCTGGAAAGACCTGAATGGTCGAAAAATCTGCACCATAGTTGGAAATGTATTATGAGAAAGGGAAGGGTTGGCTCGGCGTGGACCCTACCGACATAACTCAAAAGTTGAAAACTCGGGGTTTTCGAGGGGCGCGATCCCGATCCCGAAATATGTAATCCGGCGGTATTAATGACCCGTGGCATGCATGCGAGTTTCATGAGTTTCCAACTCCTACCTTATTATATATAACAGAATTCATCGCGGTCGGTGTGATTTCCACTACGTACCCTTTTTGTTTTTTTTTGCCCTATTGGTTCGTTACCGCGTATGCCGTTACGTGCGAACCCTTTGGTTCGTTCGCACACTTTTCCTCACATGCGATTCGCTTGAAATTTTCATTAAAAATCTAAACTCGAAGTTCGTAGATTCAAAATGCCGGATCCAATATGGCGGACAAACAAAAACAACAAGAACAAAAACCTTGAAAAATTCTGGAAAAGTTTTTGGTGTGTGTATTAAGTTTTTGTAAAAATTGGCATTCGGATTAACATGGTAGCAGAAAATCCTTTTTTGCCTGGAAAAGTAAGAGTTCGGACCATTTGTTTACATTTGTTATTTTTGCAATAAAGAAATAAAGAAATTTCGATATTTTTCTTAGACTAAAAAAGGTGAAACAGACGGAAGAAAACCGCGTCTTTCGGACACCATCTCTCTCATTCTTCGTTTTTGGTATAAAAAATTCCTAATATTAAAGAACATATGTATATAATATAATGTTCGTACGTATGTTGGAACACTGAGGTATAGAATATATACATAGAATATCTCGCGTTCTAATTGACCTTGAACTACGGTGCAAGGTGGCAATTAATTACTCCCCCCTTCTATCTCTTCCGTATTTTCCGTCTTCCTCTTTATCCCCACTTGCCGCACAGCTTCCACGATGCGTTTTAACATCCCTATCCGAAGAACGGCGTGCCGTATGTATGCGTATACCTTGCAACATATATACCCAAGTTAGATATGGGGTATTCCACGCCAACTCAGTAAACGGGTGACATCTTTTAATTTCACCAAATGTTTTTTTTTCTTGTTTCATAAATATGAATGTGGCTGTTTTTAAAATGGTTTTAAAAAATCGTAGGGTAAAGACGAATGATTAGAAAAATGTAGAATATTTTTTGTAAGCTTTCCAGGGGACGTACCAACGTAGGGAAAATCCTTGGTGAAATAAAAAAATATCACGGGTCAACCGTATACCGAGTTGGCGTGGAACGCCTCATATTCATGTACAATAAGCTGCAAAGTTGCAACGTCACTGACCTGCGATACAGTTTATAATACATGTATGCATACGTACGTAAAAGGTCTGACGGAAAATATACAATCTATTTCAAGGTTTGTTTGAAAGGCAAATTATTCATACACAGAGCTCTATAATAACACTTGTATAAAAAGATACCCAAGTAATTGGAGAACATGAAGTTTTCATTTGTCTGGTTTAAAATTGACGATAACTAATCATGGAATTGGATATAATCAGACGTACAGCAACTTCATTGAGGCAGAGAATTCGAGTTGCACTTGCACCAATATTATTATACGCAGCTCTGTGTGTGCGAGTGTGTGAGATTTTCAAGGTGGCAAAGGCAAAGGAAAAGGCAAAGGCGAAGGAACATCGAGGCGTCGCGTCGCGACGCTTTGGGTTCGGGCCAGCCGCGGTCGACGTTTCCTTGGCGCCTCTGAGAATATTCCCGTTTAAGCGTGACGGTGCATACGATATAGGTAGAAAACATGTTTATTACGGTGTCGGTGTTAATGATTCAGAATTCTTTTGATTTTTCCTTCAACGCAACTTTCAAACGTTCTTAATAATTATATACGTAAACGTCGATTTTCAAGACTATTAAAAGTTAAAAGTCAGTTGTATGTATTGTACGTATGCATTAACGCGATGTATTTTCCATACAACGCTTTTCCTTGTTCAACGAGATGGCAAGTAAGAAAAAGAAAAAACGAAAAAGAAACCATGCCTCTTCCCGTGTTTTTTGTTTCTTCTCTATCGTTTTCGTTCTTCTTCGATTTCGTTGCACTTTCCAATTCTTCAGCTTTCTTTCCTTCTTCCCGGCGCGATCGCGCTGAACTGTCGCTTAACCGTCGTCGGCGGACGTCGCCACGTAGAACGTGTATAAGGAGTTCTATTAATAGTCCGGGTAATTCGGGGGTTGCGAGGATCTGCGTCGTCTGACTATGTGTCTGCTATGTCGCGAAATGCACCGCAGCTGATCGCCGAGTGCTTGCCGAAAGTAAGCAAGTACCGCACGTAGCCAAGCAGGATACCCTCGTCGTCGTTGCTTGGTCTGTGCGTGCATGGAAGCGTACACGCGTACGTGTATTCCTCGACATGCCTCATACAAACGGCGAAAATATTCCGGAGGAGGATCGCGGCCGGCCGCCTTGGCAAATACGCGTCGACGACCTTCCGACGCCGCCGCCACTTCTAATTCTCCATTTCCACCTCAAGATCATCGCATCTGTACGCATACGTACGTATGCGTTATGTGTACTCGTCTCTAATTCACGCTTCGCTCCGTCTATTAATACGGTTAGTGTTGTGCGACTGATCGATTCATCATTTTTTCGATGAAAGATTAATCGGCACCTTCGGTTACTCGATATGCTCGATTATTTGTTTAAAAAATATTTTCATCTAAATTTTTTTACTCTGGGATTTTTGGGAAGCGTCTGAAGTCGGAATTTGATAATTTATAAATCCAAGATGACGGCTGTGAAATCGAGAAAAACCATAAAAATTCCCTGATTTTGGCTGAAACTTGTCACTCGAGGTTTTTTTGGGTTACACGAATTAACAAAGATCGTTTCAAGTTGTAAATAAATGGTTCGTTGAGAAGAAGTTAGAACTTTAAAAAAAAAAAAAAAAATTCGACATTGTTTCAAAGCGAAGAGATCGTTCATACGTACGATACGCGCGTGTGACAAGGGATACACCTACGCGAACCGCAACAATGCAGCCCCGATTCTCCCACCACCGACACCTCGCCGGGGATCCCCTGCAGACCCCGGAAACCTCGCGCACGGTAACTCGACAAGGGGATGAAATATGTAATCGGTATCGGCGAGTCGCGTCGACGCAGCATTTTCGCTAGATAAACCGTCAGATGTATGGTCATTGGCTCGCTGCTTTTACCCTCTCCAACCCCACCTCGCTATACCGACTGTTAGGCTCGCGTTTTATCCACCCAAGTTAGCGTTTCACGTTTGGTCAGTTTAGCTTTCCGTTACTGCAAGTTCTCGTTTAGAAATACCCGCGGTGTTGATCTATCTGTAACGTTTTCGCACCCTTCTCTGCGAAAAATATGAGTTTCAAAAATGTAGCTTCGATTCGTTTTTCTTTTTCTTTTTTTTTTTTTTAATCAAATTGTTATACACAAGAATGAATTTATATATTACATAGAAAATATTTCTACGCTCGGATTGTTTTTCTGCCCTCTATAGGTACACGTATTGCGTTGTTCTCTGCTCAATTTTTTTTTTCCTTCTCTGTCTTTCTGTTTGCAGCTGCTTTCGTTCGAAACTTGTAAATACAAGTGTGAAATACAAGCGCATGTACAGATTATCGTCGAAAGCCCAATTTATATGTAATGTATGGGTATATGAATAAACATCTCTTGCGGTGTGTATCCAATTATTCATCCAAATATATGAAAAAAAAACCTCCGGAACAACGGACGACGTTCGAAGTTCGAAGGGATGAAGGTCATCGAGTGAAAGGGTAGATACCCACCCACGCGTTAAGGTACACCAGGGTATGCGTGTATGCGGGGATTTTTAGCTCGCCGATAAAAACGCCTGTACGTACGTTATAGGGCATTCCCTGCCAACTCTAAATAACGTCTATAACCCTGACCCAAAAGTGACCTTGTAGTTTACATCGATGCGAAAGAGTGGAATGTTGAACCATTCCTCTAATCGATGAAACGATTTTTTAAATAGTTTCCCCGTCATTTTATCACAGATAAGAGAAGGAATGAACGAATCGTTGATAATCGATAAAAATTTCGAAAAGAATATCGATTATCTACAGAAAATAAATAGTCAGAAAATACGAACGAACATTGAACATGGATGATGAAACGGGACCAGCGGGATGGTCAAGATCATGGTCTAAGGAAATAAGGTGTGTTCGCTTCGGCCAATCAGAATTGAACACTATTTTCAAGAGCTACAAAACAGCCGTCAATTCTTACGTCCACCGAAGCTTATTTCATGCTGTCACGTGACTTTGCGACCGCGCGTCTCCGTTCCGAGCGGACGTCGTCGCCCAGCTTCCACGCTGGTCAAGATGTTTTCGGGGAATGCCCCTTAGCTCGTCGTGACGTTGACAAAAAGATAAGCGGCGTCCCCGGGTAGGTATTCGGTTCTATCTCCGGGAGTTCGGGCGGGTCGAGTCGATGCGTGGTAGAGCGGGAAGGAAGGAAGAAACCTACGAGGCACTACCGCGTCTCTCTAAGTGCTCGCATAAATAATAAACAACTTTTCCCTTTACGGTGCAGGGATCCGCGTCGTCGGTGGATCCGTTCCCATACCCTGGAAACCGTCGAGAAGAGAGGACAAGGGACAGCTGGGAAGTTTAGAGGGGTAGACATCGGGCAAGGACACGTCTCGGTTCCACGGAGGGCCGATTAAACTTGCACGAGTGCAGATTCTCACAGAGGATCGAACCTGCAACGAGCTGAAGAGCAGAATCAACGAAGTTCGAGAGAAGTAGACCGTCCCGTTCCGGTTCGGAATGAACTCCTACCGCATGTAACAAAGATCGCCCTGACGAAACCTGACATCTTTTGTACGAAACGTCTTGCCGCGTTATTGTTACCAAGCGTACTTTTCAACTTTATTTGACCCGTAGAGGTCACGTTGACCCTAGACCTTGACACGTACATATTTAACCTTGAAATTTCCCGCTCATTCCCATTCTGGAAAACCAAAAATGGATGTTCCCATTTGACAAATCAAAGCTGATCTCAAAGGGACCTCGAATATGAGGTTCAAGGTTTAATCAAAGGTCGCCGTTGAATCCCACGTTGAAAATTACCCAAGATTCAACCTTGGTAATTGTTTTTTTCACCAAATCCCGCGACATTTCAACGGGTTTTCATACCTTTTTTCTCATATCAGCTGACATGTTATATGTCTAGGATGGGGCGACGAACGGAGAGTCTGATCGGAGACGAGGGTGCTTATAACCGAGTCTGCAAACTGCAGGCGTCTCAACTCTCCAACTCGACTCTAAAAAGTATATACGGTCTTTTCTCAAGTGGTGCCGTTGCTGCGTTAGTTGTATAGTCCGGTGCTATTTCTGATTCAGAAGTGGGTTAGTCAAACATCGATTTCTGGCCCATGCCGCATGGTGCAAGTTACACACACACACACACACTCACACACACACACACAAGAGTATTCGGCAGTATTTGGAATGGCGCAGAGTGATAAGTTCACTGGGTTTCCTACGGTTCGAATTGAAGGGCATGCTGCAGAAGGGGGACGCTTCCCGAGTTCTTTCCGCGTCCCCTGAACATGGGAACCCATTAACCCCGCTCCCCCGTACTATTGTTTCGGATACGTAAATTGCGCACATGGTTAACGCGCTCGCAATGTGTTTCATTGGGTTAAAGTGTTCCGAAAAATCTGTATAAATTCTAAACAACTGTATAACCATTCTGTTTTATTTAACGAACGATATTTTTGATGGAATCTTTATTCTTTATCGTGGATCATTAAAATAATGAAATGATCGCATATGATAATGCTTAATTTCGGGGAGACACGAGCGACCCATGTGCGTGTTGCCAGGGTTAACCGCGATATAATAGAAAAGATTTTCCCATTCTCGCGCTGAGGAACAACGACTCGTCGGGATATTCGTGGGGGTCCGCGAGTATCGCGGATATTTTAGCGTGACGGTGACGGTGACGGTCCAGGAATAGAAAGCCGGCATGGCATGAGCCCCGGAGGGAGGAGTAGGCTGCACACAACGAAGACGACGACGAAAAGAGTTCCCGCAAGACAGAGAGAGAAAGAGAGAGAGAGAGAGAGAGAATCGCGAGTAGTGAGTCAGAGCCAGCTATGATCGCCACATTCGTCTGTTTCGTCAGGTCCAACTTATGTACGTACCTATATACATACCGTGGCACTACGAATACGGCTAGACCCGTGAAGAGGGACGATACGTCGCAGCGACGCAACGGTTGTAAACCGTCGCGGTTATTGCAGACGTTCGTTCTAACAACGCCAAAGGTTGTAGGATACGTAAGAAAAATAATCCGAGCCAAGAACTGATCTTCAATCTTGTTCCAATTACCAAACGTCTGTAATCGAAAATAAAGTTTCTCTTTCATTATCTCGGAGTCAGGTTCATGATCCCCGTTTTCAGCTTATTCCTAAAAACCGGGCTTCTATTTCCTTTTTTTTTTTTTTTTTTATTTACATGATATACGACCCTGCCTGTGTTATCTTTATATCAGTACGTAAACGTGTACATACCTATAATATTTTTACACTGTGACATGCTGAGTTCGTATGTACCGTATACCTACGTATAGTCGTGAAAGTGCAGCCACTTTAGAAAATTGGGCATGCGACTGCCTGTCGATTCGGGGGGGTTGTAACGTTTCGACCGATCTTTACGACCTTGGATCTTATAGCTGCCGCCTCGTTACATTATGCATGGCTCCTCTGCTTTATCTTATCTCTCCACTTCGAACTCCACCGACACTTTCACTGTGTGTGCTCAACGATTTTCCGAATTAGTGATCAGCGTGATCTCAAACTTTTACCCTCCAACGAAATCATCAGACGTAGGTATGATGGAAGTGAAAAATGAAAATTACAGAAATATGCGACATTGTCGGACCAAACGACGCCATTTTTGCTAAACCTTCGTAGGCATAGGTGGATGACAGGTGGATGATAGGTCAAAATCGTGGCCAGAAGTAAGTGTGTCAAAGAAGGGTTAAGAATAAAAGCAGCTACTCTCTCGTTCGTTGAAATTTAACAGCAATGGTTGCGGAGGTTAAATAAAAACGAAGCGAATATAAATTCGATAGCAATTTTGCGTTGCAGCGTGGCTCTCTGCAGCGGGGGTTGCGGGTGTTCCAGAGAGGCGCGGTGATCGGTTTTCTCGAAGCTCCTCTAGCCGGGGGTGCTTTTCACCAGGATTTTGTAGCGGTACGGGCACCCTCGGCAAAAGCGATAGGAGGAGAATATCCGCGTAAAAGGGAAGAAAAGAGAAGAGAAAGAGGCGTAAGGGAGGAACGTTGAATATGAAAGAGTATAAATTACATCGGCCAGAACGAATTGCCGTAAACGTTTTGCTGACTTATGCCGAAAGAGGGGTTGCCGCTCGCCCGCTCGCTCGCGTCGCAGCCCGCTGCAGAAGACCTAAAACCCAACACCCGCCAGTGGCTATCGAGCTGCGAAGGGGTGCCTTTTTTAATACCGAGGGCTGCCCGAGAAGGTGGAGGAAATTAGTAGCTGCTGCTGCTTTCCCGATGCCAGAAGCTGGATCTCCACCTTCGCCTGGACGTTTTAGAGGAATTTTTTTAAAACTGAATTTGGTTGCCAAATTGGATGCCAAAATTTTTAACCAAATTGCAAAATGATAGGAAGAAGACGAAGCGGTGGAAAACGGAACCGGGTTCTTTCTCCAATGACCGTTGCGTTCGTTCTCAATATTTGGACTTGCTCTCTCTCTCTCTCTCTCTCTCTCTCCCTCCTTTTCTCTCGCTGGTTATACGATATATCTCGTATTTCCCAAGATGCGCGTGAAACTTTCATACGAGTTGTGAAAAACGTATCCCGTTTCATTGCTCTGCAAAGTATAGAGACTCGCCTCGCCTCGTCTAACCAGCGAAGGGAAACCGATAGAAACAGGAGAGCTAGCTACGAAAGAAGAGGAGCGATGTTCGTTCGTCTGTTAAAGGCGGCGCAGAGGGAGGAACGGCGGATAGGCAAGGATCGGACAAGAGACACAAGGGGCTTCAGAGGAGTCCGGAATACGGGATATATAAACGAGAATATAACGGGGTAGGTATACGAAAGATGCGCGATCGCTGAAGCGCTCTCTTTCCGACGACAGCCGATAACCGTGAACGCTCGGTCACGTGGAAGCCAAGACCCGTCGCGCCGGAAGCTCGGGGGATGTTTGCGCCCCTCGTATTTTCCGGCATCTACGAAGGAATAAAGAAACGCCTTCTTGCCGATCCATTCCACAAGGTGTCAGGATGGTATTCGTGAGAGCCATACCGCAGAAATATCGCAGACGAACGAATCGAGTATATCATTTCCGGTTCTTGTGTATCGCTAGATTGTAGCCACCATCTTGACGAATCCAGCGAACCCTCGCGGACTAATTTCCGACTAACCGTTCCTGAGATATCGAGGATTGAAGGTTGCGACAAAAGAGCAGCGTGCGATTCGCAAGTGCCAGGCAGCTTTGCTCGCGCGACTCCAGGCGATAGGCTGAACTCAAACCCGCGATATCTCGGGATCGATTGGTCGGAATTTGGCGAGTAAAAGCTCGTCGGATTCGCGGCGTGTCGGTTACGATCTAAAATCCCAGCGGATCCGAAAGAAGGAGATTTTCTTCGTTGGTGTCCAGAGAAGAGAAAGAAGAAAACGGAAAAAAACACACACAGCGCGGTTTCCGCGCAAATCCTTGTATTAGGTATACGTAGAAAAATGAGAAAATGGTGAAATTTTTCGATGCCATTAGGAACTCGGAACTTCAGAGGCACGGCGAGGAAGATCGCGATGCCCGAGAGTTGCACCCTCGGTCGAGCACGGGTCGCCTGTAGATTAATTCCAGCGATACCGAGTGGTAGGCAGGGGTTCCTTTTTCGTTAAAACGATCCCAGAGGAGCTCCGAAGGAGCCGAAGATGTCGGGCAGAAGGCGAGAGAGAGAGAGAGAGAGAGAGAGAGAGAGAGGAAGGGCAAAATGCCATCGAGAGAATAGCAGAGGTTGAACCTATTGAACGAGATAGCCGCATGGTGCGGGTACCTATACCTACCTACTGCCTACCTACGTTCGATCCAATTGCCGGAAGAGCAAAGATGCCAAACGGAAATGAAACCTCTCTCTCTCTCTCTTTCACTTTCTTCCAAAAGCGCGGCGTGGGGTCACTTCGTACAATGAAACGAGTGCCTATGAAGGTACCCGTTGCGTATAAGGGTTTCGGGATGGTATACGTGCATCATAAAGTCGAACTACCTTAGAGATAAGGTAAAAGGTAAAAGTAAAAGACAAAAATAAAAGAAAGAGGGATCAATAGTGCATCTTCCGAACAGCTGAAAAATGTGTACTGTGTACCTACATTTGCACTCCGTCCCGAAGAGAAACACAGTCAATGTCGATGTTGGTTATGGTGATGGCTGAGGGTTATGGTGGGTACGTTTGTTTTGCCTTGCCTTTTTATTTCTTCGTTTATTGTAGCCGCTTCAGCTGACTCGGGATCGCGATTTCACCAGGCTCGTTACACAATCTTCCCTGCAAGCACTTACTAATGTGTTTCTTTTTTTCCTTTTCGTTTTCTTTTTTTTTTTTAATCTTTTACTTCGATCAAAGAGAACGACTCGATGCTCGATTCAATAAGACAGACTAAAATATAATGAAAGGATCATGAAAAACGAAAGCCCGCATCGGCAAAGGTTTTCAAAAAGCAAAATCAGGCTAAAGTTAGTAACGTTGAAGTAACGAAAGCTCAGGCTAAAAAATCATCGTTATTGGGCAATTTGAAAATAACTTTGAAGGAGTTGGCGTTTCAAAATTGAAGTATATCTTGTTTATAATGGTTTAAAGATGCGAAGCAGGCAATAGATTTTTCTTAAACATTCGTCGTTATAGTAACGTTACTAACTTCATCCTCGTGAAGGATTGTAATTAATCACGAGCCTGATTACGCGGGTGTTCGGAGGAGAGGGTGTTTTTAAAAATATTTTCGAAACAACGGTAGTCGCGGATAATTAAAATTATGCCCAACCATGGCACCGAGAAGGAAGGAACGAACGAGAAAGAGAAAGAGAGAGAGAGAGAGAGAGAGAGAGAGTGGAGAGATGAAAATTAATCACCGCTTATATATGTTCGCGGCAGGAGCGCACAGATGGCATTATATACTCAGCCACCGTCCCACTTTACCCCTTCCACCCTGCAACCGGCCATCCCTTACCTCGTTAAAGTTGACCAAGGTCTCCCATTAAGACGTAGGTACAAGAAGGCGGAAAACTCGCTCCTCCGCAAGAGAAGAAAAAGAAGAAGAAGAAGAAGAACGGTGAAACAGAAAGAAGGGTTGGGGGTTGGGGAAGGAATTGAAACGAAAAGCATCTCGCTAATTAAAATAATTTTAAAGAAAGATGAAACAAGAGGAAGAAGAAGACCAACAACGAAGAGTTCGAGCAACGCGGATTCAGAAATTTTGTTTTTCTTTCTCCTCGATCCTTGTTACATGTATTTCTCTTGTACCTTTTTCGGTATACTTTGGTCAAAAGTTTACGACTCGAATTGCGTTACGATAAAAAGAAGTTGAATGAAAAAAAAAAAAAGGAAAAACGTGCACCGAAAAGCGGAGAGTTAGCTGAGAATTTATAGAAACGGGGAACGTAAAATGTAAACGAAAAACAGAAGGAATGGGCTCGTTAATCGCGATTTCTACTATCCATATTCGAGCTGCAGCAAAAGCCAGCCAGCGAGCCAGCCAGGCAGGCAGGCAGCCACTGTAGGGATCGACTGCAGCACGTCGAGGGTGGCAAAACCTCGGCACCGATCGTTTCCTTGTCCTCGTTAATTATCCGGGGAAGGCACGGAGGGAGGCTGGCGGGATTTAATCTCGTGGCTAATTAATAGTCCTTATCTCCTGCCCCGCAGCAGCAGCACTAGCAGCAGCCACCTGAACGCAGATCAGAAATTTCGAGCGATTGCGTGGATTCGTTTGTCAGTATAACATTAACGTTTTCCACTCAAATACGTCGCTTGCCCACAATGATCAGGGTGGTCCTTAAAAAAGCGATTTATGAATTTAAACTAGCTTCCCCTATAAATAATTCAAAAATAATTCCCTATTTTTTTCAGTTTTTTATCCCAACACCAAACCATAACCCTGTACGAGGGTGAATTTCATCGAACCCTTTCAGGGGGTCGTCAAATCTACCGAACAGATTTAAATTAAATTTGATAGAAGTGGGTTTCTTGGATCGCTGACTACGCGTCTGAGCTCGAAGTTACAAAATTCAAAATGGTGGATCCAATGCGGCAATATCAAGTGATTTTTGGAGTTTTGGTCCACCATATTGGATCCGCGACTTTGAATTTTCAAATTTTGAGTTCAAATTCGTAGTCAGCGACCCAAGAAATCCGCCTATACCAAATTTCATGTAAATCCGTTCGATAGATCCGATGTTCCCCTGAAAGGGTTTAATGGAATCCATCCTCTACGGATCACAGGCTAGAGTTGAGATAGAAATCTGAGAAAAATGATGGAATTATTTTTGAATTATTTAGAGTCGATTTGGGGGGGCGAGCGGGTAGAAATTAAAAAATGAACTTTTGAAGGACCACTCCGTGCCTACGCACACATCACGTAGACCCATTCCCGTAATTAGGGTTACATCTTGCGATGACGCCGTTCTGCGCAAATTGATCTTCATCAGTATCCTCCCGTCGGTGCGGCGAACCACCGGAGCACTGAGACGGAGGATTAGATTCAAGGACTCGCGGTGAGGTTCGCGGCTTTGTTCAATTCAATTCTCCCCACATACCTACATTCCGCAGGAATTTCGTCCGGGATGAGGAGGAAATGTTCTTCACCCCCGGGAATAGAAAGCCCTCCGCCACTGGCGCCAAGGCGATGGCTGGGTCATCAACGTTAACGTAATTGTGCCTCCCTCCCCCTACCCCCGTCAACGAGAAGTACTTCCCGAATACCTCACGACCCGTCCGACCTGACATGACATTCGTTACTTGGCGCCCTTCGCATACCTGCAGTCCTATAAACCCTCTTCCGATACTGCACGTAACACTGATCTTTGTTTGCCTCGTGCGATTATCAACGATTATATTCTCAAATCCAACGAATGGAAGGTGAACGTATTCCGAGGGTTCGCAAGTCGGGGGAATATTTGACGGTTATAACGAGGGCTGATGCCTTGCGTCTGACCAACGCTGGACCCTGACTACTTGCTCGCTGCATTCGTGGTTGGTGGATGGTGCACGAGTGTAAGATACACTGTTAAAATTTTCTACACGGTATTGGAAGTATTAATCGTGTACGGAACAGTGAATTCACCATACGTTAACTGTTTATTCGATTTACAAATACAAAAAATTTACTACACAATTTAGTAAATTGAAATTACTTTTTTGTCCTAGGTATTCTCATAAATTTTAGTAAAATCAAAAATTTCTATTGTAAATAAAAAAAAAATGAAAATACATAGTAATTTACGTCGCTACACCGAACTTGCAAACTTGCAACCTGATTTTGTAAATTGACAACTTTTTTACGGTAAACGTGTAGCACAAATACAATAATTTTTAACACTGTACAAAATATCCGCGCGTTCCGATTCGCAACGAATATTCAACAACACTTGCTCCGTGAGAACCCCTGCAGAAACTTACATATATATATATATATATATATATTACACCATATTTCGATATTTCAGCGACCGCATGACAGGTTAGTACCTACGTCTAATGTACAAGTACCTGTAATTGGTACAAGGAATGGGGAGTTGAAAAGGCGGAGAGAAATTGATTGGAAAACTGATATTGGCAAAGTTTCGATTCCGTCCTTCTGTTGTACTTCTTGTATATTACTTTATATTAATATCGTACATATACATACCTATACGTATAGCTGATATATAAATGTATACCTGCACGCCTATATAGCGCGTTTTCAACAATTTCTATATACACGTGTATGATTATCGAACGTTTTTATTGTGCGATACGACGTGACGGTACATTGATGATTTTTGTAGTTTCAATATTCTGATCTTTTATTCTGTTTCTTGTCGTATCATTCATTTTAATCGCGTAGACCGCGTAACCTACATTTTTCTCATCAAGTAAAGAAAAAAAAAGTAACCGTACGTAAATTTGAGACAAACAAGCTAAAAAGAAAAAATAATGTATAAAAAATAAACCCCCCCCCCCCAAAAAAAAAATAAACCGCAGATGAAAAAGATTCACCGAAAGTAATATTAATAGCGTCGTAAAAAAAGGGGATAATCCTTGAGGATTTTTACCACTTCCATCTACCTCTCTAATATGTATACCCATGTATATACAACTCGTATACACAAGTACAACCTGAGATATGTACACTATTTATAACGATCAATACAAAGAGCTTATATAGGAAAGCAAGGGTAAAAGGGAAACGGTAATGGCGGAGAATTGCACAGATTGGAAAGAGAGAGAGAGAGAGAGAGAGAGAGAGAGAGAGAGAGAGAGAGAGAGAGAGAGAGAGAGAGAGAGAGAGAGAGAGAGAGAGAGAGAGAGAGAGAGAGAGAGAGAGAGAGAGAGAGAGAGAGAGAGAGAGAGAGAGAGAGAGAGAGAGAGAGAGAGAGAGAGAGAGAGAGAGAGAGAGAGAGAGAGAGAGAGAGAGAGAGAGAGAGAGAGAGAGAGAAAGGGAAAGCGAATTGGAAGAATTTTTCAACCCATCTCTATTCTTCATACACGAGCTTGAGAAAAATAAAAAATCAAAACTCACCGACGAAGAAGATAAAAAAAAAAATAACAAAAAAAAAAAAAGAAAAATCTGCGGAAGCAGGAACATATTGTTGTAGCGTTTGAAAGTTTTAAAACAAACAAAACTGTGTGCAGGGAAGAAAAACGAGAAAGTTGGATAAATTATGCTGGTCCGTAGGCAGTAGAAGAAGAAAAAAAAAGATTTGACAAATACAAGAGAAACGGATAAATTGAAACGTGTATACGTATATTTATTTGTGCGTGGGTGAAATACAAAGATAAACATAAATGAATAGAGAAGGACCTTTATGAATGTATACTGTGTTTATGTATCACCCCGTACAAGAGGGTAACTTTATATACCCCGCGGTGATAAATCGTGTTGAAAACTTTCTGCCAAAGTCGAGTGACTCGAGCGACAGTTCGCCCTCCTCGCCCCGTCCGCGCCCTTATATTCTCACCTCACTTATATTACAGCAGGATAGGCTTGTCTTGTCGTCGTTTTCACTTTCCCCGTCACCTCGCCGCCTCGTCTCTTCTTCGGTGAATGAGAAAATTGATTCTTATCGTCGCGTTGCAGACGGAGAATAATAATGTACACGATATTTCAGTCGCCGCAGGTATGGAACCTTATTATTATTATTAAACTACCGCCGAAATAGTCGCGTTAGTCGATTCTTCCCTCGTTTCTGTAATTAATATATTGCAAGCTTCGAATTGCTCTGTAGATTACAATTATGATAATAATTAGATACTCGACGTATATAATGCACAGGTTGTGAATTAAATTAAAATAATTTATTGTCTCCGGAATGTAAAAAACCTTTGTATTGTAGCGAATGGTAATGGAATGATAAAAAAATAAACAAAACAAACGCGAATGATGGGTTTAATTCTGATCCCATTTCGCGCGGATATTCCGAACTGTACAGAGAGAAGAAAAAGGGGCGGATTTTATTCAAAACTGCAGGTAAAGCGGTACAAGTCAGGGTTTTTGGCGAAACAAAAAATACCCACGTCAACTATATTTTTTACAAGAAATCATTTGCTCCGGTAAATTTAGGAATGATTTCATTCTGCGCTCAGTGCATTTTCACTGATTCCACAATAAATTCTGCATTTTACGGAGTATATCTCACGAAGAAAATCTGATACGTGTCCCTCTTTTCCTGCAGTTGTCAGTAAAATCCGCCCTCTTATTCTATCCGTGTATCGAATTGAATCAATCAACGAATTAGAAATCCCGAAGAAAGTACGTGTCGAAGATGCGGTTGTCTTCGTTCGTTGCGTTCTTGCGTTCAGATGGTTATATTGAAATTGCAGGAATCGCGTAGTGCAGGAGAAGACGAAGGCGAACGAAAACACAGAAATATAGAAGAGAGGAAGGAAGTGAGAATATAGAAAATGTACCCGCAGCGGAGAGAAAGTAAGTCGCCTTGGACGGCCGCAGGAATGGCGGTGTAGGTGGATAATGCAGCCCATGCACGAGACTAGCGATCGTTATTAGACGCATACCCAGGCACGATCCCGATGTCGTCCTATATCCGCTTCCATGGAGAACGAGCGCCAACACATCCAACGTCAAGTGCTTCAACGCGGATCACGTATTCACGATAGGTGAGGCACCATTAGCGCACGCGTATTATAATACACACGTACCTTATATCCTCCACAAGCTGCGAGTTTCGAATTGAGTTTTGACTAGCCGCGAGCATCGCGCGGTTCCGTTACCCACCTATACCTCTATACCTATACCTACCAACTCCCATGACCATACGGTGCCACATACTCCCACGGCCCTCCAGCCATTCTATTCTCTTCGCGAGTATATTGTAGACACGTTTAATAATTCCAGTGTACATAGACTCTAATCTTCTTCGTATCTGTTGGCGGAATCGAGATGAGTTGACCTCCTTCGCACCGTGCAACTTACACCTGACACCCATGTGAGTGAGTATAAAAGTCACTTTGACATTGTGTCAAATCACCCGAATGTACTTGCGAGTACGTGAAATGTAACGGAAAAGCTGGGATCTTTTCGAGTATTTTTCCTAGTTTCAAAAAGACCTGTACATTTTCTTGGTTTGCGGACCTGTGCGATCTCAGGAAGGAAAATATAGGTACCGTCTGCAGCATCGCTGTTAGAAAAAATCCAGATTCTCTGCTGTATGTAATCCGAATGAAAGTCCTGAGAATCCCAACTCAGGGTTTTCCGTACAGCGATTCGAGTTCCGTATTGTACCTAGCTAGCTAATCTTGTGTCGGTATCGGATATAACGTAAGAGGGAAGGAAGGAAGGAAGGAAGGAAGGAGAACGAAGATTGCGAAGGATAGGAGAAGTACTCGGTGGTAATTTCACGGCGTCGTAACCGCGGCGTTTCAGAAGTATAAGGATGACGACTGCTGCATTACGGGATACCTATACCCATTCGCCTATCCGCCTACCCGCCTACCGATGCTTTATATAACAGTCTGGATGCTCGCTGCGCCTGTCTCACAGTGTCTAACTACGTTCGCTTTCCTTCCTGAACTTCGAACAGTTGTACTGCCGAAACGTACAACCTGAGCATCCGGTAACCGCCGCCACAAAACCGGATATAGGTGCAGACGAATCTCCCGCTGACGCTGCGGCTTTGTCCAATTTCAGATCAGGGAAAGAGAGACGGAGAGAAAAAGAGAGAGCGAGATAGAGAGAAGCGAAGGGGGTAGGGAATGAATGGACTTGTCAAGGAGCGCTTGGATCATCACATGGTTTTCGAATTTAACCGATTCCGTCTAATGCATGTGTAGTTTGCATACGCCTGACCAGTAAAAGAACGAAGAAAAAGAAAGAAGAAGAGGCAGAAGAAGAAGACGAAGGAAGAGTACCTCTTCCCCGGAAACTCATAAAATATTCATACGTACAATTCGAATTTATGTCTACATATATACATATCTGCAACAGAGCAGCGACGGTCTTATGTAAATTTTTCCGTAGCAGGAACTACTGCAGCAGCAGCAGCAGCAGCATTCTTTTTTCCACATCATGTGCCGCAACGAGAGTGGACAATTTCAGAAAAAAAAAGCAAAAAAAAAAAAAAAAAAACAACCAAATTTCTTCATATAAAGATGAAATTACAAACTCCGCAAATGCATGCGTGCATACATGCTTACGATGCATGACAAATTAGACCTGCACCAGAATTAAGCCGTATATTAAGGTATTATCATATACTTAAACTTTCTAAAAAGTTATGTAATTATCTTGCTGCTGGAGTTAGAAAACGAGAATATGTTTTCTAGTTAGTGTTGCCAGTTAATGGATAAGACGAACGAATTCAGAATTGCGGAACGGAAGTCAAATACCACAGGTTGACGAGAAAAAATAATTTTCTCCTTCGAGCTTCTATAGAGATAAATAAATTTTGATTCTACACATGGAATTATAAACAAAAGCTTTGTTTATTACTTATAAAGTTTGAACGTTTGAGAAAATAGATAACTTTCCTTAAAATCGGAAATATCGCTCTGGTTTCTACAAAAACAAACTTTGTCTGATAAAATTATTTTTTCCATCCATTAGTTACGTAAAAGAAATCTAAATTTGACATCTAAAATCGAGACTCAGAATTCGTGTTGACCGGTGTAAAATATCAAAAAATCATTCAAATGTCTCCCGCGTAAGTTAATTCGGTGGAAACGCGCCACTTAGATACAGACAGACAGACTGACAGACAGACAGACAGACGGACGGACAGACAGACAGGCTCGAGGAGTGGCGCAAGTGATAACCGGAAGTGCGTAGGTGCGTCATCTAGCTGCTGGGTTAAGTCTCGTCGTCCGGCACGCGCATATAATTCCAGCTGCTGGAGTTGTTGCTGTTGGTGCCTACTCACCTACCGCATTCAAACGAGAAACGGTTCAGCGAATGAATGAGTGAATGGATGAATGAACGAAGTGAAGAATGGAACAAGAGAATGGACGAATGACCGAACGAAACAGTACCGCGTACGCGCTCCGACTTTCTATAGAAATTTATAATCGACATCCTGCACGAGCAGGCGCACCAGTAGAACACACCGATCACGCGACATTGTCAATTCGCGTCTCGTATGTATGTATAATGCAGTGCCTGCGATACTTATATGGTAGATGATAATTCGTGGAAGTACGGCCTCTCCGGTATGTGCGGTTATTGCGACGGAGCTGGACTTTCGATCGGGATCGAAGTAAGCGAAGGACTTGCTCTCGCCTCCTCGGAAGCACCTAATAATCGCTAATCCAAACTTGTACTTCGCCTCGGCGAAAACATGTTCGGATTCCTTAGCTGGCCGAGAAACCCGTGAGTAGCCGAGCAAAAAAGAAAGAGAAAAAATAAGGCAAAAAAATACAAAAACACCCACAACCGATATCGAGGATCCGAAGCAACGCAACGCAGGACGAAGGAGCTGGCAAATTAATTAACGATAGTGGAGAGGAAATGTGATGGAAAGAGCGCCGGCGGTGTGGTCACCCTGACCGTCGGAAACAATTGCTGGTTTAGTATTATCTGAGGATATACACCAGAGCCGCGGCATGGTTAAACCTCGAGTAAAGCACCGCGACGGCCCAGGGCTTAGCTACACGACGGAGGATAAGCTCGGTGTAACACATCCTGTTTAATTAAGAACCCCAAAACTGTTTTTCCATCTCCCTTCTCTTCGCTCTCGACGATTCAAGAGGAGACACTGTACGGTACCTACAACGTGTAGACTGACAATGAGAGCCCAATTAACACTGCGGAGGAGATGGTGTAACAAGGAGGTTCGTAGAGGAGAAGACCACCTACGGAATGCAAAATTTACGAAAAAAGCGATCTTTCTAATCGCTATAGAGGTCTGGAAAAGTTTAGCCACTGCGTTCGGTCACTTAGAAATAGAGAGTCACCAAAAAGGCACGTGATCTTGGATTGCGAGGTGAGGATTCCCGCGGATAGTCCGAATAATGACAGAATAGAATTTGACTCGCAGTGTCAGTCACGTGGTGTTCTCCAAACCAATTACACCTGTCTTCTCGGACAGTGAATCTCTCTCCGCTGTTATCTCTCATGTCATACAGTCTACGGAGCACGACGCGACGTGACAATTGTCTTTCGTTAAAATTTGTCGGTAAAAGTCCCGATAGTCAGCCTAGCGAGGTCTCGTGTAAATTTCAAAATCATCAATACATATTTCTGTTACTATAAGTTACGAATGTTAAAACAGTTTAACTTTTCCATTATAGACTGGATAATGCAAAGGTAGGGATAACAATTTCACCTGAAATTGAATTATGAGCTTCCCTGTCGCTGTATTGAGGTACAGGTATAGGTACGTAGGATAGCTGCGGCATAGAGAGATGTATAGAAAACGAGATAGAGAGATAGAGAGAGAGAGAGAGAGGCAAATGACCGGACGGTGTAGGACGTAATTAACAAAGTTAGCGGGGCATGGTAGGAATAAATAATTATCGCCGTGCGTTCGTCATCATTATAAAAGTTGGCTGTGTGTTTCGGAACGTGACGATGATTGCGACTTGCTTGCTTGCTCGCTCGCTTCGTGTTGTTGTACCTGCTTTACTTGTACTTTACTCTCGCGTACCGGCGTCGCGTTACAGTATTCGTATAGCTTGTATGCAAAGTGTGTTACCTTGTTGTTGATAATATTATATTGTCATTATACAACAATTATTACACTCTCGGACGGAATCTGCGCCAACCCCGGGATGGGGAGATTATACCAGCGGAGAAAAGGCGAGAAAGAGTGAGAGAGAGAGAGAGAGAGAGAAAAGAAGTGAGCGATCGTTTTTGTAATGGGTTCGATTCCGTTTCTGCGTCGTTCGTCCTGCAGGCAGTTACATACATAGGTAGTTACATACACAGTTTATAGGTAGGTAGGTAGTACTACCGTAGTAGTAGAAACTGCACGTAGGTTTCGACCTCCTTTGTTCCAATCTTCTAAATGAAGATTTACCGTCGTTCCCTTCCCGCCTCTTGCCTCTTGCCCCTTCTTGGCTGGCCTCTGCGGACCGTCATGAAGGGGCGCGCAATTTTACTGCTGTTCAACTGTCTCACTCGCTCTCTCTTAACTAATCACTATTTATTGGCGGGTGGAAATTAACCGTGGTCATTGCGGTACACCTTCCCCCCCTTCGCCCCCTTTTTGTCCCGATGCCCCGCAGGTGTAGCCGATTGAAATATTGCGATTGGTAAGCGCCACGGGTCCAAAATTAGCACGAAGCAATCGTTTGTCACAATTTAGGGATGCGGGTCGTCTATGCAGATCCTAGGAATGGGGTTTCTGGTCGAGACTTCGCGAAGCGAGAATTCTCGGGAAATCTGTGGCTTTACTCGAGACGAGAAATCGACAAATCGCGTCTTGATTCTACATAAGTTTAATTTAAATATTGTTTTTACGAAGATACTTCAGGTACCCACTATTTGTTTAATCAAAAGATTGTGTGATTACTATTTTTACTTACCTCAAGGAGGGAGCCAAGATACATTATTCAAAGTACCTAATTTTTAATAAAATGACAAATTAAAAGCTTAAAGTTTAATTTGGCTAGTTTTGTTAGAAAAATGTGTAAGTAATAAAAAAAAAAATTATTCAAAACAAGACTGAATAAGTAATAAATATTGACGATTATTAATAAATTTTAACTTATTTTGCATTTAATTAACAGTTTTATGATTTTATTAAAGTTTGCAGGAATGCAGAATAGAAGGTGATCCTTGGTAAGGATACTATATTATATTCTCATTGTTGTTGGTGTTACAGCTATGGAACGTATTTAAATTAAAACACCAAAATGACCCTCAGCCACGCCCTTTGAATGTAAGGCAGGTCTTCGCGACTTGACGTAAACGTTCCTCCGCCAGCTATACGCAATATATAACCCACGATTCTACATCTTCGGTGACTTTTCGATATCCGGTTCTTCTACTAATAAAACCCCCCCACCTGAACTTTGATCTTTAAAATTTAGAGCTCAAGTTCGACTTTGTTCAGAGTAGAGGTATACTTACGGACATATACCTGTACTTCCCACTTATCTTTTTTTCGCTCCTTTCCTTAAACCTGTTCGGATTTCATAAAGACCTGCAACCGACGAAGCAACCACCTGGAGGCAAAAAAATCGAGAACCGAATCGTCGATGAACACTTACACAAGCGCCTGGCATCGTAATAAAAGATACGTCGAACAATCGAAAGTCTTCTCTGGAGTAAATAGTTAAGGAAGTTGGAAAACTTGATCATCAATTTACCGCTTCCCGACTAATCGGAAAGTAACGATCGAGGATGTACGCTGACCAACTTTTGCGGTACGTAGAAAGGATTTTCCCGCAAACGAGAATGAGGCATCGCGATGACGACGGTGATGATATCATACCGGATATACAACTCCGAGCATTCTTCTGGGACCACTACGACTTGCGAGAAATTGATCAATTTCCCTGAAGTTCCGTGGCATTTTTTGGTAAATGAATTATACAAAGCGTCGACCAACGACGCGGATAATACCACGGCGCAAGCCTATAACCGGAAAGAAGAAAGAGTGTTCGCAACACGGTGTAGGTACACATATTCAAGGAACGTGAGTTCTTCAGAGAAGAAAAGCATACACCAATTTCCGTAAAAATTTCCTACCTTCTTCCGATTCCAAACGCTGTCGACCGAGCCTACAATGTGAGAACGAGCGAATAGGTATACCGTAAGACAACGAACGAGTAAATACCACAGCGTGCGAGAGCCGTGCCGTCGTCGTCTCGTTTAATTTCGAGCCACGCGCGTGTATCACGAATACGAAGACGACTTCCTATTTAAGGACTTCTCCGGAAATGGTCAGTCGTCTGAGCCGCGAGGCGTTTACACACCCACTTGGAGCGGCAGCATCACGAGCTCCGGTACGTGACTAGCGAGAGTCTCGTCCAGTGAGTCACCGAGAGGCAATGCACGCCACACGACACGGACGTCGTCGTCGGTGAGGTAGGCGTATGTGCAGCAGCAGCAGCAGCAGCACCAACCAGCACCAACCGGCGGTTCAAATATTGTCCAAAGTTCATTGAGCGTTCATTGATAAGTCGTGGTGAGCCCGGACGACACTTGTTCGTTGGAGAGAGAGAGAGAGAGAGAGAGGGAGAGAGAGACGCGGCTGTTTATACCGACTGAAAGCAAACGAGGTTGGCTAATTCACTACGGACCTGTACTTATTAATAACCCCAAATCCCGCGGGATCCCAGACAGTATCCCCCCTCCGTCTTCGTTTCCTTCTTCTTCCTCTTATTCTAGACTTCCTTTTTCAGGGTGGGGGTCAAATCTTGGTAGAGTCAATATTTCGAATGTTGGAATAAAATAACGAAAGATGAATTGTTCGAAATGTCTATTTTCAAAATTCTTACCGATTGATAGAATGACTACCAATCAACGAGCCACTTTTATTTACGAAATATCGACCCTTTCAAGTTTTGACCCCCATCCGTTTTCTACTCCTCTGCAGCAGTGTGCGCGTGGCTGTTACCTCCGTCCAATCCTATACCCACCGAAGATCGGGTTTAATCCCCCCGTACGTCTGGAACACGCCCTCCCTTGGCCTGACAACAAGCGGAACTCGGGGCTATTTTAATCGCCGCATATATACGACCATTCGCAATACAGCCTGCAGGGGAGCCGTTACACGGTTTCCCCGAAACGCGAACGGAAACGGGTATAACAATAACTGTACTATTCGTACCTACTCCGTGAAAAATCACCGATCCGAGTCCCAAACACACGAGCAAATATTCGATCTACCCTTTCGTATTCGGAATTGGGTACACCAAGCTGAAGCTTGTTGAACTTTTTGAAAATAGAAAAACGCAGTTCAGTTTTATTCTCGTAATTGTAAGTGTCGGGAGTTCGAGGTATTTGAAAATATTTCCACTTTCGAACTTCATTGCCTTGTTCGAATGAACATTGGAACGTTTCGCCGATAATCCTGGCTGCTAATTTCAGCCTCGCATTGGGTATAAGGTAAGTAATTATAGGTTACTCACCACCCGCCGGCATATTCTTATCTCGAAGGTGTATATAATAATACGAACGGCACTGCACTCACCTGAAACAGAAAATCAAAAGGGTATGGTTAGACACGATTCAGACGCAAACCTATCGCAGAAATTCATCGATACGCTCACGTTCAAAGAGCCACCGATAGATAACGAGGAAGATTGAGACCAAGGTAAAAGCAAAGGTCACCATTGAATCCCTTGTTAAAAATGACCTAAGATATAACCTTGGTAATTTTTTCTTCTCCCCGAATCCCGCGAGATTTCTAAGAGTTTCCATACTTTTCCTCACCCCGTGTATCGACCGTCGTCGCTGTCATCCTGTCCCGAGGATCGCCACGCGTAGGGCTAAAGGATTCTCGAGTAGTGTACGTAGGTGTATGCATGTACACGACGATGTCTATTTATACATCTAAGTGAATAAATAAAAAATTGGCAGCAAAAGGAGGCCGGCTGTCCGTCCGTCGAAAGCAGGTCCCCTGAGAACGCAACACCGGTGTCCCGAGGCCGAACAGTGACGGTCGCTGTAGACAGATATCCCGATATGATATTATTCAAAACGGCAGGAACAGGAGCCGAAAGCCGGAGGCGATCGAACAGGGGGAGGACGCGGTACGTGCAAAATTCATCCCTAGCTCTTGTTTTCCATTTTATTCTCTTTTTTTTGTTGTTATTTTGTTTTTTCCATCCTCTACCTGTCAGTCAGTCGGTCCGAATTTCGCGATTTTTTGCCACCGATCGCGCAGCGTTTAGGGGTGAAGCGAATAGGCGAACGTGCAATTTGTAAAAAAGGTTGGATAAGGTATCCGATTCATCGCGGTAGCACTCGGGAAAATTTTCACCAACGCATCTGTTTTATAGGGTGGAAAATTCTCGGTTTGAATGCGCATATGTATGCACACTGTGCGTGTATACATACGTAATGTAAACAGGGTGAGATTTAATTAACTGTAAACGGATGGAAGGTAGGTATATAGGAAGAGAAGGAAGAGTATAGGTGGTAGGTATGGCAGTTTGTCCTGAAACACAGGATTTCTTCTCTTTGGCGAAAAGCAGAGAGAGAGAGAGAGAGAGAGCGCGAGAGAAAAAGGAAAACGAATCGCTTGAGATAAGACGGGGGTATGACAAGATGAAGGATGTGTATGTTTAAGCCCGTACGTAGCGTACAGCAGCAGCAGCGGCACGTGCGGAGTGTGTGTGTGTAGAAAATTTATATGTGTACCAATGTTGTTTAAATAATAAATTGATAAGCAGGGTGAGTATGGAAAATACGGATTACGGTGATGGCGGGGGGGATAGACTGAGGCACCCCCTCTCTGCCCTCCTGTTCAGTTACACGGGGTTGTGGAATTTGGAAGGCCGGGAGATCAAACAGCAATCAGTGAAGGTACACATGACGCGAGCGCGTTTCCCCTCTCGCGTGTATAGATGTATACAGACTGTCTGACGTAGAAGGATGATGACAGCTTGCCAAGCACGTTATATATATATAAGTGAGTAAGTACGGAGGAAGGAAACGCGTAGCGATCCACGCCTGTGCGGAGAGGATACATATACCGCATTAACGCCTCAAAATTGCAGACCCTATTTCAAAAATCTTTCCTCATTGTCCCCGGTGTAGGTTTTCATCAGATTGTAAAACAACAGGTAAAGCCGAGCGAGGATTTCGGATCGTCGATCGTCGCGGTGCTCGTTAGGTGAAAAATCCTTAACAAATTCAACGACGTTTTCAGGACATTTTCAGGAATATTCAAGGACATTAAAAACAGAATATTTCTATGACGCAAGAAAAATTCAAGGATAATTTCCAGGACTTTTGAAGTCCAATCAAAACTTAACCCTGAAAACTCGTGACTTCATATTTTTACCTTCGAACCCATGAATGAGGTCCGAACGCATCCCGCGCTTTTCTCGAACATAAAACCGGTCCTATGCCGATAAACAGACTTTCGCGTACAAGGTTTTCTTCGTTTTTTCATAAGGATGAGAATGGTGTACGAGAAGTCTGATTTAATTTGCATTCAGTTAATGAAAAGCCCCTTTCGAAGACTGAAAACTGCTCGAGGCTTTACTTCTGGAGCATAGTTCAAAGTTCGCGTATACGTATCAGGGACCTTAGGGACATTTCGAGGACCACAGGACATCGTTTGAGTAGTGTATTGTCGTGGTTTTTCAAGCTTTGTACCAGTTGATGGTGTTCTACCGGGCCGCGGGATGAACGTAAGGGATCTGCTGGTACAGGAACGAACCGATGAACCCGCTGATTTACGAGCTATAGCATAAATTGGAAAACGTGCTCTGGTGGCGCCATTTGGTAGACCGCGTGGCCGAGAGAGAGAGAGAGGGGCTGGGAGAAGCTTCCGGAATGACATCGCCAATGCCGCCAAAGCTCACGATTACGAAGGAGCTTTGGGTCGCTCTTTATGTACCCGCTGGATACAGAGAATCGTTGTTGCACGCTTTGATTTCAATCCTCCTGTAATCACATTATACCCCTGAAAAAGCCGAAAATTCGTAACTCAGACATAAACCAGGTAGCGTGACCTACGTCAGATGAATGTCGAGTGAACGCCCATTTGCAGATACATACAGGTATTAGAACGCTTCAGGTGAAGTGGGAGGAAATTAATCCAGGGTAGTCAAACCGCTCTAAATTCTACCATTCGTATATCCACGGAGGTGGTCGGTTATACACATACATACGTGTACCTGGCATGGGGGAAATTGCTCGCAATCTTGCGGTACTTCCTACCCATACCCTGTACGATATGTATGTAGTAGGAGTGTTTGCACCGCAATGTAGAGGTATTATAGGTGTAATCGTTGAGAAGGGTTTAACATACGCTCAAGTTATTATACAAGCGTACAGTACAGCTCTCCTGCCTCCAACGTTGCGTGCTTCAAAGAACGTCTCCGATCATGCCGATCACTGCCAGAATACCAGAATGCCCGAAAGCCGTTTAACCGTCCGATAACACACTGGGTAATTCTGACCCATACGTTGTTCGTTCAAAATTTTTTCTTTTTCTACATTTTATTTTACTTTTTCTTTATATTTATGACCTATATTTATACTACTAAACCACTCTGTCACATTCTAAGACAGTAAAAGGGTACCACTGGATTTTTTCAGTTACATGAGACTCGTACATTTGAAATGGTTAAAATACATAAAAAAATTAGACAGGGTGATTTTGACCTGGATTGTTCTCTATAATCAAGAAAAAAGAAAGAGTGTGTTCTCGAAGGCTTAAGAGTTGGGTCACAAAGTCAGGGAGCGTGAGTGAAAAGCACTTTGATATTGAACCGTAGCGGGACGAACGAGTGAATGACGTTAAGGCGAACTTGGATGGTCCATAATCACGTACTGCAGTGGAAGAAAAGGAACGCCTAGAGTAAGTCGAGGTGATGAACAAGGAGTAGATAGTCATCTTTCGAGGACACTCGGAGTACCTCGCGTCTGCCGCTCTTCAAACTTCGTACCTACGTAATATTGTGAGGATGGTGCTGGGATGAGGAAGTGAGAGAGGGAGAGGGAGAGAGAGAGAGGAAGAGAGAGATGGACGCAGAGTAATGCGGCGTGTGCGGTATGATAAACACTCCGGAGGAATGAGGGGTCCTCGGTTGTATTTTGGTGTGTAGTTACAAGACGTAAGGTAACGTTTCTCCCGGCAAGGATGAGAAGGAAGACGTGGGATTCCACATAACCACGCCGCCATCAACCACCGCCACCTTGCAGCACCATATAAATCCCACCGAGTCTCGCTACATACAAATAGAGCCAGAACTCCGGGGAAAGGGAGAGCGAGAGAGTTTGGAGTGTAGAATAGGATTGCCTCCTTCCTCTGGGTCGTTACCTTAAGGGGTAAAGTGTGAACAAGACGTGCTCCAGAGCCGATTCGTTGCTGCTCTCTTAGCTCGTAACCCTCGCCTCGTCTCACGTCGTATCATCGCGAGAATATACCCACTTGGCGCAGGCGTTGCAACGACACGACGTCAGTCAGTTAGAAAGAGAGAGAGAGACGAGATCGAGCCAACGATGCAACGTCGCAACGCTGCTCCGCCCTTCATCGAGACTCTGACGGCAAGTATTTCTTTCAGGAATCCGAAACACGGTAGTAGGCAACTACCGACAGATGAACGAAGAAACAGAAGGGTGCGTTAAGAACCGAAGGAGATAAAAAAAGATTCAAGTTAAATAAACGCTATAAGCGTTTAAGGGAATTCCGTCGCGCGCCTCGGGTAGATTAGCTCCTCTTCCTCCCAGTCTTTTTTCACTTTCTTCATTCCGCCCTTGTCGCCTCCTTTCTTTCGTTCAGGTTATTTATTCTTGCTGTCCTTCTTATTGCCTTTTGCTTTAATCTCATACCACGCGTATTATACCGTCAGAGCTCGATTCAACAGGTGAATCGTCGCCCGTGCAGCAAAGAAACGTTATATGTATATACAATCCTTCACCGTGTCTTATGAAAAATTTTTCCTCAACGATACCGCATTTTGTAATCCCACCGGAGCCAGCCCCAGATGTTTTCACAAAATTCGCGCATTCTTTTTCTCCCAGCCCCCTCCCCCCCCCCCCCCCTCTCCTCTCGCTTTCTCTCTACCTTTCGACCGTCTAGCCTGTCAACGACTACAGAATTTGTTACGATCACCAGCGGCGCAGAGTGAGGCAAAAACTTGGATGTACATTCCAGGCAATTGACTCTTTCGCCCCCCCCCTCCCTCTTCCTCCCTTGGCACATATTGCGTATTTACATGGCGCATGAATTTTTAATACGCAAATGTGTACCACCCCTGTCTACGACGGAGTGGCATGGATGTGTAGGCGCATCCCTTAGTAGATACGGGTACGTAGATACGTGCATACGTATAGGTATGCGGTAGGTACATCTCTCCACCCACCCTCCACAGTCTCCGTAAAGTAAAATCTCAAGGGAAATACACAGTGGGGCTGTTTGAAAAGTTATACCATGCGAATACATTAAAGTACTGTGAACACCCGGCAGTGGAGCCAGTCTGCGAATGACAAACGCCGTGAATTATTTCACCTGCACCGTTGAGGAAGGTGGGCTTTTGAGGGCATATCCACGGTGTATAGTGTACGCGTGGGTATGACGCAAAAATGCCACCGCGAGCACACCGCCTTTATTTTCTTACTTTCTGATACACACCTACCGTCCCCGCATCATGCGCCTGGGCTTTGGGAGCCAAGATTAGCGTGATACATAACCCTGAAATATTTCACCTTTTCGAGGCTCGCTATACTCGAGCTTTATACACACTTCGCACGTATACAAGTTTTGCTTATATATTTTACACTAGACGTGCATATAAGCGCGAGGAAAATGAACACCTAAACACCGCGTCACGTCCTACTCGTACAGGGGGCATTCCGTGTAAAATTGGCAGGCCGTGTACCTCATCCTCTTCGATTTTAATCACTTTTTAATATGACGTTCGATATACCGACGCAATAAGGGGTCTCGGAATTTTATTCCAGATTTTTTAAGTCACCGCTGAAGTTTGAAAAAAAAAAAAATACAAAAACGCCATTTTTAAAAATCTGATAAAATTCCCGAGACCCATTTGGGTTGGTAAGAACATCGTACTAAAAAATGATCAGAATCGAAGGGGATGAGGTACATGGGATGCAAATTTGACGTGGAATGCCCCGTAGGTATACGTGACGTTGGTGTATACTTTGCACTCAGGTTATACGTAAGTACCTACGTCTTGTCAACGAAAAGGAGGAGAGCGAGTGCCTACCTACCTGCCTACCTCGTTACAGTACCTAATAGGACGAGCAAAACAGACTTGAAGATTTTCGTAGTATGGCATTTTTCTTTTGTTCGTTTCCTTTATGATGGGTAGAGGTAATAAGGCAGACTATCTACGTGCACGGAAAGTGTCACCAAAAAGTAGAGGAAAATTACGATGGCGTTGCTGCAGTAAAAGTTCTCCACAAAGCGCCAATCAGATTGAATCCGATTGAATCCGATTAAACCCTGACTGCCAACCCTAGTCGGTCACACCTCACCCCGAAAACGTGATATTTTGCATAAGAAAATCAGTTTTAAAAATCTTCAAAAAATAAATAAATATCTAGATATTGTTTAAGGATCGCAGAGAAAGCTCTCTCTCATTTTACCTAATCAAAACAGATTGTTTAAATATTGTAAGAAATCAGCAGCGTAAAAGAAAGTGTTGAAAATGTCGAAAACAGGACTTTATTTCTGGTGACTCGTTGAACCACTATTTCCTGCTTTTTGGCGTACACTTTTTTCAGTTTCAAACCCATACGAGATACTTCTCCTTACGTCTCTACCCACCATACTTTCCTTACTCGTAATTGTACGGTCAAACGGCGTGAATGTTGCGCTGCATTCATTCATTCATTAATTGCGTCGTTACTACAATCGCTCAGCTATTTTTCCTTACAAACGCCTCTGGGCGGTGTACGATATTTAACATTGTCACGACTCGCGCGTAACGCGCGCGACGAGGGCTTGAGATCAACCGCGTTGAGGCAACAAAAAGTCGAGACGCACTCTCTGTGGAAGGTAGGTAGGAAGGTATAATACCTATTCGTACGTAATGTGTACCTACACGAATATACAGGATATACATACACAGGCATACACAACTTTCGGTATATTAAACGAGCACAGCGTGGTGACACGCGCCGGCTCACCTTATCTAACCCCCCCCCGTCCCCGCCTCTATCTCTGCATGCAGTGGAGGAACGTTAAGCGACGGAGATACGGAGACCGAGTAACGCAGTCTGACACAGTTTCACACACAGTCGAACCCCAAAACCTGCACGACTGATCCCGAAACGTCCTCCCCCCTCCGCCCCCTTCTTCGAAGTAACAGGTTATCTTTTATTTTTCTTCCTTTTCTTTTTTTTATCTCCAACTTTGACGAAACCGCAAGTATACGTAGAATGTGTACCTAATTGTAATGTAACGAATGTAAATTTTTTAGTATTCGCGAATGCGAATATACGCATTTTTAAATCTGATTCAAACGTGCTTACGAACATTTGTAATAAAAGTTTATTGTCAAGCTGATGCCTTTTGTCTTATTTAATGTTATTTCCACAATTTTTATAAGCAAAATATGAAGTGCTTACGACAATCACATTAGCAAAATATTCACACGATTTTTGCGAATGCGGACGCGAATGCGAATGTCAAGAAGTATGCGAAGATTCTTTATATCACTACTACCTAATTGTCGTAAAAAAAAAAATTTTACGTCGAGTACACATTCGACGGTTCTTCCTCGTTGTTTCATTATTTTTCTTCTTTATATACATACATGTATATACAACCTCGTAACGTAGTCATCACATGAAACGATGGGAAAAACGCAGCGTGTATAGTCTGTAGGTATACCTACATGGTACACAAGGTTGGTATACATATATCGAGTATATATTCGTTGATGTCCGGGTAATTGTTACATTTCCAATTACCGGTGAACTGCTGGTGGTGTTGCTGCTAGGCTGCTGCCGTTGTGCAGGTTTCGCCAATTAATTCCTTCCTCCCCCCTCCTCTATCCCTCTCGCTTTCCCCTTCATCAGCAAGTTGCGTCCTTAGCCAACGCAACGCCGACACCCCCGGGGCGCGTTCGTTCCCACGGTAAAATGTTTTCCCCACCTCTGTCTCTCGCTTTTTCCATTCTTCTTTTTCTATTTTATCTTTCTTTCTTTGTTTTTTTTTTTTTTTTTTGCCCCCCTCTCTTTCTTTTAATTTCATCAAACCGAGGCTGTCCGGCTCGCATTATTATCCGTGGCAATCGTGTGTGCATGGAACGTTGGGTTTATAAATACATATGCAACGGTAACAACAACGACAACAATAACGAATTAACGAGTGGTGCAGGGGAAGTAACAAAGATAAACGTAGCGCGTATGCAGGGGGTAAGAAAATTCAAATGCAACCTACCAATGTTGCGATAATAGGTGGAACATGTTTTGCCAACAACTGCGTGAAACAGAATCTGTGCATTTTATGGCAAAAGTGTACATAGACTTTATGAAATCAACTACTTTTTCATTCAAAATTCAAATCGAAAATATTATTTCAAATTACGAAGAAAAGATGCTGTCCAAGTTTGAGCTCTTAATATTAATATTTACAGGTGTCTCATCGCGATGTTCAATTTCCATAATGTGAAATTTTATCATTCGAAGAAGCATTTCAAGCCTGTTCGCGGTATTGTTACATAAAGTACTTGTAAGTATATGTGTAACAATTAACTCAAAGAAGAAAGTTTTCGAAATAAAAGAGCAAAGAAAATAAAAAATCCTCCACCACTTTTACAGAGTTAAAATCGAAAATCGCGTCTGGAAGAGTCCTACGATGAAAGAAAAAGGTGGAAGAAAAAATAAAGAAGAGGCGATGACTTCCGTCTAGAAGAGGAACGCGTGCAAGACGATCTTCGTACATAGAAAAGCCGAGAAGCGTTGATATCCGTGCAGTAAGAGCTGGGGGAGACGTTAATAGAATGGGTATGTAAATATGTGTGCATGCATACGTAGATATATATATATATATATACATATATACATATATATACATGTATATGTATAAAACATCACCCGACGAGAGGCACTTGAACCATTAAAAACTAAACCAAACCAAACCATTACCAGAACCAAAACACCAGCCAATCTAATACGTTATTATAATCGGATACAACCGTTAAGTGCGATAATTCATTAAAACATTCTACGCTATAAGGGTTTGGAAATTTTGCGCTGTAGCGATATCAGTATTAATATATGTATAATATTACACCTATATCGTACAACGAATTTCATTTGCCGTGGAAATGAGAAAAAAAAAGTATTGGATTCGAGAAGCGATAGCGCCTCTATATCAGGCATATGGTGTGTAATTTGATCGGCAGTGAAAAAAAAATATAGACAGTTGGGTAGGGAAAGGGGGGGAGAGAGAGAGAGAGAAAACTGCGAACAACGATCGTTGAATGGTCAACAGTAGCACGGTGAACGTGGAGTAATGACTTTCGTTATAGCACAAGTGTTCGTGTCGCACACCTATTCATATTGAAAAACCAGATGGTGGCCGTACAAAATGAGGACAAAGATAAATCTAGAAAGAAAATAGAGAAATAAATCGATGAAGAGATAAGTAGGTAGTAGTGACGTAACGAATATTCGCATTCGCAAAAATCGTGTGAATATTTTGCGAACGTGATTGTCGCAAGTACTTCATATTTTGCTCATAAAAATTGTAAAAATAATATTAAACAAGACAAAAAGCATCAGCTAGACAATGAACATTTATTATAAAAGTTCGTAAGCACGTTTGAATCAGATTTAAAAATGTGTATATTCGCAATTCGCGAATACTAAAAATTTTACATTCGTTACATCACTGCCAGGTAGTTCCACTAACTATGTACAGTTCAAAGAGACATGCCTATACATGTATACCTAGGGAGATGAAATGAAAAACGAAGCAAGAAGATGCATCGATCGCGAGTACGGTTTTGGCATCGGAAGTGGTTCGACATAAGTACAATGTATCGGGAATAATAATAAAAAAGAGGAAGGAGTAGAGGTAGAGGGAAAAAAACGAGAGAGAACTAACCGAAAAAGAGAAAAATTGAACGACACCGAACATGTACGCGTTGCTTTTCCAACCATGAAGAAGAGGCTGCTCTGGCATGGTTGGGATGGGAGGAAACTGCGGAGGAGACGTCGAGAATATAATACAAGACGAACGAAAGTTAGGAAAGAACCACCGAAATAAGCGAGAGTGTTTCCGGCTCCGGTTATACATACTCGTATGTAGGTTACGCCTACACATGGCTGGTATACCTACATATTCTCCAATTGGACTGCGTGATCGTTCCTAGGATTTGAGACGAGTATCTTTTTTCTCTACTTCTCATAATCGGAATATTGAAATGGAAAATTTTGACGAACGAGCTTTGAGAAAAACCACAAGGAATTATTAACTCTTGCAGCATAAATTTTTCCCTCAAGTTATATTCAATTTCAATATTCAAATTGGCGGATCTAACATGGCGGACCGAAAATGTGAAAGTGACCGGAATGGATCGAAAATTCAAACTCAGGGATTTTCCGGTCACCAAATACGACCCCGAAAACCCCCGAGTAACAAATTTCAAGGGAATTCGATCAATTTTTGAGATTTTCAGTCCGCCATACTGCGTTCGCCATCTTGAATTTAGGAATTTCGAAGTCGGATTCATTTTTGCCAACCCCAAAGAACAAATATTACCGAGTCTCACTTTTCTACTCCCCGTAACCTCCCCATAACCATTACATTTATTCTGCAGAAACAGGCATTTTCAACATTCTGTTTATTTATAGCATTCACTGTATTCACGGAATCATCATAATCCCTCTTAAAACAACAACATTGACAACTCAGAAGTATGATTATGTATATAAAAAAAGAAAAAGTCAACGATATCTCAAAAAATTAATATAAATCTTAAATAACCGATTCAAAAACGGTATCTCACGTACGAGAGGCTTGATACAAAAAAATCAAAAAAACTCGAAAAAATATATGTCACAAATTTTGCATCGATGTATAAATAATTCTCGTAATTTTATCAGCCGTAAAAATGTCGCACAAATAAAATCGTTTTAAATGTTCACACCTATGTTATACATGTACTTAATTCGGTGTTTTTTCTTTTTTACTTTAAAATTGATCCTTTCTTTTTTTATACACATATATATACATAAGGAAATTATCACGCGTATGAAATCCCTCGACGCCACGCGCGTCGTTTTCTCTCTTCTCTCGCAATCAGCCTACAACCTCTAATATCCGTCGAATCGCGCCGCATAAACACCGAGCGATATATTTTTCGTCGATGTTGCAGCAAGTATAGAACTACATTTCAAAGATGCAGTCTTCTATACATACGTACGCATCAAGCCAGCTAGAGTCCCCGAATCGAGTCGAGTCGGTCGCAGAGAAGAGCTAAGGGCTTCCGGTAACAAAAATAACGTCGCTTTTCAAAGCGCCCTTTTTCCCCCGTTTTCCCCGCTCCTCACAGAAGCAGCCACTCGTTCGTTTCACGTGAAACACACGAGCTGGATGAGAATCTAGTGACCGAATGAAAAATCACGTCTAGTCTCCTCGAAAGCTTTGATCTTTCTCTCCTTCTTTCATACTTTTTTTTAATTAATCCTCCGGGTTGAAAAAAAATCCCTCCTTGTGTCCGTCTTCGCCGATTTTGACGATGTTTTTTTTTTACCAAGATTTCGGAATATCTTTAAAGAACCAAAAATTTGATTTATTGTATTACAAAATGGAGAAAGTCGATGTATAAAGAAATCTAAAAAAAAAAGATAGAAAGGTTAGAATATAGGTTGACAAAATGTACTATAGAATCGTACGCAGATATTGAATTTTGCCGTGTTCTATGTGTTGACCTTACTATAATTCGACTTTCCGTACATAATTTCCAATTTTCTATACTTGGATTATCTCTACACATTTTGATAATTTTACAAATTACGTTTTCGCCTCTTTCAAAATTCGATATTTTTGTATCTTCTATCGATCGGCCAATCTACTTTTCCATCGCCACTCGCTAGCCGCGTAAGAGTTAATTTAATTAGCGAGACTGCCCCTTTGCATTCGCTTCCCATGTTCTGCAGAGTTTTCACCTTTTTCACCGCAAGTGCTTTGTTCTTCTTGTCTTGCCAGAGTCTACGGATTTTTTTGTCGCCCACGGGGTAAAAAGGGGTTAAAAAAACAAAATAAGAAAAAAAAGTAAAATAAAATCAGAAGGGAGGAGGAGGAGGAGGAGGATGAAATAGGGGCAAGTAAAGGAAAAGGAAAAATAAGAAACAAGCGCTGACACAAAAATTGAATTAAACTCTTGACAAAAGTTGAAATCAAAACGAACAAAATATCAGACTCGCGTGGTTGGTAAAATTCGGTGTACGATTCTACAGATATTATCCAAAGGGAGAAAAAAAAGAGAAACAATTCTTACAAATTGAAAATCATTGCAAACGTAGAATTTATTTTTTTGCTTCTTATTTTTCGTCTACAGATGAATAAAAGTTCCGTTTCAACCTCCTACGGTTCAAATTAATGCAAAAATTTCAGTGTAGATACGCGGTTTGTAAATTTATTTCACAGTGCAATGAATGGAAAGAATCTTTTCAGTTTCAGTTCCCACCTCTCCTATAGCGAAGAAATTTTTCTCGACTTGTGGATGACTCTGGTTAACTAAATTACACACGTGGTATGTATAATGTGAAACATCCATATGTGTGTGTGTATACACGTATGTATATGTATATATATACATATACTCATATACATATACTCGTAGAGCTGCACGCCTGCAGCTTATAACTTGGCGCTACAGCGTTGTGCCGGCTCGTAAATATCGTACCTCTGTTACCTTATACAGAGGAGAGCTAGAATCTCTTGCATATTCATTTAAACTCTTTCGCCAGGCACACGCAGCGTTAATATTCGCCTCTCGAAAACAATGGTTGGTGTAGGTAGCCAGGCAGGCAGGCGGGCAGGAGGATTGCGCCCAGGGGGTGAAGGGAATGCATGAGAGAAAGAAAGAAAGGGGCAATAGTCGGCCCGCGATTATGCCTTCGCGCATACACACGTACGTACGTGTTACATATACATGTAAATATATACACGTTATACATGCATGTAAAACGTATGTACACCAGAGCATAACGGCCGGCGGAGCGAGGTGAGCGTGCCGCGGAAAGAAAGGAAAGCAAAGCAAAGCAAAGCGAAGTAAGGCGAAAAAAACGAAGAAGACGAAGAAGAGGAAAATGTATGAAAAATTCAAACAGGATTACGACAAAAAAAGGGGAAAAAAAGGAAAAAGAAGGGAAGATGTAGAAGAGAGGAAAAAAAATTCATCGCTTAAACTCTGTGTCTGCAAAGGTCAAGTCAGGTTAGAATAGCACGGAACACTTACCGCGTATAGAACGGTTGATAATGATAATGATGATGATGATGATGATGATGAGCGGCAACTACTCTAATTACTTCAGCTACTTTCGACGAATGTAAAACATTGAATTGATTCGGTTCCACTATATACCTTTTCTTCCACATGCGATATAATTTTTATATAACTATTCACGCACAGATAGAACGAAAGAATTGAAAAAGGACGTGAACGAAAGATCGATCGATCGCAAGACCGAGTCAAACGTTGGACGGAATTTGTGCGAGAAAAGGCAAAAAGGAGGGAAACAACTTTTTTTATGAATGCAGGTTGGAATTATAAAATAAGCAAAAAAGTATTTGAGAACTGGGATTTACAGGTGCATTATAGGCGTGAAGACCTTTGGGGTTGAATCGGTGAGTATAAGAAGCAGTAGACACGGGAGGTGAAATAGAAGAGAAGGAGAAGGAGCGGGAGAAGGAGAGGGGATGACGAGGGTGAGAGAGGCCCTGATTACCGGAGGGCATACCTCCTGGCCCACAAGGTCTGAGGAGTCAGCATCAGAAGCAGCAGCAGCAGCAGCAGCACTGATCCAAGAAAATCGGACCTCCTCTCGCGGCGCGGGAGTCGCTTAAATCAAAGAGACAGAGAAGAGAGAGAGAGAGAGGAAGACGTCAGATTTAAGCCTCCTTCTTGCTCCAGGGTTCGGCTATAGCCATCCTCTAGCTTAATAGTTTGCATTTTTTGCCCAATCACTGCGCGGGTGGTTTAACCTCTCTCTCTCTCTCTCTCTCTCTCTCTCTCTCTCTCTCTCTCTCTCTTTCTCTCTCCTTAAATGTTGTGGGAAAACACCAAGGCTGGGAAAGAGAAGCGACGTATAAGAAAGAGAAAGAGAGTGATGAAAAATCACACGGAGTGTGAGAGAGAAGGAGTACCTAAGACGGTGGCGAGGAGTGAGTTGAAAGGAATAGTGACCGAGTCGAAGAAGAGGAGGAAGAAGACGAAGAAGAAGAAGAAGAAGAAGAAGAAGACTGGTAGGTTTGCTTAAGGAGGAAAAAGACACGGCGTGGCGGCGGTAGGAGGAGGAGGTGGGAGGAGAAAATTGAGGGGAACGCGGTGATGCCCCACGTGATTCCTTTTCCAGGACGACATGGTTTAATGGTTCGCCTGAGAACGCCCAAGTGCTCCCGGGGCCACGGCGATTAGTTTATATACTTGTGTATGTATGGTATTACGCCTTGGGCGGTGTTAGTGCCAGAAGCAGAAGCAGAAGGAGAAGGAGAAGCAGCTTCCTCCTTCGGAGGAGCGCTCGCTCACCAGCCGCGGTATAAGGCATTATTCTCTGTATATCCAGGAATTAGGAAATATATTCCCCTCTCTTCACTGAAATGGAAAGAAAAGAAGTAATCAACATCGCTCGCTCAACAACGGACGTTTCTGCACTAGTGGTGATAATCACGGTGAACGACAACGACAACGACAACGACAACGATGACTATGACTACGATTATAATGATGATGATGAGGATGATGATGGTGGTGATGCTAATACCTATATACGTGGGTAATTTATTGATCCCAAAAGAAGGGGGGTGAACGCGGGACAAGAAGACCGGAGGATATTATGCGATGTGTGAAGCAGCGGATAGAGATGTTCAAGGATTCAGCGCATATCGAGGTTAGTTCGAAAGCTTGCACGTCCGGTCCTGGGCGCGCAGGACAATGCCTGGAATATCAATGACATATGAACCTGAGAAGAGCTGGAACGGAGAAGTGAAATTTGATTTGAAAGCCCGGAAGGGTATATTGGACCCCCGTTGAGGTTAGGTTAACACATGGAAATAGAGGAAATGATAAATGAAACACACGGTGCTGTTGCCCACGGTCCGCGGATGAATGAGGAATTTCCCATAGGATTAAAAATGGCGATTGCATTGTCGGATTGTAGTATAAGACCCACACACTGTACACGAAATGAAACAAAAATGTCGAGCATGCAAAGACCTTTCTTCCCTTGTCCGTTCGTCTATATCTACGGACCTTGATGTTGCCTGCTGGGTCGCAATGTGAAAGCATGCCAGGGAAAATTATCGGCAGGAATTCATCGACGAATCGAGAACGGCAACACGTATGTATGTACATACCTACCTGCGACGTTAAAAACTGTTTTTCTGAATTGCACCGTGCGGAGAGATGGAAAATTGTGTTCAATACCGCAGATCGACGATCCTCAACCTCGATCCGATCCTGAGCGAGCGAACTAACTAACGCAACGGCAGCAGCACCGGCAGGATAGACGGTAATAAACCTCTCGACCATCCGCGGAATGATTGGCAATCAAACTCGGCATTAGGTCCTCGGGATATCAACGAGCAGCAACGGATATCTGACCGGAATGCGATGCGATGGGAACTTTCTCTCTCTCTCTCTCTCTTCATAGATATATAGTCGATATTCGACTCACTCGAGATTCGGGCTGGCAGGGCACATCGCGAATGAGATAGACAGACCATGCAGAGACCGAACGAACCGAATTCCTACTCGTTAACCTCTCGTCATTCTACGACGATGATCACCTCCGACGGGTAATTAACGAAAAGAGACGAAGGAGAGAGTTCCCGAAGAACCAGACAATTTGTCGGCCGAGAGCAACAACATCCAATCTCAGAATTCGAATCAACGAAGCCTCAACTCAGATTTTGCTTCAACGAAACTCCTCGTAGGAATTTCGTTGAACAACAGCGCATATCCAAAGTGGTCTTTGAAGACATTCGACGTTTCTGACCTAACCTGACCTAACCAAGTTCATCAGGCTGAACGTTATTGTAATAATGCATCTTTAGCAAAACTCGTTATTTTTCAACTTAAGTATTATCTGGAATTTAGTAAACCGTTAATAAAGGATCAATAAACTATAAGATTCTGTAAATTCAACTTCTTCGATTATTCCAAAGGTTCAAAGTAAGAATTCTGATTTCAACGTTTCGATACGTTAACGTAACTAACTTCGGCATCTTCCAAGTCCTGAGATGGGATGTTGCTGCTCTGAGCTGATGAATTCACCCCGCGCACCATGCGGACTCGCCGCAACGATGCGATGAATTTGGCGAGGTTACTGTAAGGATGCGTTCAAGGAATCCTCGAGCTACTTCCCAACTTTGCGTGGGATTGTTTGAAATTGAGTTTAACCTTAATGGACAGCATCGACGAAACGTTCCGTATATTTTGCGAGGCATATTCGGTCGCACATTAACGTCGCAAACTGAAACCTCGTGACTCGTAAGTCAATCCGAAGAAGGTGGCCGCAAGCCGAAAACCGCAGGAATTTCCGGCGAAGGTGAAACGCACCGAGTTTAGTTAGGCACACACAACATAGCCCGGTGTGGTGTGGTATGGTGTTCTCGCTCGCTCGTCGACCGCGACCTTGCCGTGGCGTAGACGAGGTCGTTGGCGATGATTTGGGACCGAGGGTGATTACCGGGGACTTCAGAGACACCGCCGGGAGCGGGCAGCAGGGTGGCCGGTGTGCCGAGGGCGATGACGGAGCGGTCCGTGCGAAATAATCACCCCGAGTCCTGCAAGGCCCTCTCGCCGGCGTAGCGGCGTGACCGATTAATCACCTTATACCTGCCGTTGGCGTCGCTGCTCATCCTTGGCACACATGCGCCACAGGCACTGCCCTAGAGTCGGTAATCGGCGTTCCTCCTCCAGGGAGCCGGTCTGAGGACCTTTTCGAAGGCCCGAACCCGAGTCGAAGTAACACCTTCATCTTGCCCGACTGGAAACAAGAGAGCCTGATGACTTTGGAGTGGATGATCTTGGAAGCAAGCGGTTTCACGTGGATCGAGAAAGACACTCGGAAGCCAAGGTTCTCGGCTTTTCCGAACAGAGGACTGAAACGGTGTCTCGAAAATGGTTTCTTCGCTAATTAAATAAAACTCGCTGGTAATTCTAAGCTTCGACCTTTTGTAAATAAGTTTTACGTATGAAATGCTGGGCATAAGTCCATCGTCGTTTGGTATAACTAAATTTTAAGTAAGTATAACTGTTACTGCCGTAGCGTGAAGCGATAAAAAATGGGATCTTCACTGGGCGTAGTTGAAATTTTTACAAAATGATATAACAAACAATGTCCTGAGGATGACCCATACCGCGGGTCAAAACGTTGACATAAAAATTGGTTTTTTTCATCATGACCAATACATTTCATAAAGAAATTGTTTGTTTAATTTTAGGAGAAACATTGTTTAGTTCATTGTAATGAAATGGTGATTTTTCCATAATCGTTATGCTTTTTTATGGAAACACTTTGTATTTTGCAAGAATACTGTATAACGTGATGGGGGGAAACGGAAATCATTTTTAGGTTCGGCACACTTGAAATCACGATATTTACCAGAAGCATCCCGTGTAGTTGAAAAAAAAATATTTTTTTGCAGGTCGCGTGTAACTGGCACTTGTCGTACTATTCTGATTATGGTCGCGTTTATCGGTGAGGTAGGAGGAATCATGTGTCGATTTCGAGGTTATCGGAAGATTCCTTGAGGGGATATATCGGCCAACGGTAGGAAGGAAGGAAGAAGAAGGGCATGCGGGAGTGGGCGCGTGCCGTCGGCTGGCGATCCTCGGATCTTTGCCTCGGCCTCACTTATCTCTTCTTCTTCTTCGCCCCCCTCCGTCCGCTGTTTCATCATAGCGCAAAGGCATCTCTTTGAATCGACCCTCTTGCACAGCGTCGAGTATCGCTTTTAAGCGAGCCTAAAATTCCGTCCTACCATGCACGAGTGGCTATCATATTTCGCCCTGTTCTCTATCTATCTCCCCCTCTTTCCATCGCTTTTACTTTTCAGCTTTGGCTCTCCGTCAAACGCGTTGCGCGAAAACGTTTGAGGATAAAAAACAAAAACGTACACATAAAAGGAGCAAAGAATAAAAAAAAATTCTCCAGTTCGCGAGATTTTTAAATTAAATACTGAGAAGCAAAAAGGGTGGAATGAAAAGAGAGAGAGAGAGACGTTCCACCGGGATGTCGACCCGATTTATTATACGTATATCATCAAGCACTTGGTTTGGCGTATACGTGTATCAAGCGTATATAAAAAATAAAAAAAGAGATTTTGTTTCAAAAAATTTTCTAGGAAACAACAACGTCGTGTCGTGTCGTGTCGTGTCGTATCTTGTGTGTACATAAGGGAATTAAAATATTAAGGATAAACTGCGAGATCAAGACGCGTAAAGAAAAAAAATATTATATATATATATTAAAAAGAAAAAACGCAAAAACGCGAAGAGCAGAAAATTGTCACAATATGCATTGTTTGAGCAAAATCTCTGACTGTAACGTATGTACAAGACAGAAATGAGCGAGCATAGATCAGCAGCGTTTTATAGCTGTATGTGTCCTTGCGCGAAAGTATACGAGTATAACAATTCAATGTCTCGGGGAGTTTTGATTCCCGAGAGCGATAGGGAGGACGACACGGAACCGTCTGCGCTCTGAATGAGAAGGCTATACCTAAAGATTCTGTTCCTTTTTTACCGTGAGAATAACAAGGACCCGTAGCGATGTATCCATCACGACTAATTACTCTTACACTCCAAGGTTCACCATACTTAACATACCTATAAGATGAGGCCAAACTGAGAAGTAAGGGCACTTAAGATTACGAGGATATCTTTACAAGATAGTAGAAGAAGAAGAGAAAAGAGAAGAAAAAGAAGGGAATAAGAATGCAGATCTTTTGAAAAAGTATAAGTATAACACAAAAAAAAAATGGAACAACTATAGTTTGTCGAACGAGAAAGCTGCGAGTGGTGTAATAAACGGTAGTCGCTTCTCTTCTACCTCTCGTGTTTCGTTCCCGCGGTTATCGGAATACACAACCTTTTACTCCCTCGGGTCTGGTGTAATATATTTCTCTCTCTCTCTCTCTCTCTCTCTCTCTCTCTCTCTCTCTCTCTTTCCTTCTTTTTCATGTTTCTTTCCGAGGTAAAAAATTCCTCGAGTGCTACCATCGCGGGCGTCCGCGACTGTCGGCGCCTACACCACCTACGATTTTTCGGAAGGCCGACCTCTGCTGTGGCAACGACAACGCCAACGCAGCGGAGGAAAATAGCGCGTGTGCAGTGTGGTTTAACGACCCAGGGAAAAGAGGAGGTGGGAATCGGGTTTTCGAGTGAAAGTAGTAGGTAGGAAGGCAGGTAGGCGCCCGAAGCCTATCGGGATAAGATAAGGGTAACACGAGTGAAGATGACCCCTGGATTCCCTCGAAGCGTCAACTCGCTTGTGTAGCGACACTCGATCGGCAGCTGAGGCAAGTGAACCGGTTATTGGCACGCTCAGATTCAATTATCATTCACCCTTTTATTTTGCAAAATTGTTAATTTATGGCAAAATATCAGTATAAAATTCAATGCTTCCCCAATATGTATATAAATTTTTATATTAATAAATTGAAATTTCTCTTCGTGAAAAATCCTTGGAAGATAGCTTTTCCCACTCTCCTGACTGAGTATACACTTCAAATTCATATTTTGCTACTCTTAGAACTAAGGATCAAACAAATACAGCCAAAGAAGGATAAGCATTGTGACAGGGTCAATAACTGGAACATTTACCTTACCAACCCTCGTCGGTCTGCCATGGATAAAGTATCGGCTCATTTACGCCGATCAAAGGTCTGGCCGAGGAGAACATTGCGGTTCTCACCACTGCAGGCCGATTATAGTACGTGACGCCAACTAAGACCCGTTCAGCTGTTGGAACTGTTTAACGCGTGAGTTGAAGCAAGACTTTACACCTAGTTTGATATACAGCGTTTCCTTATTACTCTCGAATTTTCCTCAGGAGATAATATTATAACGGTGCTTAGCGAGGAGAGAAGTTTTTTTTTTTTTTAATCTTCTTCTCACAGTCCGATGACGCGGAAAACCGAACCTTTCAATTATGTCGTCAGGATTAACAGCCGTCCTTGCCGCCTTTGATGTTTGCATTACAATTCCGGCTCCCCGGTTTCTCACAATTGTGTCACGATTTGCCACTGTTTATGTGTTTGTTATACCTGGGCTAGCAAGCAACGTGCTGTTTAGACAAAATTACAGCCTGGGTGGGCCTGAATGGAATTAGCCTGAAATCGTCGGCTGATTTGTCGGCTCGTAAAATGATTTAGCGACGATCAGGTCCCTGCCTGCCAGTCTTAATCGGTGTTGTTCTTACACGGTGTCCGAATCGTCTGTCAATACCGCCCCACACTTTGCGGTTTGCCCTAAGGGTCGCCCGGCGAACACACACACACAACACCTTGATCGGCTGCAGGGTCTGTACGTATAACAATTTCGCAAAGAATCTGTGAGCATCCCGGCAGCACTGATTCCGGACTTGACTCGATATTTCTGTACCTCTGTGTGAGTGAAGGAGTATAGGTGGTAAAGGGAGTGAAGGGAGTGAAGGGGGAGGACGGCGAAATAAGTAGGAACAACGCGAGGCTTAACGTGCAGCAATTAAACGACGATTGCATTAAGACTAGAGGTGAAGTAGGTAGGTACGAAGCGTAGCGAGGAGGTCGTTGGCTCTAATGGCTTTCATCCGAATAGAATAATTGTAAGAACGGAACCGGCATCATCCTGCTGGGTTTCATCGCCTCGGTTGCATTTCTGCTCTACCTATAATCCAACAACGGCACAAAACACAGCTCGGCTATGCGGCTACTCCGTCTCTCTCTCTCTCTCTTCGGCTCTGTAATAGTACGATGATAAGAAATCGCGAGTACCATCCGTGGCACCGGTGGAATTTCCAGGTTACCGCGAACGGCCAGTGCAGAGAGAATTCATCGAACCGTGCATCAGCGGGAGTTAAGATTACGCAACGCTGGGCACACACGTCGAGTTCACCGCATGATGATTAGCGGGTATTAAATTTCAAGCAGCAGAAGTCTTCGGTGAAAATTATCATCGCCGTCTTTTTCATCATGCGATTCCAGGTAGTTCTCAGTTTCATTATATCTCATTGACGCGATTCACCTACATTTATACCGAACGCGGAAATGATCAGCCTCACTCGAACCTCCCTCCCCCTCCTCCTCCTCCTCCTCCTCCTCCTCCTCCTACTCATCTTCGATTTCTTCATCTTCCTCTTCCTCTTCCTCTTCTTCTTTTTATTTTTATTCTCCCCTCGACACTATAGAGTAAACACCCGCGTCGCGCGGGGTTCCAATCGATGATAATGATTGACAGGTAATTAACTGCGCCAGATACCTACTCGCTCACTCGGTAGCTCGCTCCATCTCCCTCTCTCCCCATCTCTCTCTCTCCTGATATTCGATCGCGAACCGACGACTTCCACCGTCACGATGTACTTTTAACATCTCCAGCAGCCTCCGCACCCTCAGTTCAAACGAAACGTTGGCACGATTAGGAGGAAAAAGTCTGCCTGCAGTATAGAAATATCGAGCCCAAGGCGTTATTGAGCCCTCAAAAAATTGAGCAACTACGTTAGAACAAGTAAAAAAGAACGATGATAACTGTCCTAGCCTAACCTAACCTAACCTCCGTTTCATGATCAATTCTCATCCGCAATTCCCATGTGCTTTTGCAGGTAAGCCACGAGGAACACACGGCGAAGAATATAACAACGAGTTATCGTCATAGGCGTGGAGGATTCCGAGGTGTATAATTACGAGTAGATAGGTATGTTGTACGTAGGTGTGTATGCGTCGAGTTCACGTATATAAGGTATCGGTCCTCCTCGGATGCCCGACACCCCGGCGCCCAACGCGTTGTCCACAAAGTCGATTAATCCATCCTCCTCTCTATCCTTCGCCGCATCGTGAATCGTGAATCTATTGCAGTCGAGTCCCCCGGTATTATAGGAATCAGCTCGAAACTTACGCCCATCGTCGTCGTCGTCGTCGTCGTCGAAGAATAAGAAGAATGAAAGAGGAATAGCGTCCGCACCCACGTCCGCCCCGTCGGTCGGTCGGACTCGTCGCCCACACGACGGGCACCACCTCGACCGTAAGATGCCCACCAGCTTGTCTGGCTCCTATAAAAGGTGCTCCTCGATCGGGTCGATGAATTCTCCCCCTCGATCCGCGGATCGAGAATATGACTTTCTTCCTCTTTTACAGGTATACACGTCTCTCGCCGTGGAGCCCGATTTGTCTCGTGTGTCAAAGCGAAGACCCCTGGGACCAGAGCCCCGTCTTCGGAAGACGCGGGTCGGAGGTCAAGGCCGACCGTTACCCCCGGGCGATCGTCACGGAGCTTTACGTAACTCGTGGTACCGGCGTGTCGTGGGCGATCAGGAATGCGCGTGCCTCCTCATCGGCGTGCGGTCATCCAACGATGGAGGAGAACCGCCGGCGCTCCTCACCCACCGAGGTGCTGCTGCTGGAGCGGATTCAAGCCGGCGGACCCGTGGGAGCCACGCGTCTGCCGTGTGCCGTCTCCCCACTCCAGCTGGCCCCTCAACCTGGACCCCGCATGAGGCCCTGGGACCGGGCCCAAAACTCGGATCGATCTTACGGGTGCAGCCCACGAGGTCCAGGTATATGGACCGGATTGGCTAGACGGAGTCGCGGGTACCTAATCTGGTCATTCGACGAGGGTCAAAGGTCGTTACTCGATGCTTTTTACGCCTGGAACCCGATCTCGGCGTACTGTCTGTAGGTATATACATAATGGCGTAGTACTTTTGCAACGAAGTCGAGTGGAGCGTTAGTGCTGCAGGCTGCATCGTTGAGGATGAGGATGAGCGGAGGAGAACGGCGGGGAAAGGGGGGGGGGGGGCAAAACTTTTTCACTTTACAGTTAGTCAGGCTTGAAGAGCTGCTAGCGAGGAGGCGATCGTCCAAGGGGAAAATAGACTCGTCTCTTCTGCAGACGGTGGTGGTGTCTCGCATCCTTTGCTTTTCGATCTTGAAAAAGACAAAGCCTGGAAGAAGAAGAAGCAGAAGAAGAATCGCCGTTAACCAACCAACCAGTTTCGCGCGCGCAGGTGACCCATCGGCGGTCCACTGGACCGGAGTGTATAATACTTATTGTTTCCAGGCTCTGCTGGGGCTCTGGTCTCTCGACTCGGTCTGGACTGCAGTATCCGATGATCCGTAAAATGAATCCCGCCGATTTTTTTTTACCGTACTATGATCTTTGCAGGCGGCGGGATACGAATTAATCATTCTTCTTCCGGTGTACGTAACAAGACAACAACTTCCTCCACCGAGAGAAGCCTGCGATAATGCTTACATTGTAAACCGCGGCCGCAGACCCAGATTCATACCAATTTCCTGTCCCATCATTCTCGCCACGCTCAATCCGATCTACAATAATGATGCTCTGAATTTGTTTTTGCTTTATCCTGATACATTTGCCTCTTCCTCGTTGGATCGGTTGGCGGTGGGCTTCGAAGCGACCAGTTCGCTGATCTCTGTACTAACTGGATGGCTGACTAGAATCGTTGATCCGATTAAAAGCCTCAAAAACTGACGCTAGCGCTTCAACACCCTAGGTTAAACTAACGGGTCACGTAGGTGAATAGCGTATCAGAAACACATTTAGTCACATGATTCTGTAACTGTAACGCCATGACATACACAGTGAACCACGTGATTCGTTAGTTCTATTGAGGCTATTGGAGCGCTGGTGTCGATTTCGTCTGCTTCTAATCGAATCAGGCCTAGGACGTCAGTCAGCCATCTCGTTATTACAGAGATTGGTGGACCAAACACAAAATTCCTGACAAGTTTAGTTATATTAGAAAATACGAAAAAAGTAACAAAAAAAAAAAAAAAAAATGAAGATAGAATCACGGACACGCGGACATCCTTCCATAATCAGGGACAGGATATGCCGAGTGCCGTGAATTCGGTGAATATCGGAACAAAGACAGTGTTACAAAGTCTCGGGACTGGGGAGCCGGTGTAATTTTCTCGGCACGTAATCCGAAGTCTATGTAAATGAATTCTTAAATTAAATTTAGCTGCAAAAGGAGAGAGAGAGAGAGAGAGAGAGAAAGAAAAAAGAAAAAAAGAACCAGTTGACGGCCCTGTTTAGATGCCGTCGACACAATACAACGAAGGAAGGAACGAGGGCGAGAGGCAAGCGAGCGAACGACACTCGAAACTTTTTCAAAGAGAGTAGCTGCGTGAGCTGACAAGGTTTTGTCGTCCCCCGTGGGAGTTTTAATTTCAGGATAGACGTCCGCGGGGGGTCCACCTGACCCCTTATCGATCCGAACCCGTCAATACTTTGTTGAGAGAGCAGCGAAGCGAGCTCTTTATCCTTGCTTTAACCCACCACCCCGGCTTATTTTCTCACTTCAAGCGCGGCGAGATAAAGCTGGTGCAACGGTTATAGACACTGATCATGGCGATGGAGTAAGTAGGTATGGTCATTCACGTCTTACCTAGCCTGAGCTGTGAAATCGTCTGGCAGCCATCATTCGCTCAATTTTCCACGACAGTGGTTTTTGTCATGAGTAGGTATAAGACTTAATTGAGAACCACCGTACCCGAAGAGAATTAGAAGATTATACTCGAGAGTTTGTTATTCAATCATCGATGAGTCCGGGTGGCTGGTTACATTCACACTTTATGATGTATTCGGTGACCTATAATCGGGAAGAAGGGGGTTCACAGCCCGAACTTGCCGAAGGCGTGAATTCATCATCGGAGTTATCAAGTATCAAGCAGATATACGGATTTCAGAGTGCAGAGTAATATCAGGGTGATGGAAATGTGTCGTCATTGCCGAGTGATAGATTGTCGTGAAATAAGATGGCGGGCAGGCGAACGCATTTCTCAATAACGTCGCCGCAGCAGCTCTGGAGTAACATTTTACCACCCCTAAACTCGTCGCGAAATTACCTACACCCCGATTGTCGCGAGACGCGGTTTGAAATACAACTAAGCTCCAGAGATATCCTCCTTCGACGTAGCGTTACGCCTACCTACCAAACCGAAACACGTCGTCGCTCGGTAAGGTTTGAATGATGGAGATGGATCAAATTTTCACACGGATGATCCTGTATCCATCATTCCCCGGCGTCTGACGCTCGCCTTTTGTCTATCCTTGGATTATCGCGATGTGTATATGAGACGGCCTCGAGGCCTTTCAGAGTCCTGCCCAAATCAGGCGAGATGATGAGGCCGCGAGCAGGAGTCGAGCGACAGACTGAGCTAGCTACCGAAAGGATATTCCGTATGGTTTACGGATAGGAGAAGAGTCATTGTGTACAGTAAAATATCCGTAACAGATTCAAGGACATTTCCAGGATACAAGAAAAATTCAAGGATAGTTTTTGGGACTTTTGAAGGACAAGCAAAATTCAAGGACATCTCCGGGACCACTAAACACCGTGAGAGTTTGTATGAGGGTATCTAATGAACCTGCACGTCTTTTGGTTCAATCCAACGCTAAAGTTTTGAGCGTAAGAAGAGCACGAGGATGAGCGTCGCAGGAGATTGGGGGAGGGATGGGGGGCAGGCAAGCTCGAGACGAGAGTGTAAAAAAGCACGACGAGAAAAGGAGACGAAGAAGAAGAAGAAGAAGAAGAAGAAGAAGAAGAAGAAGACGAAATCGGGAGAAAAAACAAGCAACGATATATAAAGCGGACGGACGAGGAGAGGAGTTTTAGGGCGTGGGTGAGGTTCCCAGGCCCGCTGGTGCTTTTATCGAGTTGATTAGAATCTTGGGTGGCACCCGGTTTCGGTGTTTTCGTCCAGCGATGAAGGTGTTATGTGTTTAGCGGTCCATTGTCCGGTCGCGGTATGCAGTCGCGTGGGTGTTGGAGCCAGACGAGCGAGTGAGAGAGAGAGAGAGAGAGAGAGATACAGAGAGAAAATTCTCTCTCGCGCGTGTCGCCGTCATCGTTCCCAGGGCGAAAGCCCTCGGAGTAGGTATCGGGCAGGCGCACCTCCTCCTCGCGCCCGGGTGGCCGGACGACCGTCGCCGTCGCCGTCGCCGTCGCCTCGGTCCGCCTTCGAATTTATGGGTGGCGCTCCACCCCTTGTAAGGGAAGGTGTTATTTTAAACAGGGCCCCAAAATCTGACCCTCCTGCAGCCTCAAATATTCAGCCCGGAACACGCACACGCCTTGAGAACAGGTACAGGTATAGATGTAGGTGCAGGTATACCTGATCCCAGTACGTATATATCTATCAACCGTGCAACTGACCAGGCCAGCGGCATAAAACGACATCCGAAGGCGAAACGGAATCGAGGTATACCTTGATTCTTCTACGCTACGGTGACTAAGTACGTTGTATCGCGAAAGTTCATTTCGTCAGACACACGCACTCCCTATATTTTAAGGACGCCTAAACCCAGGCGACTGCTTCACTCTATTGTTGTCATCTAACATCATTCTCGCTCCTCGGAAGACTTGAGAACGCCAAATAATTTTCTAACCTTTTGATTCATCTACGTCTGTAATACACACTGTAAATTTGATGGGCTCGACGAATAATGTGGAATAAAATACATTAACCATTAACCAGACACTTGCTCATGAAATAAATTTATTACTACTACACTATTACTTGGATCATCGTCATCATCTTTGCTATAATCATCTGTTGCAGCAGGAGCAAGCTGAGATTGCCGTCATATTGCCGTATGTAATTATCACTGTCATGGACTAGCGAAAAGCAATATCGTAACAACTAACAAACAATAAAACTTTCGAGGTCAATTATCGTCCGAGTGTGGGTGAAAGAGCCGCTTACATTATCCGAAAGAACCCCCTCGGGGTATGGAAAAAAACTCTCCTCCGAAAAAAAAGGTGAATCCCTTTAAACTTCTCGCTCTCAAGTCTCTTATAGAGGCTCGAGTACACTCGTTGGGAGGTGGTGGCTGCTCGTTTAGCCGACGATTTTTTCCCCCTCCCGCTCTTGGCTCTCCTTTTTCTTTTCATGAAATTCAATCTGCTCCAGAAATATATACGGAAAATAAAGTCTGTTTGTCGGATGACTAATTACGCGGTCTGTAGGTAAAATTACTCTTATTGTCTCTTACGATTACAGTGACGTTAATAATATAATGACGTTTTACCCACGGGTTAATTGTATGATTGATTTGCGCGCGAGCTTAAAGTAAAGCCCAAATACAATATCTATTAATTTGCAATTTGCAGGTGAGGAACGCGAATTTCATTAGATAACCAACGCGGCGGCAAATCAGCTTGGTAATAAGCAATGAAGCTATAAACAAGGGCAGGTACCTACAAGCAAGTGTATAACGTGGATCACGTTATTGTCCATTCTGTGTATTGAATAAACGTATAGAGCCGGTAGGTACATACCGACAGCGGCAATAAATCACTCCCCGAGCGACAGCGTGAGTTAGGTATTGCAAATACTATATAGTATTATAAATACCTAACTAGGCAGAGTGTTCTCATTGTTTTAAATGACGAGATAAATCCCCGCAGTTGCGGTTCGTTATGCATGCTTGAAAATATCGAGGGATGTGGAAATTAGGGACTGTACCCAGTCAAGAACCCGAAAAAAGCGATGTGTCGAGAATTTTTCACGAACAGACATTTCAATTTATCGATATAAAAATTTACGTGCATATTGAACTAACATTGAAGTTCAATCTGATATCTTTTATTTATAAAAGTAATGATTTCTAAAGCTGCTGTAACCGATCTCCGGAAGCATCTCTAAAAAAAGGCTTCTTGCGGTGAGCAAAATATCTCTTGACTGGATTATCCGAAATGAAAAAACAAAAAAGAATTAGTTAATATAATGCATTATTTGACAGACCAATTTTCCACCGTATAAAATTGAGTTGCGCAAAAGAGCCGAAGAAGAGATTTTAGCCAGTTTTAGGAGGACCAACCGTGGTCTGCTGGACGGGTGAGTGGACATCACTCATTACCGCACGACAGCGTGTAGCATTGTGTTTTATCAAGTCCGGTTATCCCGGGACGTAGATCCCCGTGTATTGATAATCGGCCGTTCTGCCCGTTTCTCCGTAACGCGAAAAGGTGCCGCCGTTCTATGCTGGATTTAACCCGAGGTTCATAGCTGTGGGTAGGTATTCAAAAGTGGATAACTGTACCTACCCTGCACAGAGAGAATGAATTTACGCGAACCCGTCCGCAGGACCGTGACACACTCGTCCCTGGACAGACAGACAGACAGAGAGAAGGACACACACGCTCGCACACGCACAGAAAATGAACACACAGAAAGAGACCACGTCGTTCTTATCGTCCTCTTCACGGTCTATTGCGCCACCGCCGCAGCACCGAGGAGGTTCGGTACTCCGTCTTCGTCATCCTTGCGACGGCAGAGGTTCGTTTTTCCTCGTTGTTCGGGAAAATCTCGTGGAGAGAAAGAGAAAAGTGTATACCTAACCACCGACATGTTCGAGACACAGTGGCTATCGCATATCGCTTTTGCCCTGCAAACCTACAGTCAAGAAAAATTAGTCATCGTAATCGTCGATGTCGTCGTTTCGCGCCTCCCTCGTGTTGAGAACGGAGTTAAAGACAATTCATGATAAAGGTCGTCGCGGAAAAGGTGAGGAGGACCCTGGTGAAAATTTCTACTGCTACGAATTTTTACAGAACTTTGACCACTTCGTACTACTTCGTAAAAAACAGTAAACATGCATAGTTTTTCATGAGGGATTGTTCATTTTCGTTAAAAATTGTAGTGGCTTGTAGAATTTTTACTAAAAAAGAAACAAATTTTCATGAAAATCTACAACGAAATCTACTACGAAACCAACTTTTTGTCTTTAGTGAAATTAGTGAAATATACTTAACATTACGCGTTCCATTCTCTTCGACTCTGAAACCTTTTCTTCTTCTCACCCGTTGTCTCTTTCCCAGTTTAAATTTATTCTCAAGTCTCACTTTAATACATATTAAATTGAAGTAAGAAATCAATTCTGCATTGGATTTTTAGAATTCAGAATATGCTACCAGATTTCGAATTAAGTTTCACGCCGAATGAAACTGCAAACACGAGTTGAAGAAAAAACCCGACGTGACGTCACATTTTGAGTATTTTTACCGGTTTCAATGAGTGAAGATCTATAAGAAACAGCATTAAAAAAAAACTTCAGTAATTTTTTGATTGCAGACCTGCGTTATTGAGGTTAGCGAGGATCCGCAAGCATACAACAACTTACTGGACGCCTTTGACGCACTTTACAACTGGGCATGTTTCAGGTTGGCGCATACCTATAATACAGGAGAACGGTAAGAACACGTGTAGGTATGCACCCATCGGTGGCGTGCGCCGCATCGGCATACCTGGACTAGCATAATGTGCCCGATCCGTAGAGATAGCCATTAATCTCGAGCCCCGTGTGCCGTGCACATGCGGTGTAACCAGCAGCCAGGCAGCCAACCAGCCGCATGCCAAAGCTGCTCAGTAAACCACGGAGATGACGGAAGAGAGAGCTCCCGAGTAGAAATTTGGCGCCTCCATTTGACCCTACCAAGGTTCGTATAAGCCTACTTTGAAGGAAACTGAACCTAAATTCCAAGTCGTAACTTGAAGTCAACCTAAATTCGAAGTTTTAATAGAAATCGAACCTGGATCGCAAGTCGTAGCAAAAACCTAACGTAAATTCGAAATCACAGTATGAATCTAATCTACATTTTAAGTCATAACTGTAAACATAGGTCTGCAAGCAAAAAACTGTAAAGGTTTTTTTATGCTGCTTCTTATAGATTTTTACTCACTGAAACTAGGAAAAATTCTCAAAAAGTTCCATCACGTCGGGTCTATGCTTCAACTCGTGTTTGTAGTTTCATTAAGAGTGAAACTCCCGTTTAATTCGAAATCTGGTATCATATTCTGAATTCTAAAAATCCAACGCAAAAGTCATTTCTTACTTTCATTAAATACGTATTAGAGTGAGACTCGAATAATAAATACAAACAGAGAAAGAGAAAATGGAAAGCGTTTGATCGGCGGAAAGAATGAACACGGAATGTTAAATACATTTCACGAAGATATTGTTTGTTTAATTTTATAAGAAATATTGTTCAGCTCATTGTAATGAAACGGTGTTTTTTCAATATTGTCATACTTTTTTTTACGCAAACACCTTGTGTTTTTCAAGAATACCGTATGACCCGATGGAGGAAAATGGAAGTCATATTTTTATTCAGCACGCTCGAAAAAATATCATTGACCAAAAACCATCCCATGCAGCCGAAGTAAAATATATTTTTTCAGACCTGTGTAATCGTCATACGGCGAGCACGAGAACATCGTTTCAAGATCGGGGATCAATAGTAAAACGTAGAATCGGTAGAGAATGGGGAAAGAGAGATGTGCATCCATGGAGTTGAATCGTTATTACAAATACTGGCGGTACCTACGGGGGCCAGAAACTGAGCCCAAGCCACGCGCGGCATTCCGGCAGCATACCTCGGTGATCGCGATTTCCAATCTCGTACATTTCCCCGGCATCCCACCCTCCCTCCCTTCGTCTCCGTCTCCGTTTTCCGGCTTAGGTACCGCGGTTGGTAGAAAAGGCGACTAGAGATTGGAGTCGGAGTTAGTCGTCGGACGATCCTGAATTACCCCGGTCTTATTATCTCTTATAAAACGACGATTCGGTGGCTGCGGCCTCTCGGCGGCACCGGAGACCCGTCGTTCCGCAAACTCGTTAGCCTATTTATGTTTGCAATTATGTGTGTACACACTTACACACGTGCGCATGGAAGGGTAGCTTCTGGGGGCGATTTAGCCAGATAGTTTCCCTCGCGCAGTGCACACACGTTTCTCGTTTACACGGTTTCCAGTCCAGCCGAGCCAAGCTGAGCCCGAACCTCGAACCGCAACCTCTGCGCCGTGCGGAGGTTCGTTTTATTCCATCATCGGTTAAAAAGCCGAGCCCTGTAAGCGCCGCTCTCTCGCCCCCGCTGCAAACGGATTCTTTATTAAATTCCGAGCAGAGCGTGGCAGCGGGCTTGGAATCCTTTTTCCTTTTTCGCAAACTACTCATGACGTCATGACGATCGTCCTACGGCTGATACCACGCGGAACAGCTGGCAGCTAGTTGGAGGTTCCGAATTTGAAAAACCCCGAAAGTGCCGGATTCTCAACTTTTTGGTGGCGGAACTTGAAGTGAGGAAGTCGAATTTTTGCGAAACATCAAAGTTTCGAATATGTGGTCCGGAACTCGACGGTCAAAGTTCCGAAAATACGTTGAGTAAACTACGCTGTGTGAGTATATTTTAATTCTCGGAATTCTACTCTATCGAGACTTTATTTTTCGGGATTTTGCTCTATCGTAAGTTGAATTTTAGAACTTTGAGCCGTCGGCTTTCCAACTATTCGAAACTTTGTTCTTTCGTCAAAGCTTGATTTACTTCAAGATTTCGCCACCAAGTAATTCGGAATTAGACGCTCCCGAAAATTTTGGAATTCGGAGCTTCAACCCCGCTCCGTATAGATCTGCAGGTCACAAAACTACGAGTATGATATTTGCAAATCGGTGCTACTACAACTCGAGAGTAAAAATTTGTCGAAACGAAAGCGTGTTATTAAAGCAGAAAAATCACGTACATAGTTACGCGGTATGTTAATACCAAATTTGGAATCTGCACGGCAACTCGTCGGGTTCTTACATATATACAATATATATTACACGAAACTATGATGAGGAATTCCATCGTTCGTTCCAACAACACGAGTCCTGTCGTTATAAACGATGCAAATAATTGTCATTAAAATTGTCACTGATTCAAATCTGTGCCAAATCATTATACCATGTGTAAAAAATGTCAGTGCTCTCGAAGAGGTAGGGATGGAGGGTCGCACGTCTTGGCCATTCCGGGCAGGCAGAGAATCGACGGAAAATAGAGGAAAAGGATCGAGAAAGAGCAGCTGGGAATCTACAAATATTTCATACCGCGTGCGTATACTATGTATATCGTAATATATACGCACGACGAGAAGGAGATGCAGAGGTGTTGAGGGGTGGGGGCTGGGGCGTAGGATAAAAAGTAAAAGGTAAAATTGTATAGACGGAAAAAAAGAAGGGAGCAAGGGAGGGTGGAATAAACAAAAAGCGGCAGGTTGAAGAAAACTTTTCTCGTTCACGGTTCGCCAATATCAACGCACGCTTCTTATACCGACCGCATCATTATGCGTACCTACATTTTCATGTTCATCTACACGTACGTAGTATGCAAGTGTATAAACCTATGTAAACAGACGCTAAATGAACTCCTATGTCTGTACAATACGATCGCTAATGAATCCCGTCCCTTGCCGCTCTCTGCCTAAAGTCGCGGTAATCAGGCAGCGTATCACCTTCGAGGTATGTATATAATACATACATATATGTGTATCCACTCAGATACGGGCAATTAAGGCTTCCGCGTAGAACATATAATATATAATCTGGTACGAAGGTAGACAATTATAAAAAGCATAAATTACACGCGCAACGTCGCGTTTCACATACTTGCCCCGTAAAGCGTTTGCTCTAATTGCTTTACCTTAACTAATATTCTAGGATGTATCAGGGGTGTGCAAAGGTTCTCGGGGTTGCGCGTTGTTTCTACCGTTCAAGATTTTGCTTTTCTCATCATAACCTATATAGAAAATACCCGAGTCGAAATTTAGACCCTACTATAAGCTCGCAAATACGAAGCAGAAGCTTATTTAGTACTTTTTGGACCTCACGCCCTATTCGGAACCTTAACGTCCTGTTATAACCTATTCTGGTAGTTTACGTGATACTCCTCTGATATGAGAGCCTGTTCAATGTCTTGAGATCCTCAGAGAGTACTGCAGCAGTGTCTGGATTGGTGATCATTGTATTCTACTTACTCGGAATAATTAGATGCGATAAGGAACTTGGGATGCAAAAGTGTAATACTTCAAATATTAAAATGCGTTATCTGTTACCAGAATAACAAATAATGCCCCAAACCTAAGGTTTTTACTCACTTAAAAAATTAAACAACATAATCGATAATTGTCAGAGTATGGATAGTGAATTTGAATTACATTAATTATTACCAAAGTCAAGAATATTTTTTTTCGAATTTTCGCAAGTATTGACCATAATATTCAATGACTAAAACTGTACATTCTATGGTAAAGTACCTGTAGTGTCCTTGAGAATATAGAGGATGTGGAACACCTGTAGAGGTCCTGAGGCTATAGAGGACCTTTAGAGGTTTTAAAGATGTCCTACTTTGAGCCTAAACGTGGAAAAAACGGAAATATCGGCCAAGCTTATGTCTAGAATAGGTTCTGTTCTCAATACAAAGTTAATTCTCCACAGGTCCTACTACATCCTACCAAACATAGTTGACTTGCAGGCGTACACGAGGGTCTAAATTTCGATTCGGGTAGGTTGTTTCTATCGTGAAAGTTTGTGCAAAAAAAAAAAAAACGGAAATCGATAAGGTACACATTCGTCATTGTATGTTGTTTAAATATAATCTCGGTTAAAACAGCTGCGGAAGAAAAAAAGACTATACAATTTCTTCAAACCAATAAAGGTTTTCTCTAAAAAAAATTGTAAAAAGAAACGTTGAGAAATTTTACATACCCCTAATATATATATATATATATATATATATATATATATATATATATGAATATCTATATGATAATAATATATATTATATAGATGAAAATAGAAATCAAACGATTAGATAGGAGAGAAGATATATGAAGAGAAAATGCGATTGTGCAGCTTTTATTCAAATGCAGACGACTTGTAATCGCATGAATTCTCAAATGGCGGAGTGTAAAGTCGGTCAGTGAATATTATGGTACGAGCGTGTGAAGAATGATGGAGATAGAGAGAGAGAAGGAGAGAGAGAGAGAGAGAGAGAGAGAGAGAGAGAGAGAGAGAGAGAAGCATGAGTGGTGGTAGACAAATCCGAATTTATCTTGAAATGCAAATTTATCGATATTTTATACGATCATGCTTTTCACTGCGCTTTTCTGGCTGAGAGGGATTTTCGACCATCCCTCTCTTTCTTTTTTCCATCTTTCTTTATCTACGAAGAGGAGTAGAATGAGAGGGATACGTATCTTTATCACGCAGCGGGTATATCTCGTTTCTGATGCATGAATTATAGACTTTTCCTCGTCAATTTTAATCCATAGGTACGTACCAACCGTGCTGTAACGAAACAGAAAAAAAAAATCGCACACCCGACGAGCGTGAGTGAAAAGTAGAACTTGCTTGTTTTTTTTCCGCTTTTTTCGTGTTACTCAGGATACGAGCATATACTATACAAGCTGATAAATTTGCACATTTCACGGCACACTTTATACGCCTACATGCATATATATTACATGAATTATACGCGGAGAGGCGTTGCAAGCCTCTATATACCGTTGAGAACAATTATTATATCACAACTGGGAATTTGATAAGAGAGAGAGAGAGAGAGAGAGAGAGTTATTCTATACCCGAAGCCATGAGTTTCTACTTCTCGCTCTTCTTATTCTTATTATTCTTGATTCAAGTCTCGTCTTAGCGATAAACTTTAAAGCTTCAAGAAACAACTCGCGGGCCCGTGAGAGTGGGGTCATTTTATTACATTTATACACACATATATATATATATATACATGTATATACGAATAGTACTAGGTATATACCGTATACTATATAATATATTTATACATCCCTCCAGGGTGTATGAAGAAATTATTGTTATTATTATTAAGTACGGAAATCTGCTAGCTGAAATTTTTCTTCTTGTTCTCTTTTCCTTTCATTCATTTGTTGTTATCGTACCGCTTTTCCGTTTCTCTTTCGTGAACCTTTTTATTGCATATAACGAAAACATGACTCGATAATAATAACTAGATTATTATGAAAAAAACAAAAAGAAAAGAAGGAATTAGGGAAAGAATTTATTTTTTAATACGTTTTACGATTATATATTATTTAAACATTTTCAGAATCATAATACTCCCCTTTGCCTTTTTCTTTTTCGCATTCTGCACGATTGTTTTTCATAACGTAATAACAGTTTTTATTTTCCTCAAACGACCAGCCGGCGCGAATGGTCGATGTGTGCAAATATTATTCGCACGTTTCTGACAGGGTGATAATAAGTGGAAGAATTATATCAGTCCGGGTTTTTTTCTTCCCCTCTCTCTCTCTCCCTCTCTTTTCCCCTCTTCGCTTTCTTTCTTTCCGCGGCCCCCTCCCCTCCCGCTCTCTTCTTTTCACTTCAACGCAAAGAACAAAAGGGAAAATTCTATTATCTCGCTGCAGGTATGTTCGCAGTTCGCTTTCGTGAACGGGAACGCGGCGGGCAGACTTTGTTGGCGATATTAGAAAAAAGTAGATTACGTTATGGTTCGCTCCTCGCCTCTCTTCCCTCTCTCTCTCTCCCTCTCCCGCCACCCCGCCCCGGACCAATTAGAGACTCCGACGTGAGCGGGGAGTCTGATGAAATTAGTGTTTTCGCCCATCCACTATGACCCTAACCCTGCACCATCTTAACCCCGTAGTCCTCCCCCGATAAAACGACCTTTCGTTTATAGACCTTGTGATGCAGTCCATGTTTCAGGATTGGCATACATAAAACAGTCGGCGCCTAAGCTCACGCCGATTATTCTGAGAATCATAAATTTTGTAACGTACACAGCGTGTAATAAAACTTGGCTCATTTGATTATATATCGTTAATCCAATCCAATGACCAGACAATGATCATTCCTGAATAGAAAATCAAATCAACCGTCTGAAAGCCATAGCGAAATTCTTCTTTACTGCACTAATAATGTGGACACATGCTAGAAGTGTACCTATACATCAGGGAGAAGGTTGCTAGCTCGATTGGTTGTTTACAATCAATTTGTTTGCTAATGTCTTGAGCTTACTATCATCCCAGTTTAGTTCAGTTCAGTTCAGTTCAGTTCAGTTCAGGTACGAGCAAACTTACGCATACATTCACACAAGCGCACAGGAGGAATGGATAGGTTAACTTGGTCTTAGGGCGAGTGCGCAAGGTGCTGCGATTTAAACTGTGCGACGATGTACTCGCCTATGCATGTAATACGTTCGTTAAATATATACGTATATGTTGTTGACGAATTTCTGCCATTTCACCCTCTAAATCGACCTCATATATTTGAAAAACAATTGCCTAAGTTTCTCAGACCTTTAACTCTATTCCAAGATAGTCCGCTTTGTGATCGAAGTTGTTTTTTAATTATTTGAAGTTGATTTCAACACCCTAAATAAGAACCACCCTGATGTATATGCACTCGGCTGAACTGCAAGTATGTTACTTGAAACCACGCACCGAGTATTGACGACTAGTGTGAGAGCGAGTACTCGGAGAGTTTCGACACTCGTTCGTATCGGTGCTCGTACTCGGTCTTTTTCCGATCGCTGTCGGTAAACTATCTCGAATCAATGAAACATTTCACTCGTCGTCTTACTCGTGGACGAACTCCCGGCGAATAATTACGAGGCAACCCAAGCCCAAATATCTACAAGAATGAACGAGTGGTGTGGGAAGTTAGACTTGACATCGGCTATACGCGTGAATAATCGCACTCGCGGATACTCGCTATGTTTCTGGGACCGGCTTTAGGTGTGTAACATAGGGCAAGAAGATCAACGCGACGTCTAGCCGTTCGACAAATGTTTGCGCGATCACGTAAGATGCTCAGAGCCGAGGAGGTTACACATTTACACCGACAATCGGGTTTCTCGGACTCCTGTCTAGTCGTCGAGGGTTCGGCGGCAGAAGGACGACCACGAATACTCAAATCCTGCGGTCATCGACCATCGTATAAACAATCCGAACTCCGTCTTTGCCTTTATCTTAGTCTTTGTCTTTGTCTTTGTCTTCAGCCCCGCAATTCCCTGTCCAAAGTCTGTAGAAGCGCAGCAGAGCAACGCGAGGTGAAGGAAAAATCAGCCGTAGCAAATCCAGAAACAAACAGAACTAGAGAATATATTCAAGCCGTGGAGTTTGAAACATAGTGGAATCAAAATTGTCGGGTTTGAAGTGAAGTGTATGTACTTTAGAATTTACCTGAAGTTGCTTGTTTTCGCACCGTCGTCTCACGCAAGGTGTAAACGAAATTTTTACACCCCCGTCGATTCATCCTCGTTTATATTTTCACGCGATCCAGACGACGAGGATACCGGCACTAAAACGAAAAAGTGGCGATACACCGAAAGAGGATAGACCGGCATTTTCGAAACTGCGAAGAAGAGGCGGCGTCGCGACGCGCGAAAAAATACCGCGGCACGTAATCTGTATAACTGAATGCATCAAGGTTACGTTGTGTTACGTTGCGAAGGGTTATGTCAGGAGGATAATATGGGCGCGAAAGTGAAAGAAAATAAAGAAAAACGAAGAAAAGGAAATAAAGGAAGGAAAACTGTAAGGGGGGGAGGAAAAAAAAAGAAGCGACACCGAATGACCACGGCTCACACGACGATCAACACCACTCGCTCAGTCGATATAATTACATTCTCACGAACCCCCATATTGTGCACATAGGTATGTATACATACCTATAATGTAGACGCAGGTACACTACGTGACAAAAACGGCTTGATGGGAAAAAATTTTCATCGTTTATTTGTTTGTTGTACAGGGTTATAACAAAACTCTGAAAATATTGATAGCTTCAGTTTTCATTTTCATCTTAACACGAAAAGTTATAAACAACAGAAGTGTTAAAATAGTTAGCCATGACGCCACTCACTATTGCCCATAGAAGGCCAGGAATATGAAGTCGCTCAGCTATGGCTGCGTACTCTATGGTTAAAATAAGTTATACATGTTTGTACGAAACAAAAGCCACGCTTTTTCTTTTAAGGGGTTACATACCTAGTCAGACGGTCGGAAAAAGCAATGTTTCAAGGATTTTTCATAAAGAGACATTTAAATTTATTAATATAAAAATTTATATACATGTTGGGGTAACATTGAACTAGACTCTAATATTTTTCATTTGTAAAAATAATGATTTTTAAACAAAAAAGATTTAGTCAACATAAAGTATCGTCTGGTCTTTGATAAAAAAAAATCGCTTTTTAAAGAATCCCGACTAGATATAATGCCTCAACTGACTACGTTCTTGATTGATTCTCAGTTGGCCTAGGAACCTCAGCAATAAGTCGACGACATTTGATTATCGAAATGCGAAAGTGACGAAGAAATAACTGTGATGACGAACGAAGTGAAATTATTCGATTACGACATCGACGTGCCTGTTTCGCAAATCACGAAGAACGGTGTATTCTCCAGACGCAAGTAGGTACAACAACGTAACAAACAACCTGTCCTCTTGCCGGCATACGTTGTAGGTACATACATGTGTATAGTTGCAGAAGGAATTAGTCGGGCATGCGATGTGTGGAGGGTGGGATGGGAAGTGGATGCCAACCCTCGTCCTGAATTACGAGGCGAGATGGGTGCAGGACCTTACATATAGACCCATACCAACATAGCGTGGGAGCTTTTAGGTGGATATTTCCCGAGGGATGAAGAGCGAGCCGGCTATCGAGGGTTGGGGGGTGAGGAAGGAAGAGAGGAGGGTCGAATACCAAAACAAGGCAATTATCGTGCCGTTATACGCACTTGTCCCAAGCGATGCGTGACGTTGAGGCGCGCAGTTCGTTTTTGAATTTCAACCCGCCAACCCCCCAAATCGACTCCAAATAATTAAAAAATAATTCCATCATTTTTTCAGATTTTCATCTTAACTTCAATCCGTGACCCCAAGAGAGTGGATTTCCGCATTCAACCCTTTCAGGGGCACATCAAATCAACGTAACGGATTTGGATGAACTTTGGTATGTGGGTGTTTTTTGGGTCACTGATTGCACATCTGATCTCAAACTTTGAAAATACAAAGTGGCGGATCCAATATGATGGACCAAAACCCCGAAAGTCAATTGATAAACCCACATTGGATCCACCATTTTTAATTTTGTTATTTCGGGTCTAGATTCGTAATCAGCGATCCAAGAAACCCTCCTACATCAAATTTCGTAAAAATTCGTTCGGTAGATTTGATGTCCCCCTGGAAGGGTTGAATAGAATCCACCCTCTTCGGGGCATGGATTAGAGTTGAGATAAAAATCTGAAAAAATTTTGCAATTATTTTTTAAATACCTGTAGCCGATTGGGGGGCGAGCCGTTCGAAATTCAAAAATAACTTTTTTAAGGATCACCTTAACGTAGTAGACAGTAAACCCGGTGTACAGAGTATGGTAGGTGGGTATATCCGACTGCCGGGATGTCGGAGCCTACCTATCACACCTGGATAAGACAATAACGCGGAGAGGGTGGATGGAACGGGAGTCGAGCAAAGACAATGCGATCCGCATGCACCTCGAGTGCACGACGGAATCGATGCTTGGTAAGGGTAGGTAGCGTTGCTTTGGCGTATGTGCAGTGCCGTGCATCACGGCAGCGGTGATGCTGATGCTAATTCCAGAGCAGCCAACGGCGTCGCCTGCAACCCCCGTTCGAAACAACGGAGTATGTAGGTAGTAAGAGAGCCAGGAGGAGGACGCGGAGAACCGAGTCTCTGTCCGCGATCCGCCCCGGCTGCATTCACGTCCGCAAACCCATTGAACGCGTCTAGAATCTGAATTCTAATTACTGACATAATGCCTCCTCATTAATTAACGCTGACACGACGCGATGCGGCAGAGATCCTCTTCTTCCAAAAGTTCTATTACTTCCTCACTTCGCTCGATAGCCTCTCTAGCTGCCTTTCACCTTTCCTTCCTTACGTCCTTCCTCCCGTACAACCCCCGCCTGCCTACCTCATCGAGGACCCTCCTCACAGTCTGGACACTTGAGCCCGGTTGTCTTCTTCTTCACAGTCACTTCCCGATCCACTCGGGAAAGCCTGGATTTTCTCACTGTGCAGACTCACGGAGGAGAATATCGATAATTCAAAATTACTTCGAGACAACTTCACACGCGTTCAAGCCGCTTGACCTATAGGTACCCTGCAGGTCGTCTCCTCACGATTTCATGAACGCGAATATATGTATACTTCAAAATGTGGTGTTGCCCTCGAGTTTCATATCATACTACGAGACACTTTAAACCCGGCTTAACGTCAAACGCACACCTAACTTTGACGAAATTATGTATTTCCGAAAACTGTTCATTCAATGACTGAATCCGAATTCAAACCTTGAATAACTCAGCATCAAACAAGAAAACGTATAAAGGTTAGACTCTATCTTAATCCCCCGCAGACTTTTCAATCTCACTTAATACAGTTTTCCCTAAACTTTTCACTTCGTTGTGATGTCGTGTGTCGTATCTAAAGTGATGAAGTCGAGGATGAGTTTATAGGTTTTGTACAAGTATAAGAATAAGGAAACAGGCAGAAGTGCTGCACTCCGTCCAGAAATACCAAAACTCGTACGAGCACAACTGAAAGGTTCGGATATACCTACAAGGGAAAAGTTGACAATATATTGATCTCTGGTACGCGGGGGTTCGCAGGTATAAGGTATAAAAGCACAACGATCTACCCACTATCTACTGCCACTCTGCACATGGCACGTAACGACGCCACGGTACAGGCGTGACTAAAAAGTACCTAACCTCCATCGCATAATGCATGTTTAATTCCCAAGGTTAAACATGTCACGTTGGGGGGTGTGACTAGTTGTAAAATTTACAGAAACTTTATAGAAAAAAAAAGAAAATTAATCTCAGCAAAAATATTTGTGAAAGTGTGATTATTTATCCGTTATATACGTACTTTTATAATACTGCACACCAAGAATAAAAATGCGATTTAGCTCAAGCTTTACAATATCCGGGCTTTAAGAGTACGGTGTGACATTTTGGTGATAAAATTGAGGCACGACGTAGGTTCCAAGAAGGAGTGGTATGGTCGTCGTCGTCGTGGAGCGGCGGGTCGCGTAGCGTCCACCAGGAGCAGTAGGAGCGGGGGTTCGTGCGTCCCTGGGGGTCCGCGTGACTCGAATGACTTTCTAGGATCTTCTTAGCTTCGCAGAGTCAGACAGAGACGGGGATGGTCGCACATCGCGAAAGAATAATACAACGTCAGCGTCGACGGGGGCGTCCCAACGCCATCAACACTGCATGGATGTCAGCAGCCCCATGCGTCAAAAGCGTGGAGGTTGTGTTCCCACACCTGGTGGATACCGAGGAGACACGTTGCGAGCTTCTTCGTATGGTTATAAGAATACACGGGGGACCAGAAGAAACCCTCTTGACTATAGTTCTCCGCATTGTTCTTGTAAGCCTGAATGGAGGTATGTATGTATGTATGTATAATATATGCGAATCCGGAAGGAAGGAAAGACAGAGCCGATGTCGCGTCGCGGCAAAAGATGGTCTCCGTCGGGGGATAGAGAGTGCGGGATGGCAGGAAGAGAGGGGGGGATGGATAGAGGGGCACGCCACGTTGATGGGATACGTGGGTGACGACAGAGACGAATACTGTAAGCAATGGTCAGTGGCAACGTGCCACTGTACTACAGATGATTTAATCAGGAAATGAAACGTCGGAAATCGAAAGACCCTCGACCATTTCCGTTGTTCTTTCACCCACACACCGAAGATCCCAACGATCCGTACGACGGGCACGCGTGGTCGTAACTTTCAAAACTTTGTTTTTTTATTTCTCCTGCTAACCATAGTCGGAAGAAGAGACATTAATCCGTGATATCGTGGCGTAGCCGCACCGTGAGTTTGGTATATTTCTATCCGGAAAGAAGGAAAAAAAAAAATAATAAGAAGGAAAACCATCAGAATAACAAGAATGGAAAACTGAGATGAAAAGCTTTCAGGAAAAACTTTGACACATGTACAGCGTATTTACGAACACAAATCTGCGTATACCAAGCACCTACTATAAGTCTATAGGTCGGAACTATAAACTTTTCTATTACACAAGTGAAGAGTGTTTTCATCATAGTGTACTTACATTAACCACAAATAGTACAAGAAGTTGTTGTAGAGAGGCGTTAGATTAATTTTGACAACGCGATTTTTTGTCTTTGGCCTAAAAATAGATTTTAATAATTATCGACATTCTTGAAAATCCCATTTTAGTGTACAGGTGGCCCATTTTGCCCTCCTTTTCCCTATATGTATAAGTCTAGAAGAAATATAAAAACTGATTGAACAATTTTTAAACGCAATTTATAAATCAGCAATTTATAAATCATTACGCAACGCAACGCAAGGGAATTCAAGCCATCCAACGAATTCATTTACGAATTATTCACTCGTTTGTTCGAAAAAAAAAAAAAAAAATGCTTTAGTCCCGTTCCGGTGGTTCGGATCAGTTGCCACAGCATGGCACGGGCCACGGTCAGTGCGGTGCGGTGGATCACACGTAATGAAACGGACGTACGCACAAGTGTTACGACGTTGCAGGAGAGTCCGGGGGGGTCAGCCAGGACGGATCTGCCGGATGTCCGGTGCGCCGTTCGAATAGAAATTCAGTGAATGGTCGCAGGAGCCGAGCGAGCGATGGGATCACGGTCGTCATCGAAACAACGAATGCATAGCAGGTGTGTGTGTGTGTGTGTGTGTGTGTAGGTATGCAGCCTAAAAAAATAAAAAATGTCAAAAAATTCTATCCGCTAAACAACGATCACTATTTGAACAACAATAAAAACCATTTCCCATTCAATATGATGTATCATTATTATTGGTATACAGCGTCGGAAAATTGCACTCCAATTAGCCACCTGATCACGGTGGGAGAATGTAAATGGCAATTCAGAATTAGCAATAGACATACAATACCATAGGTATGGGGTATGGGGGTGGGGTGAAGGATGAGAGAGTGAGAAAAACGTGAAAGGCAGAACTACCGCTGCGTAACAGGGAAATTCCACCCGAGTCGATTCGCTCAGGTGGTGACATTGTTCCAGAATCCTATTGTCCCTATTGATGTGGCACTCCGGACACATATAACAGTACCCCATGTATAACGCGCCATCCCCCCGATAATGTGCTGGATTGGACGTACCAACGGCATGCTAATTTTCCTCTCCTCAATCACCGCTCAATAATACCTGGTTAACAATGAGGTGAAAAAGAAAGCAAGAAAAATACCAACTAACTAACACCAGGCCAATCGGAATTGGAGCAAAGCTTATTACAACACAGGCGTACTCAATATACCTATACAACTCTTCGTAAAAAAAATGTTAACTCCTCGGCTGGTAGATAATAGCATGACTTCTGTCTTTCAAATCTAGACTAACATTTCGCGAGACTTGAAAAAATGTAGAAAAAAGGAGTATTGACAGACGGACAGAGACATACAGACTGACAACGAAGTGATCCTTTGAGGGTTCCGTTTTTTCCTTTTCAGGTACGGGACCCTAAAAAACAAATATTACTGTATACCAACGTTATACTTGGGCATAATAATTAAAAATGAAAAAAACAAACCGTTGAAATTTGCATACATACGTGTTGTTTTTTTCGCCCTTTTCTCCGCTTTTATCATCAAGCCCCGCGAGGCAGGACCCATTATCACAACATACCCTATGAACGACGAAGGTGGATGGGTGATACCGGGACCACCACGTCACGTAGATATACCTGCGGACTAATACGGATGTGAAGATACCAACGAACGGCAAACTCCCCGCCATAGAATAAGGATTCGTAGAGCCTTGCAGGGTTACCGTCACGGGAGTCGGACGAGGTGAGTTTTGGGTTGCGTGGTAGGCTGGAGGTTATATTTATACGGGCTTTATACCCGGGGCGTCAAGAGGCAGCCATCGAGGAGGAGGAGGAGGAGGAGGCGAGGGCAGGCGGTTAATGAATAAAGGGTTCTTGTTAATTAGCTTTGCGCCTCACGGCTAAGGGACGATGGGAACAGCGAGGAAGCTGGCTGGGGCGCGCGAGAGAAAGGCACCAGCTTCACGTCCGTGTCGGTTGGTTAGTTTGTGTAGAGAGTAAGCGAGAGGACTACAACCAGCTAGTCATTAAATCCTATATGACATTATTCCACTAGGAAGCTGCTCGACCAACCCTTTCCAATATCATGTACATGCAGACCAACCCTGCATCTCGCGACTCCGTCCCACGTACAAACCCCTGCGGAAACGCGTTAGACCCATCAGACACCGGTGTTAATGGTCTTCGCACTCGTGGCGTTATGACGGTGCCTGTCCCCGCCGTACAGGTTAACGTAACCTTACCTAACCTTACGGGAAACGGGGTTAGCCTAACCTAAGCTCACCGCTTCCGGTCAGTAGCCTAGATGAGGCTAGGTCAATCAAACTGGAAGCTTACCTATCCTAGGTTATAACCAACCTCTCCCACTTACGGTTAGGTTACGTTCGATTAATCCCACCTCGTTTTATCCAGTATAACCTAACCCAACTCATCTTCACGCATCCTATAGTCTGTCCCTGATACGATTTTCAAGATAATCGTAAATAAGAGAGAGGAACGGAACAGGTAAAAATCATGTGAAGGAGGGCAGAGAGGACCACTGACCACGCGTCATCACGGTCCTAGGATTTGAAAATACGAAGTTTAGTGATGACGGCGAAGACCAGCATGTTGATGACAACGGTTATCGATACCCTACGCCACTCTAGATTCCGGACTCCAGAGGTTCGGGAGTCTGGGCTGCGACCCGGGCCTTGATACATCAGCTAATTCCTCACGGTCTGAAGAAGAGGAGGGAGGGGGGGGGGGGGGGAGGGGTCAGACCGTGGCAGGCAGGCAGGCAGGCAACCGTGTCGGCGAAGGTGTTGCGGACGCGCCCTCAAATTGCCAATTAATGTTAGCCAAACACAAACAAGAGATGAACGCCTTTGTTGCAGGTACATTACTCCGGCAGGTTCCCACCCTCCTCCTCTCCCTCCCACTCCTCCTCCATCTCGTTCTCGTCCTCCTCCCACATGGCAACGCACACACACAAGAACATGGACGTATACGTTACGTAGATGTATTCCCGCCGACTACTGTAACCATAGTTCTTCTTCTATAACTGCAGTCCTTCTCTCCTCTCTTGCTGCAACGTCGTGAGTTTTCGTAGTAAGAGAGAAAAAGAGGGAAAGGTAGAAAGAGAGATATGGGAGTGCACAGCAGCAACTCAACGGCCCCCCGAAACTGTGAAGAGAGAGGATCGCCATGGGACCGTGATGCAGCAAATTTGTCGTTCCCCAAAAGCAGCGAGACTCAGACGCGAACGGAACACGTTATGAGAGGGAGTCAGAGAGAGAGAGAGTGCATGCCCGATGTTCCGCAACGCTCTTATAGCTATATCTATACAAAGCCAGCTTATATACGGCCGGTGCAGATTTTTGGAATATATATGCTGCACATTATTTTTGGTAATTAGCGAAATAGATGGACAGACACAGATAAAGCGCTGAGGAGAGAAAGAAGAAGGCGAAAAAAGATAAAGAGTGAGAAAAGTGCGGATACACGATATTGGCGGAAGTCATTTTCACCTTTTCGTTTCCAAAAATTCCTGAAACTTTGACATTGATGATGATAATATTATCAACTACTGGCGAATGTTGAATACAGCACGGACTCTATCATCGTGAGTTTCAAACCCTAAACAGTACTGGAAAATACAGTCAGGAGAAGCGCAATGAAAAGAGGTAAACGTGAGTACCAAAACGAAATCTAACGACTAAGCCCAAGAAAATGAGAGGAGAGTAATTTGATAGCGAAGTCGAGAAGGCGAGCAGACAAGTAGCGAGAGCGGGTAGGACAACGATCACAGACTGTCGGAGGATGATGAAGAGTGCCGAACGAATCGGAGATGAATACAGGTTAGGAACCGTCGAGTTTGGGAACTCTCGTTACACATCTCGCGCCTCGCGCATGAGCGCTTCATCGGAATTCGAGGGGTTAGCTGGCTGAAGAAGAATAAGTAGAAGAAGAAGAAGAAGGCGAAGTGAAAGTGGAGGCAGACAGGACTCGAACGCCACCCACGCCGGCGTTTTCCTTCCTCCTCATCGTTCCCTCTTATCCTTGTCCTTATCTTCAGAGCCACCTTATTCGTCGTCGTTCCTCCGCGACGCGACGGTGGCACAGCAGGTGGACATTTCCCGCTTCGATTCTCCTTCCTCGAGCCCTCTCGCCCCTGAACGTGTGTCCCGTCTCACGTAATTCTTAACAAAAAACCGTTCAATTTCTCACCTTATACGGAAAATAGGTAGGTAGATATAAAGCGAAGAGCAGCGTCCGCCGCGCATACCTGCAAGTGGGACGCGCGCTCGAACATGCGGAGACAGCGAAAGAGAGGGACAGAGATAAGCGGGTACAGATAGACGATTTCACTGCACGTTGCTCGCGTTAAATGGTTACTACGTGAACTGGATTTCTACACACCTCCGACGCCGTATCCAATCTAGGCAGTGCTGATTCTTGGCCAAAGATTACCTGGGTAGTCGGGTATAACCCACCCTACCCTGATACTCAAGACGAAAATAGCTTCGAGCGCGACAGACAGAGAAGAAGATGGAAAGAGGAAACCACGAATACAGTTCGTCAATCACCGCACCAGGAATTTCTGTGCACGAAAACGTTGCCCTCAAGTATGCAAGGTACACAAGGTACCGATCCGTGGCGCGTGGTGGAAAGAACAAGGTAGGTAGGTAGGTACGATTGAACTGACTAAATCCAAGAGTCGGAACGTCTCGGCAGGTGGTATAAAGAGGAGAGACCGGTGTTCGTTCGGTGGTTAGACGGAGCTATTAAGGCCCGGAGAGTTGCGGAGAGGAGGGTGTGGTGTGGGTAAACGGAGGTGGTCTCGTTAAAAGCCATCTGTCGGTCGGTTTGTTTTCGAATTCGAGCTCTGCAGCGTCGTCAAGGTATTAGGTGGCTATAATGCCTACGGATTCGAGTCAAGTCCGGCTTACAGAACCATCAGAGTCTGGTACTCCCTGAAGTGTCTCTTCTAAGCATGTTAATTTGAGAGAAGTCATCAAGTGGCATAGATTCAAAAAATTGTTTGTCGTTCCATGACGATATCGGAGGACAGGTGTGCCAGACAGGTATTAAGGGTCACCAGTTGATGTCGTGAGTAAGTTTGAAGTTCGTCGAGTAAGTAGCTCGGCTGCTCTCCTCGGATTGTGGTGGTGAACGTTCGCACAACAATTGAATATCGCCGCAGGGGGGCAGCCTACACCGTTACGCGTATAGAGAGGTAATTAACCTCCGTAAACTCGGCATCGTCGCGGTATTCGGTGGGACAGTGGAGAAGATGATGACAACAGGTGAATCTCACAGAATCTCTCGGAATCGAAGAAATCGATTTTTCGTTCCCTACCTCGCCTGTTTCACCATCAACTAACTTCACAGTTGTTACCGCAACGAATCGTCCTATCATCTGGTCAGCCAATCACATCTCCCAATAATCGATTAAACCGTCCATTGGGCACAAGATGAGATCAGAGTATTCGGTAATTGACATTTCCGATTATGAGCCTTGGAGGACAGTGACATTCCGCCGTCAACATTGCGACTAGAAATCAGTTTTTATGCCTTTTATTTTCAGAACCTAAACTCGATTCTTATCAAGGCTTTAATATACCTTCGGTGTGGAACATTGAAATAAAGAAAAAATTTCCTGCTTACAAATTTACCCGTGTCGTATTCCCAAGTCTATATAATATGTATATATTCCCTTCCCGTTATTGCACGCATGAATCTTCCAGTTCAACCAGCGCCCCATGTGTTTACGGTCTCGCCGAACAATTTATTTAATCGAGAAACCTTGAACCGATTCAGAGAGCGAACGAGGCGCTAGGGAGGTAGAATAAGGCGGGTAAATCGCAGCAATTACCTTATGAAACGATGATCGTCGTCGTCGTCGTCGTCATCCCTGTCCCCCTTCAATTAGATAATACGTTACGGCGCCTCGCGTCTCGTCGCGGTATCATCTCTTACATAGTACCAGCCACGAAACGACCACGGTACACACACGTCACCTAAACTCCGTGGCTGACTCACATCCTGTATTGTAGTAAAACCAAATACCCAACCGAAAGTATGCGCATTATGTCCACACGCAAAGCGTAGGTACATGACAAATTCGTATGAAGAAGTAGAAAAGAATGCAGCCGAATATCGCGTCGCATGTCATTAAATACCGCGAGGGCGATAAGACTTCGACTTCTATCAGCGGGGCAGGCCCGTATGAGTGTCTCCGCTTATCTGGAGTCGCCCGTATTAGTTTTTTGCGTTTCCGTTAAATACCTATAATCTCGCTTTTTCCTTAACCCGCAGAATTTTTCGCGCGGCGATACGGCTGGTCGGTAAAATACCAACCTAACCCAATCCACGCCACTGTATTAGACCGATTATACAGAGACGGCCATTGTGTTTTATCATTTCCGCAGGTTAACATCGTATATTGCCGCTTTGGTTACAGTCTAAAATTCCCATGATTAGGTACATTCCCGGTTTTCATCCACTTCGTTTCCGCTTCCTCGTTCGAGGCATAAAGTGAACAACACCGACGTCGAAAGAAAAATGTATTACACGCGTAGGGCGGGTGCAACCTGTGCCTTATAAGCCGCACATGGTTACCAACGAAAAGATAAATTAGGGAGCCGGTAGGCACCGATATCCCATCCCAGTCGATGGGATAGACGGGTTTGGGCAGCCGCCGGGGGCCGAGAGGTCGGAGGGGTTGACCGCTCGCCACCTGTCCAGAGCACGCGCCCCTCACCTGGACGAGCCAGAAGCCACTTTTTCGTAATCACCATAATAAATGAATTGCCCACATGCGGTTCTCCCCATCGCGGCATCGTTCCCGGTTCATGCGAAGGTCGGTAGGTGAGTTGGTATAGGTTGGTACCTACCCACCTTCCAGCCTCTTTCTTCGTGATCTGCATTTTACTTTGGCGTTAGACGCGGCGAGGTCACGGTATCAATTTCTAATCCTACGTTCGGTTCGTCGCACCATCGACAAAAATCAAGACTACTAATTTTTCCCAAAAGTAACGTATAATAATTCACGACGAGGTGCAGCAGCGACGGAAGGACGCGTCGTACGTAGGTACAAAAGTTATTCATGGTTAAAGGGCAACATCGGGGGTGGCGTGGGCGCGTTTTTACGACCGCAAAGAGAGAGAGAGAGAGAGAAAGAGAGAGTGAGAGAGCAGCTCGTATACAACGCAGACAATGCAGCAGTATACCTATAACCATACCTAAGATAAAAGTAAGAAGCACCGCCGTCTGGAGCCGGGGACTGATCTCGATACTCGAGAGATGACTCAGCCCCTCTCACCAATCGCTGCAGAGGGTTCTAGCTTTCGTTCGATAAATAAACGAAAATCCCATACCAAACCGCAGTGTCCAGTGTTTCCAGCTCTACGCCCTCGGGATGAATTTATCTCGAACCGATTAACTATATCAGAACGATTATCTTGTACGGTGATCGAACTGGACGAAGGTTCAGATGCGGTTGAATCAAGTAAATGTGACATGATCCCTTGTTCCCGTATAACGTATGTTATATCGTGTTTTTGTTTGCTACAAGGCACTGAGGCAATTCCATTTCCGAGTCGTTGGGCGCGGTTCGAAATATCATATCGTTACGGCATGGAAATGTTATATATGTATACAGGTATAAAGGGTAGGGTTGGAGTTGAGTACAAAGGGTTATACCCCTTTGTGTTTCTCAGGTGAATATTATAAACGAGCGTCTGGATTTGGGCGTTGCGGGAGAAGTACGACGGAGAGAAAATAAGAGAAAAGAGAACTCGGCCACACCTAGAGGGGACCATATATATATGATGTTCAAACAGAGGATTGGGGGCGCACGCATGCAGCGAAACGACGCGGCGTATATGAGGATTGAGGATCGAGGAGGAGGAGGAGGAGGAGAACGACGGAGTCCCGACCACCGCGAAGTCAAAATCTTCCTCTCCCGAAAACATCTCCTTATTTCTTTTCTCTTCATTTTTCGTCCCCCTCTCCCAATCTCGTTCTCGTCCTCTTTCTCTTTCTTTTCAACACGCGCGCGCCTCCAGCAGCCGCCTCCCCAGGGTACGCGGCTACCACATAGACCAGGTCATCTTCTCCCCCCTTCTCCCCTCTCCTCTCCGCTCTGCTCATTTCACCTCATCTTCTTCTCGGAGTCAGCCGGTTCCTACGAAGATAATCACCGACCCGGTGGTCCGCCGCGCTGCACCGCACAGCTTCTGTTATCCTCCTCTTCTTCTTCTTCTTCTCCCGATCTCGCGAGAGGCCTTCTCGCGGCGGCTGCCGCCGAAATTGCACCAAAGAAGGCTAAGGCTCATTATATTCGCGTCAGAATCTCGCATTCGAGGATCGACCGGGTCGCTTGGTGCTGATGGAATCCGCCGTTCCCACTCTCCCCTCGACTCTGGATCCGCGATTACATCTCCGCCCTGTCTTTCTCTTACGAAGCACGCAGAAGCGCCTCGGCGTCCTTGCGAAGAGCTCGTGTTCAAGGTCGCCAGAAAGTGTCCACACCGAGAGTCGATTCTAAATTACATTTTCGGTCGTCTCACAGTTTCTTCAAGCTTAAGTGAGACATTCTGATATATCGATCATGCTATACCCTAATCCCAGATGTCAATGATTAGAGAATATCGGTACAAGGCTCTACGTTCAAAGACGAGAAGCTGCTGATAAGAAATGTAAGAACGGTCGACGAGTTAAGGTTGTATAAAGGGATCATCGTCACCACCGTCATCCTAATCGTCCTCTTATTCAATATTCGTATCTCTGTTCGTTCGGATACAAAGTCCACGTTCGAACGAAGAAAAAACCAAATATAGTTACGGCGGGCAGACCTGACCACACACGCTCGCGAGACCGACTGAGACCCCATAGACCGACTCACCGATTAAGCCGCACGTACAGCATGCAGGATACCCTGAGGAACATTCGACCCTGTAAGTCCAGATGTGATCTCACCCCCTCACAGCGTTCTCCCCTCATATGCATCGTCTCCTGGAGGAGCTTCCGCACCCACCACCCGCTATCTTCAGCGAGCCATTCCCAATCTAAATCTTCACCTTGACTCCTGCACCGAAGTAGTTCGTTTCTTCCGAAACTCTAGCTAAATGGAATAGATGATAATTAAGTGATAGACGTATCAATCCTTTGTACGCTCTGGAAAGGAGATAAAACTTTGCCTTTACGATCTCTGAGAGTGTGGGAATATATAATAACTCGGATTGCTTGCATGGCGGAGGGTTGTGGATGCATCGGGTATCTGTGCACGGGGGTGGGCACCAACGACGCTGTGCATCAGCAGCAGCAGCCTAGCACCCCGCGGCGAGTGGCTCGAGGACCCCAGGGAGTAGTAATCAGACACACTCGATTCAATGGCACGACCCTAGGCCACTAGATTGACCGCCTTTGTTGGCGGAAGCGCTTTCTGGAGTCTGTTGGCTCCTGCTTGCCAGGATCAGCCATTTTCAGTGAGTGCAGAGCTCAGAAACCAAAGAGAAAAACCGATTTTCTCAGGTATAGCATGGAGGACGATTGACTGGCCGAGGTTTCTCGAACGCGCGAGGCGATCGATCCATGCACGTCGGCAGCATTCATGGCCCACATGGTCAAGTTCGTTGTATTATAATAACGACGACGATGATCGGAACGAAGAAAAAGAAAGCAATAACTATGGTGCAATTTATATTTCAGAGGGTGTATAACAGATACAGTAGCAGCAACCGATACCTGCACGTATAACGCGCGTTTATAATGGAACCGCGACGCAAGCGAAGCGTTCATCCTCCTCGCGTGCAGAGTTTGGTAGAGCACATGGTGTGCCGCGTACGATACACCGTGAAATAGATAGGCTTACTACACACGGCTGCTGCTTTGGCTGCTGTTGCTGCTGGTGCTGCTTTCCCCGAATAATAATTCACCCCTGGAAATAGACACCTGTGCAGACGTGCAAATTATAGGTTGCCGGGTTCATCGGCATGTGTACGCGCGGTGCAGTGTAGGTATACCGACGACCGCCACCGCCGACTGCAGACCCAGATAGTTGGACACGTTGCCGATTAACCGCACGCCTCTTCAGCTCTTATATTCACTCCCTACTCGACTCTCTTGGACTAACTGCGCGGCGGTATTGAACGACCAGATTCTTCTTTGCTTCTACTTCTGCCGCTGATCATCATCATCCCTCCCTCCTTTCCAATCACGAGCCAGCCAGTCGGCCGGCCTTCACGAATAAAGAACCGAAACTGAGAGGAGAGGAGATGAGATCGATGGCCGGTCACTTACTCACGCGATCGCAAATATGCAACCTGGCTAATGTTGTTGCGTTCAATATGTAATAATTATACTGCTAAGTTGGGACCAGTGCAGTAGCTAGGCGGCATACACAGGTAATAAGGTACCTCATACCGAGCGATCAAAATCCGGATAGTTGAGCGCGGTTAAGCTCTACAATGGGTAGATGAGATTAGGTTAGGTTAGATTAGGTAAGGCCGTAACGCCGAAAGAAAAGCTAGCATCATCGTTTCGGGTATATGGCGAGGTTTCTGTATAAGATTGTGGTTTCTGTTTTTTTTTATGTTTTTTTTTTGTCTGTTTTTTTCCTTTTTATTCCGCGTTTTCCTTTCCGTTTCTGATTTGTGAATACGGCGAATCGTGAGTTTCATTTCAAGTAGTTTAGATGACGGTCGATGATAGTAGGGAAAAAAATGACATCTCTATCCCGTGTCTACTACTACCTTATACCCTAAGAGACAGTATTTTTTAAACTTTCTACCACCCCTAACCGATATAACGGTTCGTCTCGCGACGACCGAACGGATAGGCTCGATCTTCCCAGAAGTCACCACGGTCATTTATGAATATTACAAGTTGTAGAAATGCAAAACACGCTCATTTGGATTCCCTTGTGCACGCCTCTACTGTCCCGTAAGGCCAGAACGTGACACCGTTGCTATACACGTGTAGCTCGTAATTCTCGGTAAAAAAAAAAAAAGAAAAGATAAAAACGAAGAGAGAAGTAGAAGAATAAAGAGAAGAAAATTCTACCCCGTAAACAATACATTAGCGCCACGGTAACAAGATCGATATCTCCAGATCGGGTCGTGTCCTATCCGCGCCGCAACGTCAGTAAGTATTATACCCAGAATCAAATCTCACATTCCAAAACTTCGTCGCAATAGAAACAAAAAAAATCCACACATTTCATTCTGATCCTCAAGTTTATCAAACTGCCTTTCCAAAATGAAAATTGTAAAAAAATGCGAGCATTATATACTTGAAACGAAGAAGCAAGCATCTGTCTTTCGTTCGATCGATGCCACGTGCCACAAAAAAGAGCCTGCGGAATGATCAGCGACATGTTGCGAACGGTCTGGTGCTACGGTACCCTGCGTGTGCGGGGGCGAGAGGTCGGGGGGTCAGAAACAACGATATACGTTGAGTCAAGGTGCGCGTGGGCAACGTATCGGTATCCAAGCGGGCCAATCGAGGGTGTTGGGGAGCGATCAACGAGCGGTGAAGAATTGGTGTGAGTGAGAGATAGAAAGTGGTTTTGAAAAATTTGTTCTAAACGGCCCGCACGGTATCCCGTTACGAGAGACACCCTGTTGCACACACCGTGACGACAGCGACGCAACGACGACGTCGTCGTCGATGAGAAGAGGCACCAGATGCCACGCGACCATGCACCACCCGCCCGTGTCCGCAGAGACTTTCGATGGTATACGACCTCGTAAATACTTGGACTGTTTTCCGTTTTCCACTGTAGTCAAAAATTGAAAAGCTTTCTTACACCCTCCGTTCCCTCGATAAATTAAAATCACTGATGATTTCGAGCACTTGAGGGTTGGGTTATGAGGTTTCAGGGAACTAAATGCCTACATTAACGATCTGTATAAGAAACCAGTGTAAGAAACCACGGTGATGATTATTGTTTCAGATAATTAACCGAAATATTATCCGAAACGACGAGTGTCAGGCGATAAGTATGGAATGTTCTCTCAACTCGTTGACCAAGCCGTGGCGCGGTCTGTAGAAAACCATGAGGGATGGATCCACCCCTGAGTTGACGTGTATAGGTACTGGCGAACGGTATTTGACCGGACAAAATTGATCCCACCATCGTGGATTTACGACCCGTCGAATCATCGCCGGTGTACGACAGCGCTATCCTAACGAAAATTGGACCACCACCAGCAGCGGCAGCACCAGTGGCAGGAGTAGCATCATCGCGAAGGATATCAGAAGTAAGCCGATAAAGATTGGATTCTCATGTACCCGGTGTGTATATATGGCACACGTGCAGGACCCAAGAGAGAGGGGTAAAAGGTACCTGAAGATTACGGACGGATATAGATGGTTCATCGACTAGGTCGGAGGGTCCAAGAGCTGGCCGAACCATACAGCGTATAGCCTCCTAAAACACCCGAAATATCCAACGTTGCTGGTGTTGCTGGCACGCTCCTAACGCGAAGGGGTAGGTATAATAACAAAAACAGGTGGTTCTCCCGATGTCGTAGCTATATAAGAACGGTGATGAGGTGGTAAGAATCGCCCAAACTCAAGGGCGGAAAAGAGTTCCCGCATTGTCGGAGTAGAGGAGAGGCATAGTAACCCCTCAGGATATAAAACGGATGCGAGGTGTCGCCGTATAATTTCGCGGCTCATTGTCGACGGAGCGTTGTAGGTGTGTGCATTGTATATGTCGTAGGTATACGCGTAAAGAATAGTAATTAACAAACGTAACCGCAAAAGCAGTGGTAATTGAAACGAGTGAAACGAGAAAGAAAGAAGTAAGTTGAACGTATAAATACATATGCGCTTTTTCGAGGTTAAATACGGTGCAGGCAGGCACCATGCACGATGGTAATTACGGAATTATGAGATCGTGTGCATGCATGCGAGCTGCAACGCGAGTTGATCACTGCAGAATCGAGTGGCCTGAAGTATTCCTACCTTCCTACCTACCTACCAGACTCGAAAAGGGACCAGCTGACGTCTGGGAGTTGAAGCACGCCCTGAGCTACCGACGCCATCGCATATTTGCATATCAATTTAGCACGCGCGCTCCTTACTCCTCCTCCTCCTCCTCCTCCTCCTCCTCCTCCTCCTCTCTCTCTCTCTCTCTCTCTCCAATTCGTACACGAGGTACGGTTTTCAGGTACACGCCAAGTTATAGAAGATGATCCGCATGCAAGGTTTGTGCAAGGTACTACTAGCTCCAACTAGCACCAATTTATTTGCTGCAGGGAGACTAAATTGATGACGAAAAAGAAAAATTAACGAAACGATCAAAGCTGGGGGTAACAAACATGCAAAGAACAAATGTCGGCTTGACCGTGACAACTCTTCTCTTTCCTATCCTAATCCAGCAACGCCGAATATAACCGTCAGTAAAGAAATCTAATTTATCGACACATATAACTATATGTGTTCAACTCGACTGCTTTACATGGTCTCTAACGATTGAGCGCCGAGCTCACATCGACGAGAGAGATGTTGCAATATCCTTTAGCGACAAACCCACCCTGCACTTCCCTAACCATGTAGGTACTAGATATACACCGATGGTAAAGATATGCAGGTATGTATAATGTATGTATGTACATACATACGCAATGCAGAGGAAGACCGTGACTAACCGGTGATCCCTGCAGACCGCAGTCTAGATCATACATGTATGCAGGGTGTACGTTGTACACACAGGGTGACGGACAATATTCTCTGGAAACAAATAGAGACTCCCTAAATAAGGTTTCAAGGCAGACACATGCATTCACTGCGTATAAGAATTTAGCGCTTTGCAATTAAAAAAGGGAAATGCTCTTTGACTCGATTTTGTAGTGATCAAGACCGGCATCTGCATCACAACATACCTCGTAATACCTTAATCCTCTTCAGAAGGTAAACCGAAAAGGACGCAATAAAGAATGAATATAAAAGTTACAAGAATAAGGACAAAAAATTCTGATCGCTGTCTCCATATGGCATCGAGGAAGGAAAAAGTCACCTTGTGGAATAAAATATTCCATCCAACATTGGAGCGATTCTTGAAGAGACCGGAGTTTCTCAATATTTCGATCCCGAACATCAGTTGGACTTTACAGTGTAGAATCAGGTCACCCAGTAGTGTCATAGGTATTGAGGATGGTTAACTCAGGGTGGGTATATGTATAAGGTAAATTTGCAAACGCTCAAGTCCGAGCGAGTAAATTCACACCAGGATTAGTCCCGGCATAGAAGGTGGTGGACAAGGGGCGGTTGGCTTGTTGTCGAGAGCAGAGTACATGGGATATATGGATGAATGTATTAGCTTTTGGCGTCGAGATCGTTGGGGGTCTGTCCGTCCGACGACCGCTACAACCTACCTTCCAAGCTTCGCGGTTGACGAGTTATGGGCGTCAAGCGTGTCAGCTGGTCTCACACAGCAGCGACAGCCTCAGGTTTCATTAATTACCCCCAAAGAGTACCGAGGTTGGTTACCTTCTCTTCTCTCGACGCTCAACGCCGACGCGCCAACGGCGACCGAGGCTTATCTTTGGACCCCAGACAACAAACGAGAGGAAGAGGAAGAGGAAGAGAAAGAGGAAGAGAGAGACAGACGAGAACCCAGCAGCAGGCACAGGTGCGGCGTGTGGATCATTGCCGACTATAGCATACCATGCCTGCCTAACGTGACTCGAGAGCGGCCATCGAGAGGAGAACAGTTCACAATGTAAATCAATTTTTAATTACCTAAGGTAGTGCCTACGTTTAACAGAGATTAACCGGAATGCCCGTGCTGCAGGTATCCGATCGAACGTTCCTCCTTTCGCCTTTATCCCTTCGTCGACCACCCCCACCACTTTCTAGATTATTCTTTCTCATTTTGGCATTATTCACAGTACTCTCGTTTCTTTTTCTCTCTCCATTTTTTTGCTCTTACATATATGTATGTATAGTTTGTGCAAATCGTCCTTGAATAGAAACCTACCCATCGACGCCTCTGCACTTGCAATCCTCTAGCCTAGTCGGGATTTCTTTTTTCTCCATTTCGTTCTCTTTCTATTTCATTTTCGAAAAGCGCCAGGAGCACCTGTCTTGTCAGATAAGGATCTCAATTTGCGGGCAGAGATTCAACGGTGTGAAATTTCGTCGTGTAGGGTATAAAAGGTATACCTATCGCGGCGTATCGTCCTTCCTTTTTTCGTATACGGATATAAATAACCGGCTGCAGTGAGAGGGAGAGAGAGATAGAGAGAGAGATGGAGGGGAAAAGATAGAGAGACGGATAGAGGGGTGTAAAAGAAATGAAAGCGTTTAACTCGCGCAAAAGCCTCCTCGACGTTCATTTAAGTTGGTTTTACGAAAACGGTGACACCCTAGTAATAGGTATAAGGTTTGGTTTAGTATAATGGTATGGGGTACGACAGATTCGTCTCTCGAAAATCGGTTCACGTTTTTGTAGCTTTCCTCTTTCTCTCTTTCATGAATATATGCATATATGACACAACGTTGTGCACACGGCACCGTACGATAATAACAATAATAATAATACCTACGGGCGCAATCTTGTTCCTCATATCAAACGGAAATTTGTTTCTTAGCTCTCTTGGCGCCCTGCGAAAACCATCAGGTACGTTTTCCCCCCCTCCCTGCCCGCCAAACTACCACGTTTTGCATAAATTTCCATACATTTCTCTATTTCCTATACACTGCTGTATGTTTTATATAAGAAATATAGATAAGGAAAGAGGTAGTAAGAAACCCAAGTTGTGCAAGATATACGAAGGCGAATTCCATCGCTGCCACGCACACCTCGATCACGTTTTTTTTGTTTTCCCTGGTCCTGATTTTTCGCGACAAACATTTCAAAAGAACCTTTGATAATGCTGTGATTTGGCAATAGCGTGAAAAATATTCTCCAAAAAATTTAAATTACAGGTGACATGTTTGCTCGTAAAAACTCTGCAAATAATTAAAGGTATACGAAGACAAAAGGAGGGAGAAAAACGAAACTTTTTCCTGCCAGGATCAACGGGGAATTGTTGGGGTCCCTTGAGGCCCCCCGTTGTCAGGGTAATTGGCACAAGATATTCCGCCCTGGTCCGACCCATTTGTCTTTTTGGGCCCAGGGCGTACTTATAGCCCAGCCCAGCCTAGCCAGCCTCTTTTTCTCTCAGTCTGCACGGAATAGTGATGTGCGTGTATACATAGTGCTGACAAATCAGATCGGGGAGCGAAAATATATCGTTTTGGGTGAGTATATATGGCTGAGTGGGTAGGTGGAGAGGTATAAGGTAGGTATATAGGTAGGTAGGTGTATAATGGCTTAATCCCTGAAACCAACCCCCTTCTTCCAGCCACGTCGTACGTCTTTAAAAATATACTACAAGCATACGCATACTGCTATTCTTTAAGCCGGTTGTAACTCTTCTTCGGGTAATTGCGATAAAATATATATTTTTCACGATCGAATCGATAAGCAAGTGAGGAATGTCGAAGATTAAAGAACGAAATATTCCACAGGCACTACTCAGGGTAAAGGATGATAAATGAACGAATAACACAGTGGATCACCAGCTGATTAGTCAAAATTACAATGCAACGAATATGACGGGTAAACGAATGAATGGATTAATCATAACTAATCTAGAAGGCAATCAATCGACCGTCGAATTAACCAGTGTATATATGAACATGAGCAAACAAATCAGGGAATGAGTAAGAGAAGGGTGAACATTAACCAAACTTAGTCGACCTCAAAACAGTTCCCGACCTTGACCTTGGCTCGAATCTGTTGTCCTGAACTCAGCGTTCTGAAATAGCCCTCTCATAGGCATGGGGGCAGAAAGGCAGCTGATGCAAGAAGTGTGTACCTAGGTTGTAAAGTGTGGAGAGGAAGCGGGGAGGCGAGAGAAGAGGCCGCGTGCCAGGCGCCTGGCTGAAAGAGCATGAGGACGATGATGAGGATGAGGATGAGGATGACGATGAGGGTCGCGTTAACCGCCAGCGTACCCCGAGTAAACGGCGTCAAGCGATCCTAACCTAACAAGACTGCAGCAGGAACAGACCGACACCACGACATCCACGACGACGAGACGTATATGGACTGCAGGGTGCGGTAGTTCAAACGTTTACACGATTGCGGATGATGGAGATGACGAGAGTGAGACGCAGTCGCCAAATTCATCCGCTTCTATGTACTACCAACTAACGCACTCTAAGGTCACACATGGCGCGTGTCAGGAGACTGCACCATTGGTGTTGTTTCCTCAAGAGTCATATTCGAGGTCGACGAAGTACCTACATGTATATGCGTATGTGCATGTGTAGGAAAAAAAAGAGGAGGATGAGGATGCGGATGCAGAGAACAAGGGAAAGGAATAGGTACCCACACACACGGGGTTTGTGCTGACATGCAGTCACAAGGAGCGCATACCTAGTGCAGCATGAAAATAGGGGGAGGAATACCTACACAAGGTATAATGTACATACGAAACCGCTGCAGTGCCACGCGACCGCGACCGCTTGCTCGCGGCTGCTGCTTTCACGGCCCCCCAGCTGTTTCCTGCTTCGTCACAATCACGACTAGGACGTGTGTACTTCGTCTGCCTTTCTCTGTGTCTCATAACCACTATTCTAATCTACCTCAATCGTAATTTAGTTCTTTTTCTTCAAGTTTTTTTCTTACCACCACCACATCGAGACTTCGCTGGGTCTATTGTATTACATTATACTATGAAAGTGAAAGACGCGTGCGTGGGGAATACCATAAGGAGACTGAACTCAAATGGGTGAATTGACGAAACTTGTCACAGTAATCGTACGCATTAGATTTATTTTTAGTACCACTCCAGCGGAATGTCATTGGTTACACGGATGCCCAATATCGGCTAATCAATGATCTTGCGATGTGATTCGTGGAAAATTTTCACTACCACCTTATACTCCCTCCACTGTCTTCGATGCATACGAAACACCAGTGCCATCTTATTTCAGGCAGTTATTTGTGTACATGGAATTCGGTCTCCTTGTGTAGTTTCCATGGTCGCGTTGCCACTTCTGCTGAATTTTCCAACAACTGTATAAAAATTCTTTGAGATACAGTATTGAATTCGACGATTTCTCAGAAGCTTAATCATTTGACAAAAACAGAGGATGTCGTACCGCGGCTCATATCAAAACCCCGAATCGCTGAGTTATGGTACCTACCTTCAACTATAGCCCTATTCTTATTACTCCAAAGCTATTCTTCATGTAGCTCACGGCGATGGATACCAACTACTCGAGTGCATGCGTGTATAGGGTGTACACTTCAGGCTTGATCGGTAATCAGAGATCCGGGCACGTGCCTGATGGGCTGGCTGCAGTACCTACCTAACGGCAGGCGGGAACGAGCAGCGTACACACCCATAAGTATATAACGTATTATACACATATGGATGGAATATTATGAAGGGATCGGCGGTTGATGAAATAAGAGACCGGATGCATCTGGGAAGCCGCGCGCATTGTTTGTTCGGTGTGTTCTTTTATTTTTTCGTTTTGTTCTTTTTTATCAGGTACCTACCTACCTACTCCCACTTCCTTCCACTTCCCCCTCGCGAGATTCTTTCCTTCCTTCGATATACTCTCGCGTTTGAATCGATAAAAGTGAAAAATAATACCCTGATAACTACGAAACACGGAACGGTAAGGGAAAAACTAGCTTTCTATAGTGTAGGTATGCACATGCACGAACCAGGTGTACGAACATCAGAGTAGGTATACCTACGGAAGGAAGGGTTGGTGGGCCAGGAGTTGGCGTATAAGTGAAAGGCGGGGGTGAAAGAGGATAGCGGCAAACAACCTGCAGCCGACTGTCACTTTCTGTTTACCGAACTCGACAACGGAATTCCGAATTTCGAGTCTGGACGCGCACACGCACGTGTGCCTTTCTCCTCTCTATCCCGGCATCTGCCATCTGGCTGATCTCTGCAGGCTCCGACGTGCCTCTCCTCGTTCGCTGGTGTTTATCCTTTTCAATTCAGCTATTTCGTCTCTTTTATCTCGGTTCGTCAAATCTCCACCCACCCAACCAAAATCGTGGGTGAAGTAATGATTTGTCGTTTTTTGGTTCGATCTAAAACACAGTAGTGCCCGCATCGCATGATGCCTGCGATATCTGTTGATATGGCTAAGCGACCAACGCATCACCGAGACTCTTCTTCCTTGACAAGTTCTCGAATACAAAAGTAAGGCAAGAAATAAGCGGGCAAAAAGTATACGAGATAGAAAATGAGAAATATTGAAAATTTCTAATGCCGAGAAGCTTTCCTGCATCAGCGACAGAAACCAGGGTAAAGGTAAGGGAACATCTGGTTGAGGGCGCGCAGGGGGTTTGTGGGCAGGTTCGGATCTAGTTACCAATATGACCAAAACCCACCTGGTGGTACTTATAAGAGTTGTATGTATTTGTGTGCTAGTATATTCACCGAATAGATCAATCTGTGCACACAGAAACATGCATATACATATATATATATATATATATATACACTGTATATAAACTCGGAACGCGTGCCCTCAGCTCTCAAACTCCCTCTAAACTCTCTACAATAGAAATACTCAGATCTTCATGATATCAGTTTTTATTCAACTATCTCTTTCGTCTCGAGTTTTTATTTTTTCCACGCTATCCGAATGAATTAATGTTGCACGACGACGAAATTGGTGCGAAATAATTAATAGCAATTTATAGTACAGAATCGTCATCGATATTCCAAAGGACCGGGGTAATAATCGAGGACAGTAACAAACTTCACGCAACGACGTGGTCTTAATTAACCGACAGCGAGTTCCCTTAATTCATATGAATTTATACGGGACATTAAGGCTTCTGGTATAATAATTTGGTAAAGGGACAGAGGTAGGTATAACCGGGTGTCTTCGACACGGAATACCGTAGCGATGGTAATACGGTCTTCTGGGGGTTTAGACGACGGAATGGGTATCCTGCTTCGATTCCGGACGGCTACAGTTACCGTCGTCTGCGTTACATGTATAATACAGTGTATTCGCGAGTGGAAACCGACCAACCAATACCTGCGCTAATTTCTAATGGCAGTTAACACCACCTGGGGCACATCACGTGGCGGACGGACTTACTCGGGTGGTTGGTGTGTTTCCCGGCTACGCTACATCTCTGTAGGTACAAACTGTCTGCGCAACACTATTCAACCTAAAACTTAATCTACGATTACTTCAAAGAAGAACTGACTGCGAGAACGATCCACTTCTCCGGTTCCTTCCTCCTCCACGTCATTTTCTCCACCGGTCCGTTACACAACCAGCACTGTAACACCGACATCCAAACTTCGTATATAAGCAACTGCATTCATCGACCTACTTCCGCAACGACAAAGTTATAACGGACTTCGCGAGTTAACCTTACGGTCTCTGTCAGCTAATTCAAAGATTGTGTAACAGGTGTATGTAGATGCAATTATTATACCGCCATAATCTGTACTCGCGTCAGATGGAATTTACTTACTTTTTATCGGTTTTGGATCAGTCGTCATTGTGCAATATACAAACTGCAGTAGGGAATCTCTCGCACAAATTACTGGTATCTTATACAGGATACCAATCATGATCATTTCCCGACTGTGGAAGAAGAAATACGACCAGAAAAAGTATTTCAGAAAAGGACGCGACGGAATGAAAGAGGTAGAGGAACTACGAGGTAGAATCGCATTTATCTATAAAATGCACGAAGGAATATATCTACATACAAAAGAATCCTCGTTCCTTTCTCCGACGGGATTACGATAGGTACTTTTATACCTATAAGGATCGAGGCGGTTGAGGTAAGATCGGAACATGCTTGGCTCTCAGAGACATGCCAATAACATGCCAATAGCGTGGATTCGGAATAGAAAAGGGAGAGAAGAACGAAGGGTAAACTAAAAAAAGAAACAACAAAAATACATCGATCTTCAAGCATCGGACAATGGGGATCAGAGAGCCTGAATCTGACTATTGAGATGCAGCAACCGCTTTGCATTTCTTACCCGTCCTCGGACTTGAATCTCTCTCTCTCTCTTATACTTATGTGTTGACCTACTTAATAATTTACTGACTTATTCATCTGTTTTTATTTATTTACTTATTTATTGGTTTGTTTGTTTAATTATATGCTTCGTTTTTATTTTTAGTTTTCTTATTTAATTCTCAAAGTTTTCTCTGTCTTATATTCAAAATCGTTGTAAATACGAATGACAAGAGGAATCTTTAATTTTTACAAGCTGGTGTGCGAACGTGAATGAAACCAATCGCGATGGTAATAACGATGACATATACTCAAGTACAATACGAAAATTATCTGAGGATTGGAGCTTTCGAAAGCGAAGTATAACTGTATCCGTATGCTGCATGCACAAACAGGCATATAGGATGAAAGACAAGCAGCTGCTGCTGCTCCTGCAGCAGTTTCGTTCTGCCACCTCAATATCGCCTCTGCTACTCGCGGGCCAAAACCTCTGCAGGAGGTTATTATATGTATTCCATTATACAGGCGGCAGTGACTGGGGGTGTATCCGAAATCCAGGGCTGCTCTGCCCGTAACACACACACACACACGCACGTGCAAGATGTGGACAATAACATGTAATATAAACGCGTATCACAATTCGAAGTTTATGCCCATATGCCTACCATAGGTAGTTACATGTAGACCGACCTTTATAAAACTGTTTGCTAAATCGATGATATAATATGCGTTACACGGTTCATTTGTTCGCCCCTTAATACGTGGTTGTATAATAAAAAAACATAAAAGATTCGTGATATTTGAGAACTGGGTGAAAGGATATGGAAAAAAAGAAATTTTCATTTCATCCCGTAACGTATCTAATGTTCCAAATGATTTTTAACTCCCATTTCGCTGTTTTTAGAGAAAAACGAAAGTTGCTGTAATCACCCGTCAATATCAAAAGTTGACTTCGACGTTTCAGGATCTAGAAAATCACGTCCTACGATTTTCGGATCGACGTCTGATGTACTCGTATGTTCGTTTGTATTTATCAAATGCGTGTGATCAATTTTTTTTTTTTTTTTTATAGCAATATCTCGATAACGAATTATCGGATTTCAATGATTGTTGTCTCGATCGACGCGGCTTTTTCAAACTTAGAACTGATTAGATTTTGGCTTTTATCGGTTCGGTACTTTTTCAATTATTAAAATAACAAATTTCTACAAAAGTAAATTAAAAAAATAATGATATTTTGAGAACGGATGAACGGATTCGAATGAAAATTAGTACCCCAGGGGTTTTGAAAGTCTCCGATCACGAATCCAAAGTTAGAATTCTAAAATTTATCCATTGTAGTACAATGGATACATTATAATTGTACAAAATATTTTTAAAAAATCGTAATATTTTCATGTAATGTGGTATTCAAGTACTGTATCAAGAATTTGTAGTTCGAGTTTCGAATTGGACATGAATATTTTTTTGTTCTATGAACTTGGAACCTGCGGTATGAAAACGTAAAGTTCGAAAACTGGTTCACGTTCAGCCTATAAAGCCGCTTGTTCTGCCCTGTATTGCATATTTCTAAATTTCAAACTGGGCTGATTATTTGTCAGATATTCTATCTCCCCGTTTCCGACTTCCGTCGTCATTTCTTCTTACAGTGCTTATAAATCCACAAGCTCCATAAGTATGCAATGGATGCGGATATACAAGGAACGCTTATGGGCTTGTCAACGAGACACGTGAAGTGGTGTTTGGGCTTTTCGAGTTTTGGTAACACGATAGCGGCGGGGGTGGCGGCGAAGCTGGGGAGGCAGATGCCGCTTATACACCGCGTTCCTCTCTGCGTATATACATATAAGTATATACTTGCGTATGTAGATACATGTATACACGTATAGGACGAGCCGAGCACGTGCCCGGAAGTTGCCGCTACAGCAGCAAGGAGAAGAGAGAAGAACCGCGTTTTCAATGGCTCTCTCTCTCTCTCTCTCTCTCTCTCACACACACACACACGCACACACCGCACATGCATAAAGACGCGTTATATTATGCAGTGATGCTCGTATTAGGTTATAACGCCGCCCTCACCGCCTATCTCGCGCCCCCCAGATGTCAGACACGTCCACGTACGATATACGTGTAAATCGCACATTCCCCATGGCTGTATATATACATATAGATTAGGGTGTTTTAGAAAAAAATAATTTGCGATTTTCTGCCACGCGCCCCCTGAAAGTTTTTTCAGGTTAACAGAAAATTTCCGGTGAAAAGATGAGCGTTCTACGTTATGTGGAACATCGCGCTAAGTTGATTTTTTACTTCTATAAATTTTTTTAAATTTATGAAGTATCATGAATAAAATTATTTTATTTATTCCTTATATCAATCATCGTAATATCAATTTACGTCGCAAACAAGACCCAAACTTGTAATATCAAGTCTACAGTTGATGTTTCGAGAAGAGCTCGATCTCATAAAATAGTTTTAATTCAATACGAAGTTTTAATTTAGAAGAATAAGATTAGAAACAAGAAAAAACTAATTGCAAATTTACTTTTTGGGCTTGTTCCGATTTTTTTTTTTTTATCCTCTTTCGAATTTCTTTTCACATTAAGAAATTTCATCACGTACGTAACGCACATATGGGCGGAAGTGAACCAATATTTTCCGTAAAAAGAAGAGGAGAAAAGAAATCGAACAATAATCTGCGAAAAGGAGGGTCTAAATCGATTATTCGTATATACAATATACACGTAGATATGTATTACGTCCTTCAATTATGTACGAAAGGAAATAAAATGAGAATTTCTAAAAAGAATGAGGTATGTATGTATATATACTGCACATAAGGGTGGTACGGCTGCAGGGGGTTCATTTCCTTTCATGGTGTTCAATTTTTTTTCTTGCTGCTGTATTCGGTATTTTCTCTTCTAATGTCACGAATAAGCACAGATGGAGCAAGAGAGAAAGAGAGATAGATAGATAAATCGTATATTTTATGCCCTCGAATACTTTGGGGCAAAATAGATACGTAGCAAGTATAACCCAGATTAAGAAATCAAAAAGATAAAAGTGAATATAGCAAAATAAACCAGTATTTGGATAACAATAAAGTAAGAAATGAACCAAATAACAAAGTAAATATAACAACGCATTGAACAGGATATGAAAAACTGGTAATTTAGAGAGAGAGGAACATAAAAGTTTCGGCATGTATGGATTCGCTTCTGAACTTCCGTCATTCTCGCTTCTTAAAATTTTCGTTATTTTCAAATAATTGATTTCCTGTTTATTTGTCAACTTTTACATTTCCTTTCGTTACGATATATAAAAATTTCAATTCTTATATAATAACAACACCTCCATGATCTCTCTCTCTCTCTCGCTCTCTCACTCTCCTTACTTTCTAGCTTTTCACCGTTTCCAACCCTCCGCAATAAATAACAATAATAAGAACAGTAATGTAAGGATAACGTTTTCCCGCACCTCCTTAGCCCCGAAACGGAATAATAAAATGCATCGGTAGCTCAGCCCCTGCGGGTAAGATTCAACGGTAGCGCTAATCCGGGTCGTAGGCGCCGGAGCACGCTCTTCGGGTACGTAAGTCAGGTGCGTGCTGCAGGTACTCGGTACGTACTGTAGGTATTTACATAGGTATAGTTATACACTACGTGCGTGCGTAGGTAGTAAGCGGGAAATCGGAAATAGCCAAAGTGCGAAAATGCAACCTTTCTTCCTATCCCAAAATCCTTCCACCCCAACTCGATTCGTGTTTCGCTCAATTTTTATCCCAATACGTGTTCGATTTTAAAGTAGTGCGTAAGAAGAACGAGTTGAAAAAAACGACAATTTAATTAAGGAAAAAAACAAACACATAAATAGAAATAATGACTTAAGAAGGAGAATCTTGCAAATTTTTAGAGGGTATCCATATTGCCTGTCTCTCTCCAAGTTTTCAAAATATATATCCGATTTCGTGTTTGAAGCTTCCCAGGGCAAGCGAATAATGAAATATCGAACGTTTTTTCAAAGTTGAAGAAAAATCGTGAAAAATTTTCACGGGTGCCGACTTTGCCCGTCCGTGAACGTGTATTATACCTGCGATGCGACAAGCAGAAGCTGGGAGATTTGTGCATCGGCATGAGATGAGAGGGAAACCGAGCGGTGCAAGGTAAATAATTTACACAATAACGGGGGAGTTATTGTCCGTGAGTAAGAAGGCTGCACGGAGGTAGAAGGGAATTAGCCTGTGTATAGCCGGCCGCAGGCTGGACGCCCCGAAACTCGGACTCCTGCGCAATATAATGGTGAAAATCGTGATTTGGAATAAGTTAAACTGATTTTAAACTAACTTAGGAGGTCGTCGTGCCTCCTTTACCCTCTTGCCTCGGCAGTTAGGCTATTTTTCCGAGATTTACAAAGCCACTGTATTCCTACGTTTTCTGTATATACAACTGAAAGGTGTGAAGTTCAAACCTTCGCCGTTTCCCTTTATTCGTCGACAGAATATCACACAGAATTTCAAAATTCGACTCGGGTTAAACGATATTTTTATATGAAATATTCATAGAAAAATTGTGAAAATCAAGCCGTCGAGAACTGGTTTTCAGGATAACTCATCATAGCTTTGTACGAAATTTACAAATAAACATAAAAAAATGGAAATTTGAATCTTGTCAGAGTAGTATGAAAAAAAAGTACAATTTTCGGTAAAATCTGCACCATGTGTTGCCCTGTATAATAAGTTGTAATCGGTGAAAAAAAAAAACCCTTCGTTCAATCACGAGATGTACTCACCTACTAACGGAAAATATTTGTTTTTTGGATTTCAGATAAAGTTATCATTAATTATCCAAAAAACCATTTCTCAATGCTTGGGTTTTCAAAATTTTTGGATAAATATTTCATAAAATATTGTCCAAATATCGTTCTTTTATATGCTCAAGATTTTGTAACCCAGAAAATTCACAAATTATAACTGGATGTTTTTCCTGTCCGAAGTAAACATTTTTCCAAATGTATAGCCTGAATATTTTCATCTTTCTTCGTCGAAAATTTTCTCATAGCGCACGAACAGTCGGGTAGGTAAACAAGTATTTTTCATACTATAAGCTACTTTGCATGATGAATATACAAAGATAATGACAATGACAACAAAAAGTAATAACAAGTTCCACGGATATTATTATTCGTATACAATACGACATAATACGCTAAAGAGGATAAGGGATGAAGGGATTTTTTTTTTTTGTTTTTTTTTTCCTTCAACTTCAGGGAGTTCAGGTCAGCTGCAAAGGTCTGTCACGACGACAGATTATCCTTTACTCCTTATTTTCCGTCACGTCCTATAATACTTATACCAGTAACTTGCCGATGCGTGTAAAGAAAAAAGGGAACAAAGTTATACGAAAGGACGCGTGGAGAAAAAAAAAGGAAGAGAAATATAATCTTGAAAACGAATGCGGGAATAGTTTTCTCTTATAGAGATTTGAAAAACCAAATGTCATGATCGAGAATATCGTTGAAGAAACGAGGTTGAAAATTTTTGGAATTTAATCACAGTGTCCAAATATCTTTTACTACGTATGTGGGGCATTCCACGTCAAATTGGCGGCCCATATACCTCACCCTGAAAATTCCGGAGACTCTTTCGAGTCGGTATGAACATCAAACCAAAAAATAATTAAAATCAAAGGGGATGACGTACATATACTGCTAATTTGTGCGTGGAATGCCCCATGTATAAAATCATCTAATCTCGCATAAAAATATTTATCTGTATAAAATACACCTTCTTGAACGATAAGAATGTGGTGGAAAATTTCGCGAGACTCGATCTTTAATCGAAATCGAAACCAGAAAATTTGTTTTCGAGTCGCAGTTTCATTTACGGTGGGTAGAGAATATCGACTGAATCGTCTTGTACCTGTCGATAATCGTTTAATCGACAAGAAGAGAAGCCGTATAAGAAGGTACTGCATAGAGGACCGCAAAAGGGGGCTCAAAAACGACGTTCAACATGTTTCATTCCTCTCTTTCTCTCCGCCTGGGGTATTTTTACGTTTGCCCCGAAGGTGGGCTGAGGTTGACTATATACGAAAAAAAGGAGACAAAATTCCGCGATCCCCTCTCAAAGGTAATAACATAATTCCGGATTTCGATCTAACAGCGGGCGCACAGAGAAAAGAAAAAGCAAAAGAGAAGAAAGCAAGGAAAAAAAAACGAAGAATCACCCCCATTATATCCACAAGGCAATTGTGTGTCCTTGCAGACGATGTCCAGCAGCATTATACACATAGCGCAGCAACAGAATAAGAACCTTTATAAAGTGTTTTTTTTCCCTCGCAGCAAGCACAGCGCGTAAGGGATGCAGAGTTTGTTGAGAGAGCGGGTGTGTAATTACACCGACAAAGGACGGATGGATGTGTGCGCGTATACCTAATAAAGGGCGAGAGTTAGGGGGATGAACCCGTCGGTCCAGTTAGCGAAAAATCCCCCCCCGCGCTGTAGATGTCCGCGTCAAACAGACCGCCTCAGACTTTTCATGGTGGTGGTGATGCTGCTTCGGCAAAAATCCGAAGAACTTCTGGAGCAGCAGCAGCAGCGAATTGGATGCAGGGACACATTGTGCGGCTCTTTATAATTTTCGAAAAACCGACAATAACCGCGCGGACCTGGCCGAATGACCGCCGCCCGACGAAAACGCTAAGGTATAATATAATAGCTATGGGCAAAAGTCCGAGAAAATTATTTTCTCCTTCTCCGTGCAGCCGCCCCCTACTTACATACTTAGTTACTTAAATGGGGTACGAGAAAGAAGATGTTTTTTTTTCTCGTTCTTCCTTCTGGCTCTCTCGTCTTCTTCTTCTTCTCTCTCTCTCCCTCTCTCTAACAGGTAAGACCCTACACCTGGGTGGTGTCCCGAAATTCCGCAGATATATTGACCAGAAATATTTCACAGTTGCTTCTTTCTTATTGTACGAACGCGCACGAAATTGCGAAGAGAAGATAGAGAGAGATTGTGTGTACAACATTAAGGGTGGTCCTTAATAGGTTTTTTTTCGAATTTTTATGTTCTCAGGAGCTTGAACGCTTTCAAGTTGAAAAAAAAAAAATTCCCCTAAAAATTTGAGCTCTTCGTATCAACTCTAAGATAGTCAGCTGTTGTGTGTTCGAAGTATTTTTAGGAAAAACTGTTTGTGTTCTTTGCAATTTCACAAGTCGTTGACGAATATACCGAAACTAATGAAAAAAACATATATTTTTTTAGAGAATTGTGTGCAAGTCACAATATCAACGGAGACTAAGATTTCTTGATTTTTTTTTCTTATAGAGTTACATGGATCAATACTGGTTGGAAATAATAATTGATTTTCGTTTAACATGTAATGAACTTTTAGAATAACGTAACTACATGAATCTATCTTAAATTTTCTAAGCTACGAAAAATGTGTAATATATTTTAGAACGCGATTGATAATTTCGTAGCTATATAATGGACAAAATGATAATTTTATGCATAAATTAAACTTCCAAGGTTTCAAAAATTCGACAAATTTAAGCGTTAATTCTTATACACTCCGATGTTTCATACTTTTTTTTCATGTGATACATCAAACATGTGACGATTATACAGAAATGTAATAATAAGCCTCGAGCACGGCACAAATCAAGAAGTAGAGAAGGATCGTCGCGAGCAGCGACGACGAGTTACAGCTACAAATATAATTCGAAACCGATCTTTCCGCTTCTCCTCGGTTGGAGAAAGAGAAAAGGAATGAGAGGAAAAAAGGACGCGGTTAACCCCCCTGACGGCTCGTTTCGGTTCGGTTGCCTTCTTATCTTAAGTGTTTGGAGATCGGGCATGTTTTGCGTATCTATTGTCTCCTACCCTAATTAGATGCCGTTTGGACAGGCGGTTAATGAATTGAGGGTATGTAACCCGGGCCATGGGGACGCGCAGACACACAAAGAGGCACGAATACACGCGCATGCATAAGCTATGGGAATGGGTAAGGCGAAGCGACGAATAGCTGCCGTTACCCCCGTAACCCTAAACGCGAATATCCCTTCAAATCGCCTCGAAGAATCTAAAGAAGCGAGGGAAGAAAAACGGGAAAATCGTTTCAGGATATTTTAAATTTCTTATTTTTCAACCCCGTCGCTCTTTATTCCCCCTGTGCAAAGATACGAATACTTATTCGGAGGTTCGAAAGTGGAAAAAAAGAATAGCGAACAAAGCAATGGGTATTCCGTAAACCGTGCTTTCCATTATTGTTATTATTATTGTTGTTATTATTGTTATTATTATTATCATAACGGATACATCTCTTCTTCTGCATCGTGTGTATAGTCAAATATTTTTTCTCAATACATCAATAGGTACAATATTCTTTCGGAAAGAAAAAGGATTATATACCGAAATACGATACCGTTTATATATAATGTATGTGTGTACTTATACATGTACCAATATGCGTGTACTTTGTGCAACGTGCGAAAAATCTCGCCCGACTCTAAGATGTAAAATCTTTGTTTATTTTTTTTCTTTGTTCGTATGAACTCGGACGTTCTATTTTAGACAACTGGGAAGCGAAGATTCGGCGAGTCAATTATCTCGCGAGAGACACCGGCAACAGAGTCGCCACCTAGCGGCGCGCCGCGGTACTATCAGTTTTTTTTTTTTTTTTGGGAAGAGAACGGCGGAGAATAACGGCTTTATAAATCACGGACGAATTGTCCCGATTCGAGAAACGGTAAAGAACGGAATTGGATTTGAAAAATAAAGTGATTTCCTAACGAATCGAAGTCTTTTATTTAATCTAATCGAATAATATGTTGCAAAACCTAAGAAAATCACTAGATTTCAGGGTACAATGAAAGTTGAACTAAATTTTCACCCAACTACATGAGTTTCGGTCACGGTTTCGGTTTCGGCTGAAAACCGCGTTTCGGTCGGACACTAATGCAAGAATTGTCCCTGACACACATAACCTACAATTACAACCTGCTGTATTTTGCTAATCCAACGAACCCTTTTTATCACTTGATATATAAACATATAAGATATATAACCTATGTATAAGTTAGGCATCCAAGGGATTTTATGGACGTGTCTTTACGACGTTCATCCCTGAAATATACCTTAGTATAGTATCTATATACATACGTACCTACGATATAGACGACACGCGGGGTATGTAAAGGACGCGTAGCGTGGATCATATACCTATATGTATAATATATAAGTTTAGAGTTTACCAAGGATCGATCAAACGCAGATAAAATGCGGTGTATTCAAGAATGCTTTTAGCGGGGTATTTTGTTGTGTTTCTTTCTTTTTTTTTTTCTTCGAGTAGGATTTGAGTGAGGTATGGCGAAGAAGAAGACCGAGAGGAAGGCGGGACGGGACGATGTTTTTCGAAACTCGGACGTATAGTGGTAACGTCTTGAGACCTAGGTTAATGGGAGGTGACCGCGCCTGTCCAAATTGTTATATATGTACACGAGGCATTTGATGTCTATCCCAAAGAGGTCTATCCCTCTGATCATCAACGATTTGATCCCATCGATTCGAGGTTTCTTTGCGATCTTTTTTTTCTCTTTTTTCACCTCCTTCCCCCCGCAAATTGTTATAAATTTACTACCGAATTACTTTTTTTTATCAAAAAATCGTTCAGATTTATTTTCGTTACTAAGAAAAAAAATGCGAGCTAAGATTTTATTTTTAATCCGACGTAAAAGATCGTAATTTTTTTTTTCCCCCAATCATAATTTAAACTACAACAGCAAATTGTTGGATATATAATTTTGAGAATAATTAAGAATTTGAGAATGAGAATTTTTTTTTCTAAACTTGCGAATCACTCAATAGATGGATAGGATACCTAATGTAATCTTTCTATCGCGCCTTCTCTATGCTTATATCCTAATATACCAGTTTGCAAGGCCACGTTGCGCCATCTCTAAACTCACCAACGAACCGAAGGGAGAGGATAGGTATACCGGGGTGGAGTTAACGGCGTGCGTCACAAGGTACGCGAAGAATGTGAACCTCGACGTTTAACCAACCATCGATAATACGACGACTACAAGGCGCTCCGTAATTTCACGTTGCGAGAAAAATACGATTTTCAAAAATTTTTCCCACAATAAATAAACGGCAAAACAATTCCCCCAAATACATTATATCCAAATACGAAAGAGGAAAAGAAAAATGATAACTTCGTTCTTACTTACTTGACAAATTGCGATAAGCGTTACATAGTGGTCAATTCAAATATTCAAACAACGAAGTGTTCATTCAAATAATACGTAACATCGTAAATTGTTGCATTACCAATATCGAGAGGGGGGGAATGTACGTACGTAACGTGTTTTAGATAAGCTAATTTTTTTTATTGTCTGTTCGTTTAGCAAAAGAAGGGGCTAATTAGCTTTTTGGGCAAAATGGGGGGGTCTAGGTCTGTAAACGTACTTTTTCGGGGGCGGGGAGAGGGGGGATAAGATCTTAAAATTCGTTACGTATTATTCGAAGCATGGAAATTAAGGATTTGAAAAGTACTCACCACGTTGACGAAGTCCTGAAAGGTGATCGCGTCGACCGTCGATTCCTTGACTCGAGCCCTGAGAATGTCGCGCTTATTCGCGGGGACTTCCTCCCTCCATTCCTGACTGTCGAGGGCGACAAGGAAATCGTCGAGAGGAATCTCGCCGAAGCCTTCCGGATCATACTGTAGCACAAACGGATAAAAAACTATCGTCGATCTCTTTTTTTTCTTCGACCCGAAAATAATTTTCCTGCGGAACAGCAGACGATCAATTTCGTCGAAATTAACCATGAAAGCGAAAGAGAAACTTATAGAAAACTTGTTGTGAAAATAATTGTTAATAAATTTAGAAAAACTAAAACTAAAACATGAATTTATATTTTTTGTTACACACATAATTATGCCAAAGTGATTTATATACTTGTATTAAGTAATTGCCCGTTTTGCATTCAATAAATAAATAAATAAATAAATAAATAAATAAATAAATAAGCCTTGTAATCAAGTAGGTATACAAAAATGAAACGAAAAGCTCCCCCGCCCTCTGTTTAAAAACTTTTTTCTCACCTTGTCGAAAAGCATTCTCCATCTCTGAAACAGACAAACAAAGAACAAGGGAAATTTAGTTCAAGATTATTGACGTGAAAAGAATGAAAAATGTATTTTTAATCCTGACTGAACCATAATGTTAACTTTTTTTTACTAAAAACCACGGAAAAAATGGCATACTATTTCCTCGTAACTTTTTTTTCCCTCGTCTACGGGAAATATGAGACCATTCGAGTTTATTCCCTTGTTACATAATAATATACTTTAATTCAGAATAGATTATTTTTCATTTTCATTTCCAAAAATATATATTCAACTGCGTTCGCCGGTTCTTCTGTCTAGAAAAAAAAGCAATATATTCTGTTTTTTATACTTACATCCTTGAGGAACTCCCGTCGGAATTCGGACTCGTCGATATCGATTTCCGATCCAAGATCCGTGTGATCGGTGACGTAACCGTCGGCCCCATCGCATTGCAGTCCGGCACCGCTGTGAGTCTCACTATTGCAGGCATATTCCTCTTCCTGCAATTCAACCGCCGCTGCTATCGTCGGTATAATCGAACCCGCACTGCCGCCCCCGCCGGCCATCAGCATTGTCTTATAATTTTGCCAGTCTTTCTCTCCTCGATTATACGCCCTTGCGCTTCAATTCTATCCTCGCGGTTTATTTATTCGTAAATATAACCGCGCGGATCTCCTTCGTCTTCTTCTTCGTTTTCTTCTTGTGTTATATATTTCAACCGGTATTATCTCATCACCCTGCATCCTACCGCATCTGAAACAATAATACGTTCACCATAAAATATCGTCGATTACAATATCAGATAATTGTTATAATACGTCAGATACCTATGTATATACCTATGCACTCAACAAATCGTTTGAATAAAAAAATAATTCAGTAAAGAGTGTACAGTGAAAAGAAGAAGGGCGGCAGGGCGGGGGGGGGGGGGGGGGCGGAATCGAATTCGATACGGACTTTGGGGTAGGAAGAGAAACAGCGTCGAATTGCTGATTGAAACGCGGGCTAGAAGGAGCCCTTAAAAATGCAAGGGGAAGCCTCACCCGCACCTAATTCAAATCTATAGCCAAAGTAACGAGAGGAGCGGAGAACTAAGACGACTCTTCTCGCGTGACAAAAGCAACCGGATATATACCCATCTCGATACGCGTTCAAACCATACAAATTTCATACACTTTATCCGTGTATAATTTTCATTCCCGCATGCATGCACAGGTTTTGCAAACTATTTATTACACTATTATTTTCTACTTTTTTCTACAACGCGCTGACCGATTCTCTGCTTATTTTAACGTTAGTGAAAACATGAGAAGCAAAATATAAACGTGAAATGTGAGGATCGAATAATTAGAGAATAACGAAAAAAGAAGAGAATAAATTTACCACGACGATTCCTGTAATTATGTTAAACACAGTATTTTTCCAAAAAAATGTCAGATTTTGATATTGCGTCGATAGATAAAATCGTTTTAATAAATTATGGAAAAGTTAAATCGAATAGAAGGAATCTAAAAAAGCAAAACCAATAGCCTTTCAAAGTGAGAACAATCGTATAAAAAATCGCGGGACCAATCCGAGAGGACAATGATCAGACCCAGGTCAAAGTGGTATGGAATGCCCCATATACGGTATTTTTCCGATGCGTGCGAATTTTATATCTGCAATACATCACAACCATAGGAATCCCCGTGTTAGTCGCACAAGACGTGAATAAGGGTAAGACCAAAAAAAGGAAATTTCTCCGCGAGTGATTTTACAAGGGTGGAGAACTTATTAAAAAATTGAAAAATCCTTCTCTCTTCTCATCGGAATTGAATTTGAAGAACTCTATAGCACGATTTGCGACGAGTTGTTAGAAATACGCTTATTCCCTGCACATGGGAATAGCTTGCATCACACACAGCATCCCTCGCAGCCTGTCAATGCCGGCACCCACGTGTCGCCATGACAACGGTTTGGCTCGCAGGACGCCATCGCATTAAAAGACGTGCAACCCCTAAAAGTTTTCCGGGTTCAAAACGCTTTCTTACCGCACGCCGTCGTAATACACCCGCTATTGCATAATCAGATACGCACACGATAATTATTCACATAGATCATAGGATTATTGTGTACATCGATCGATTCGTCGTGAAAAAGAGAAGAAAAATGAAATCAGGCTAATTAAACATTACACTCGTTATAGGTATGTGTATATCGTATTTTTTTATTTGTGAATATACATTATCCTTGGGGAAAAAAATATTTAAAGAAATGAAAAACACAGGAGAAGTAATAAATCGGCAGAAAAAACCTGGACGGAAAGTATGAAGAAAAGAAAAAGAAATGTAAATTAAGCCGAGATAAATCTACAAAATTATCAAAAATACACACTGTACATACAATAATACGATCTGCACCTACTCGATTTTGTTATCGATTTCTGCAGCATCGGGATTCGAGCGAAGATGAGCGAGTTCTGCAGAAACTCGATATCCCTCATGTCGTGATAATGATCTGCACACAATAATCCACGAAAATAAATACACGGATACTGCACTGCACGACTGCGACACTTACTATATATACAGTGTATGCGTATAATACAAGGCACTCGTAAATAACGATAAAAATCGTTCACTACAGGTATAAAATGTAACGTGTGAATATCGGTAATACAGGTACGTGTGAGTCGTAGCGGAACGCTGCGTGGTGGAGCGGCTACATCGTCGGCATGTTTGAAGAACATGCGGAGGTGGGATGAAAGTTGTACACACAACTGAACTTAATTATATACACCCACAATATCACCGGAACACAAACAGTCGACAAATACGTCTTACTACGTAACACACGGTTCCATACCTTATAAATTATAATAAACCGAAAAATCTCACGATCCGTGATAACGCTGGTATCTTTGCATCATTTTATATATGTATTCAAATATCGGGTTGTCTCGAAGAGATGTATGCGTCTTACGCGTGTATTTGACGCAGGGTGAATCCGCCTGCATTCGTGCAATTCAGAGTAAATTTTACCGATCGTCATTTGTCCACTTTTTTCACCATTAACCGAAAGTTCTCACGCTAAGCAAATGTCGATCGGTACACAAAGCGCACCCTAAATTGCATAAATGCAGGCGGATTTACCCTGTGTAAAAACTACTTACTAAAAACACACACGCGGTGATTCAAGTATACCTATACATATGTACCTTACAAATTCGCGAAACGCGCGCAACGCAAAGTTCGTGAAACGAACTGACATTGAACACGTGGCGACGTTGATAACAATAATAACAATAACAACGATGATAACTGTATTACGAGAACGAAGTAACTTAAAAAAGCCAACACGAAACGAGATGTATAGAAACGCGTTTTTGTAAACTGTAATAAAAATGTATAAACAAAGACAAATCCATATATCCGACGGATTCGTCGCTTCGTCGCGTAGTCAATTTGTTCCGCTGTTGGTATATCAACTATTTTTCACCGCGTAGACCGCTGCACGAGAATGTAAGGTATGTTCGTACCTATAATATTGGCGCGCGACGGACCGGCGTACGGGCGTCGCGACGACACACTGCAGTATGTAGTAACAACAGGAGAATCAACGGCGAGTAGCTGCAGGGGTAGCGTGACGCGTTGACTACACTACTATCCGTCGGCCCGTAGGGGCGGCCTGATACCGCCTCGTACACCCCCGACAACCTGCACCGATTCCTCTCCCCCCCCCCCGCAAAGTGGAAGAAGAAGAGTGTCGATGGTGGTGGTGGTCGACGTGCGTGACGCCGCCTCGGTGTTGGTGCGAGGCAACCCCTCGTGGCCGGCGAACAGGCGACGTTATTGCACCCTGCCGCGATCATCCCCCTCGTCTGGCGAGCTCGACGACCCTTCTCGCCGCGTCTCATCGCGTCGCCCTTGGTAACTCTTCTTCGCTACCGCGGTCATCTTGTAATTTCCGTTCTCGTTCTGTATTATGTGTATTCGTTATTTTCTACATCTTCGTTGTCGTTGCTTCTCATCGCTTCGATTGTCGTATTGGATATACATATAGAATCTTTTTTCTGTATATCCTTTCCGCAACCCTTAAATATTTCCCTCAAGATAACCTAAATCGACTAACCTAACGTCAACTTAAATTAGCAAAAAATTTTATCGATCGTTTAAAAATGAATAAAAAAAAAAAAATAAAGAGCGAAAAACTAATACGCAAACGATCTTGTCGTGGATGATGTAAAAATCTGACTAGTTCCTATATTTATAATTCACCATCTCTACATTTTTCGATAGTTTCTTGGAGAATTTCGCACACATTATGCGTTCACGTGTACGTATCATACACGCTGTAACACAATCACGTACGAAATCGTGCATCCTCCTGATTTCCTACATCCCTGAATCCTTTTACTACCGACTGAACGTAGGTTAAACATACATATACGCCGCTGGCTCGTCGTTTCGAGGGTTAAAATCAATACGAGTCTCGGACTGAAACGCGCTGCTGCAATTCAACAGCGTTGAAGAGCTGAGCGTTGCATCGCGTGCGTTGTATGGTGTAAAGTATACATAAATATAATACATTTCTACACATACTATACATATATATATACAGCGATGTACGATACACGTGTACGACACTTTTTCGTACACGTACGTTAAGCAACAAACGCGCGAGGTATATAATTTGAAAAAGTCTCAAAATGTGTTATTATATTATAGGAACCTACGTGTTATTATTGTTCCACGGAAGCATGAAACTGAGAAAATGTGAAATAATTACGCGTGTAGCTTAATTTCAAGATAAAACAACAGGAAGGCAAGTTTTTTCAATACCCTCTGATCATTGACGCTCGTTTTGCTCTTTGATTTTCTTTTTTGTGCCCAGCTTTTCTACGATCGATTCTTCAAACTCGAAGACGAGGTCGATGTCTGATATCGTGCAGCAGCGTGAACGGCGTTGTCCTGACTCGAAGCATCGTGGATATGAGCTTTATAAAATTCTTGTTTGCTGACTCACTATTTATTCCGCCGACGAGAATTTAACGGTATTGAATGTACGTGACTGCAGATGCCCTGATTGATGCACAAAATCACTCCGATAATACGTGGCCACCGAACCGCACTACGATTAAATATAAACTATCACAATCAATCCGCACTCACTGATTCACTCGCGTTGGATACACCATGAGAAATCACCATAAATAAATTATAAATTATCGGATTGACTATTAACGATTCTATCGTACAAATGAATTTTCGTAGAAGCGAGGAATTTCAGATTTTTCATCGAGCACGATTTCACAGAGCGAAAAATTGACTTTGGAACACCGGGAAAACAATCGCGAAGAACCGACGGCGAGTCTAAACTTGTCGCGGCAAGAAGAGACGCGACATCACGGATAACCGGCCGACCGGCGATACTTATGTTCACTGCTATTGTGGCACGAAGCTTTACGAACGAATATATTGATTGATCACGCGTTGATACGATTGTTTAACGTTCGAACATGATTCTAATTAAAGAATATTACTCGCACGACAAACGGCCGATCCGAAGAACGTTCGCGAACGTCGTTGTTTACAAATGGCGGCTGGATCGGTTCGCGATTGTTTAATCGTGACGTCACAGAGCCTGCCAAAATGCAGCGCATTGTTGAAACTGTAATATCGATATCGATATGAGAGGAAACCTTCTTTTTATCACGTACATTACAGGCTAGCGTACACTCGGATATAATGTATACTTCTAAAACAATTCTAATGCAAGAATATTACAAGAATATTAGACTCACGGCAAACGGCGATCCGAAGAGCGTCCGCGAACGTCGTTGTTTACAAATGGCGGTTAGATCGATTCGCGATTGTTTAATCGTGACGTCACAGAGCCTGCCGAAATGCAGCGCATTATTGAAACAATAATGTCGATATCGATATATTCGAGGAAACTTTGTTTTCATCGCGTATATTACAGCCTAGCGTACACTCGAGTATAATCTATACTTCCTAAAACAATTCTAATGCAAGAATCTTTCAGATTCTTCAAAGATCGGAAAAAAATAATTTGTTTTTGGTTTCAAATATACGCAGACATCCAACTATCAGGGAAAAATAATATCTTCTTTTATTTGGTCTACTCATTTATCGGAGAAAGTACGCCAACGCAACAACTATTTTCCCCCCCTCCCTCTTCTCGTTTCCTTTTTCACTTAAAACTCTTTCTTTCATTCGTCATCGAGGATAAGAGAAAAATAAATACAACAAAATGAATCAAACGGAATGATGGATGAAAAAAGAAAAAGCGATCGGTTGTGTGGATGGATTTTTTTCTCAATATAAGCAGAATTAATAGTGATTGTAATAATAATAATGATAATAATAATAATAATAATAATACTTATTATAATTATTACTATACATACAAATGAACATGTGATTATAACAAATTTTCTATCAACATATATAATTTTTTTTCTTTTTTTGTTTCACCCTTTCCTTATGCCTCTTCTCTCGATAATATGTACACGCATATATAAATAAAAATATAGTACACAATTTTAAACGAGCTGCAGGAACTGTGATCGAATTATTCATTCAAGTCTGTAGCCGCGAAATTATATTATTAGTACCTCGTGGAGATTTTTCAATTAATCGTCACGCCCGTTGTCGTTGATATATCATACAAATTCGATACCCTCGAACTTTTTATCAGAAACCTTGGTTTCGGACAGTATCGATAATCCGTCGATTGTAAAAGCGGTAATATAAGTAGCCATGCGGCCCTGATTCTCTTCGGTTTTCAGGGCGACGATTATCTCGTCCTTGGAACCGGGCAAGAATTTAAAACTAGCGAATCCTCGTATCGGTATCAGAGTTCCAACTCTGGTTACCTGCGAAACGAACATCGAACGATTACATAGAACTCAAATTTTCTCTTCTCTTCTCTTCTTCTTTATGATTATATATCTTCCTGTTTAAAGAATATTTGTTAACGTCAATAAAAAGAATTTCTGCCGGCAAAACACTCGCAGCCACTCTACCTTGATGTTTAAAAAGTTTTCATCCGCCGTCAGCAGCACGTTACACCCCATGCTTTCGTCTTTGGTTTCGTTGTACTGTTCCTCCGAACATCTTCTGGGTAGGAAAAACCAACTTTTATGAACGTCGCTCCACACGCCTGACTCGTGTATCATGTAACCTGTGAAGACATAGGTGAATAACAAATGTACATTTCAGAAATTAAATAACACTCGTAGGTATCGTTCCAATTTTTCTGTTTGATTAAGCCTAGACTAAGGAAGTATTCTTGGCTAATTTGTTTGCGCAGCAAACACGTGTACATCTGTTTGCACAACTGTTTCGTGGACTGCTTTGCAATCAACAGAGTGGATTCAGAATGAAACTTGCATGGAAATATACATCCTCATATTTTTCCATATTACCGGGAAATTCTATGTTGAGTGACTGCCTCATTCGTTTGTAATTTGAAACCCAATTCAGCGAATGCGTCTCTCCGAGTACAGAGATGGTTTTCACCCACTGAGGATTGTTGTTGACAAATTCGCCTGCGCTTGTCGTCCACTCTTTGCCCATACTGCCAACGTAAAGCTGTTCGTCCTTGACGGTCGCCCACTCAGACTTGAACCCTAAAAATGATAAGCAGAGTAGCGTTATCATCAGACGACAATCTTGTATCTCTAGCTCCTCTTATCGCCCTACAACTTGCTCACTGTTGGGAACGTAACGATCAGTTTTAAAGTCTCACCCTTGGGATTCTTTCCATTTCCATCCATCAAAATAACCCACGGATACACCTGGTCTCCCTCAATGGAATATATCATGCCCGTTCTGTCGTCCATGGTAAGAAGTCTTCCGTCGAAGGTGACGAGCTCAGAGAGTTCCATGCCTCTACCTTTCATGGCTAAGGAAGACTGGAGGATGATGTCTTTATCGTCCCACGTAACCGAGATAAAATTTCTCTCCGGAACCCAGAGCAAACTGCCGCGTTTCATGATACTGTACCAAGAATCCTTGCTCTCGAGGTTCCTTGATTCCTGATCAAGATCGCTAATTATGGCTATCCTGAATGAGAAGCCAACCTTTGTTCTGACCGACTTGGTGAGCGGGTAGGTATTGTTGTACTTGTAGTAGTGGCAGGCGGAAGCAGGGGCACGAGAGTGCGCAAAACTGTACTTGAGAGTACTGGTAAGATTTGGAAAGGTGTAGAATATCACCAGGACAGTCAGTACAGCGGCGACGACTAGCAGGAACTGGCTCTGCACCCGAAAGGTGCTGTTTCCAACTCTGTAAACGTGGGGAGTGCGTAGAGCCTGGCGCCAATCCCGTATAGACTTCATTTTCTCTCTTCGATTCTTCTTCTTCTTCTTCTTCTTCTTCTTGAAAGTTGTCTCGCCGACAGCAGCGTCTTCGTTTGAAAAAGTTGAGGTGGATCGATGGTTGATTGCATTTGTACCTCCACCGACGCGCACATCATGCAACATCGTCGGTCATGTCGTCACTTTTTTCTGCGCGATACAAAATTCGCTAGAAGATTGATGTCGAGGGATTTGGGACCGGGTTTGAGTTTGGGTTTGTATTTAGGTTATCAATATCGCACCTCATCTATACCACGTATACTGACTGACACATGCTGTCTGTTTTATTTTCTGCTTTCGCGGTTGTTTTGCTGCGTCAACGACGATGTTTCACTCATCACACCACCGCACACATTGCGAATAAAACAATGAAAATGGTACAAGTCAACGCTGCAGCTCTTTTGACAGCTGACCTGATCGGTTCACCTGCTGGTCGCGTGTCAAGCGAACGAGGCAGGCGTGATCGGTCAGGCGAACGTCGTCTGCCAACTGTGACTTCCGGCGCGCATGCGCCACCTCTTTTTTTTTTTATCAAATCGTATTTCCTACAAACTCGCGATATAGCTTCATTCGGTAACGTAATTGGGACGCCTGCCGTAAGTCCTGACAGGCAACCGCGCAATATACGCGTGTGCAACGAGTTGCCGAACCACGTAAGCCCACGTGATCAAATTTTATTCGACTTTGCCAAGAATTTTTAGACAACTAATTTTTCATTTTTTACGACACTGGAAGTTTAACGAGAAAATCAACAAAACTATCATTAAGAGCTACATTGTATCATCAAAATGAAAAGCCACTAAACTACCTTCGATGCTGACAAACCTGCAGTTTATTCACGAAAATTAAGAAAATGTTAGAAAAAATGCCTGAAATCTTGTACAATGTGTAATTTTATACGCAGCGAATATACGATCTAGCGAGTTTTTGTGCTGTTAGAAACGTTATAAATTGAGTAGGCAAGATGAGTGGGAATATTTTTTATACATAATACTCACTTTTTTCAGGGTACGATTGTGACGCGTGTGAAATCCAAATTCGAAGACGAGGTCGATGTCTGATATCGTGCAGCAGCGTGAACCGCGTTGTCCTGACTCGAAGCATCGTGGATATGAGCTTTATAAAATTCTTGGTTTGCTGACTGACTATTTCTTCCGCCGACGATAATTTTAACGGTATTGAATGTGCGTGACTGCAAATGCCCTGATTGACGCATAAAATCACTCCGATAACACGTGGCCACCGAACCTCACTACGATTAAATATAAACTATCACAATCAATCCGCACTTACTAATTCACTCGCGTCGGATACATCATCAGAAATCATCATAAATAAATTATAAATTATAAATTATCGGATTGACCATTAACGATTCTACCGTATAAATGAATTTTCGTAGAAGCGAGGAATTTCAGATTTTTCATCGAGCACGATTTCACAGAGCAAAAAATTGACTTTGGAACACCGGGAAAACAATCGCGAAGAACCGACGGCGAGTCTAAACTTGTCGCGGCAAGAAGAGACGCGACATCACGGCTAACCGGCCGACCGGCGATACTCATGTTCGCTGCTATTGTGGCACGAAGCTTTACGAACGAATATATTGATTGATCGCGCGTTAGTACGATTGTTTAACGTTCGAACATGATTCTAATTAAAGAATATTACTCGCACGACAAACGGCCGATCCGAAGAACGTTCGCGAACGTCGTTGTTTACAAATGGCGGCTGGATCGGTTCACGATTGTTTAATCGTGACGTCACAGAGCCTGCCAAAATGCAGCGCATTGTTGAAACTGTAATATCGATATCGATATGAGAGGAGACCTCCTTTTTATCACGTACATTACAGGCTAGCGTACACTCGGATATAATGTATACTTCTAAAACAATTCTAATGCAAGAATATTACAAGAATATTAGACTCACGGCAAACGGCGATCCGAAGAGCGTCCGCGAACGTCGTTGTTTACAAATGGCGGTTAGACCGATTTGCGATTGTTTAATCGTGACGTCACAGAGCCTGCCGAAATGCAGCGCATTATTGAAACAATAATGTCGATATCGATATTCGAGGAAACTTTGTTTTCATCACGTATATTATAGGCTAGCCTGCACTCTATATTTAAACGAACTTAAATGCGTTTTAGCGAATGAACGAAATTACAGCTTATGTAATTTATGTTTTTACGAGTATTACAAATCTCTTCAACACAAACCCGACAAATTTCGGAACCACTCTTCAGAATATCTACAAACGGAATTAAACATTTGAATTCAAAGCGGTGTTGACTTCCTGCCTGCGAGTTATTGATGTTTTTGATTCGATGCAGAAAGATGTATTTTTAAGGTATGATATCACTGACATGATAATTAATATGAAGAAAAACACTTTTGTGACTGAAAATACATACTCGGGTATTAGGGAATTACAGAAGCACAACATCCTTATTTATAAATTGAAAGAAGGAAAAAAATTAGAACAAAAAAAAACAGAAAGTGTTAATATCAATTTTAATTTGGTTCAGGCGTTTTAAACTTACATAGCGTTTGCTATCAAAGGACTAGGATAGGAATTCAGATTGTTGAACAGTTGTTGTTGGACAGAATACTGACACAGAATTCACTTTACGTATTATCAAGTGTTGTTTATTCACACTTATTAGCAAGCATCGCACTTGAAATTGTCGTTATAACGCATTGTCAGGTAAAAATTGTCTCGCTGGTGTGTGACACTGATAGCAAATCATTTTTTATGTAGTGTTTTATTAATTGCTTAACAACTCAAGAAATTTGTTGATGTCATTATCATTGTCATCATTCGACGACTTCGTTACCCTTCTCGGTGAGCATTAATTGTCAATTATCTCGAGTCTCCGGTTCTTCGTCATACGCAGCCATGATCTTTTCCATTATTTCCCACAACTTTTCCCTGGTGAGCTCCTTGCAGAATACCTGTCAAAACACGATATTACAAGACTCTTTTACCTGGACATTTCAAATTTGTAGGTTATATCAGGTTAGGTAATGAAAGAAAAGAAAGAGACAAATACGAGATTGCATTCTTCAGGGACTCTGACAACTCTGAATCGGAAAAATTAAGTTATCGAGTGACTTAATTGCAATTCAAGAAATCAATGTAACAATGCCGAGGAGATCAATTTGAGTAAAACTCGGTATAATCAAAATCTCTGAACCGAAGCTGTTCATTTTGCTTCCCTACTTAGCGACGAGTTTTCAAACCTAACGAATATCTCGACGAATTTTTTAATCCAAACTTGACAACTGAGTATCATAAAATCTCAAAAAACCACAGACCCAAATTCATTTAGTTTTGATATTACTCACATTAAACCAGGGCTGCTGATCGCACTCATCCATCAATGGCACGACGACCCCGTATATCTGGAGAGTCAAGTTAATACAGGCAATGGCGATCAAGTTTGGGGGATAATCGAGTATGGCAGTGGAGTGGTGAAAGTCTTGTAATAGCGCCATGCTTGTTCTTGCGACAGGATACTTTGACCATTCCTCTTCGCCGAACCACGCCTGGAGAGACCTCAGGTAATGCAACATGTACTGAAAAAGAAACGACCAATGTCTCAGCTTAAATGTCGAAACAAAGCTACAACTCATCCCTGATTACATTCAGATATCTACCCTGTGTGGATGTTCAGGCGTAACTTGGAACTTGAGCATCCTCATGATCAGTAGCTCAGCCTGTACAATTGCATCTCGCATACTCCAGTACTGGTCCCCTAATTCAAGTGGTTGAGAACCTCGATGCAAGGTATTGTGGGCAACGTTCATAACGTCACGGATCTTTAGTGGGTTGTCTTTGACTTTGCCAGCCAGGTAAAGACAGGTCGCCGCTATCAGCTGTACAGAAATGGTTTCTTCAATTTATTACAGCTCGTTGCAAGACGAGTGTTCTTGTTTGTTCGATTTTGAGAGAAAAAGAAATGACAGCACTTACGTAGCAATCATAACCTTCCTGATCACCCTCTTTGAAGAATCTGTGATACAGCGTAGCCGCGGTTGCTATCGTCAGCGGGTGGGCATCCAATTTGAATCCTAAAATGATTAGAGTAGCAGACGTCAGTTAGTTTGGCTGGTTTATAACTTGTGCTCAAGAGACACGTAGAGAACACGAAGACTGATACAATTTTCTGCCATAGATACAGAACTTGGTAAAACATCAGAAAACATGGTCGAAGATGAAACTACGCAGCGTCAATTCACACAAATTCTCAGGTCCGAATGAGAATAGTTTTAAGAAAAATTGAGCAAAATCATTGAGGGAGGACGACTAACCACATTCGAAGATGAACCTGGAAGCGGTGAAGCTGTCGTTGGCCTTTGTATAGTCAACGATGATACTTTTCTGTAGAGAATTCCTTTTCTCTCGCTGCATGGCAAGTACGTCTATAACATCTTTCATTTTTGAGCTGCGTAACGAGAAACAGAGCAAAAAATATAAGGAACAACAATTATTGGGTTGCCTGGGAGAAATCACTAAGCAAACAAGGGGCGGGACTGGGTTTCGATTTTCGGTAACTGAAATTCTTTAGCATTGAGGTTAGGCGTCCTTTTCGGAGCATCAAAAATTTCACTCTTACGCGCATTTTATTCTCACCTCAGAGTTTCGTTGCTCGTTGGCTCCGTCGGATTCATCGTTCGATCTCAATTACTGCTTTTTATTTATCGAGTTTCTACGGATACGCTTGCTTTAAAATCACCGAAACCACGCCGAAGAATGACGATCAATCAAACAACGAGCCGGCTTAAATTTTCGTTCAGCGTTGTTTACACTGATTTTGAGTCTCACTACGTCCGGAACAAACTGCAAAATTCTGCAGTAGAATTATTCTAATACGTATACAAAATTGGTCAAAATTCACACAAATTAATTCTATATTCTTACACACCAATTCTCCCCATTAAATAATTTTGTTACCTTGATACTAGAAAAAATACAAAACAGTTAACTGTCTTAACGAAGTAAGAAGCTCCGTAGAAAAGGTGCCTAACGTTATGCAACCAGAGTTACGACGCTGAACCTTATATAGTTTCGGTGAAGCGGTATTTGATTTTCAAAAATTTGTTGACAATTTTGTTTATCTACATCTTGCCTCAGAATTCCAACTCAACGCATAGAATTTGATAATATAATGTACCTGCTGATAACGATTCTTGTTTGCCTATAAGCGGAAATAATAATCATCCACAAATCCCGGTTAAACCTGCTTTACGATAATCAGCCCATTTGGCAACCCCAACATTACGTCAAAACGCTCGTGCGGTAAAATCAAGGCTCCATTTGATCTCAAATAGCAGGCGTAGTTTGAAAAATGAGGCACAAGTCAACGTGGCTCTTCTCTAAGTGTATTCTTAAAGCGTGATATACTAATTGCACGCATGTATTTAGACGCAAAAAATTCAAACTCTTAGAACGTGGATTGACTTATATGGCACGAAGCCTCTCGTCTCCTCCTACACGCGAAACATGCAATGTCGCTTAGGTATGTGGGCTGTGCGGCAGTTCACATTTAACCGTAAAAATAGAATACATTCAATACAGTCATGCTTACAAGACGGGGAGTCATGTAAATTTACGACCGTTCTTAAGTCCTTCCGATTTTCACTCGCCTACTATCTCTTCCCGCGAATTCATTAGAAACCAAATACGTAGATTCGTGTGGGCCTTTATACCAGAGATGCCACGCACACGGATAGGTGGCAAGTATATATTTGCGACCGGTAAACGGGATATAACGAATCATCCACAAAGTTTTCATCAAACGTTTGTTAATTTGTTCGCTAATTTACTGCTAACAAAAAAAAAAAAACTACGTATACTTATAATGTTATTACAAGGAACAAGTCAATTGAGTACCCAAGATATCTAAAATTCTGATGAAAAAAAAAGTGCCTACGTTGTAGCCTTAGCAGAATTCAATAATTAATCAGTGGACTTAAAAAATCTGTCATATGATAATGAAAAAAAAATTGGTAAAAAGTGTTGTATAATTATTCCATCAAACAAGGATATGTGGTCGATTCTTTTTAAACATAGGTATATGACTACGCACTTAATTGCGAATGCACCGACAAACTGTACTCTGAAGTTTATATACCTACTGTTATTATTTTCATTTACTTATTAAGTTATTATTCTTTCCAATCTGAATATCATATCGACCAAACCTACAGACAGGAGTTCAGTAATTACATTGCTAGGTCTCTTAGTAGGATGCAATGTATGTTACATCTGATTCCTCAGCGTTGCATACATTGCACGTCATTTACATAATTTGGCTTAATAAATAAGTACAGGTAAAGGACGAGCCTAGTTCTAGAAGGAACGCAATCGTCGTCGCATATAATGGCAGCGAATCGGGACATTTATTACGGGCAGTCTATAGGCGGTAGGCGATCGTTTCGCCCGACGAATTCAAAGGAGTATGCTAATTGGAAATCCGGGGTATCGGAATCGTCTGCGAGGCGGCTTGCAGCGTAAAACTATGCCACGACACTCGAGTAAGGTACACGACACGCCGACTCCCGTTCTTCGTATTCATCAGGCATATCATACTCCTGCAGGGGAATCTCGTATCTCGTATACACGCGCATACGCATACAACACAGTACACGCATGTTACACGTGTTTACGCACGTACGCTCACTTGATTGACCCGGTGATACGGCCTGCGGCTTTATGCGCCGCAGGAAGGAACCCGAATACCTTCTTGCGGCAGGACAATTGTCTCTCTGGAATGATTGAAATAAAAAAAAAAAAAAGGAAGGAAATACCACGTGTTGCGAGAGAGAAGGAAACGAGACGTTGAATGCTAGATTGCGAAAGCGATTCATCTGCATATGAATTTCGCAAATCTTTAACGATTGTTCGCATTTGTGTAACACGCTGTTTCTGATAAGTATTGTCTTACAGTGATAACTTCCTGAAAATGTAAATCAGTCCGACTGAAAGTGAACATGCGACGAGACGTTAAGTTCCTTCAGACATCAGAAACAATGCGGAGCGGAGCCGGATCAGCTATCGCTCAAAACGACCAGGCCTTCCGTCTGTGCATACGGATCGCGTGTGGGTGCTGTCAGCGGTGAATATCATTCGACATCGGTGTAAGTAAGGTCGGGAGGTTGCCGACGTAACTGCAGGTAAACGACTCTGTCACACCCACCTGCTCTGGAGGCGTTGAATAAAGACGAAAAATTATTACCGAAAAGTGTCAGAAGAGAAAAAAATGAGTTCATTTTTCCCGCGTAACACACTTTGCAGAGGAGAACGTAACTATAAGGATTCGGTCTTAACAGGATATCCGCAGCTGACCGTAAATAATCTGGACAGCCGCAGCAGCAGCAGCAGCAGAAGAAGAAGAAGAAGAGGAAGAAGAAGAAAAGGGAAGAAAAATGGATAAAACTGCATCAGAATTGGAATGAGAAAAGAAAAAATGAGCGAGAGAAGAAAAAGTAGAACACCCACGCGTGCTGGGAATTTAGGAGTTTCCGATGAACGGAGATACCGGTGTATGTATACAGAATACACAGACATACCTCTGTACACAGCTGGTACGAACGTGTCTGATTGTTAATAAGGAAATACTGGTTCTCACGTACAGGTGTGTACAGTATGTGTATATATCGGGCTTTCTTTGTCAATTGGGCCACTTTTTCCCTCGACCTTTCTGTCTCCGACTTTTAATTTTTTTTTTTCTCTCTCCATCTTTCTCTTTCTCGATTGAAACAAAAAAAAAAAAGCTATCCCTCGATTCCAAAGAGAACCAGCATATATCATTAACAATCCAAGAATTTATCCGCGATTGTCAGGTTGGGGAAGAGAAATTGCTCTTTATTTTTATTTTCAAACCGACAAGTGAATGGCGCGAAAAGTGGATTATATACAATTCTGTATAACGCGGTAGCCGCGCGGTCTCTCGTCGGACGGCCATTAAAAGCCGAGTGCAGCAACGAGGATCATCCGGGGTTCTACCTGTAGGTAGAGGAGGTACGATACCGACAACAAGGCAGGTAGATGCGTCGCGAGCGTTCGAGGTGTGTGTGCATGTTGGAAGGCGAACGCGCACGCCGCAGGTGTGCGGGATACTCATGGGCCATCATGGGCCTCATGGGCCTCAGGGTATACTATACGGTGACGAACGATTCCGCCCGCGGGCAGCGCGGAACAAACGAGAATCGCGCATGCGCACCGCGACCAAAATGGCCGACCGAGCTGCTCCCAGAGTGTTTCCGATCGGCAGCGTCGAACGAGGAGGAAACAGCAGGTGTTAGTACCAATCCGGTTCCCATCGCGTTGACACGCTTCGCGGAAGCTGGTGCGTTTATTATTTCAACTTGTGTGTTTTGCCTGCAGTGAAGTGCGTGCAATAATGCATTAATTATCGGTTGGAGGTAAATCGTACACTTGTTTTGTAATATCAATGTATAATATCGGTGGAGCGTGTTGACGTATAATGTTTGTTGCGTGAAGGAAAAAAACTAAGAAATAAAAACAAGCAGAAAAAAAATCTTAAAAGTAATAACAGTAGTGCGGCGCCGTCGTGTTTCATCTTATTGTTGTTAATTTTTTGTTTATTCTTCGTCTTCTTTCTTCTTTTTAACGTTGTTTGAACCAACGTTAGTTTACCCAGGTGCTGCAGGTATATCTCAATATCAATATACACGTTATACTCACGTGTGATATCTGAACAATATGTATGCGTATATAATCGTCAATTTTGTATGTAATCAGGAAGTATAATTTCGATTTGCATACAAACAAGAAGTTGATTCTTAAGAAATATTGAAATAAAATTAGGAATGATCTATGCGTCGATAGATTGATTCTGGATCGGGATCGAGATTGTTCAGCAGTGTTCTCAACTACGCGATGTTTAATGGTGAATAGAAATGTTATTTTTTGACGTAACGACACGTAAATGTAACTATTATTAACAGCTGCTACGAACCTTTTGCATCGTATTACCGCAGCGCTTGAGATTTCAACGCCTTGTTGCACGCACAATGCAATCTATAATATCGATGGAAAATTCGCACGAATTTACTCGTGAACATATTACACATGCAGGGTAAATTTACTTTATGATTGAAACAAAATTCTACCTACACATGCGGTAAGAGAAATTTTTTTTTTTTTTTTATTTTTCATCAGATTAGTAGGAAAATTTGGCAATTTAAAGTGCATATAAAGTCCCCCTGCACAATTTTTTACAATAATTGCAAATCTAGAATCTTACAAAATTATATCTTATTATTATGCTGTGCACGGTGTGTATTAGGTGTAATGATGATCAATTAACACTGCATAACAACGGTTTGAACAGTTGTTAAGTACCGTTCGCAATGTTATATATAGGTATATGTATATATATATTTGTATAACGTTATACCTAATTCTTGTATACAACTCTCGATCCGCCGCTCACGTCTGTGAAGCAGATCTTGCTCTACGGTAATAAAAATAAGTGAAAACCGAACGGACTGATTTCTCTATCTGAGAGAATATATATACCTACAATAAATACTCGTTGCTCGCGTGGTTTATTTATGAAAGTATTGCAGATGTATTTTCTATGAGACTCAGTGCTGTAAATGACAAAATTAAGTTGAAAAACATTTTGGGTTCAGTCTCGTCGATGGTCTTTGCATCTTAATCTATTTTCACAATCTTTTCGTCTCACCGTCTCTGAATCATGAACTTGACGATAATTTATACAGCAAGTATCCGTAGCTTTTCTTACATTATAATTAGACGATTTTTTTCTCGTCATAAATTAATCTCGGTCTGCGTCCATTCAGCTCCATATCCGTCGTTGTTACATCCATACAGTCACGGCATCAAACGTGCACGTACAGGTAACCCATGGATCCATAGCCTCTGCTTGTGAGTTATCTCAAGGTGAACCGCGTTCATTCCCGTATCACACATGTAGGTGGGTGAATACGTGCATACGTGCGCAAACACACACCCACACACACACCCTTAAATAGACGTACGTACAAAGTTACAGGCACACCGCCTTGAAAACGACGAACGCCGCGACGCTTCTCGCGATCCACTGACTCCAATCCTCGGTTATGTACGACACACGCTCGCACGCATATACGTGTATATTAATATGTAATTGCAGAAGGAAGTGTCGAGGATACGATTCACGCGATTGTATTCCGCGCATGTGCGTGATGTAGGTATGTGCCTACCTCCAGAGGATTCGAGAATTCGCGTGCATGCGGGATGACACGCTTTATCTTAAATAGCACTTGCGAGATGGTGATTTCAACGCGTGTAAATCCGACGACGACACCGCGGACTCGGCTCGCGGAGATATTCTATTATACATATTTTCGACGTATGCGTGAATTATTTTTCATTATTCGCGTAGCTTGTTACTTCGGAAAGCAATTTATAGGCACGCAAAGTACGTATGGTAATAATGATGAAAAGAAAATTGGATTAAGTGGTAACGGAAAATCATAAATACAATTTATCGCTACCGCGTGAAAGATTGTTATTTTAATTACACGGAGGACTCTGCACGTACTTGTATATAGATAATGCAAGATGATAGTTCAGGTTCTTTGGACTTCCGGTCTATATTATATTATACCCACCTTGAACGCTTACGACTATTGGCGTTAATTAAACGGATAGAAAATTGATTATCTTACCTAACTAACGCAATTTATTCATTCGTGTATTTACTTATTGCCACAAACGCGTAAAGAATTAAAATATCAGTTTTTATACCGACTGCGGTACTTTATGTTGTAACAAAACTGTTGGAAGTACCAAAAAAAAAGTACTAGAAAATCGACGATGCAAAAGAGACGAGAAAAGAAATTGCAAAATAAATATCAGAACTAAATTAAGGTTATAATTAACAATGTAAACGTTATAATAATACAGTTGTCGAAAAATAAATCTACATTTGTAACATTTTTTTTTTTCCACACATATACGTATAATAGTGCGGTGTGCGAGGACGTGTTTTTTTTCTTTTTGTTAATAATTTCTTGTGCTTTCTTTTACACAGACTGATTAATTACAGTTAGGTACACGTATAACCCAATAATCCGAAACTGGTCGGGAGTTGAAGAGAAACGGAATAAATATTGAAAAACCAAGGGAAAACATAAACTACTTCAGGGTGAAGTGATAAAACGTAACAAAAGCCTGCGTCATGTACCGTCCAAATTTTTACGAAAGCACGTGTCTGCGATGCGCTCAGACGGTTTACCAGGTGGACAGAGTCGGTCCGTTGAAGGATTTCACATTTTTTCACGCCGGTTGTTTCAAGTGCGCGGTATGCGGTACAAAATTGACGCTTAAAACGTACTACAACAACCAGCACACCATAAACGACAAGGAAGTTTACTGCAGCAGTCACGTCCCGAAACCTGGGCCAGGCACCCTCGACGGATCCAGCGTCGGCATAAGGAGCGCCCTTAACGTACCACGCAGCGGATACGTCAATGAACAAATACGCGCCGGCGGGCCTTCTCCTCGAGGCGTTTATCCCCCCGGGTAAGGTGCCAAACCAGTTTCGAACTAACCCTCCTGTTTTTCATCTCAAACGTTGATTTTCCCTTTCCGCGTGAGAATTGTGCCCAATTTTTTTTTTTTTTTTGGGCCTTATACGTCCGGGGCCCCATATGTTTTGGGCCTCGTACCTTTTGGGCCTTGCGTGACGATATTTTTATCCAAAGATATTAAAAAAAAAAAAAATAACAATCGGAGTTGGAAAACCGCGACTAATATTGATTCTCTCTGGGGGGGGTTTTTTTTCCTTTTTTTTTTTTTGTGCCTCTTTGTCACAGGTACGACCACGTGGTAGATTCGCCGTCGAATCATCATTTGCACAACCATCATTATAACCAGGGTAGACATTTGAACGGTCACGGTTCACCGACGCCGATAAATTCCAGCTCGCACAGATCCGCGGTAGACTCGCATTACCACAATAATTCTGGAATCAGCGGTGCTGGGACTGGTGGCAATCACTCGCCCTATAATCACAATAACAATTACGGCGGTGACGGCTATCAGTATGGAAGGTTTGACGCGAGCGCGTTACACATCGCCCACGCCCTCAAACAGACCGAACTTCAAAAGGGGTACAGCAAGGCGAGGGAGAAACCGATCGACTACTATCTGGTGAGTTTTTCAATGCTTACAGATTTCCTTGAGCCTAAGAACAAATCGGTGTTTTTTTATTCTACTTATTTATTAACGCTTACCCGCCAGCGAGCAGGTAACCCAAGTAACGCAATTTCCGAGGGGTTGTCGTTCGGGTTGCTTGCTCGCGAGCGGTTAGGCGTTTCGTTTCAACGAAACCTCATCCGGTGTGATGTATATTTTCGTTGGACAACAACCGGTCGAAGGAACGATGGTAAATAGATAATGCATAGTGAAAATTACGCCGCAAGCTGTACGAACGACGTCTTATTTTCGAACGGAATTCAGCGATATTGAAATTCGAGCCTATGCGCGATAGATCGTAGATTTATAAAAGATTTAAATCACACAGGCGATCGCCGATGACGAGTCTGTAGGAGATTATATATTATATACATCCGATCCATCGGGTGAAAGTTTTTTTGGCATCAATTGGGCCGCAGCCGGCAGCGGTTCGTATAGCTGCGTGTAAAATTCTGGTCTCGTCTCGCTGAGCATTTTTCTACGTTCGTGTATCACAAGAATATACCGCGAGGGACTAAATATTAATCCAGCCGGTTTATTTATATCGCAGTGGAGAATTTGACATTTTCGACACCTAAATGATTATAATACCTCGCGGCCTTGTTAACGCTATATACGAAATGGAAATCACGCAGTCTCTCGACACCTTAGCGGATTCCAAGACTATGACTGAGGTTGTTTTTTTTTTTTTTTCTTTTTATGTCATTTTCATTTTTTTCCTCACATCGAGGTTGTTTTATTTGTTTTATATGTTTAGAGATTTTAACGCGGCGCGCCATTACCGTTATTATTATTATTGTTATTGTTATCGTTGTTGTTTCTATCACCGCGATAGTAAAATATCAAACGGTACGACCCTGTAATATTATACGCGGGTGTGCTATACCCAGGGTATAAAACACATATTAAAATAAAAGACCACATTAACGGTGTATATAGCTGTAAAAGGGTACCGCGGTTCGCTGCACTTCCGGTTATCCACATATGTAGCCCATGTACGTATATTAATCTATGTACATGCACAGACGGGGGTACGTACGTGTATCGCTTATAAGCGGAAAGCCCGTGAGAGCAGAGCGACTCTTCTTCTTCTTCCTCATCCTTATTTCCCAGCAACTAATTCCGACAGCTGCAACTATTATAACTGCCTACGTTACACCGTACGCGTTGGATATTATTTCGCTATCGTTTAATCGGTTGGATATACGAATTGCTTGTATCACCCGGTGCGGCGATTACGAAGATCGGAATATCAAAATCAGAAAAAGTATTGTAATTTGCATTCGAAGTGAGGGAACAGAATGAAAATAAAAAATCGGGTTTTAAGCAAATTTATTTTCAACCTTGTACGGAGATTGAGTTTGGATATGACAAAAAATATATGCCTTCACCGCAAATTGACGACGAATTTTTCGTTGCGTAATTCCCCGCGATTCGTCGCCAACTTCTCCGTACACGTATACATATACGATAAATGTACAGTGTATGGAGAAACAATTCGCGAATGAAGAGACGGCCGCATATGTAACATGTACAATGTTACACACATTTACAGCGTATATAACGGGTGGATTACGTAAGATCCCCTTCGGTTTTATGCAACGTTCAAAGGTGTGCAGTTGAGTGTTTTTCATAGATATTTAAAAACAAATCGACAATGTCTGCGATCGAGGAATTACTATGTAATAATGGCTACAAGTTAATCGACTGCGGTTAGAATCGGACGAACGAAAGTTAACGTTCTGTCCTAAATCCAGAAACCCAGTAAACTAAAAACTACGCGATACGTGCATACACACGTTTAATACAGTTGTCACATCACCACCTCTGCACGCATTATATATGCATATCGCATACCCATTAATTCAACGCTTACAAACAAAATGCCGAATGCGTATCGACTCGTCGACCCGCGTGTCGAATCGTTAATCGATGTACACACGCAAACGTGTCGTACGAATGTTGACTAATATTATTGTCAAATTTTTTTAATTCATTTTTTCCCACTTCATTCACCTTTCCATGATAGTTCGATTATTTTCTACTTCCACTTCGTTTTTTTCCCCCCTTTTTTTAACACGTTTTTAACCACAAATTTTCCACCGCACTATACTACAAATACACTCCACTATCTGCCTGTTGCAAATCCGGAACTCGAGTTACGTAATAATTCGGTAAACCGTGCGAATGAGACGTACATGTTACGTCTGTGTGTCTGCAAATTGTATTATATCTACAGTGGGTCGAAAAATTCAAGGTAGCAAATGGAACCTTGACCGACAGGTATCCGAACGTCCGCCTGCTATACCCACTGCGTTCTATTTTTCGTTGTATAATTGCAACGCGTTCGCATCGACTTTTCTACAATAAATATAATAACAACAACAACAGCAACAACAATAACAATAAGATAACAGCCGTGACAATTCGCCTTTATTATTTCCTCCAATTTGCGTTTCTTTTTTTCTCTCTCTTCAAAGTATTTTAATCCCGATTGATTAAGGTGTTTTTTTTTTTCAAATATACGTTCAGCGGGAATAATTTGCACGTTCGTATCGATAAATTGATCGTTGAATATTATACCACCTATGACGTCTGCGCAGAAAATTTCGTAACAATCTGCGTACGAAACTGTTTTGACAATATTGTCGTTGATATGAGTATTATTGTTATTATGTTAAGCCTGGGCCGGCAGCGGTACTTTTGCCCCGTTCTTTTATACAAACACACGATTCTATGACGGACCGAAACTCCCACGTCCTGCAGATTTACGGCAAATTCACAGAGGATATACATATATACATATAATGTGCATGTTACACACGTCGTTGGTGTATTTGCTTAATTGTATAAAAGCTATTAAATTAATTATCTCCACGAATCGCTCGTTAAAACATACGTTTCTATACGCAGTCTATACGCCAATTTTACATTACACGGTATATGGTACACCGTAGCATATCAATATGGATTCAGGGTATGCAGCATACAAGTATATTCATAACGGTATAATAATCGACGATGTGATAAATTATTTTCACTTTGATTTTAGAATTGAATTGGATAAGAAAATCAGAGAAATGGGGAAGATATAGGGAAGTAAAATAAATGAGAAAATTACGACACGATATCTTGGTAAATATATATTATTACGGACTGTCGCATAGCGATAGAGTTTAGAAGAGGTGTACTTATAGCTGCAGAGAATGCACGCGAGTGTTCCACTCCGGCAGACCGTAACGCGGCGAAACACCGCCACGATCTAATAATCCATTATTTTTACGGTTACATCTCTCTTTCGTTTCTTCCATTCTTTATTTTTCATCTCTATACCCGTATAATTTTATTCTTCGTCTTCTTCGCTAATTACGCATTTATCGGGATAGAAAAATTCAAATGTGATACGAATTTTTGAAATCCGTATTATACGTTATAACATCGAATAATTTAATACGACGACGCGATCGTACGTGTGTGATTCTCGAATTTACTCGAAATTTGCCATTATTTTATCTAGTTGCAACTTACCGGGCCTAAACGTGGAAACAAACCACCTCGGCGCCTGCGGACAGGCAAGCAGAGTTACAATTTGCCATTTCTGGAACGAAAATCTTACACCCGGTTGCCTATCCGCAGGCGCGGATACCTGATACCTGATACCTCCCAACCGGTAAAAGCTATCATTTATTTTCGATAGTTTCATCTCCGCTCTTGTTCCTTTTCTTTTTTCATTATTGGAAAAAACGAGAACCGAGACACGAGATCACCTTCATTTTTCCATGCGGAATTCGTCACTCTCATTACAAGACATGTATAGGTATTCTATTGATTTACTACTGGCTTAGTAATCGCGACTGTTGCATCTTCAATTCATTGCCTGCATTTTCGTAGTTTCGTTTTAGTAAATTTTTTACAACGATGTCGATAATTTAAGTAAGAATTTCAAACATAGACACGAAAAAAAAAAAAATTGAAATTGCTGAAAATTTGGCACGCAAGTAATCGTGTCTTGCCTTCAATGCGGAATGAGGAATTAAGGGTGAGGTGGAATATTGCAGTCGAAGCCAGTTGAAACGAGGATGATGAAAGAAAGTCTGAAAGTTTTATAGAAATCCTTGTGTGCTCTTACAACCTGTGCAGTTGTGTTACACACATATAAGTCCACATAGCGATTGCTTTTTTCTTGACCATTTTCCTTTTCTTTCATTTGTTTTTTTTTTTTTTGCACATATACAAGTTTGCTCAGCTCGTGTTCTCGCTTGTACGTACATGTGTACGTATACATCTTACATACACTTCATACGGCACGCCCCGCAACGCGGTTCGTTCAACCGGTTCACCTTCGTCATCTCGACGAGCCTTTTCCTTCTCTTTTTCTATTTCTATTTCTATTTCTCTTTCTTCCACGCCTCGATCTGTAAACTAGCAATTTTCTTTTTTTCTTCACTCTATTTTGTATTATTTTTCGACGTAGCGCGAATTGGAATATTGAAATAAAAATGGTACATTCAAATTTATTCCATCGGTCTTAGAAACGCGCGCGCGCGCGGTATTTTCGAATCTTCCGGATTTAACTACCTCGCGTCTCGTGCTTTGCACAGACATTTTCCCATACGTCAAACGCTCGGGTGTACAGGTATGCGTATCGCTTACACGTCCATGTGATACGTATATTTACACGTAACTGGGTCAACTTTCGTTGCACGCGGTCAAGCGGACGATGAAAAGAACCTGCGGGGCGCGCAAAAATTCGTCGTTGTACACACGAATGTATTTACGTACGTTACACACAGCTCGTTTCGGGTAAAAATCGGGCCAAATTTCAATACAATTATTGAATAAAAGGAATTCTTCACCTCAAATTACGACGATATAACAACAATATAATAATGACGCATCACGGATCCAGCTTTACACGCACTCTGCGGTACACCTGCCTCTGAGTACGGGTACAATTATCGGCATCACATATATATAATATATATATATATATATATATATACATATCTCTGATACATATATGTGCGGGAGTCGATCCCGTATATTTTTCGGATTACAGTTAGTTTCTTGCAAGAGTGTAAATTGGCTTTTGAACACATAGTTATAGGTATGTACGTACATACTCGGCAAACACGTCTACGTCATGCGTGCAATATGTAAATACCTGTACATTAATACCTTCCATTCATTAACTAAACTTAATCATTATTTTATTAGGTACGCGCGATAACGAGGAATATATTTATCGTGGAAAAAATGTTTTCATCCTTGAGAGTGACACTTTTTTACTTTGACGCGCTTTCCCAAATTCTCTGCACGCATTTTTGTTACCACGCGCCAGCTCACGCCGGTCAATTGTATAATCGTAATTGTAATTGCGATTGTTGAACTGTGAGCCGGAGATAAGGAGAGGCTATAGAGCCGCGAACAGACGTGTTGCGGAGGTAAAGGCGCCGAGTTGTACCAACCTGTCCGCGCTACGTGCGTGTACAAATTATACACACAGGTATATGAATACATAAATACACCGCAGGCACGTGTGCGTTATACTTGTGTAAATGGCCACTCATCGACAACCTGCATTCCAGCACACTTTCTACTCACTAACTCACGTCAACCTGAGCCCAGCCTCTTCGTTCCTCCTCCTTCTTCTCCTTCTCCTCTCTTACTACCCGTTATAACATATCCATACTGTACCTGATAAATCAGCCTTAAACATCAATGAAATCGTCGTCACGACCCTGGATGTGACTTTCGGTCAATATTCAAAACTCCCGCTCGGGGCCGAAATTTGCTACCGAGTTTCCTCGCTGGCTAAATTCCGCTATTCGCTCTCGGCTTTGGTCTGTGAGAAAAAAGCGCCGCGTAGCGGCAGCGCCGAGTTTTCGTAAGACAGTGTCTTACACGATGATACGGAAGACGATTTTTCATCGAGAATCGTCAAAGTAAGCGAAAACAGTTGTCATAAAAAGTAGGCTATCACACACGTGCAGGAAGAAAAAAATAAAAAGAAAGAGGAAAATACGAAATACTGCAGCTGGGACAGAATATCCTGGGCATCTGTTGCAGACTCGGCATCTTAATGTGTATAAAGCTGGCAACATCCCCACCTCAAACGGGACTTTTACGCCGGTATTATGCAAGGGCTCGAAGCACGTCGGCCACAGCCTTCGCGGTGTCTTCGATATCGGGGACATTCCGAGATACCTGCGGAGTCTCGAAGTACCACGTAATACACGTTGTACGGCCATACCTGCAGCCGTTGATGCAGACCCCGGGTCTTTGTATTTGGCTCGTCCGTTCGCATCGCGAACTAAAGTCAAATATTAGGATTGAGGAAAAGAAAAGGATGGAATCGGCTCTTCGTTTAACTGGAAAATTATTTTTGCAACTTCCGATATTAGTGGTGATGAAATTTTGATTCTACAATAGTCTTTTTTCATTTTAACTGAAAGAGAAAATTGGAGAAATAATAATAATGAGTATTGCAAAATTGCAACAATTTTACCGCGAAAGTATGCAGTCGATCTTGTCGAAGATATGAGAAATGTAGACACGAAAACACGACACGCTTCCGAATTCTGGTCTTCCGCATTTTAACAATTACACCTCCATCCTCAAGAACTTTTTTTTTCAGGCTTGTTAAAAAATTCATTGCACGTTTCTCGCTTTACTCTTAAAATTAACGATAATAAAATCCGAGTATAATTATACGTATGTATGCAACGTACATAAACGAGTCAGGCTTAGAGAAGCCGCAATAGCAGCAGCAGCAGCATTTGGAATCGGGACAAGAATCAGCAATAGCAGCGTGCCAGATTATGAAGAACGTAATTTACGAGCGTCCTTGCAGCATATATTGCAATAATTCACATCGTCTTATGCAGGTTGTACGCCTGTGTATAATGTATCATGTTAACAAGTGGAATGCGACAGTGTGCGTGTAGGGTGTAGGTAGAGGCATTGCGCCTTTGCATAATATTGCACCTACGTGAAAGAAATCATTGAGGAGAATTGCATGCATGGAGAAGATTTGAATGGAGACAACAAAATTTCGAATTTCGTGCTCTCCCCTTGAAGCTCGTTGCAGATTAATTAACATCTCGACAGCATGATTTGCAAACTTTATTCAAGAGAATGGCGAAAAACTGTGGACCAACGGGGAACAAATATTTTCCAGAAAGGGATAAAAAAAAAATCACTATTTATCAAGCGAAATTTGGCGAATCAAAATCTCGGCGCAAATCGTCCTTCGCGATTCTGATACACTTACACGTCTGCGTAGGCAGATAAGCGAGGCGTGTAGGTATAACGACCGGCAGCTTCCCACGTCGAGATATCTCGACTCGCGAGCACAAGTTCGCCTTTATATGGTTCGCCAGGCTTTTGCTTTTACAACGTCATCACTCGCTGGGATGTTCATACGTGTACGTATATACACAGGTAGACAGATGTTCGTGTAACGTCACGGACCTGAACTCGGTGGGGATCGGAACAGGCAATGTCGTCTCGTCATGCCCGTTTTTGGATGTCTTTTAATTAATATCACGCAATCAATGCACATCTACGACATACGCGACGATATTTATCGTTGCTTCCATCACGGCTGTTGCTAATGTTAAGATTTCCTATTTATCCGATTATTTATGTATGACACGGAGAAATTTTCTGAAAAATTAATAATCGCCTGCTGACGGGCAACCCAAATCACACCACTTCGAACTCCGCAATATACTTACACAAAAAAAAAAAAAAAATGAGATTGCCTAATCCTAGGCGTCATTATTTTCTTCAAAATAACGCGTATTGATGTATATTGCACATTTGTGGTCCGTTTTGGAAGTAAATGGTATTGAACAAGGAACAAATTCGTGAAGAAGTAATGAGACAAATCAATCGAACAACCCAAGTTCGAAAGATTTAAACACAAACCAAAAACAGAGATCTTATACGCATGATCGGCATGTTCTTACAATTTCTTTCATTATTCACAGGACCGAGATGAGCAGACTCGTCTTGAGATGAAGCATCGCAAGGAGGAGGATGATCTTTACCGTAAATTCGCCCACCATCGGGAAGAAGAGGATCGGCGCATCCGGGAAGAATTTCGAGTAAGATATATTCTACTTTTTAAAAGAAGAAATTGAAGAAACGACAGTTAAGTATTTATCAAAATTGTATTTTTCTGTATCGCCTTAGGATGAGTGGGAAAAGGAGTTGGAAAGACTTTCCGCAAGATGGGAACGCGACAGAAGTGGAGGCGGAGGCGGCGGCGGTGGCATCGGCGGAGGCGGAGGAGGCGGTGGAGGTGGAGGTAGGGGTCGGAACCACCTTTTTCAGCAGGAAAAAGAAGATCTTGAAAAGAATATGACCCTTAGGAGGGACAAGAAGAAGGAGAGCCTCACGCGCAAAATGTTGGAGCACGAAAGGTGCGTTTTTTGAATTAACGAATCCACCGGGGGATTCAATCGAGGGAAAAAATTGAGAAAAATTGACACGATCTGCAATTTCCCATTTCATATCGTTTCTCGTGTCTCCTTTAACCAAAAGTATTTCCCGTTTCAGGGCAGCAACGGCGGCTCTGGTTGAAAAACAAAGCTCCGAGATGCTCGAGCTGATAAACGAAGCACGGAGCGAATACATGCTCCAAGAGAGCCTCTACCTAGACGAGGGCGACGGTTATGCCCAGGAGGCACCGCCGCCCCCTTATCCGTCACGTGCACCGCCCCCGCAACCCCCGACCTTGGCCAAGTATCACATATACAATGATCCCCTCGAATTTGCGGACATGGACCAAATCGCGATATCGGTAAGATTACGCCCATCGAAATTATTCTAATTAACCTTCCGCTGGCAAGGTGGGTCTATAATATTTTTTCAACGTGATTGTTATTTGAAAAACCTGAATCAATTTACTAGTATTCCCTTGTATCTATAGAATATTTTTAAGTAGTTTATTTTGTCATCAACAACTTTAATTTTAAAAATATCGTAAATAAATAGTCGTTCTTTAGATTGATAGAAAGGCACTGTATCCTGAAAGACCCCCGCTGCCAGCTAAGGGTAAAAAAAAAAAAATAATCGTGCCACATCGGGAACTAGACGAAAATAGTACCGGGTAACCAATAGCCTCTAATTATCGGCTGATGCGACTAATCCCATTGGACAATTGGTCGAAATTCAGATAACAAACCGGGAAATGAAAAGAAAATTTTTATCTAGTTAAGAATGAATTTATAATTGAGAATTTCCTACGATTAATCGTTGTTCCGCAGGTCGCCCAGGAGGATCAGAAAACTTTTACAGACCTTGTCAGACAGCTGGTGAGCCGATGCGGTTCGGACATTGAAAAAGCGCGGACAATATTCAGGTGGATAACGGTGAAAAATTTGAACACGATGCAGTTCGACGAAAACCTGAGGGGTGACACGCCGATGGGTTTACTGAGGGGCATCAAACATGGAACTGAAAGCTATCACGTCTTGTTCAAACGATTGTGCAGGTAATAATTAGGAGCGGATATTAAGTTTTTGATTTTCGAATTGTTGATTCATTGAAAATGAAAAGCTCGCTCGCTAGTTTCTTAGAAGTAATTTCCTGAACAGAGAGAAGAATCAACTCGATTCAAAAAATCGTCGACGTTTAATTCTACTCCCTTAATGTCAGTTACGCCGGACTTCACTGCGTCGTGATAAAGGGATACAGCAAATCTGCCGGTTATCAACCGGGCGTTCGATTTGAGGATAACCGATTCAGAAACAGTTGGAACGCCGTTTACGTTGCGGGAGCCTGGAGATTCGTGCAGTGCAACTGGGGGGCCCGACACCTTGTCAATGCTAAGGAAGTTCCTCGCCCTGGACAGACCAAAGCTAAGAGCGACAGTCTCAGGTATTCATTTCGCTTTTGGATTGCTCTGTTCCCTTCGCGTCAAGCGGGAATAGAAGGAATTCAAAATAGAGAGCGGTACCTTCATTGACTGGTTTGAAAGTAACATTCGATAATTTTTAGGTACGAGTACGACGATCACTACTTCCTCACTGACCCGCGGGAATTCATTTACGAATTTTTCCCATTGCAAGAGGATTGGCAGCTTTTGAAGCAGCCAATTTCACTGAAAGATTTCGAGGAGCTGCCGTTCGTCAGATCGTTGTTCTTCAGGTGAAACAAACTATCATTACTACTGCAAAAAGATCTAGAAAAAGCTAGACAGCACATTCGCGCAGGACAGTTTTCTATACTCCACGCATGTGCATTCGCAAACTCACTCTACCGTTATAGACTATGTAATTCGAGCCATTGAGAATTGAGATTGAGGAAGACGACCGTAATTTCTTTTCAAATCTCACTTCTCATTCGCTCCACTTTGAACCCAACCCGACTCTAACCCTCCGATGGAAACCTAGTCAGAGAAACGGGTACATACTTTGTGTATGGAAAACACGTATGAAAATACGCGTAAAACATATTCGCGTCATGTAAAAAATTTTTATAATCATTTTTCACCCATCCTGGCTTAGGTACGGACTATACTTTCCTGACGCGGATACAAAGGCGGTGATGTACACAGATTCGACGGGAGCCGCAACAGTGAGAATAGCGATGCCCGCGCACATGCAGTCCTCCCTGATATTTCACTACAATTTGAAATTCTACGACAGTGACGGCGACGGATACGACGGCATATCGTTGAAGCGATTCGTGATGCAGGTAATCGATGCATTGTGCACAAGACTTAGCCTTGAAAAGTGCGTAAAATCTCATTTAAACTGTCAGACTTGTGACCGTTGACTTAAATATTCAACAAAAAAATAGTTTCAATGATTTAATTAGAGCCAACGATTACCAGTCTTTGACCAATTTGAAAAATTCCGTATATATCTGATTCAAGTCCGTGGTTGGTAACGTGGTGGCATTCCGGGTCCACGCACCGTGTTCCGGTGCCTTTTTATTGGACATATTCGCGAACGCAGTTACGCCCAAGGAGTACTTAACCGGAGAGCCGATGAAATTCAAGAGCGTTTGCAAGTTCAAAATCGCCTGCGAGGAGCTCCAAACCGTCATGGTGCCTCTGCCTGATTGTGCAAGCGGCGAATGGGGTCCGACAAAAGCGACGAGGCTCTTCGGCCTTGTGCCAATCACGCATCAGGTGAGAATAAACACTTGTTCGATTTGCACTCGATCTGTCGAAGATAAGCAAGGTTCTGACTCTCGACGTTTTCCTTCCATTTATTTTTTCCTCAATCAGGAAGCGCTCGTATTCGCGGGCCGGGAACTCGAAATACAATTCCGGATGTCGAGGGCGCTCACCGACTTTATGGCCACTCTGCATAAAAACGGTATCGAGGAAAAACGACTTTCTAAATACGTATCGCACTCGGTCGCTGACAACGACGTTGTAACATTCGTCATCAATTTCCCCGAGGAGGGACAGTATGGTCTCGATATTTACACGAGGGAACTCGCCTCCTCTCCATATCACGAACTCGGTGGAGAAAAACACCTTCTCACTCACTGCTGTAAATACCTTATCAATTCGAGCAAGAGAAACTGAACGCGCTGCTAGAGTGAAAATAAAAAAACAAATAGACGAAAAACATCACGACTTACAGGAAGAATCCGATTTCTCTGAAGATTGAAATAAGACTTATGATTATCATTTTTCATTCTTCATTTTCTTTCTCATTCATTTTTGACACGTATAAGCTATCAGATTTACTTATTACACATCTCTACTATTATCACGTAGATGCCGCGAAGACAAAAATATTTAATATATACACAAATAATTAGAGCACACGCAATACACGCAATATAAGAGTAGCTTTTTTATATATAAAATTCTAATAATATTTATATTTTTTACACAAATTACGTTTATAAATGAGTACGTATAATATCTATCAAGAAGATAGATATTCTTTTATAAATATTTTATACATCGATTATTATTAACTTTTACGCGTTAACACGTAATAATTATTTAAACATATTTATAATACACCTATATAAATATATACACATATATATATAATCACGTTGAAGGTGCTAGATTATAATACATATAGTATATAATGTACATAATAAAGATTTAATTTAATGCTCAGGATATAAAGTATATATAAATATATTATATGATTATGATAACACGTATGGTAGATGTTCGAATATATAATTATAATTATTATATCATTCCGCAGACCTGTTCCGAAAAGGCTTAATTCGAAGAAAAGACGATAATTACGATACACTCTAGAGAGATATTTTTATAATTAAATACGTGCAATTCAAAAGAGATGATAAAATGTTGATCCCGGTGCTAATTATCGAACAGCGGTGTATAATTAATTTGAATATTATAGCAGCTAAGATAAAGAACGACTAATCACATTCGTTAATAACAGCGAATATATAAAGAAATAAATTGATAAATATATCGTAGAGTAGAGTAGAACTTGACGAAAATAATAATTTACGTGTATTTTACGTAGATATTTGCAGACTCAGGTGAATAATGACACCATACTATACATCTGCTTTATTAGTTCTATATTTGATAGTAAAATGTAAATAACTCTGAAGCGTTGTACTCTGCCACGCACGTATGCATAATGCAATATAAAATTATAACTCTGCATATTTAATAAATTGATCAAATATATTTTCAAACGCCTCTTCATTACATTACACTTGCGCATTGAAGTCGTAATAAATAGTCATCATTTTGTTCGAGGGTAATGGTTATCATTTTTATTTTAACTGAAATATTTTAACCGAATGATGCAAGTAAATAAATAAATTTGTAATATTTGTTAATTTCGAAAAAAGTTGAATAATTTTCGGGGGCGGGGGTCGGTCATTTTGCCCGCCTTACCCCCTACGCATACGGATATTACTATGTGCGTTACGTAAAACACACTAATCCTATTCGTTTACTTCTGCATACCTTATGAAATGTATCATTAAATAATTTCACCAAGTCAAGACTTCGTGAATAATTCGACGCACTGATTATATATTCAGAATTTTTTTCAACTAATCATCTGTCCGCAGCATAACATGCGTTTTCGTAGGTGTGCAACAAGGGTTCCCTAATTATAGGCAATTCGGGGTACAAATCCGCTCTGAACACCGCCGAGTTTTACACCTTACTTACGCAAGCTATGCAACCGACAATACATCAATCGACGACGGGTAGTTTAAGACAAGGCGTAATGAACTTTACAAAGAATTCAATTTACTTTTGTGTTTTGAGCACAGATGGCAGGAACAGCTGCAAAAGGTTTAAATGCAGGGAAAGTGGCTGCTGATACCTGTTCGGCCTCGGCTCGTGTCATATCACGTTCTGGTATGTAACATGCGTCAACGGCGAGCAGCTGCACGCAATAAAAGGAAAATCAGGAAAATAAAAATATCATTGCGAGGAGTCTTAAATTTAACGAGTAGACAAAAACCTCTGACGTTAACTGTTATTAATAATGACAAAACAATTGCATTGATGCGCGAATAAGAGTGAAATATGTTTCGGGAGGGTTACTATCTGGAAATAATTAAGGTACATACATATATCAATCATTAATCACTCGATGTCGATTTAGAAACAGCTGTCAACTTATTACACATACATCACAATGACCTTTCGGTGATTGATTAACGTATGATGATTGATTGTTCGTCATCGTCATTATAGAGAACAATTGAGCAACGATAATGATATCAATAGTAAATAATATATTTTTTTTTTCTGTCAGGCTAAAACCTCAGCTGCGACGGCTGTCATTACAGTGAAGGAAAAAACAGTCGAGATAAAGAATAAAAAGATAACGACCAACAAGTGGCTCACCCTCGAGGACTGGGCATCGCTCTATCAAGTCCTAGAAAAAGGTGTGATACAGAACAGCGAGAATAAGACGCGAGCGTCTGAGTCGAAGGAAAAAAAAAAAATCACAAGGCACCTTGAAATCGTGTAAGAAAATTCATCCTCTGATAGCAAATATCGCTGCCAATGCTTCTAAACAAATACCACATTTTTTCATAGATACACATTCGAGGAGTCAGAAAATCCTACTGATAGAACCACCCTGCCGACTATAAGAGTCAGTGTATCACCGGTAAAAAAAAAGTCAAGATCCAAATGCGACGCAACTACCGCTGAAGTTAATCAGAAAGAGAAGATCCGGGTGTCTTCGACCTTGACAACCGAGCATAAAAATGAAAGCCGTAGTTCGCCTAAACTCGAGAGTTCTGGGGAAATCTTCTACGGGACAGGCTTCAAAGTAGAGGAGTATATTCCTAATGTGCCTAAGACAAAGGGAGCAGAGAACGGAGCGGACATAAAATATATTCCGAGCAGGAAAAGCGCCCTAGAAAATCTCAACAGGTCCGTCGACTCAGACGAGTACATTCCGGCCATCGTGAATGAAGAGGGCATGGGTACCAGTGCCCTGGACGATCTGTACGTCCCGAATTCAGTACCAAAAATACTGAATTTCAACGAAACCTACGAGCCGTTCAGCTCGGCTATTACGACCAGCAAAATACCTGGTGAATACGTTCCTAATTCGAAAGGATTGAAAAAGAAGATGGAGGAGTACCAGCCGGACTTCACCAGCAAGACAATGAAGTTTGACAACAGCTACGTTCCGTCGAGCTCAGCAAAAATAATGGAGCTTAAGAACAATGGTAGGAAGTCATCCCTGGGCGGCAGTAGTAGTAGCAGCAGTGGAAGCGCCAGGAAGAAGAGGAGTAGAGATACAGAGTCCAGTACTCGCAGGGAATCATCGTCTAGGAAAAAAAATTCCCCTGCCACTCAGAGTACGGGTGTTAAGCGAGAAATGTGATGTGAAATTCAACGTTTCAGGGATGAAGTTTCAACCAAGAGTAACTTCCATACTTTCGAGGTCTGATTTTAAAATATTCACCCAACAATAAGCTTTTACAAGATTTTCAAGAATACTCCGAAGCCAAGGGTCATCAAGTGTCCCTAAACTTTACGTCTTTACACTTGTAAAGTCGTATTCAAGGTGACGAATTTGCTCGTTTCTTAGACATCTTATGTCTTTGTATTATTTAAGATAATTTATTCAATCTCTCCTAGTACTGTAAAGAGTTACAGACATCTTGTGTATAATCGTTCTATTTTTGTGTAATGAATTTCTGCTTTTCTTTTCGCAGCAAGTTTCCGAGAAAGATCGACACGGAACAACATTATTATTCCACTACGTTATATCTAACAAAGGTCTCAAAACAATATTAATAGCCTTTTCAGTTAGATTCAACTTACGAAAATGTTAATCTTTATCCGTAAAATTGCTTGAAAAAGCAAGCACTCGTCTTTTCCTAAGTGAGGGTATTTGAGTAGTAAGAGAAATTTAGGGATGTATATCGTTTAATTTTCCCAATGTGGAAAGCGTGTGATATTTTTGTAAATAATATAAATGAATCAGAGAGTGGGTTATATATTCGTTGTACATGTTATATTTGACGTACTAGTAACAAAATGTGAATAACAGCAAGCTTATTATATCCATGATACATAGGTATATTTTTATCAGACAAAGTTAATAAATACACGTTGCTTATTGTCGTTAAGATCACGGAGTTAATTATCTTTTAATTCGTTCGTTTATCCTAGAGCAGCGAATAATGGAACCGGATCTTTCAGCGTCGGGCTTCGGACCATTCGAAACCATTTGATGTTTCGTCAGAGTTTGATTTCTTTACTTATAAGTTTCGCCATGAAAAAATTCGAAATTTGTCGCTTTCGGGACTTTTAGTAATCCGGAATTTCAACCCCGCCCCATATTTGGGTGAATTTCGAAGAATCATGCGTGTTGCGACGGGGCGGCGCGCGTCGCGTGTAATAAATGTATATACACACATATAATAAAGTCTATAAGGCAAAGCCACGAGTGGCCGTTTGAGTCAAATTACCGTGAATCGAACGGCGAAATACAGTGGTTGAAAATCTACCTGTCGGTCGGGGGGGGGGGAGGGGGATGGGGGGTTTTAGTGGTGTTGCGAATTGTCAGGTGAATAGAAAAGCGGCGTTATTGCGTAATCCGTTTCGCGAACAGCGAGAGCGGTGGTGGGGTTTGGTCGGTGGCTATTTGAACTTTTGATTTGAACAGGAAATGTCGTACAGCGATGGCGGGCGTTCGATCCGCAAGTCGAGTACGAAGTCGCCGAAAAAATTGCGAGTGATAAAGAACGGCGACAGCGACAAGGTGACAACGACGACGATAAGCTACCACCACCACCACCATCACCACTCGGAGGGCCACGGCCCTCACCCTTCGATTCACAAGCGGAATTTGTACGTCGTCTCGTTCCCCCTGATATTCCTCTTCAACGTTCTGCGCACTTTGCTCTACCAGCTATTCGTGATATTCAAGTACTTCTACACGTCGACCTCGCGGCTATTCCTCAGGCGTAGCACCGCCAATATCGCCCACGGCAAAAAGAGCCTCAAGGCCAACTGTCACCTCGAGATTGTCGTCGGTCAGCAGGACGCTGACGGAACCGAGAAAGATAACCTCCTCAGCGTCGTCGACCCCGAGGCTGAACAGATGTCCCAGATTCCGAGACGCACCGCTGGTCCTGGACCCGGTGATCCTCTCCTCGCTAAACAGAAACACCACCACAGGAGGGCCTTCGAGTTCATCAGCAAGGCCCTCAAAATCGATGAGGAGAACGAGGGTAATCCTTCTTATCTGTCGATGATCGTTATCTCGGCCTTGTTTACCTCTTCGAGTCCGGTAGAACCTCGATTATCCAAACTAATTGGGACCGAACCCAGTTCGGATAACCGAAAAGCAATTTTTATCTTAAGGGATGATAACATGTACAACAAAAATTTGAATCCACAAGCAGTCTATATTAAAAATCGAATTATACGTTTATCCTCTTTCAAACACAGGACGCTTATTTTATTGGTAGAAGCAATGTTACGATTGGACTGACGCCGGAAGATGAGAAATTCTCTCAAGCTTACTCGAACATGTTCAGGGCTCGTAAAACTGCAGCGAGTAACAATGTACATATCGTGCACCAGAATGTATTTTCTAAGCCAAAGTTCGGATAAATCAAGTCATGGTTTGGATAATTCAGGGTTCCACTGTACTCTCTTTGTTATTTAGAGGACTCTGTTCCAGTGTCAAAACACCTTTTTATAAGCCAGATATCCGTTTTATCCTGCCTAATGACAACCTGACACACCACAAAACAGGTCATAAAGAAATGGCTATCGAGCTCTATAAAAAGGGTATCGGTGAGCTGGAAAAAGGCATAGCGGTCGAATGCAACGGCGGACGTGGCGAAGTCTGGGAGAGGGCTCAGAAATTGCACGACAAAATGCGTGCTAATCTCGCCATGGCTAAGGATCGGTTGGATTTCCTAGGTAAATCAATTTTCATGTTCCTCTTTTTGCTATTTGCTGTATCCATGAGCAGAAACTATGATCGGTGGCTGTTCATATGCCAGCAGCGACAGATTGAAAGGAAACTAAACATAGCGTCCGAAGTCCCAAAAAAATCCTTGAGTTTATGAAATCTTGAAAATCGTTATTTTTTTTTGGTACGATTCTCATATTCTAAATTTACTTGCTTACAATTTTTCCGAGCATTATCAAAAACCACTCCTTTCCTGAAAAAGCATTAAAACTTGGTGCATTGTTAATTTGTTACTGGACACGCTTTGAAAACCCTGAGACTTGCAGACAAGTTTGTAGAGTAATTGCCAAAGTATGACATTCGCTCTTGGATGCACAATCAAACTGTGTGTAAATATTTGTATAATTTCAATATCTGTGTGTATCTATACGTCAATCTCCTATCTTCCACCTATTTCTCTTTGTTCGTTTCTTTGTTGGTTGTTGTACTACACCGCATGTCGATGTTTAGCTAACTTTTTTTTTTACTCTCTTCTATTCGTGATTCATCTGTGATTATTTATTTATTTATTTTTTTGTTTTTCCAAATTTAAAACGAGCATCATCATTATCATAAGCATCGCTGCGTCGTAGTACTTAGCAATACAGGCATTAAAAGAAATTGATTATGTTCTGGTTGAAATTTCCTATACGCAAGCTTTGCAAAGTAATCGAACAACGAATTGCGTGGTAAAGTTTTGGTGGCCGGTATTAACCCGAGAAATTAGGAGGGTAACTTTAATTAAAATGTAGTAGTAGTGGTATAAATATGCAAAATAAGAAACGACAAGTTGTTTCTTGGCATGGCGGAGAATGTTTGTTTGTAATTTTCCTTGTAGCCAGTTTGTGCGAGCTGAAAAGACTGGGAATAACGAACAAAGGAGGCTGCGCCGAAGACGCAGATCGAGCTAGTGAACGTGGCGAAAATCATCCAAGGCTAAGACAACGCCTCGGGCCCCAAGCAACGCAAACAAATAAAAACCCCACCACCACCACTCCTCACAACAGCAACAATCACAGCCACCATCCACAAATTAGTTCTAATAATTATCTCTCTAGTACCGGGGCACATTCGCAGACGTTACATGTACCTGGTCAAAACACATACAAATACATACAAAGGCCGCGATCTCCAAAAAATCATTCCGCTCGACTGCCTGAAGGTATTGTTATTATTCATAAACACTCTTATTCTCTCACTAATCTTCCTTTTTTTGATTTCTAATATTAGTTTTAGCCTTACAAAATTAATCATAAAGTTTCGAGCTTCGCTTAACAATCGTGCACGTATTTAGTAGCGCTATCCAGTTATTTAATACCTGAAACTATCATTTTTATTAAGCATATAATTTTTGCACCGAGTTCAAATAAGTAAGTAACTACCGAGACGTGAGTCATTGGTTGTTTCGCGTTACGGTAATAAATTTCTCCAAAAAGCTTGTAACTGATGATAAGCTTACGTAGCATCCTTGCAACTTTGTATACTAGTATGGACAGTTAGAAGTATTGGAGTTTTTCCAGAATGTGGCGAGCTTTTTGAAACAATATGATACATACTAAGCCTATTTCAGCCATACGAAGAATGTGACGAAAATTTGAAGTTCCCATAAAGTTTTTTTATGTTTCAAAAATTTCTGTAATCAATCTCAAAGCGACAGGTATCCATATCGAAACTCAAAATTTAGCAATTGCTCGTCAATTTTCTGTACAACGTGCTACGTTCCTGTCTTCGAATTCGTGTTCACAGTTCACGTTCCACTGATTCACATCTCTACGTCTATTTTAGCGTCTGGTAGAAAACTGGCGGTGCCTGGAAAGCGGGTGGTTGGATCAGTGATCAGCAAGAGTCAGACGCTGCCACGTAGCATGGGAAGATCGGCGCCGACTCTACCTTGCCATCGTACGATGCCGATAAAGCCATCCTCGACCCCGCCATCAGTGAAACGACAATTCTCTGTGCCGAGTAACGGGTCGCCTGTGAGAAGACCCGGAACTCCTGGGGGGTCAGGAAGCAACAGAGGAACGCCAACGCGAAAGGCATCCATGCCGAAAGGCATCGACCCGAAATTGGCCCAGGTGATCCTGGACGAAATCCTAGAGGGCGGAACCGCTGTTCAGTGGGAAGACATCGCGGGTCAAGAGGTGCGAGTCCTTTAAGTATTCCTCGACTTTAAAGCGAGTCTCTAATCAAATCATTGTTTTCCGTTTTCTTTCTTCTTCTCAGACCGCCAAGCAAGCGCTGCAGGAAATGGTGATCCTGCCCTCATTGCGTCCGGAACTTTTTACCGGTCTCCGCACGCCATCCAGAGGACTCCTGCTGTTCGGCCCACCAGGCAATGGGAAGACGCTGTTGGCGAGGGCGGTAGCAACGCAGTGCAACGCGACCTTCTTCTCGATATCGGCGGCGAGTCTGACTTCCAAGTACGTGGGGGAGGGTGAGAAGCTGGTCAGAGCGCTGTTCACAATAGCTAGGGAGCTTCAGCCGTCCGTGATATTCATCGACGAGGTTGACTCGCTGCTCAGTGAGCGGCGGGATAACGAGCACGAAGCCTCGAGGTGAGCGGGATACTTTATCGCGAAACGAAACGCAGCTTTGACCCTTTCCCTCCATTATTCGCAGGCGGTTAAAGACCGAGTTTCTCGTCGAATTCGACGGTCTGCCTTGCACCCCTGAGGAGCGCGTCCTTGTCATGGCCGCTACCAACAGACCCCAAGAATTGGATGAAGCCGCTCTCAGGCGGTTCACCAAAAGGGTCTACGTCACGTTGCCCGATACACTGACGAGGGTTCTGCTTCTCAGGAGGCTTCTCAGCAAGCATAGTAACCCCCTCACTCAGCAAGAACTTGAGCACCTTGCGCGACTCACCGAGGGATATTCTGGTAGCGATCTGACTGGTCTGGCCAAAGACGCTGCGCTGGGACCCATAAGAGGTGATAGTTACATTTATCTTTGATGCTACTCGATGTTTGGTATATTTTAGTCTAAATTTATTCTACCGCATGATTGATTTTCGTTATCTTAGAGAAATAATCGTACTGCCATGTAGCGAATAAGTTCACTAATGTTTTGTATATTTTTTTTGAACAATAATCAGTAGCCGAATTGATAGATTGTCTATGCATTATTACATTCTACGTTTTTCTTCTTGTTCTTTTTTTTTCTATTCATTTTTTACAGAGCTGAATCCGGAACAAGTGAAAGAGCTAGACTTAAACTTAGTGCGTAACATAACGATGCAGGATTTCGTCGATTCTTTGAAAAGAATTCGTAGATCTGTATCGCCGACTAGTTTAGCCGCTTACGAAAAATGGAGTTTGGAATACGGCGACGTTAGTCTCTGATTTAAAGTCGGCCCAAAATCCGGGCCTTCTCTATAGCCGTAGAAGATGAATGACGAAGAAGTACAGTGCCCGAGTATCAAACCCGTTTCTTTCTCCCATCGTCATCACGTTTCGTCGAATTGCTCAATCATCTGTACTTGTTTAGGATAATTAGTACCATGAATTTTAGGTGAGACTATTAGAAGGAAGTAAATAGAAATAGAAAGTACGGGATCACTTTGCCATAGAGACTTGGATCTAGTTTACGAACGTTCAAGTTCGGTCATCTGTCGCATGCCATATATTTATTTTTACTACATAATCTAATACTGCTGTAAAACTAAATTAAAATTAAAATGAAACAGATATTTTGCGCAGTCTTCAAAACTGCTAATGACTTTTAAAGATACTCTACTTCAGACTCTCGGAGACGATAGTTGTTTCAAGATATGTGTAGACATAGTAGGAACATTGAGTCATGCGCGTAAGTTTCGGTAGAAACGTTGGCTCTGCCAAAAATAGAAAAGAACAGTTTCCTCTTTCATTTGAGCTATGCAATTAGTTTTCACAATTTGGCACAATCGCTTGCCCACATAATTATCACATTAATAAGTTAAGCTTTGCCGTGATACAAGAAGCGCGCAATTTCAAATGGTGATCGAATTCCTTACAGAATTCACATATAGCTCTGCCGCTAGCTATTGTAAAATTGATACAACGAACTAAAGTATACCTGCAAAGTAGAGTCGCATGAACGCAAATATGAAAAAATATAAAGAAAAAACAGTTTCTTACATTAGTTGCGAATTATTGTCGAATCGAAGAATATGAAGAAGTGTTTCAGTTACCTGGAATTATGGTATAACTTTACGTTTAAAAATTACAAAAGAACTAAGTTCGCCATGTAACCTTGTTGTTAGTAATAATATTGTGATAAAATTTACAAACCAATTTGAATAATCTTTTGGTTGTCGCTTCCACGAATTGAGAGAGAATATATTAATTATTAATAATTATAATTTATTATAATTCGCGTTGCGTTCCCCTCTTTCGTGCGTTAATGAGTTGAAAAAAAAATATTTTGTTACATTAATACCACGTTCAGCATACGACTGCAGGTTGAGTTATTGTTTGAACAAAAATCTTGTTACCACACAACGACCCTTATCTTTGATTCGAGACTGACGGGAAAAAAATCTATTTGTCCACGCTGTCTATCATTATTATAAACTATTTAAAAGTTCAAGTTTAACTATTTAACTCATAATATTATATTATTTATTATATTTATTATTATTATTATTATTGATTGTTTGAGTTATTGATTGAGAAAAGGCGACGTTATGCATGACGATTAATATTATATAGGATAATTTCATAGTGATAAATATATCTGTATAAATATAATTATTATGCATTAATACACTGGTGAAAGTGTGTCGCGTATTACGATTGATTCAAGTAAAGAAAAAAAAAATCAAAAATTAACAGAGTTCAATCCGGTTGTATACAGCAATTACAAGTGAACCATAGAAACACAATGAAACATTTACCAGACACTGAAGAAAATATAAGAAATTCTCAAGCTTCCCACTTGTGATGCAAAGTTTAAAACATTGCTTAGTAATAGTTTTCATAACGAGAATGATGATAATAGCTGTTATATAATTTGTTGAAAAGAAGAGTCTTACCTTCTTCGCAGTCTGTCCTTCCGCTAGACTTCCCACATGCCTTCCTTCAAAATCGACAGCTCCGAGCCTTCTTCGAACGATCATCCGATTATTTTGCTACTTTTATAACTAATTTTTAGCTACATACTACTACTACTAATAATAATAATGATAATAATAATATTAATCTCGCGATTGCTTAATTAATCATTAATTGGATTATTAATTAACGTGTGTAACAACACATCTTGGCGATACATTGAGATGTGTATTCAAACTACGCAACATGCCACTTGGCAAAATTGGTAAAATTGTATATCCGATCGCCTAAATTTTCGCTATCTCTCTCTGTCTTTTTCGTGAAATCTGAGGAAAAAGACAAGAGATCTAAGTGTAAGAAATTATATCAATAACAATTGTTGTGGAACAGAGACGACAGAGAGGGACAAGAGAAGGACGTAAAATTACTGCACGATACTAAAACAAGAACAGCGCGTCCGCTTCACACTGGCTTAGTATGAAGTTTCATTAAACGCTGCTTCCGATGGCAACTTTAATGTAATATACCTAATATCGTTATGGTATCCAATGTCGCGATTATACCTAAATAATTCTAGTCTCATCAAGCAGTGTAAATAACGTTATTCTACAGATGATGTTTTGTTTGAGAAAAATGTTAAAATATATCCCTTCGAAGGTTGAAAATACAAAAGCAGAGAGAAATAACCTGAACAACACAGTAGTAATGGAATACTACTAAAGCAGACTCCTGATTATATTATATACTTATAAATACAAAATATTATTTATATAATCGTACTACCGACGAAGATAAGTTTAAAAAAATTAAAAGAAAACTTAAAATAAAATAAGAGTAATAATAAATACTGTAAAATGTTTATTTGCTAAATAAAAATCACACACGTTTACACGCTTAAACTAAAAACTGCGTACGGCTATGCGTTATTCTTTTACTGTGCATACCTTTGTAACGACGATAGTCATTGACGTTCCTTGAATTTTTATTACCTTCAGATGTGTATGAAAACTTTTTTTTAATGAACATTCTCAATTATTTAAAAACAAGAAGGTGTAACAACGAAGAAAGAAAACCAAGATTGACGAGAAGATGAAATCAAAATCTTGAGTAAAATGTATCAATTCTATATTCTACATTAATTTTTCACTGTGTAAATAATGCGACAGTAATAATAATAGTAATAATATATTTATATTATTATAACGGAATGTGTTTGAAAATAAGGAGACTGGAGATAGATTACAGTAAAGCTAGTATTACACGAAACGACATAAAATATTCGTAACAGCCTTCGAGTAATTCTGGCTTTACATTTATTTTTACTCTATATTAATGATGAAAAGGACACAGACAAGAGAGGAGCTGTTGAAATTTGTATTTTAAATATTTATTCCTTTTTTCTCTCACTTTCAAAGGACAATTTGTTGTTTATTTAATTTGTTATTTTTTTTATTTTGTGTATTTTTTTATATTATAAGATAACATTATCCTAAGCATTGTATGTGGAGGATGTTGGAGCCTCGTCGTATCTAAATTACTTTTTCTTTGCTTTGTTTATTTCCGTTTTTATTCATTTATTAACTCTTTTTTTTTTTTTGCAAATCTTTCCTCTTATATAACATCATTTGCTTTTTTTCGCCCACATCGTCCTCGTCTTTTCGCCTGTCAATTCATTATTTCGTATCATTATTATCCTATACTACCATTTATCATATCGTCGTCACTCCAAATTCACTTCTTTCTCTCTCACTTTCTTTCTTTCTTTCTTTCTCTCTATCTCTGGCATTCGGTTTATCATCTCGTCATTTGTCCCTTTTTTTCGAATTATTCTGCGTTAACGTGACAGACAAAGTCAGCGACTGGCGTTGTTGTCGACCTGGTATTAATTTTCTTCTTGCTTCGTGTAGTTTATCCAATTATTTATCATATATTTTTGTTCTGCTTTCGTTTTTAGCTTTTCAGAAGAGGGGGGATTATTTCTATCTATTTCGACTTTTCCACCTCTTGCGTATGAACAATTGCTGTCCCGGTTACGGTGTCGTCATTGTTACTATTAGTATCATTATTTATGGTTTCTTTTTTGATACAGATAACAAGCATCTGGACATTGCAACATTCTTCGATGCTTGAGGAAGATTGCTACAATGGTTAAACCACTAATAACAATAATAATAACGATTCCAACGAAATCAAAGAAACATCTATCGCGTACGTGTTTCTCAAAGAAAAAACTATTACTAGAAATCAAAAGGTACTTCATTAGAAGTACCGATAATCAGGGGTATTATAGTACAGTGTGAAAAGACGATATTTTCCTCACATTTCATATCAGTATATTTGTGTAACAATATTTTTTTAAATCTTTTCCCTTTATCACTTTCATCTAAACTCATAAGAACTCTACGGACGCTCTGTGTTCCTGATATTTAGTCCTGTATTTTTGCTTTGAAGAATTAATGAGATAAAAAATATAACATTCTATAATCATTTTGTAAGTATGTAACACTGCTTTTGAAGTTGAGAAAAGAACAAGTTTTTCACATTAAAACTGCAACGGTAGAAGTAGCCAGATAAAGAAGCAACTGAAGAAATGACGAAAAATTGTTTCGGCACTTGCAAAAACATGGAGATGTTTATGCAGTTTTATCGTCTGTTTCTGTTTCTTTCATACGCTTAACATTAGGCAGCATTGCGCACAGCTGTGTGCAGAGTTCTCAAGACCATGTAGGTTTATTTTCTGAAAGACACATTATTGTTGTCATCGTCGTCATTTTTGCTGTCGAAAACAAAACTACACCTGTATTCTTAATGATGTATAAGTAAAAAGAGAGAGTGTGAGAAGAAGAAAAAGAAACAAAACAAAAAACACGAAGTCGCACGTTTCTTTTTTCTTTTCTTTTTGTTTTACGAAAATTCGATACATAAGAGTCTGCGATACACACTACTTGGATTTATAAAATCAACCTTTATTCTTTTATGTATTTAGCCATTCATTCTTTTGTTTTTGTTTGTTTGTTTGTTTGTTGCTGTTGTTATTGTTGTTGTTGTTACTGTTTTCATTTTCATTCATGTATAATATATATGTACTATATAACTAAAATTTGAGTCGAAGATGAAGAAAAAAGAGAATATTTTCGAACGAACGCGAATTAGAGAGAGAGAGAGAGAGAGAGAGAGAGAGAGAGAGAGAGAGAGAGAGAGAGATAGAGAGAGAGAGAGAGAGAAGATTTAAGTTTGTTCAAGATCTTTGTGGTAGAATGAAATGATCTGTGATTCTCTTCCGGCTTTCATAAAGTAATAAAAATAATAGTTTATACAAAATTATCCTCTTTTTTGTTTTGAAAATAAAGTAAAAAATAAAATAAATACGAGAAAGTAACGAATAAGTTGTGTTCCTACTGCAAGTATCACTACTACTACCAATACGACTACTACTACCGCTACCAACTACTACTATAATGCCGGAAAATTACAGTTTCAATTCGTCATCATACTATTTGTTACATTACGTGTCATATACTTTATCATTATTGCGTAGAAGAAGAAGAAGAAGAGAAGTAGAAAAAGTAGAAGCATCAGAAGAACAAGAAAAATCACAAAAATTGGAAAGGTTGATTTTAATATAAATAAGCGGTTCTTTCATGTTGTTGTATTTTGGTTTTTTTTTATCAAAGAACGAACTACAAATTCTATTTTTCAAAACAGAAAGAAAGAAAAAGAAGAGAAGTGTACGTTTTCTTTTTTTTTCATCTTCTCAACGTCTCGTTTACACACACAATACAAGAGTGTGTCTGAAAGAGATAGAGGCCCCTCCGCCTCCCCCCTGACTCTCAAAAAGACTCTCGTTTCCCGCACTTGAATTCTATTTCGTTCTGAATCGGGTATGGTTGTTGGTCGTCTCTGTTTCATTGGGTCGGGTATTGAGGCATGGTGTAGGCTACCATGGCTGGCTGCTGGCCTGGCTGCAGAGGTGCGGTCGCTGACGGCGCTGCAGCTGATCCCTGGCCAGGTTGCCACGCTCCGGTCGCTGGTGCCGGCATCCTCATGCTGTTCATGTACTGCGCCTGCTGGCCGTAGTATTGACTGTAGTACTGAGTCGGCTGCAGGAACTGTCCTTGCATCTGCGGGTATCCCTGCGTATACCAGTACCCCATTTGCTGTCCATATCCGTACGGATATTGACCTCCACCAGTTGTCACCTTGCGAGCAGAACGATTATGTTAATTTCAAGCCTCTCGGGTGAACAAGGAATTTTAAGCATGTTTGGAGATAAAGGACTAAATTCGAGTTTGCAATTATCAAACATCCAGATGTTTGCCACTTCAACATCTTTCCTCAACTCTGGGGTCATGTTCATCGTATTGAATGAATTATAGTGTGTGACCCATGTGATTAATCAAAGCCTAAGATTCTTTAGCGTAAGGTTTTTTTCTTGATCTTCCCAGGTGCAAAATCGTCACTACCATGAGCGTTATTTAGCAACAGACTGTGTTATCGTATAAAAATAATGAAATTATAACCTGTACAGCTCTAAAATTATTATTGCAATAATCGGGTTTAGAAAGGCTGGGAATTATTCAAGGCTGAAAGTATCTTCTTTTTTTTGGAAGTTTGTTTCTACTTGCAATAGTTTTAAATCAACTACCAAGATTAATTCAATATAAGAAAAAATATGACCACGTAATTACAAGTGAACAGTGAATGAGGAAATGTGGAACTTGGTATGAAAAAAAAAAAAATAATAGTAACAAAGAACAAAAAATAAACTAGGGCATTTACGGAACGCAATTGAGATTGCAAACACTTTCACGCTACTGTGGAGATAGAGTTAGTTTTAGGATGGTTTCAGGATCACCAGACACCCGAGATAAGATTGGTGAAAAAAGCGAGTCAGTAGCCTTGAACTTCCTTTGTTCCCCAAATCAAGATTGCTAGAAAGTTTTTGGGCTCCCCTTGACGCTTGAAGGAAGATCTAAAATTGTAAGTAGAAAAAGCGTGCGGCACAAAATTTCTGGCAAATCTTTGAAGGTCACCAAACTTTCTTTGTTCCAGTCTTGGCTTGATAAAAGGAGGAATAAAGACACAACTTTCTTGGAATAAGAAAAAAAAAGAACGAATGTTTGGTACCTGCTGAGGCTGCTGATTGGCATTGGGCCCGACGCTATTGGGATCGCCGTTCTCCTTGCCCCAGAAGCACTTGACGACGCTACCGTTGATCTCTGTATTATGAGTGGACTCGATAGCGTGCGTGGCTGACTCCTTGGTGGTAAACTTGATGAACGCGTACCCCTTGTCCTTGAAGACTCTGATGTCCTGAATGGTGCCAAATGGCGAGAAGGTCTTCGTGATGAGCTCGTCTGTAATGCCGTTCGTGAAGCCTCCACAGTAAACGGTGCAGTTGGTCGGGCTGCTTTGGTTGTAAACCTGCGACGGGGGTGAAAATGATAATAAGGAAAGATGCAAGGGGGGGCGAAAGGTAGGATACGGACCTCCTCGTAATTGGGTTTGCTGTTGTTGGTGTGCCTAGGCCGCTCAGACCTCGGAGGCGGCGGCTTCCTGGTCGACCAGTTTGTCCTGATGCTGCGGGAGCCGAGCCACTGGCCATTCATCGCTGAGATAGCGGCCTCGGCCTCTGACTTTTTAACAAAGGACACAAATGCGTAGCCTTTGCTCTTGAGGGTCTGAGGGTCCCGGACGATTCTGCAGTTGCTGATCTCGCCGAAGGGCGCGAAGGCCTCCTTCAGCGTCTGGGTTTCGATCTCCGGCGACAAATCGCCGACGAATATGTGATGGTGGTTACTCGTGTCGAGCTTCGGCTGGTTCCCCGGGCTTGTGGCCCAGTTAACCTTCATCTCCTTCTCGAGGAAGTGCCGCTTGTTCATCGCTGCTAGCGCGGTGGCGGCACTCTGGTGGTTAGTGAACTCGACGAAGGCGTATGGGTCGTTGCCGGGTTCGCGTATTATCTTGCACCCCTTGACGGCACCGATCTGCGAAAAGAGAGCGCACAAAAGGTCCTCGGACACCGAAGCGTCCAGGTTTCCAACGTACAGTGTACGCGGGTTGCTTTCCTCGCTCATGCTTGCGATGACGCTCCTCGCGCTCCACAATCACCGAGTTTTATGCACGTTTTGCCGTTGCTCGCCCGCTTCGCTTCCACGCTAGCTGCACCCTGCGGTTAATATTTACAAATCACACCTCCAGTGCGCGACGCGGACATCTACCTCGACCCCAGCATCAGAGTACTCGGATCTTTCCCTTCCTCGCGTTTCAGTACCAGGGACAACACGGACGGCAGTCTCGACGTTAAGCTACACCCAGCCTCGACTACGTCATACTAACATAAAATGGCCGCTCTACCGCTCGACTTCAACCACTGCCGCGAGTCGCTTTCCCCCCAATCATCCTTGCAATTAATACACGCGTTGAAGAACGAACCCCGCCACTCACCCCGGCGATACAACCTCGGACGTCTGTCTCGATCACCTTTCCAATTTTCGAAACTTTCTCCAAACGCCACGCAATGATATTACAATTATTTGCCTCGCGACGATATCTACCCGCCTTGCAAAACTTAAGGTTACCAATATCGAAGGGGCACGTGTTGTTCTACCGCAACCCTGCGGCTCGTCCTCTGCCGATAAATAAATATACGATATTTCGTAACAGGTAGCGCGAAAATTCCGCTCTCCCATTGGCTCGCCGTAGTGAAAACTTACTTATTCCATGCGTGCGTTCCAAAACTACCTAGCAGCGCTAAAAACTCCATAAGACAGAGGCAGAGTTACTCACAAACTCGGCAGCGCAAAAGAGATAAATGACGGTTGACAGTACTGGGAGTTAATTTCGCAACTCACCATATGTCTCACTTATTGGCGCGGGGTGTTCGTGAAACCTCGAAGCACTGAATATTCACGCTAGACTAATGCCAAAGGAACAACCTCTATTGTGCATAACACGCACGTCCGGTTATTTTGCAAATTCATTTGCTTCTGAAAAACCTTTACGTGCGGATTTTATCTTCCGCATTTTGTATACAGTTTTCTTTCTTTTCTTGCTTCCTCCTCGGTTTCCCAGTATCTCCTCGTTTTAATTACTCATCTGCAAACGCAACGGACGTATGTACAAACTTTCGCAAACGCGGTTATTCGCATATCATTCAGTTTGCAGCGACAGTGCTGACATCCAGCACAGTGTAGAAAGTTGAGAGCTACCTTACTGCGGATAAGTAAGTTACATTTAGCGCGTCGCAGTCATCTTGCATTAAATGATATTGCGCCATTAGACAAATTTGAACACAGGTTTCAAATAATTTAAAAAGAAATCAAAAAAAAAAATAGCTTAATTGAGAAGTGAGCAATTGAAGCAGCATTGAGCCGAACGACACATAATATCGACACATAGTATCGAATAGACATGATATTATTCTGTTATTTTTTAATAAGCACACACACATGAAGATTTCAGGATACAATAATCATATGGCAGCTGAAATACATAAGAAAGGGCCAAGAATAATCACTATAATAGTAATAATAACAATCATCATAATAACAATAATTAATGATCATAAAATATACTATTACAATTTAACAACAACTATGGGAACATTAGAGAAAGTTGGCATAGTCGTTTTATAGTATGTTGAATAATATAAGTGTAAATTTATTTTTTCTAACCTAAACACCCCAAATTTGGATACAATACAATTTGTACGTAAGTGCCAAGATTGTGCGGAATGTTTTTCAAATAACTGACTAGGAATAGTTAAAGTTGAAAATAATAAGTAAAAAAAGCTATGAACTAATGTATTATACGTAAATTACCTCAGTAATACTGAAGAATTTCTCTTTTTCTCATGCACATAAATATCAATGAGAAAAAGATGGATAGATAGATAGATAGACGGATATATAAAGAGTATTAGAGATATGAATAAATAATAAATATACTATGATATATTACATCAATGCCGTCTCTCTGAATGTATGGATATAATGGAATGGACATAACTATTTGTATTAGGAATTATTATGGTATATATCACAACCGCTGCATGGTAGAAACTAAGCTCTCTTTCACTACGCCTGCATTCATTAATATATAATTAGAAAAAAAAATTAAAAGGAAAAAAAATACGCTAGGTATAAAAATATAATCGCGAATACATCAGGCAAAGGATATTACAATATGTACGTATTCGTCAAATGAGATCATAGATGCGTAATAGCGAGGCAATATAATAGACGTGTAGGGGATATCTTATATTTAAACGATATTATCGGGCTATGGACGTATAGCGTTCGATCGAGTATATAATGGTGTTTTAAACCTCAAAAATGTACGTGGGGCGGTCTAGATGAAACAAGGGGGGTAGGAATTCCGTATCCAGTGCGCACGTGTTATTGAAACAACTTCTGTCGACTTTGGTTGTGCTGCACCCGTTGCATTTGTTACACTGGCAAGCTAGACCGTCACCGCATTTACCCCACATGTGATTACGACCACCGCACCGATCTCCCGGGCCCTAAAAAGCGTAAAAAATTAGGGTTAGGAAGATTTGAACGCTCAACGCGAAGTCGTCGTCAGATTCAAATATGCGCTCTTTTTCCCGCCTCTATTCGAATCGTTCGATTATTATCTGCCGTTTTGCGCGCAGCCAGTGAGCGCGCGCGAACTGTTTAAGATAATTTCTTAGAGCTCCACACATTGTGAATTTTGCGTTTAATCACCTTCAGGCACTCCTCGAATCCGCATTCAACCGCGTAGCTACTGCCCCAATCACAATCATCGCAATTTTCCTCGCAGCCTTTACGATTTCTGCAAAGTGGCAACTTGCGAAGATGAGCTTCGCAATTGGAATGCCTGAGAAAAGAAATAAATAAATATGAAGAACGACGGGATTAAAATATAAATTGAAGCAACGGTGACATAAAAAGAAGAAATCCTTGTCAGTGATTACAGAGAAGATCTCTGTACTTTTCATCTCTTCTGGTTTCCGATATCATAATCCATGGGATGAAATTTTTCACGACATTGGAAACCAATCAATAACGAACTTCACCAAATGACTATATTTTTACATGCACCACTGATGTAAATAACTAAAATTTAAGTAAACTTACATAAAAATCATGGCGAGGAGAACGATTAAAGCTGAGGTGAATTGTGTCGCAGTATGCATGATTGTCCGTCCGTCTGTCTCGAAATCCTGAAAGCAAATTATATTACAAAGTTGTTTTGTCCTCTAGTGAAATTGCCGACTTGTGAGTTTTCCTTGTAATATTCTACCATCAACATATTATTATTGAAAGAGAATGTGTGTATACCTATAGGCGGTCCGCAGGCCTATATTTGGCCTGCAGCCGCGGGGTCAGTGTACAAATATTATTCAAATCCACGCAGCTGCAGCTGCAACACCTTGAACCAGTGCAGTACGCGCATAAGTATTCCGTTCGCAATATTTAGAAAATATATTTTCTGCGTGCATCTCGTACATAAAGCAAGTTTAGTAATAAAAGGAGTAAATAAAAATACAATATTTTTAACTGTGAGATGAATAAATAAATAAATAAATTGACCGGTTTGTATGTGTATGTGTATGTGTATATGTATATGTAGTTTTTTTTACATCCAATGTAATTTCCCAACGTGTGTTTCGCGAAATAACGCAAGGGCAGCTTACTTACCGCGGTCGCGTTAGGATTGAATTTGCCGAAATATATTATAAGAGTATAAGTATAGTACAGTTATAATAGATATTATTCGAGAGCTTCATTTAAATCATGACCCCCCCGGGCACAAATTGAGTTATTAAGTGCCGAACTTTGGATTCGCCGTAGTATATATCTGAAATTAATTATGATGTTCACGTTATCACGTCGCAGATAAGCCAGAGGAGAATAAATGTCCTAATAATACTGACATTAAGACAGAATAATTAACTTATCCAGAAAGATATCTCATTTTAAGTCTAAGTATAACACTCTTCGGCTTTTATAAATTGCAGTAATAATCGACTGTAATTCGGTTACAAAGCGATAAAGACTAAATTTATAAGGAAGGCGTGGTGCATGCATGCATGTCTCGATTATTCGTTATCATGGTTAAACTTTGAACCCTCGCCGAACAAGTCTCTCACCTATTAACGCACAAACAATGCACGATAATTTGCAAAAAATGACCTCGTTATTTCGTTTTGAGATTTTAGGTGTTCCCGAAAATCGGGGGCCCCGCGAAAACATGGTAATGACGTCCCGTCGCGACGCCGGTTTCAACGTCGCCCCGTGAATCATTCGGTTGAGAATTAGAAAAAGCGCGCGCGTCTGCTCTCAGGGGTATGTATATCGGCCAGACGATTATTCGCAGTATTGTTTACACTGCCCTAGATATCGGACTTTATATAGTCGATCCTGACGGTAACTTACGCAAATAGAAGATTCACGGGATCACCGCGGATATCCGGCTCCGCAATTATACGTTTACGTTACGTATAATAACGACTTCGTCCGTCGATGATTCCACGGATTTAAATTCAAGGAAGGAAAAATGGTTGGAAAGAAAATAAGGGGAATCAAGTCGTCACGTAGATATTTACCATTAACTGGTTTATGTCTTACAGATTATCAAAGTAATCGAGTGAAGCATGTGCAGCATCGTGTCGCATGAGCGTAGGCACAATTCCTGTATGTATATATATTTTTGATGAATGAAAATCCGCGGATGACGAATACAGGCACGTCTTCCATTTATTTTCGGTTACGTTAAATATACACACGTTCAATGTGTCACGAGTTTAACCACCGAAAGCGCGAGCGAAGGCACGATAGATACATGCACGAAAAATAGCTGCCAAACCCGGTTGTGTTCGGCGGGTGGATTAAAGTTGTGTCAGTGTGCGCAGAATTCGAATCTCAGTTCTCGAAGAATTGTTCTAAAAATACGATGTACAACAAATACACGTATTCGTATCGGGATTTGCGTCGGTCCAGCATTTCTCCCTCCTTTTCTCTTTCTCTCCCCAAATGCCATGTGTATATGCACATGCCCCCGCAGAATGTTTGGCAAATTGCCGATGTTATTCCCTCCTCGCGATTCACGGACGTTCCTCTACCTCCCTCGCCTCCTCCCCCTCACTCTCTCGCGTTTCATTTCCATCTGTGACCCATTATCCCTATTCACGATGATCGTCCAAGTCCTCGGCAGCAAGAGGTTTACCATGCAAACAACACAGTTCTCTTCAGTATTAATCGAACCACCGAATACACCGGACGTAGTCGAATACCGCTGCTGATTTTGGTCGGAAGCACACCTACAATTGCACCTTGATTTGCATTTAGGATAAAAAGTTTTTCAAGAAGAAGGAAGTAATATAAGAACTGATACAAACAAACCAAAACCACTAAAATATCGAATAGAAGATGAGAAATTAAACAAACTCATCAAATTATTTTTTTTCGTTTTAATATATAAGTAAACATAGTAGAATTAGAGAATTACGTGAATACCAACTTTCTAAGTGACGTTTTCTTCCATTGTCTCTGATTGTTTGCTTCGAAACTGCAGAAACTGTGATGTCGGTGTATATTGAAGTGTAAGTCACGCAGGAGATAAGCTTTCGTTATTACACAAACAGTGCGGTCATTCGGTTCGGTTACATAAAAGAAATCGTAATATATACTAGATAATTGTTTTTCTTTCGAAACGATATTCGCAGCCTGCCAACAAACACATCAAACAATTCAGGTGAGTGCATGATTTCTCTATCTCTGATACGTAAGATATTAGATATCTTAATGTCCTATCTTTGCTTGTCGTTTCATTGGTTTTGTTGTACGTCGGGTCACATGAAATTCTTCCGAATTATATGCATTTGCGCGATATCACAGCTACGTGGTTATACGCGCATAAGATATATTCGCGATATTGCAGTAAACGCGCGAAATAGGCGGATGTCCGCGGCGCGGGTTAAAAATACGCACGCGCAGTTTACAAGACACACGCTTTTTCGCCTTATATTTTTTTCACCTACTGCGTAAATATGCAGTATAGATACATACGTGTACGTGAAGCGCAATACCAGCATTTCGCACACGGTTTCTATATCGAAATTGAGTACAAAGCCGCGTTTGATTCTAACGTATAAATTTAGTTCTCCAAATATCTAACAAGAATTTTTTTCGATCCTTGTTTATTTAATCGAGCCGAATTTGAGGTATATATATAATCAAATAAATATGCAAAACAGCGAGCATTTTTCACATGTAACTTCACGACATAAGTTTACCAAAAGTATCAGTATTGTGATACCGCGACGCGGCTCTTGTGGGGTTGTTTACACTGCCGCGAGTTTCAAAAGTGTAACTAAGTCAGCAGTCACGCCAGAATCCGAAAATAATCCAGTGAGGAACTATATATTTATTTATCGGTGCTCCGCGTATATCTGCAAATATCCCGTTTACGTGTACATATGTATGTATTCTATGTAAAGGAGACGTAACATGACTTTCAGTCATTGCGGCGTGTCTGAATCCGAAAAATTCTATAACTCGTCTGTTTTCCCGTTTCCCATTGTTGTTGTTGTTGTTTTTGTTGTTGTAGTTTCCGATGTTTTTTTGGTTTATTTATACGTATTGTTAATATCGACGCCAAATATTTCCTAGATACGCCATGTTAAGTGGATACCGAATTAGAATCTATAAGAAGACGCTCAATCGACCGATAACACCGTCTCGAATTGTGTTCTTCAAGTTTAAAAATAAACGGTCCATCGAACCGAAAACAACTTGAAAGTTTAAAGACACAATGATTATACATGTTGCGAAAGCTTATTCCAGGTTGTTTTCATATATTATAAACATTGCAATTTCAGGAACTATACTATTGCTGCAACTATTCTATCGATAGATCGACGACACGGTTTCAAACGGTATTCTTTAAATTGAAAAACAAACGGTCAATCAAGCCGACATCGACTAAATGTTTACAGGAATAATTTCGCACTTCCTCCAAACTGTTTTGATAAATTAAATAGGATAAAATACCAGACGCTAAACGCACAATTCGTTTCAACGTAATTTCAAATTGTATTCCAAAAAAAAAAAAGTGATAAACGGCCGATGGAACGACTCGATAGTTTACAGAAATAATTCCAAGCTATAAAAAGTTTTCTGGACACTGTCTTTCGTGTAAATTAACCGTATTTAATTTCAGGAAGTCTATCGGGACAGTCAACGCAGCGATGGGAATGATAACGAGAGTTCGGGGCCGGGTAAGAGCGAATTCGTTGACCGTCGACAAAGAGAGAACGGCCCAGAGCGTTTGTCTCTTGAGTGCTATTTTGCTGCTGCCTTACTGCCCCCGAGGACCGTTGCCCCTGCTGCCGCCCCCGGCGCCAGCCCTCTACTCCGCCCTGGTGCTTCCGGTTGTTCTCAGCGCGAATTACCGGTACCCGGTATCGGCCCTGAAGACGATCGTCGAAGCCACGAAAGGTGCGACACGCGAAAAAAGGAGTTTTTTTTTAACTCTAGTCGGACACGTACCTTGGTTACTCGAAGATGATGCTTTCGATACTTTAAAATATATGAGTCAATGCAGGGTTGAATGATGTTAGAAAATGTACCTGGAGGTATTACGATGACGGGAATTGGTCGTGTTGTGTAGGAAAGAAAGCGACCACCGCATCTTTTATACCCGCTTGGTCCTCCTCCTCCTCCTCCTTGGGGATGGAAGGACACTGTGATATATATTATTATAATTCATGCATAGAGAGAGTGTGGATAGGTAGCTGATATCACCCGTCGATGTAAGAGATATAGCTAAGCTTGTTTTAAGGCACGGGTTGTTGCCAGGCTGCCGTTAAATCCTTACGCGATGCGATGCCTCCCGTCCCGTCCGCCTACTCCTTCTCCTCCTTTTTCTCCATCTCCTGTTTTTCAAGTATACCCCACGTCCTCGTCAGGATAATCTGAGTGACGCCGATTAATATGCAAATTTGCATCAAGATCACCGGCTACTGTAACTCGACATCGTTAGACGATCGAAAATTCGAAAAGCTCGCCTGACAAGATGCTCGATTACTTGGGCGTCAATTTTTATCTGAAATTAAAAAAAATATCGAATCAATTTTCGAAAGTATCATTCGAACTATAAAAATTCTAAAAATTGAGAAATTTTTCAGACATTAATTCAATGCATTTTTTCAGATCAGTTACAAGAGACTGTAAATTATAAGGCAAGAAAGTCTATACTGTGCAGAGCAACAAATACTTTTTAAAATAAAATTCTTATTTCTTAATCACGTAACAAATTTTTACCTCAAGCAATATATCTCTGAAAATTGTTTAAATAAAAATGAGTACATTTTTTCACAGAGTATAATTGTCTTATTAACATATTAGATTTCTGAAAAACGCTAAGTCAAATTTGAAAAAGAATCCATCTACATCTTTGCTCCCAAACGACATTTTACTGTTGCTATAATTTGTATGTTCTTTAACTTTTCGAAATTTGTTAAATAAAACGTTTAAATGTCGAAGTATCTTTTAAAACTGATTTTTGCTCTAGCAAGTCACCAGTAAGAATATTCCCAAGAAATTCTGGAATTAATTATTTCAAAGGAACCTCTCTGAAAATTTCTGATTTGTATATTTGAAACATGTGGAATTGACAGACTTTGCGAAAGACCTCCAGAAAATGATTTATTTTCTCTGAAGTATACATAGTTTCTATGCTTATTGTAGAATTATTCTGATCTGGTTTCAAAAAAGTCCCATGAATCGCTTGCTGCGGTTTGTCCAATAAATTTTTTCTGATCAACCTTGAAACATTACAGCCGATAGACCTCTTTCAGATTTTCGTAACAAATTTCATTAAAAAAAAATTTCCAGCAGGGGATATAAATAGAAATATCAGTGTCGGGGCAGCAGCCATGCCAATCATTATTAATATATTCCTCATTAAACTCTGATCGAAGAAGAAGCAGTTGAGGGAAAAAAATAGGCAGAAGGCTGAATTAATATGCAAAGAAAAGCCGTGGAAGAATCGCATTGACAGGGCTGTCGACTCGCTAGTCAATTATCTTTATCGGAATAAATATCCTTTGGCGTAATTAAACAAGCGCAAGTACACCAAAGGGTTTGCTCAGAGAGTAGAATGCAAAAGTAAATATAGTTTCAAATTCGATCTTACCCCGTATCTAACCATTGCATTTTTCTCTTTCAAAGGTGGCGTCAAGAAGGCATGGAAACCGCTGAGCAGCTTGCTGATGCGAATTTACGCGCCAATCGATAGGGTAGAAAATGTGTTTGCCAAGATGCGGAACATATCAATAATGCTCAATCAGATAGTCTTCCTGACGCTGGCCGACAAGATCCTCGTACCCAAGGAGCGGATGACTTGTCTCTACACCTTGATGTTCTACAATGTGATAGCCTACTGCGTCAGCTACATAAAGGAGCTCGTAGAGAAAGAAGACTGGTCGCCGTACGTAACGTTGACGGAACGATCACAAATCAAGCACCTGGCCATGTCAGCGACAAAGATCGTGCTCGAGTGGACCAAGGCTGTCACCTTCCTCGTCACCCTGACGTTCGTGCTCCTTGTTTTCGGACTAGAACAGGGTTTGCAGCACTACAAGTGAGTTAATTTTCTTTCTGCTCCGCTATTTGCAACGTGTTCCTCTAGATAATGACTAATTCTTCTCATTTCGCAGACCCTCCACGACGTACACAGTGATAACATGGGCATATTACGCGGCGACGGAGAAGGTCTTTGTCGACATGTTTCCCGGTATCCTGAGCGCCCTGCAGCTCGATGTACTAGAGAATATAGAGAATTTGTACGCTCCGGTAATTCTGCGTTGCTTCACCGTCGGCGTCTCCGCACTGTTTACTCTCATACTGCTGCCCAGCGCCTCGTGGAAGTTTCTCCTCTTCGCTGCTTACCTCAACGTTTTTCTCAGATCCAAGGAGCTGCTGCGCGAATCCATCGCCGTCCTCAGACGTGAGAGAGAGGTTTTAAACCGGTATAGAAAGGCCACGAACGAAGAGATCGAGAGGTTCGACGACGTTTGCGCCGTCTGCCTCTGCAGCATGGTCAAGGCTCGCGTCACTCCTTGCCATCATATATTTCACGCAGATTGTTTGAGGCAGTGCTTGAAGAGCAGCGATAAATGCCCGATGTGCAAGAGGGAATTAAAATTCGACTGAAACACTAGAACAACGCTGTTTACTTGTCGACAAGAACTCGTCTAGTCATTAAACAAGACGAGTCGCAATGGCATTTTTTGAATAGCAGTTATCGAACGAGAGAAATGATTAAAACAATGAAGAAAAGCAATTCGTTAAATACTGCGTTAAGGGACAAATTTTAGTCCTAGGCAAAATGGCAAACGAAATTGGTAAGAGCGGAAAAAAAAAATGCTGAGCAGAGTTTACTTCGTAGTGCATAGTTTTTTCACTGTTTCAAGTTATAAAATTAGACTAGTTTGAAAGTATGAGGATTGTATGCTTGAAATTATCGCGCGAATAATTCAATAATTTATGTTAGTGGTCGATTGGTCTAGATATACAATTTTTAGCTAATGTAAAATGTCAAGCACACACGCACGCACTCATACTTGTATTCCTTTAGATTAATTTCGCTGTGATAAGCACTGAGTCATGTCTGTATCTTTTTCTGTACTTTTCTCTCTCTCTCTCTTTCTTAGCTGCAAAGCTTTCCAAGATAAACTGTGACGTAATTCTTATTATTATTACTTAATAGGAAGTACGTTTAATATATCGTATGAATAATACCAACTACATAAACTTTATGTTTAAAATCAGTTCTGTATTGCCGAATCGATTTGAAGAATTGGGGATAAATATCTTTCCAAACGTGATTCAAACGTTGCTTCATACCTCAAATGGTTTTTTATTATTTGAAATCTCTTCTACGATATGTCGAGACTATATTTTGCCGACTGTTGCTAAATTTTACCATCATTACTTAAAAAAATTAAAAATAAAAAACACCTAATCGTACGTAAATAATTTTAAGCTAGAACACTGTTTTATACCAGAATAATAAAGTTACGCCAATTTAACACGCCCGTGTAATTTTAATGCCGTAAAGGAGAAAGAAATGAAGCAAAGTATGTAGCTGAAATAGAAAACAAGATTCGGCGAATACTCTTCCAACTGTTTATTATGATACAACATTCGCTAACTGAGTACAATAGAGAATATACTTGCGATAAATTAAGCATCTAACACGTCAGGCGCCTCAACCCCAGGTTTTTGAAATATCTTGATACTCGCCGTCTGGACTTGGGTAATTCTTTATGGGGGGAGTTGAAACCGGACCTCTGGATGAATAGGGGACCAGATTCAGGTCCACCTATAAATCAGAATGAACGAATGTGTGAAAATGCGGTTTACCGTCATTTTTATTAGGTATTTGAACGGATTGGGGGAAAAATAGGTTTTTCAGACAAGTTTTCGCCGTTTTCAGACTAAGAAAAGTAGTTTACTTGTATCGCTTCCAAGTAGAGCTCTTCAGACTCCATCTTTAGCTCATCAAGAGCTTTTTGGTGAGACCCCAAGACTCGGTCGACCATCCTCATGAGCCTATAGTGTTGGCGAAGTTTGTACAGGGACCAGGCTTTTTTTAGCAACTCTCTTTCATCCGTTGTTTCGTCAGAGATTGGCGGCAAGTGTCTCATGCGTTCACTGAAACCAATTTTCCAATAATTCACATTGAAGAAGGGATAAATGATTTTTAAATCAAATAAGCACTGTAGACACATCTTACTCTTTTTCATCTATGAGCTTCATCGGTACTTCGCATTCCTCAATTGGTTTGTATTGCAGAGCACCTTTTTCCATCCTTTTGATCAGCTTCTCAAGCCTTCTTTTACGCTTCTCTTCGCGCTGTCTTACTATCATCGGATCCAACTTCTTCTTCTTCTTCAATGGTTCGCCTCTGAAATATTTTCATCTTAAGAGTTTCATCTTCGTGTATGACTCTTGATTTATATATTCTTCCCCAAGTGATACTTACAGCAGCACGCTTGTCGCTTTAAAAAACAGAGGACTTAGATTCGTCGTTATCGTTCTGATTGAGCACACGGCTCCACCGGCTACCGATAATCTGCAATGAATTTTTTGAAACTCTGTTATCAAGCCCCTATAATTTTTAAGTTAGGTTAGGTTAGATTAAATCGAATTAGAAAATATCTGTGACCCTGATATTAGTATAGCAATTTCACGGTTTGCTGAAAAAATATACCTGCAGAACGGCGAAATCAAGCCCAAGTAACTCATATTCCAAGGGATTTCCTCAATTAATAAACAAAAGTGCAAAAAATAAGACCGGACATCTAACCATCAAGTATTAACTACGGATTAATAATATACTAGACAGGCCGTATGCGAGGCAGCGGACGGAGAATATCGGTAAAGGGATTTTCCACCATTACTGATTCGCTAGCATGTGCAAATCAATAAATGTAGGGCACTGCTATTACCTTCTGGGCAACGATTGCGTTGTGAAGTTAGCCTATGATATCGTACCAAGCTGTGTACGCAGTGTATATTAGGCTTGATATGTCAAAAGCCTAACCTTTACCGGTTCGATTTTGCCGTTGAAAAATTTGTTAACGAAAAAATCCCCCGAGTTGTCACAATTGTCGAAAGATGAGCACAAGAGTCAAGGAATTCACGGTCAACGTAAGTCCCCTCAGCGCTATTTACGTATTGACGATCGACATAATATAATTTAACCTCAAATTCTTGACAGTTTAGTTTATTTTTCAGCTGCCGTTCGGTCCTCCGCCAATTCTCTCAGACATTAAGAGCGTCCTTAAGGAATATATCGAGTGTCCTGAACGCCTGCCGATCCACGATGTGGAAAAAGTCCAATGCTACTGGGCTCGAGAGCCGGACGTTCTTGCCCTCCTCAGGCACGATCTCGCACCTCTTGGAACTAACTTGAAGTTTGACAGAGATCCAATAACAGGTCGCATCGCTGACTTGCAAGAAGTTGTCGTTAAAGGTGCGGGTGAAAACCCAAGGAACTCAATGTCCATGAGCCGCGCTCCTGGTCCACCTACGGAAGGTGTCAAAGGTCTGTATTCGACAATACTCAATGCTCCTTTGCTTTGCCGTAGTGTCTGAATTTTCCTACAGCCAATAAAACTATGAAACTAAAACATGAAGTAAGAATGGCGCAAGCAGTACAACTGCAGCCAACCTGAGTCTAGACGATTACTTTTCTTTATCCTCTTTCCAGGCAGTGCGAGTAATTTTCCCTTCTGGCCTGGCGGGTTTGATATACCCGAGCTACCGAAGGATGTCTCCAGTGTCGAAATAAACTTTGAGAGTGACCTCAGGACGCTGGCCAAGGGATTCAAATCAGGAATAGAATTTGCTGCGGACAATTGTACTCCGAAAGACACTGGCGATACTCCGGAAAGTCGTACCTCTCCAGCTCCAGAGCCAGAGCCAGAGCAGAATTCAAACACAGAAACGATAAACCTCATGGCGATGGTACATGAGCAGGAAAGTCTGCTCGGACTGTGGTCGTCGCCGGGTGTTAAAACCAGGGGTGAGAGTGCCGATCAGAAGCAGGAACTTCAGAACGAGAACGTGCTTATGGATTTGGACAAAGTGACGAATCTGCAGCCAGAGCGTAATCTCCCTATTTTGAAAATAACTGAGAATACAACGTTCACTAAGACGTGTACCGAATGGGCTGAGGTGCTCGATGTCTCTGTGCCTGTTGCTGACTTTGAGAAACGTGTTCCAGACCCGGCGTTTAAGTACCCTTACGAGCTAGACACGTTTCAGAAACAGGCAATCATAAAACTGGAGGAGAACTGCAATGTTTTCGTTGCTGCCCACACTTCAGCAGGCAAAACGACAGTGGCTGAATACGCAATAGCTCTGAGTCAGAAGCACATGACGAGGTTTGTGGAATGTTATGCATAGAAATGACCCTAGGCATGCGTTACCTGCGGCGACCCTTTTTCTCAGGGCCATCTATACGTCACCCATCAAGGCACTGTCCAACCAGAAGTACCGTGACTTCAAACAGACGTTCGACAGTGTGGGGCTGATCACCGGGGACCTGCAGATTAATCAGACGGCTTCTTGTCTCATCATGACAACCGAGATTCTTCAGTCCATGCTCTATTGCGCTTCTGAGGTCGTCAGGGACTTGGAATACGTTATATTCGACGAAGTCCATTACATAAACAACGAGGATGTAAGTCGCGCCGAGTGCTCGCCCAACCCCCTCACACAATCAACTTTTCTTGTTTTTTTCAGCGCGGTCATGTATGGGAAGAAGTCTTGATCCTCCTACCGCCAAATGTAAGCATCGTCATGCTTTCTGCAACAGTTCCAAATACTCTGGAGTTCGCTGATTGGGTTGGAAGGACAAAAAAGAGGAAAGTGTACGTGATCAGTACCCTGAAGCGGCCAGTGCCGCTGCAACATTACCTGTACACTGGGTGTGGAGGAAAGAGCAGAAACGATCGTTTTTTGATAGTCGATTCTGACGGAAAGTTCAAAAAGGATGGGTAAGCATTTCTTTTATCCACACCAGAGTGCTTGACACGCAGCTAACGAGGCACATTCGCCCTGTTTACAGATGGGACAAAGCAGTCGCTGCCAAAGCATCAAGCACAAAGAATCCCGGGGAAAAAAAGTATCAGCTTAATCCGAATCAAGAGAAGACTCTATGGGTCGGGTTCATAGATCACCTGAAAAGAGAAGTGCGATCATTGCTATCTACGGAACATAAATTTTCTCTTAAATTTATTTTGAATAATTTCCGTTTCAAATGTCTCACTCAATGGTGATCATGTTTATTTCAGAACAAGTTGCCTGTCGTAGCTTTCACTCTTTCCCGGAATCGTTGCGATACAAACGCAGACGCGCTGAGGTCTGTCGACCTTACGACAGGATCGGAGAAGAGCCACATACGAGTGTTTTTCCAGCAATGTATCATGCGGTTGAAAGAACCGGATAGAGAACTACCACAGATAGTTAATATGCAGAAGCTGTTGGAGCGGGGAATCGGTGTGCATCACAGCGGGATTTTACCCTTTCTCAAGGAAATAGTTGAGCTACTGTTCCAGAGCGGAGTGGTGAAGGTAAATTTGATAAGGCTGGTTCAGTCACGTATGAATTTCACTCCTTCCTTCCCTTTCCAGCTACTGTTCGCGACAGAAACTTTCGCCATGGGAGTAAACATGCCCGCACGAACTGTCGTCTTTGATTCCGTTCGGAAATTCGATGGCACGGAGTCCCGCACCCTCCATCCCGCCGAATACATCCAGATGGCGGGAAGGGCGGGGCGTCGAGGCCTGGACGACACTGGAACGGTGATAATCTTGTGCAAAACAGAGGTGCCAGATGCTCCGGTGCTGCAGAACATGATGCTTGGGAAACCGCAGAAGCTTGAGTCCCAGTTTAGAATGACTTATTCGATGATATTGAACCTGCGGAGGGTGACAGAGTCCGTGACTATCGAGGGGATGATGCGGAGATCGTTCAAGGAGGTGGCGCTAATAGCCCACGAGAAAAAGCACAAGGCCGAGCTGGAGGAGGTCGAAAAACAGCTCGCCGAGTCGTCGGAGCTGACGGAGTCGCAGAAGCAGCTTGGGGGATTTTACTCAATCGCCACCGAGTACCTCGACGAGTGGGTAAAGCTCAGGCCTCTTTTGTTAGACACGAAAAAAGCCGCTAAGCACCTAAATCAGGGCAGAATTCTGCTAATATCATATCGCGAGCATCACAACAAACTGGCAGTTCTTCTCGCGACGATACAACGGAGGCAAGACACGCTTTACAGAGTTCTGACATTGACTAACGTGCAGCAGTCTAACACAGAGGACGATATAAAGATCGAAGTGCCAGGCTCGAGGGTAGAGAAGAAAGAGGAAAAGTCTGACAACTGGTACAAGATCATTGGATTCACTAGAAAGGAATTGTTCATTCCCGAAGGTGTTGCCGGGCACGAAGTACTGACGATATCGGCCTCTGATATTTTGGAGATTACCAAACGGAGCATCAAGGTCGACTTTCAGTTGGTCATCAGCGATTGGGAGAAAAGGCAGATTCCTCGGTTCAAGTGAGTGTCAAAAACCGATCGAAAATCGAAAGTTTCGGTACTGAACGCTTTTTGTTCTCCGTAGGAACGACCCACCTGGAAAAACTTGTCAAGCCGCGGTTCAGGAGCTTCTTACTATATCTCTGGACACTGTAACGAATCGCGAGATAATCGAGCCGTTCGTCAAACTAAAATTAAACGAGTCGTCGCTTGCTCCGAGGTTGAACTACCTGACTACATTGAAAAAGAAACTGGACAGTATAACTTGCACAGACATCGCTAACTTGGAGGAACAATTCGAAGCTGTATTCAAGCGGAAGGAATTGGAGACGAGGAGGGAGCGACTAACCTTTCAGCTCAGTCACGAAAGTCTCTCCCTTTACCCCGAGTATACAAATAAAGTTAACGTTCTTAGGTCGCTGCGCTATATCGACGATGACGAGAGAGGTAAATCAATTTTCAATCTGTGCTCACAATTTTAAACATAGTCTGAACTGGTTTGGTTCTATTTTCACTTCTTTCAGTCGCACTCAAAGGTCGGGTGGCTTTGGAAATGGGAACTCACGAGTTGCTAGTCACCGAGCTAATCTTCAAAAACGCCCTCACCGCGTTGCAACCGGCTGAAATAGCCGCGCTACTTTCGGCTCTGGTTTTCCAGCAGAAAACCAACGTGGAGCCACAATTGATATCGCCTCTGAAGAAGGTTTGAATTACTGATCCGCTTCATTCAAGTGTAGATCTTTGTACTCTGGAACGGTTTCTATTCTTTACAGGGGTGTGAAGTGATGAAGGAGGTCCAGAAGAGCATAGCCCTTATGGAACGCGAACACGGAGTCGATCCGATCGAGCCTCTGAACTTCGGTCTCGTGCAGGTCGTCTATGAATGGGCGAGGTCAGAGCCGTTTGCAAAAATAATGGAACTGACCGATGTCCAGGAAGGTATAATCGTCAGGTGCATTCAGCAGCTGAACGAGACACTGAGGTACGTGAAGAACGCGGCTGTGATTATTGGCGACCCAGTACTGAAAGAGAAGATGGAGGAAGCCTCCACTGCTATTAAACGAGACATCGTCTTCGCTCAATCCTTTTATACACAAGATTAATGGTGACTTGGTAGGCTTTGTCCTACTTAATTTAATATTATACTGTTTTTTCACAATTTTCTACAATCTCCAATCGGCAGAAGACACATATTGCCCGTTTCTTTCTCTTTTTTTCCCCCCAATGTGCGACACGTCTTTGTTCGTATTGCTTTTGCTGCTCGCACCTGTGTACAAATGTTTTTTTTATTTGTGGTTGTTTTTACATTTTGAAAAACGATCGATTTCTGTCAAATTTGTAAATATCGATTGTCTGTTTACTGCAAGTTATAAATTAAATATTGGGTGTCCGCCAAAATTGCAGAGAAATCGCAAACTAATGTTCGATTTGCATCTGCGTTTTACGAGTGTAAATCAAGGATTTATTAAATTATTGGAAGAATCGATTGAAAAAAAAATTTAATAAACTTTTTAAAAAAGTTCACCGCCTATAGTACAGTTTGTAGTTATAAAGTCAAGTTTCGTTTTTTTTTTTTTTTTTTCCCCTTTGCACAAAAAGCGAAAGAAAAAGAGAGGAAGAGGAAAATACGTTTTATACACAATAATAATGATAATCTGATTTTTCTCTTCAGTTCTATTATGCTAATTTCACAATGCTCGTTGTTCTGGATTGTTCAAATTTCCCTGACCCTTATTGAGCTCCGAAATGCATGCCCATTGGCCTTCGGAATTTTCACGCCACAGAGATACTTTGTTGTCACCTCCGCTCACTGCCAGAATCCCACCAGTCAGAGACCAACTGACGTTCCATATAACGTCCTCGAACACGTTCAGGACAGTCGACGTCCAACTTGTGCAATCTGTCGACGTCCACACCACCACCCTGCGATCCTGAGAACAGGAAGCCAGTGCCGCTCTCGGTGGTCCAACTGCTGGCGCCCAGGCCACATCTCTGACCTAATTTAATGTTGCAAGGAAAAGAAAATGGCTGGTGAATCCACTAATTTTATCTACAGCATCTTTGTTTTGCTAATGCTGAATAATTTCTGATATGAATTCAACTCTTTTCTATTGATCTTACATGATTTCAAATCGATCACGATTGCGAATAGGTGATTAGCCTCTGGACACAAATGTTTCACTGGGAATAGAAAAAGTAATGAAAATTCTTTTCTTGCCCTAGACAAAGGGAAGAGACCAGATGTCCAAATTTGGTGATACTTGAAGCGAGTTATTACTTACCCAGTCGCTGTGAGCCTCGAGTTTATTTTCCTCGATCCATCTTTCGTTATCCTCCCTCCATATTTTGACCAAATTATCGCATCCTCCAGTCGCAAGTCGCTTAACAGGTCCACTGCGAGGGTGAGGCGCGGTAGCGTCGTATCCAGGTTCAATGGCTGGGCACCAACTGACCGCATTGCACCCGATGGTGTGTGCGTTTGGAATTTTCTGGGCATCCCAGGTGTCACCATTGTTAGAAAGTATGGAGATCGAGCCGTCAGAGCTGCCGCATGCCAATATTAGTCCGAACTCGTGCGGCGCCCATGCAACGGAGTTCACAGACGAGTCGTGGGACGCATGTTCATATATCTTGGTCCACTCACCAAGCTCCTTCCAAATTATGACTTTCCTAAGGCGAGATAAGTACAGTTTAGATTTTGCTTATTTTTGCATAAGGTCGGAAAACCGTGGAGCAAAAGTATTGAGATCGCCAAATTTACCTGTCGTAACTGCAAGATGCCAAGATGTTGCCGAACTTCGGATGAGCCCAGGCAACTTGCCAAACAGGACCGACGTGGCCTTTCAAATCTGCAGCGAGGGTTTGCGTGCCGTTCTTCAGATCGAATATTTTCACCGAATTGTCACTTGAGCAGGTAGCTAACCTCAATCCGTAATAGTCCATTTCGGCATCGTGTATCATGTCCTCGTGGCCCGTGTCCACCGTGTTTAGAACGGAGACCATTTTCAATTATCTCTTCGTTTACCCGCAACGAGTTATTATTTATATTGTTTCTTTCACTATTTTTTGTTGTCGCAAATTGTCCGTTGCAGCGATTGAAGAATAACCACACAACTGACATACGTGGAATCTGACCAATCTGATGAAGTGGACACGCGCTAAAAGGCACCAACATCAGGCAACGAAAAGCATCAGAGTCACCACGAAGTGCTAGGGATTTTTCGTAAAAAGACAACACGTGCCCCACATGCCTTTCCGGTTGTTATGTTATTTTATCTATCGGCGGGATGGTTCAAAATTTGAAGTAGAATACATATTATATACTTTTAATTATGTCGATTGGGATAAATATTATTTTGTTCGTTATTTTTGAACTAGTTATACACTGACTGGAGATTGACAAATACATGATATGGCGTACTGTAGAAGGAAAAAAATAGGTATATTACGACTAAGTAAAACTAGAGTTAGCCCAGGCGGTCCAATCAATACCAGAGAAGAATGGAGACTCTTTGATTTCGGGAATAGATAAACGTTCCTCTGGCTTGTATCGCAATACCTGAACAAGGAGAGTAAGACAATCATATACAAAGGAATTCATTGACTTGAATGCACTGCTTCATTTATTTTGAGAACTTATTAAGTATTTAAACTCTTCAAACTCACATTAGAGATCAATGATTTCACGTTCGCTGATAGTTCTTCAGGAATGTTGAGAATAGAATGCGAGTGATATGGTCCGGGATGTTTAGTTTGGAATTTCTGAAAACAGAAAACATAAACTCAACGAATATCAATTTAAACTATGATAATTGGACATACAATTCCAGTGAAGAGCTCGTAGAGCAGGACTCCGTAGCTCCAAACATCGGCAGCAGTGGAGGGTGGAATTGTTGGTGAGAAGATACAAAGTTCAGGGGCTGAGTAGGGCTTCTTTAGCTGCAAGAGTTCGAAGCTTCGTTTTGGGACAATGTAAGTCATCGCGACATGGCCTCCGCTGCCTAATAATATATTATCTGGTTTTAAATTTCCGACTATGACACCCTGCTGGTGCAGAGATTCCAGTGCCAGGAGTATTTCAGCTGCCCAATATCGGATGGTTCCTTCGGGAAGCTTCCAGAGTTCGTCATCTATTTCAATACCGCTGTCCTCGTTAACGATCGATTGCAATTGGCCAGAATTCATAGTTTCCTCAATCACTCTATGAGAGCCATTGAGTTTTGACGATTCTTTCACTAACTCGTCCTCAACTTTGAAGTTCTTAACAAAATTAGACTTAGAATTTGCCAAAGCTTCGTCTGATCTTTTATTTTTTGCTTTCAGATCTATATTTCCAGATCCAATACCGTGAACACCATCTATGCTGTTACCTTGACTGAGTTTATCGATTTCTGTTACATTCAGGGCCTGAAACTCCCCACCGTGAGCTAAATTTCGAGAATGATCCGGCTTATCTTCACTGTACAGTAAAGTGCCAGATTCATTCAACCTGCTGGCTATTGAATTGCTTTTCTTCAGAGTGGCGTCAACCAATCGCAGAAGTTCTTGGGCTTTAGCGAGTAAGTCCGTGGTTTGAAATGTTTTAACAGGCGCAGCATTGGCTCCAAATTTTGCCTCTAATCTTCTGAGCGATTCATCAGGATCGATCGTCTCCTCTTCTTGCGGATCGAGATTTTCTCTGCTGCCACAAGCTCTGTCTTTCGAGACCTCAGCAAGTCCGTCAATTTTCGGTAACAGTCTTTCCTTAACTTCTAGCTTCTTCTTTTCCAGACTCGACTGAATAATAGCGTCGCAACTCACTGACCTTGTATGCCCTTTCTCTCTCCAATTAGAGACTGTGTTGCGGCCCTTGTAGTACGACTTGATATACTCCCAGAGCTTTCCTCCACTGAAATGTAAGAGCTGAGTCGCATCATCAAAATCAGCAAAGTCATATCCAGTTTCCACTCACCTCGCATAGTGCAGGACAAGAAATATCGTCGAATCCGTTTCTATGCATGCGTAAAGCCGTACCATGAATGGGATTTTGCCACGCAGAATGTAATCGCGGAGACTCCCAAGGCACCCAGCCGGCTTTTGGACTGTCTGGAAAGAGAATTACTAATTGAAACATCGCTGCCCAGATCAAAGCTAGTTCTTATTTATTTTTCAAAATGACGAATAACACAGAGAGCTTTACCTTTATAACTCTATTGCAATCACGCGAAGTGTCTCTGACCAGCATGACCGAGCCTATAACACGTAATACTTTATAATTTCCCAATTCACTAGTAGGCTTGGAAAGCATGCCTACGTTGCAGTTCAGATGCCTGTTGTAAAGCCTCTCTGCCTTCTCCAAATACTTGGATATCTTGTCTCTGGTCGTGGCTCTGCGCCCGTAATCAGGGTCAGATTGAACACCATTGAGTAGGTTTGCTATGCCCAATTTATACAGCGTGAATGCTTCCTCGTATTCACACACAGCCTCGTGTCTGAAAGCTGCGCTCATGTGGGCAGCTGATACTAGAATATAACTGCTCAAGTCTTCAGCGGCACCCTCAGGTAAGTCAGATCCATCATGGACTGAAAAGCCATTCGAAGCTTGAAGCGAAGCTGTGAATTTAGGGGCATCATACCTGTCACAGGTTGGCGATTGCCTCTCAAGTTTTTCTCCGTCATTCTTATTATTGATTGGCTTTGTCCCACTTATGTTGACGCCATTCTCACTGACCACGCCAATTTCGTCAATGCAGTTATTGTTCACAGATAAGCTCTGGGAAACATTATCACTCGTCTCAATATCATTGTTGGCTAGTATGATCGTTCTGCCATTTGAAGTCGGAAACTGAGTATTCTGCACAGTGGTTGGAACGTAGCTGGTGCCTCTGAGAGCGGAGTTCAAGTTTGGGTCCTCTTCAGAGGTATCGGAGCCGATGGATGCCGAGCAGTCGGTTAGATAGTCTCTGGCATGTCCAGACTCGAAGAACTTGACAACTACATTGCTTGTAAAAAGTGGAGTGTGCCTTGCTACAAACTCCAGAAGTCTGATTGCACATTGTCGTCGCTCCTCAATAACTTCCGCCTCAAAACGGCCAAAGAACTTGGGCTTTGGGAAAGGTGGGAAGGCCTCTTTGATCCTCAAAGTGTCATGACGGCTGCTCAGCTCCAGGTACAACTTCCTAAAGTCGCTGTATCGCTTCCAAACCGAAACTCTGGACACAGCCTCTGGGGCTGATTTAGGATATATCTGAAAGTAGACGAGCAGCTAAAGGAGAGACTGTTGTTCGAGTAGACTTAAAATTAATAATAGTATATGTACCGACCACTGATGTAACTTTGTACACGGTAAATCCTTTCCTGTGACGCGAAGTCTCATTGATAAGGAACCTTCGTACCCATTTTTCCTTAGATGGTGCCATTTACTGTTATTAGACTTTGAATCGTATAGCACCCAATTATTGACCAGGGCTTCTTCGTTCATGCGAACATTTCATTCGAGCACGGCTCGTGCTTTTCTCTCTGTGTTAACCCAACACTAAACCAGTCTTAAATTACGCGAGTCCAAGTCTTTTTCTGTTATGAACGAAGGTGTCAAAAATTTATCGATTAAGTGTGGTGGTGTTGGTGGTATTTCCCACGTGTATATGCATATATGCATACTCTATAGAATTTTGAACAGAAACTCTCTAAATTACCCGCACGCCATCTGGTCGCAGGAATTATCCACTGAGTGTTTACCCATGAACTCGGCAACGCAAAAGAAATAAAAGATGGTTCACAGCACTAGGGTTAGTTTCGGAACGCACCCGCGGCAGCGATCAGTAGATTTATCCCCTCTACAGAACGCAACGAGTTTTTTGCGTTCCGCAACGAACTGCATAGCGACCATGAGGCACGGCGGTTGGAAAACAATGATAAACATCATATACATGCGTATACGTAACCGGCAACAATAAACTTCGATAATTCAAATCGCGTTGTTACAAACAAGTTGTTATACTTTATATTGTCAAATTGAAGTTGAGTTTTATGAATAAAGAACACCCGTTTGGAGGATCTGGCGCTATCCGATCCTCGCCCAGACGGTAAATATGTTTGTTTACGACGTGTTGGACAAGGAGAAGGTTTACCAGATACTGTCAAACGATCTTCGGAATTTGGGGGTTAAACGCCGGATCAAGAAACAGGCGGCGGCGTCTTCTTCAGCGAAACCGGACTCGCGAGGCGGTCAGTCGCTGAAGACGGTATTCAAGACGAGTTTGGCCCACCTGCCACTCGATGTCGTGAAGCTATCCTCAGGGGCGATCGTCCACGTTCCCCAGTTCGTCACCCAAGCCTGTTCCTACATTGAGAAATACGCCAGCCAGGAGGGAATATTCCGAAAGGCGGGATCCCACCTCCGACAAAAGGAGATTATCGCCCGTCTCGACGGTGGGAGCACCCTGGGTGAGAAGTACCAGGTCGTCGACGTTGCCAATGTGCTAAAAACCTTCTTCAGGGACCTCCCTGACCCCCTGATCCCGCGCATTTACCAGGATGTCTTTCTGCGTTGTGCGCTTCTAAAAAATTCCAGGGTTCAGGCGCTGCTCATAGCGTGTCTGATCCTTCCTCCACATCACCTCAACACGCTCGCCTACCTTGCCGAGTTCTTGAAGCGAATCGCCAGGCTTGAGAGGCAGAACAAAATGGGCATTGATAATCTAGCCAAAGTCATGGGGCCCAGTATTATACCGCTTCAGGAAACTACCATGTCGGCCGTACAGTCGAGACTGGAAACCCACCTTGTTATAGTAAAGGTGAGAATCTAATTTGCGCAGTCTAAGAGTTGATACTTATTCTGTTACCTCGGCTTCTTAGATATTGATCGAAAATGCTGAGCGCATCGGGGTCCTTCCTGATCACGTAGCAGATCTCATTGCCTCCGAGACTCCGGGCAGTGTTGAAACTGAAATAAATACCTCTGACTCTCTAAACCCATCCAAATACAAGAAAAAAAAACGACGGAGCGGGAGTCTTACACGTAAGCCACATCTAAGCGCCTCCAATCTCAACCTGAGTACGTCTATCCATCTGACTTTATTTTCTCTATACTTGTTTGCGGCAATCAACTTATTTAAGATTATGACTAGTTCAAGATCCCAGCCTTATTTGTTGTCGAAATTTAATGGGGTTGTCTATAAATAATGTATTTGTATGAGATCATGGCTAACTCTTCCTATTCATTTTTTCTAACAATTTTTGTTCTACCAGTGTGATCATGATCATTATTCAGTTTCAAATCTATTCGACGATAAATAGTGCATAATAGTTTTTCTTTAAATCCAAAGGAATGTTGAATGGGTTGAAGAAAATGGTTAGCAAGAGCGGATCACCAGACGCAGCAGCAAGTAGCGGAGTTGTGTCGAGTGAGTTCAGCGCTACCGACACACCTTCGATCAAAACAGGGAAGAAGCGCAAAGTGGCTGAGTCTGCGGCACCGTTGAGTGCAAAGAAAAAGTAAGCAATCGAGTTTAAATAGGCTTTTTTGCAATCGTGTTTTATTATTTTCTTTATCAACGTTCTGGGGGTATTTATTGCGTTTATATTGACTTGCAGGCGTCAAGTACTTCAGACATTGCCTGACGGCGGTTATCCTCGGCCAGAAAACACTATGTTTGCATCCATAATATGTAATGATCCAAAGTATGTAATGGTTAGAGTGTATGGTTTTGATATTACATGCAAAGATTTCTCGTGTTTCAAAATACCCGATATTGAACTTTTATTGTCTGCTTCCGTTTTATTACAGCCCGTACAAAGAAAAGAGTCCCGTTCAAAAGTCCCGAGTCAGAAAATACCTTTCGCAGAAAGTGCACATCGAGATGTAAGCCCAATATTTTCATATCGTGTGCTTCGCGAGGTGGAAGTGAATTTTCTCGTGGCATAAATTTATTTGTAACAAATTGGAAAACTCGTAATTTCTTCATTTCAGAACAGGCAGTGAGAAACTAGAGAAATCTAAAAAGATTCGGCTTAGCCTCGATAGACTCGTTTCAAAGAGCAAGCAGGTGAGTGGAGTTTTTTCAAGCACTGGACAACCAGTGTAAAAAGTAACGAGTTGGCTTCACGGAATAAATTTTTTTCAGAAATTCGCTGATTTAGACTCGGAAAACCACAATGCCCCGAATTCGCCAAGGATTGAAAGACGCTGGAGTTCTGTGAGTAGTTCTTCGTGGTCGAAGAAAAATCGGGTAGGGTACGACGGTTTCACAGTGGCTCAGTCTCTCCTCAAGGCGAACAAAAAGCTTGAGGATGGTCTCGACTTGGAGTACGACCAGGACGAAATATTCATGGATGCAGAAGTGAATTTGTCGGACGAGAACACTGCCGAGGAGCGAACATCGGAAGAACCGATGGACAGTAACTGCCGCCAGGCCCTGCCGTTTTCAAGCTTTGCAGACCAAATGGTCAAAGGGAACGAGGAGTACGTAACAATACCAAAGAGCGAGTATGAGGAGATAAAAAACAGAGTTTCAGCAATAGAGTCCAGAATTTCTCAGGAGTTTTGTTGCATATCGACGAGTGCTGGCCAAAGTTTGAGCCAGACTTCGGCCAGCAAGGTGCAAAGTGAGTACGAAAAGACTTTGGAGGAGGCTAGCATAGGCAGCACCGTGACTGCTGATCAACTCGCCAAAAGATTAAGCAGGGAATTGAAGATACGAAGATCCGCGGAGCACAAAATAATCCGTTCACCCAGTGCCAGAAAGATCGGCAACCTCCGAAGACGCTCTCAAGAAAAACCAGTCGGGTAATTATCAATTGTATCCTCGTTGGCCCACAACTCGAATTTCTCAACTTTAAAATCCGATAATTTCTTTATTTCCCCAGGAAACGAAGCAACCGGCACATCTCGTGGCTCGCTGCCAAGCCCGCGAATACCGACGAACCTGTCGAGGAGCGGAATAACTTTTGTCCAAAGTCCAGTCTGAAGCGAGGCCGACCCAATACGGTATACACCGGGCTGTCGCAGCGTTCTCAGTTGCTCCAGGGTTCAGACTCCATATGCAGTGATGAGACAAACGCGAGGCTCGATTTTCTGCAGCAGCAACTCCATGCGTTGATAACTCACACCGTTGAACATACCAAAGGCTCTCTGAGCGACGATGATACGTTCCTCAGCGATCGCGACGATAGTCTAGAAGCGTCGGACAGTGCATTGCGGCCGACAGTAAGGCGCGCGTCCTCTTTCCACGGTTCGGAGTTTATAGACAATTCCAGACACTTCAATGAGAAGATGAAGGAACTGAAGAAGTCCAACAGTCAACAGGACGTCACGTTGAACAACGAGCGTCTAGGTACAAGGGAAACCACAGGGGTGGCAGAAGGGGGAATGGTTAACGGGGACAACAATGTCAATTGGAGAGATGCGGATTGCTACTTCGGCTCAGAAGTCAGGTCTCGCACTCCCACCCAACAGACCGGTAGGGCGTCAATTGCCAAACTGAGGACTCAGAACGCTGGGATGGTTCTGGCCAAGGCGAGGCTGTTCGATGAGACTTCCAAGAAGGACGCTTCTAGCAGGTCGAATAAGAGCAGGGATGTTAGAACTGAAGCGATTAGAAGACAATCCGTAAAACTGGGGAGAGCCAGGGAAACGAAGAGCTTGGACAGCACCGACAGTCCATCTGGACTAAGGAAAATTGGTGGAACACCACGCAGGAAAAATAGTAAAAGTCCAAAGAACAGCGGCGCCAAGTTGAAGCTCCTTCACTCGACAGGAACATCGCCACTGATCAAAATGGAACTGACCATAATGCCGTCGCATCAGAATCCCCAACCGGGTTCGGAGAAAAGGGGAGCCAGGCTGAGCGGTGAGAAGTACGACGCCAGCCGGCGTTTGGATACCACGAAAAATGACGTAAAAACTGAGAGAAGCAATCTTAATAAATCCTTGTATTTTAGTAGCGGAAATAATTTTCATTGCGAAAAGGAGAATCAGAACTTGTTCAGTCCCAGCGAGAAGCAGAAATCCCCTGACTGCATACCCAAAGAAACGAATAGAAACATATTGAACGTGGAGTCACTGACGCCGTGCAAAACTCCCCATATCAAACGGCCTTTAACGTTGAAAACGCCCAAAGATGCAAAAAATTTGATAAGAAAACAATGCAATGATTCGCGACGCACTCCGATGAAGGCTGTAGCTTTAACGAGCTTCTCAACTTGAATAATGAGTGCTGTCTTTACAGCTATTTGAAAAAAATAAATTAAAACATTCTTCATTTTCTTTTAATTCTTGTTACATAAATTTTCTATTACAGAAAATTTGCCCGTGAATAAATAAACAGTGGGATCATTGTACTAAAAATGTGAGAAAAAAAAAAATTGTACTTAGTTTTGAGCAGAGAATTAAACCGGCTAACTCACAGATCTGGTTAATGATCTTGACTTAAGTGCACTCTGGGTGTTGCCTCGGACTTCTCGAGTGGAGCGTAATTTAGGCCGCAATTAGCTCAACTTGAACAATTCATTTTTCATTATCACTTTTCACCTTGTTACGAATTAATGACTGTCATTATATTATATATTTTATTCTCAGCTTTTACATCGTAAATCCTAATGTATTTTGTACTTTATTACGGCGTACTGCCGGCGATCTACGGATTCTGTATTAATTGTATCGTCGATAAATGTGATCGATTTTTATTTTAATCTACACAATAAATTATGTCCCGCAGAGTCGAGGTAACGATTACTTATCTTATACCGGGAGGAAAAATTAAAATAACATATAACAAAGTGTATACACAAATTTCTAGGAAGGAACATAATAAGGGCTGTGTGAATGATTAAAAAATTATTTCACAGTCTGTACTCTGCTAGAAAACTAATCTATTCAAAATCGAAATTATAACGGTTGTGTAAAACTCGGTGACTGGACAATCTAGATCTTCGAAAACTGAAGACAACTTCTGGGCTGAAATCTGACGACGAAGTCGAATACTGTGAAAGTACAGTCTTTGGACAGTTTGGGCAAATATCATCTTTCCTGCATGAAAGAAAAACAAAAAACAAGGTTGTATTAAAGCATTTTTGTTGTAGGCATTTTACATCGTTGCTTCTAACAATGAGAAAGCTCAATTGGACTAGCAATGAAGTAAAAAATCATACTATTATACTTTTCCATAATCTGTATACTGAATACGTAATTTTCATCAAACATTTTGCCTTCACCTATTAGAATGCCTGGAGGCTCCCGAGTGGTTTACGTGTCTCCGACGAGACCAGACCTTGTGGAAGGGTCTTATCATCTGCATCACCTTGTCACAGCAGAGGCGAGACACCGCGCCACGATGATGCATCCTCTCCCAGAATTTGTCCTTTTGTGTGAAAAACAGGGACGGCGAACAACTGACCTCAGGTTCATCAAGGCCAATGTGATCGCGGATCATCACGCGAGCGTCGTCCTGATCCTCTTCCATGTCGTGGGCCAAGTATCTGGGTGAATTGAGTAGACAAACAGTCGTGAGTTACCGTAAATGGATGAATTACATTTTCTTTTACTCATCTCAATTACTTAAGTACATGAACGCAGTATTTTCCCATTGATACAGATGTCTCATCTTTTTTTTCTCATCGTCTGCTTGCTCTTTTGCAATAAAACTCTGTATTGAATATATTTCCACAGTTACCGATGAGATGATCTATACATAAGATATTAAGCTTATTGCTATTTATTGAAAACTTTATCTAATCGATTATGCAATAGAAAGTGAACCGCTAAAAAACGGGTTTCCTATTACAGGGCCACGAAGAAATTCGTTTTTGTGTACTCCTCCGGTCGTAGAGCAGCTCTGAGGAAGTAGGTGAACACCATCGCGATCAGATAGTTGTCAGCCATCCTACAGCACTGATCAGCGTCCAGGAAGTCGTCGAGTTCATCGTCTGTGGGAGAAAAATGATCATAGTCAATGAACAATGGTGTAAATATGAGGAGCTGGGGAAGACGCGTAACGCTTAAATTCGTGTTTTTCCCGATTCAAGTTTGAAAGTTTGTTTCTTTGCTTTTTAATGTTGTGTAATCGTAGGTCGAGATGAATATGGATCAGTTTACCGATTAATTTAAAGAATGAAATTACGCTCCAAGATTTTATCCGTATTAGTCTTGGGGCGCAGCTCGTCGTTGACGTAAGGATAATGTTTCTTTGCAACTGTTCGTCGCGCACTTCAATCTCCATTTTGTCAAATTCTTATTTTCGATTCTTTCGTTTTGTCTCTGACTGTTGATAGACTTTCTTGAGTGATAACAAAAACGATGACAAAAAAAAAAAAAAAAAAAACGTGTAATGGGACCAACAACTGTTGAATTCTCTCGTTTGAAAACAGTCGAAGAATATTTGTACAAAAACAAAAGACGATAACAAAAATTAGAACGATCTATATGTTTACATGTAATTATATTAGTCAATGGTAAAACAAAGCGTGTGTACTATTCTCATTGTTGTGCGTGTACCGCAGTTTAGTTTTCACGATTTTAAAAATACACATTCGAGAAAGAGACTTGCGAGGGCGCGCAGCGTCGATGAATTTCGCGTTTAAAAATCCCGCGGCACGTGTGAGAAAATTTCACGATTTTTCTTATTGCAAATCTTCCGATCGATTGCGCGGAGATAGAGGCTCGGTCAGGGGACCGATAAGTAAAACGATCGTGCACGTGATACCGATCAACCGTTTCTTTTTTTTCGAAGAAAGCGGATAAACTACGACGGCTATTGTTGACTCGGCAACCAATCGCGTCACACCACCTGTACAAATAGTTCGCGAGTCAAGCCGACCGAAGTTCGAGTCGATCGGCTTAACTTTGCATTAAAGAAACGCACGCGATGCTGAATGACACGATAAATGATCAGCTACACCGGTTTTCAGGTTGAAATTTGTTATTTTATCTATCGAATATTCTGTCGATGTGACGCACGCGCGGTGAACGAAAATCAAAGACACGCGTGAGAGCTAATGAGGATTATCCAAATTGCGAAAACCTGTTACGCAATGATCCGTATCGCCCGCGCGTAGCAGTGATCCACGGGATTGAAATTAAGGCAGGATTGCCAATCGCAAGATGAAAAATTGTTATCATACATTATCACAATGCGTACGATATTCAGGGATACTAAAGGAAAATTTTCGAGATCTTTTTTATCGGTTGGTAGCGTTGCTATTTATTAATAACAGTTCGCCGACTGGCCGCACGATACGAGCGCCACTCAAGTTGTCAAATCGTCCCTCATCTCGATCCAATCACAAACGCACACACACACGACACGACTGTGCCAAATATCATGAAGCTCGCCTAATACGACACATAAAAGCAAAATTCTTGGTATCGAGATCGCAGCATCAGAACTAGCATCAACAAATACGACAAATAAATAGGACCACTGGCCAGGCGACCTGACACACACCCATGTAACCTGCAGCTCAAGTCAGTCGAAACGATGAGGACAGCCGGTATCACTTTAATAAGCGTTGCGCTAACCTGCGCCGTCATCGGCAATGCCTATTACCAGAAGAAACAGTTCTACCCGTCCGTCGTCTACATAACCAAGTCCAACCCCAGTATGGCCGTAAGTTGTCTTATTATATTTCTTATCTTCACTTTCCTTATGGTTGCGAAGATCAGGCTTATGCCAGTCCTTGTCGTTCAATTTTCTACCGTGTTCTCGAATCTTTGCAGCATCTCTGACTGTGTGGTTATCACATATTTGTTTTTGTTGTTGTTACTAGATTCTAGAATCTTAGCTTGTCACAGCAGATAAGAACTGGCTGCTGTCCATACGAACCATGCATAGCTGGTATAAATTTTACTCGAGGTGTTATTTTTTTTCTAGGTAATATACGTCCAGGGGTTGATACTGGTTTTTATAATGAATACGTTCCTACGCAAGATATTCTTTGGTAATCTCCGAGCCGCTGAACTTGAGGTAAGCTGTGCTTTTGCTGCTTTTTCAGAGTAATCGACCTTGTTTCATATCATGTCTTATACATTTTCAGCATCTGGTTGAGCGGGCCTGGTACGCAGTGACGGAGACCTGTCTTGCTTTCACGGTATTCAGGGACGACTTCAGCCCCAAGTTCATAGCTCTTTTTACGTTGCTGCTGTTTCTCAAATCATTTCACTGGCTCGCCGAGGATCGAGTCGATTTTGTGAGCCCCTTAGTCTCTTTGATGCTTCATAGTTGGTTTATTGGATGTATACATCTGATTGTTTTTTTGATTCTGCAGATGGAAAGAAGTCCCGTGATAACCTGGTTGTTCCATGTGAGGGTCTTGAGCCTCTTGACTCTTTTATTCACGATAAATGGAACGATGATCGAGTATGCCTATATGTCGACCCTCACCAAAGGCGCATCTGTGCAGCTCGTCTTTGGCTTTGAATACGCCATACTCCTTACTGTCGTTCTCAACATCACCATCAAGTATGTGCTCCACACGGTCGATCTTCAGAGTGAAAATCCCTGGGATAACAAGGCAGTTTTTCTGCTCTACACGGAACTGATTATTGGGCTATTGAAGGTAAGATGCAAAGGGTTGAGAAGACCGTTTCAATTTAAGAAAAAAATTTTTTATTGATGAAATGTAATCCAGGACCGTAACAAAAATGAAAAGAAACAAGTAAAGTTGAATTTCCAATATCACAGGTGATCTTGTACGTTGCGTTTGTCACCATAATGGTCAGGATATACACACTACCGTTATTTGCCTTCCGCCCGATGTACTACACAATGCGCAATTTCAAGAAAGCATTCCACGACGTGGTGATGTCGAGAAGAGCAATCAGGAACATGAACACGTTGTATCCAGACGCGACTCCGGAGGAATTAGCAGCCGCGGACAATGTCTGCATTATTTGCAGGTATGTCGTGTTTCGACTGCAGAGAAGTAGGGATAAAACACGGAATACATTTCAGATTCGAGAAAACAGTTGTGTAAACTCGACTCCAATGACAATGTGTTTCTTTCTGACAAAACTGATGCATTTGTTTTTCCAGGGAAGAGATGTTTACTGCTAGTAAAAAACTTCCCTGCAACCACATATTCCACACCGCCTGCCTCCGATCTTGGTTTCAACGTCAGCAGACCTGTCCAACATGCAGATTGAATATCTTGCGACCCACACCAGCCAATAATGGCCCGAGGGCCCAGAATCAGGCTCCTGCGCCGGGTCAACAAGCCCCGCAAGCAGCCCAGGCACAAGGCGTTAATCAGCAAGGTAGTTAAGCTTACAAATGTATAAACGAAACAGTACATCGTTTGTTGTTCAGAAAAATTACTCATCTAAATTCTCTTGAATTTCAACTTGACAGTTGATCAGCCATTTCAAATGCCAGCTGGCTTCTGGATGGGTCTTCAAGCACAGCAAGGAGCTGGCGCGCAGATCCAGGGCCAGAATAACGCCCCCAACATCGGTTTGCCTCCGTTCCAATCTGTGCCTCCAGGCAGCTTGCCACTTTTCGTGCCACCTTTTCCTCCGATGGTTCACCTGCCTCCTGTTCCTGCTCCTCCTCCCAATCTGACCACACTCACCGACGAAGAGCTCCGGGCAATGGAGGGTAATATGCGCCAGGCAGTTGAGGCCAGAATTCAAACACTTCAGCGAGTTCAGCTTTTGCTTGACGCTGCCAACGCCATGATGAGCCAGTACCAAACTGCTGCTGCTACTGCCAAGTGAGGAGTTGTTTTGTCTTTATTTTTTTGTTCTGTTTCTTGCAGAGAATAAAGTAGAGCTTGAGATTGAGCGGAGTGGATTAGCTCTTGGAATTACAATTTTTTCTAGTTCGTGGCGCGTTAAGTGTAAACTGCGTAACTATGTCTGTTGCTTAATCCCCAGCATTCCAGGGCCGAACGTGGGGTCGGCGGCTGAAACGGCGGAGAAGGAAAAGAAGGAAGAGAAGGCGAATCACAGCGAGGATGCGGGGCCGAGTATGAGAGAGCAGGGCAAATTTGCCGGTGAACCTTTACCTGGTAGCAGTGGTGTGTCGAACGAGAGTATTGTGCAAACGGATACGAAGACAATGAACGCAACAACGTCAAACGAGAATCACGCGACTCCGTCCACGTCGAGAACAAGAACAGAACCAACTGACGAGAAGGAGATGTTGAGGAGAAGGCGGTTGCAAAAATTCATAGCACAAACAACGACGACGACGGATTGAAAAAAGAAAACAATTAATTTAACGCGTGTTTCTCTTCAGCGTAAAACAGACGGGTCGTATACAATATTATTGTATGTAAACGAAAATACCTAATATGGCCGGATCAAACGAAAACGCGGTGTATTAATTACTCGGCATAATGCCGTTTGGACAAACGAATGCTAGGACTTGTGTACTGATTCTGGGAAAAAAAAAACGAAAGAAGCAAAGAATTTCTTTTGAAAAAGGACGCTGATCACGAAATCAATGATTGCTGTATAAAAGGAATGAAAAAAGAATAGTAATGAGATTTTTTCGATGAATATTATTTTCATTTCTCGAGAGTTTGGAATATGTTATATACCTATGTGTAATATAAATATATAAGTAATGTGTATATCGTACAAAAGTTTTACTAGTTTCTCCGAGTTGTTACAAGAATTCCAAGTAATCATTTTTAACGATAAATTATCAAACGGACTGCTTAACTATTTCGGGAATGAACAAGAAAAACTGTGTCTGTAGGTGATAAGTCAACATACAAAAGATTCGATTATTTCACATTTTACTTCCCTATATTTTTTTACCATCTGGTACCGGTATCACTACCACTGCAGTAAATATACAAAGAAAATATACCGTCACGGGAGTCTGTCCAAATTTCTATTTATTATATTTCAAATTGAAAAAGAATAAAAACGGGAGTAAACAACTACCGTACATTTTTTTTTTTTTTTTCGAATTGCTACAATCAGTTCAAATTTTTCGGGACTTCGCAGTAGGTGTTAGTAAATATTTTATCAAATTTGCGATGCTCAAGAATCCCGGCCGATTGTAATAGTAAGATTTCGTTTACAATAGGTCTACTGTATGTTGACCGTTGCCATAATTCCTTCGAGCATTACCTGTGTAAATAGCTGATTGTTTTTTCTCTCGTCATATTGATTTTTTTGTTTTTTGCTTTCCGAATCGCTAGATCACCAACGAATTTTATCGACGGGTGTACACTTCTTGCATAATTCTTCAATATCCCTATCCCTCTTTCGATGGCAAAAGTATAGATTCATATTTACAGCTGAATCATTTGATACTTCATTTATCTTGTATATTCATCATAATTGTAATTATTATCGTGATTATTGATAAACCAAATATTAGTCAACTTATTCTACAGATACAAAAGTACCACCTGACGTCTGTATTATTGTTTGTATATTTCTAATATAAATAAAACTATCTGTAATTATGTTATTATAATTTGTTCGAAAACAGGTGGCTAGAAATAGTTTTTTCTTTTCGTTTTCTCAATTTTTTCTCATCAGATAAAATGTTTCAGGTTCAGGCACCAGTCGTATTTCAATTATTCGCATTAGGCATCAGCGTACCCGAATCGACACAATTCGTTGGGAATTGAATTACTGTTAACAGTGGGGGTTTTTATGGGACAAGGTTGTGACACCAATGCGGTGGCAAAGTGAGAATTCACTGTATCGATGTGTAAAAAAGAAAATAAAAACTTGTATGATAGAGTTTATTGAAATTATAATAACAACTCTTGTTTACAATAATGATAATAAAATTATTTGTCTATTTGTAAGTATATATGTTGCATATGTGATGTTTTCCTGTTACTTCTGTTTTTTCACTGGTTTATTTGCATTTTAGACGGTGATCTCGGCGTTTTCATTATCGGCAGTTGGTGGACCAAAGAAATCACTTATCGACACCGTGCAACGATCATTTGCAAATTTTGTCGTCTATCTAGGTACGAATAGTCAGATTCATTTAAGCCATGCTTTGGAGAGCAAAAAAATCGCAGTTTACTTTTCAGCGACTTTTTAATACGCGTTACGATCACCGTATTATTCATACCGAAATGCCACGCAGACTTCACTTTTTATATTTACAGCAGCTTTTATGTCTCGTTTGTAACAATTTCTACACCCCTACGCGATAGAAAATCAATTCTTTTGTAGATTTCGCTAGAGAACAGAAAATATGCAAAGTATATAATTTTTTTTTTTGCAAAATTAACGTTTTCATAATCTTGAAGTAACCTGTACACGGTTTCTGGATATATAATGTAAATTGTTGCGGTATGTACAATAAATTTTCAAATGTGTTTTTTTACATACAGTTATGTACAATGACGCCTGTACGCTGTAAATATTCTTGAATCTTGGTTGACAAAAGAAGGTAAAAGGGCTTCTCAGTTTCAGCGATGCTGTTTCAAAGCAGAACATTCTAGCAGGAGCCTCCCTCCCATCAAGATATTAGGATCGACGAGGAGAAATTGGGATAAATTCAAATATCGCGGGGCGGAGCTGTGAAATCGGCGCGGTGAACCCCGTGGCGCGTTGTTGTGATCTAATATGGCGGAGTGTAATGTTGTGGCTGCTGAGTGTCTACGTGAATTATAGAACGTGAATAGAGATCATCGGCGGGGTAGGGTGATCGGGATGATGTATTGTGCGGACGTTGCGTCGTTGGATTGACTCTCGTAACGGTACGCGGATAGCGTCGAGGAGCCGCGGATTGTCCCGACCGCTTAAACACGACCGCGCGTTGTTTTCCGTCAACGAGAGAATTACACATATTATTTCGGTGCGGTGTATACACACGCACACAAGTTCACACATCTTCCGATTCGTCTAAAGACGTGCCGCTGTTAAGATTCTACACAAATTTTCTACCGTTCGTTTCGCTGCAGCCGTTTTCGTCGCTGCCGTCGCTACAAACACCGTTGAAGAGAGTAGCAACAGCAACAGCAGCAGCAGCAGCTTAGTGTTGTCGGTGGATCGCCTTTACGCTTAGGGGGTTGAGGGGGAAACTTGGCCGACGATTGTAGTGTATCAAGCCTGCATAGTTTTTTGGTAGAACCCGTCAATTTTCTATCGCCAATCAATTATCGTTTATTGTTATTGTTTTTTCCGTCCGTTCTCTATCGTCGAGTTTCCGTTATCCGCAGGCAACGGACGTACGACGACCAAATGATCATATAACTGTGGACGACGACAGGCAATAACGCACGCACGCATGTGTACGACGTGTCGTGTCGTAGTATGCGTACGACATGTTATAAAAAAAAGAAAAAACAAAAGAACGTGCGAAAAGTGCCGCTGAGAGAGTAGCAGGAGGAGAGAAAGGGATAGTAGTAAGAAACTGTGGAAGAGAACGACGATATCGAGGGAAGAAACACAGTCGGTGATTATTTTGGTGAAAAATAAAGAGAGATAAAGATATAAGAGAAGAACTGTCTGAGAAGAAAGTTATATATTTTATCACGCTTAATCAAACGGGTGGTGATTGACGATCGCGGAGAACCAACCGAGTCGTATTAAGTGCAAACGCTTGTGAATATCGAGTGGAGTAATAAGTGAATGAGTGAGTGTAAGATCGTACGGGAAACACGACGACAATCCTCGAATTCCCGCGCTACCGATATTGTACACAGGCAGCAGCAACCCTGCGTGATTGCTAAATCTCTGAGGAGAAAGAAAAAGGAGCAGGCATCGAATAGATATAATATAAAGTTATAGTCATAATAATGATAAGGAAAATCGGTGCAAGGAAGGTTGAAAAAAAAAGGGGGTAGACAAACAATACTATTAACGATATATATATATACACACACACACAAACACATACACATGCATATGTAACACGGCTTACGCACACTCGCATATTCTACGTTGTTTGTAGACAGTTACAGTCTGGGGAGAGAGAAAAGTAAAGAAAAAAGCAAAATGCGGCGCAAACTTACATACTACTGAAAATATCTGGGCGTTGAACTATCGGCGACTCTGAAAACTGAGCGCGAAGATTTGAAGGAATAGACATACATACCCAAACCCAAATAACAATAATGCGGATTTTATTGCCTAGGTCGATCGTCAAAGGTTGTTCGACTTACACGGACACTTGATCAGGCGCTGGGAGGATCTTTCAAGACCTCGAATCAGGGGAGAAAAAGAAAGTGAATACAGAAAAGAGACAACAGAGAAAGTAAAACAAACGCCAATCATAACCTATGATGCGAATCTTTTTGTGGTGACGTCATAAATATAGTTATAGAGGTAGTAATAATAATTTGGGTTTCTTGAGAAAGAAAAGAGAAGTAAGAAAGTATACATATTCGAGTAGATAGACACTATAGATGCTGTTTTGGTAGTTATAATATATATTTGAATCGAAGAGAATACCACAATGACGGACACGCGAAGAAGAGTCAAGCTATACGCTCTGAACGCCGATCGGCAGTGGGATGATCGCGGTACCGGACATGTCTCGTCGTCGTACGTCGACAGGTTGAAGGGAATCTCACTTTTGGTCAGAGCCGAGAGCGACGGATCACTTTTACTAGAAAGCAAGATTCAACCTGATACCGCGTATCAAAAACAACAGGTAAAACAAAGCCGAAGCATAAAATATTTCAGACAGTATACTCTGTTGACACATTGATAAAGTCAATCATGTTGATTATTACCAAGATGGCATGATTTTAATTTATTTTAGCACTCCAGGTGTGTCATTAATATAATATTGATGTACCTCTGTTGGTAAATCCGATTGTATGGTTAAGAGGTCAATTACTTTCTATTGTTTCAATCACATTTGACTATAGTCGATTTGATATCCTTGTTATATGGTTGCCACTTGCAAAAGCGTTGAAATTATTCTTCTCAGAGTTTCTAATGTAGGAAGAAGCTGATGTTTTTATTTTCAAACTCTGCAGGACACACTGATTGTATGGTCGGAAGGGGACAACTTTGATCTGGCGCTGAGCTTTCAGGAGAAGGCAGGGTGCGACGAGATATGGGAAAAGATATGTCAGGTACAGGGCAAGGATCCGTCTGTGGAAATAACGCAGGACATAGTAGAGGAGTCCGAGGATGAGAGGTTTGACGACATGTCGGACTCGGCACCGCCGATCGAGTTGCCTCCGTGTGAATTAGGTCGGCTGGAGGACATAAACGAGCTGGTGGGTAACTGTTTGTCGTCGCCGATAAGGAAGGAGAAGCTGGCGATGGCGTTGGAGTCTGAGAGTTATATAAAGAAGCTGTTGAACTTGTTCCATACGTGTGAGGACCTCGAGAACATCGAGGGTCTCCACCACCTCTATGACATATTCAAAAACATATTCCTTCTAAACAAGAACGCCCTCTTCGAGGTGATGTTTGGAGACGATACGATATTCGACGTCGTTGGCTGCCTTGAGTACGAGCCCACGCTTCCGCAGCCAAAGCGTCACAGAGAGTACCTCAGGCAGCTGGCACGGTTCAAGCAGGCGATCCCAATCACGAATGCCGAGCTACTCGCCAAGATACACCAAACCTATCGTGTCCAGTACATTCAGGACGTGGTTCTGCCTACACCCAGCGTCTTCGAGGACAACATGCTCAGCACACTGAGCAGTTTCATATTTTTCAACAAGGTGGAAATCGTCACGCTAATACAGGACGACGAGAAGTTCCTCACAGAGCTATTCAGCCAGCTTACGGACGAGTCAACATCGGATGCTAAGCGGCGAGACCTTGTCCTGTTCCTCAAGGAGTTCTGCAACTTCTCCCAGAATCTCCAGCCGCAGGGAAAGGAGGTATTCTACAAGACCCTCACTGCCCTTGGCATTTTTCCTGCCCTTGAAATCACTCTCGGCATAAACGACGCACCGACCAAAACGGCCAGCATTGACATTCTTACGTACATTGTTGAGTACTCACCTAGCGTTGTGCGGGACTACACGCTGCAGCAAATCAACAACACAGAGCAGGAGCAGATGCTGATCAACGTCGTCGTCGCCCAACTCGTTGGGGATAGTGATCCAGAACTTGGCGGAGCCGTCCAACTCGCCGGCGTTCTTCGCCTGCTTCTGGATCCTGAAAATATGCTCGCATCTGTCAACAAGTCGGAGAAAACCGACTTTCTCAATTACTTTTACAAGAACAGCATTTGCACTTTGATTGCCCCGCTCCTGGCAAACACCATTGGTGAGAGGCCTGCGCGCGAGGATTACAGGACTGTCCAGCTGCTCGGTCTCATTTTAGAACTCCTGTCGTTCTGCGTTGAGCATCATACCTATCACATTAAAAATTGTATTCTCAATAAGGACTTGCTGAGGAGAATACTCGTTCTCATGAAGTCGACGCACACGTTCCTTGTCCTCTGCGCCTTAAGGTTTATGAGAAAAATCATTGCTCTGAAGGACGAGTTTTACAACAGATACATAATCAAGGGAAACCTGTTCGCCCCCGTATTTGATGCTTTTGTCAGAAATAATGGCAGGTACAATCTGCTCGATTCAGCGATTCTAGAAATGTTCGAATTCATCAAACTGGTGAGTTTATTTCTCTTAAATTGTTTTCGTTACATACTAGTAAAACAAATTATGTACACTTTTAATCATACGTGCAAACGTCGAAAACGTTGACCGCGTTCCAGGAGGATATAAAGTCGCTGTGTTCTCACGTCGTCGAGAACTTTTCCAAGGAATTGGAGGCCATTGATTATGTTCAGACTTTCAAAGCGCTCAAACTGAGGTATGAACAGCACCAGGACAAACTGAAAGATCGCGACAGAGGCGCCTTGGACAGGTTAGTCTGTTTTTTTATTTACAAAATTAGCTTTCTTTACTTCTTACTAACTATTTTTGTTCACGCTTTTTTGTCTGCACATCAGCGTCCCCTCGATATTAAGGAATAGCCGATACCGTCGCGATCAGCGGCAGCTCGACGAGGAAGAGGAAATGTGGTTCAACGAGGAGGAGGACTTCGATGAGGGAGAAGCGGTCGTTCCCGCGGCTGCAACGGACATTGTGCCGCCGGCTGCTGCCAAAAAACAACCCCCAACGCCTAATCCGGCACCAGATCCTAATCCTGTGGATCCGAAGACTTCACAGCTGCAACAGCAACAGCAACAAACTGTACTCAATAATAATGCAACGACGCACCAACAGCAGCAACAACAACAGCCACAACAACAACAACCGCAATTGAACAGCATCCAACCTTCCAATGATTCTCCGTTACCCGCCGAGAGTGCTACGAGTCCAAGCGTTGTGATAGAAAAGACTGGAGCTGCTATATTTAGGAAGGTAATGATCTCAAGAAACATACAATCACGTAATCTATGAACAAGACTTGACTCTTCTTTCCACAATATTTTTTGAAAAATCGCTTCGATGTTCTTTGAGATAAGTTTCATAATTGGACCTTGGCATCTGTGATCCGAAATGAAAATAAAAATTATTTCTAGTAAATTGATCTAGGGTTGATATGCTAAGTATCAGTATCGACGATTGAACAAATAACGTATTATTTCAGGGTCTTGTCGACTATGAGGGTGATTCGGACGAGGAGGAGGAGGATTCCGAGTTGAGTCCGACGCCGAAGCGGCAGCGGCTCTCATAGTCCATTGTAGAATAAATGGATGGCGTCGTGTTATCGCCGTGTGACGTGATGAACGAATATGATATACATATATCCATGTTCCCGAGCCTAGCTCGTAGAGGATATATCTGTGCGTGTGTGCGTGCGTGTCTGTATCGAGGGCCGCGAAAGGGCGGGAGGGAGGACCAACACGAGTATATCTATCCGCGCGTCGAAACTGGCTATAAAGGAAACGGAAAATTTAAAAGAAAAAACAAAATTATACACGAAACGACGATAAAAGGCAAAAGAAGAAAATAAATAAAAATTGTACTAGCGCGGAAATTGATGTGAAAGATCGGTTTTTCAAATGCGAAGAAACAACCGCAAGCGAACAAGTAAGGCGAAACAAAACAAAGTATGCAACGAAGAGGAGAATGAAGAGGAGCTGGAGAAGAAAGGGCAATGTGGTCAAACTACACCGAGCACGAGATACACGCATACATACATACGATATACTATACATAAATATACAAACATACTTATATGTATATATGCAAGATATACATACATAAATACAAGCGGTTAAGAGGAAAAAGGATGGAAAAGTATAGAGACAGGGTGAGAGCGAAAGAGAGAGTGAAAAGAGCAAGGCGAAGGGAATTTTTGAACTTTTATATATATATGCGACAGTGACTAGGGAGCAATACTCTTCCATTCTAGAATCTTTGCGCCGGCAATGATTTTCAGAGGTTGAGAAATATAGTTTGTTTTGATACAGTTTTCAGTCAGTCGGAAAAGAGAAATTCATTCATTCTATGGGCTCTGGGTGAACCAGATTTTTTCAGCTGTCGAATACACTGGAATTTTATCAAATCTTAGTAAAAGACACCCTCGAACTACTTGACAGGATGAGAGGAAGCGCGCGAGGCAACTCGGTGTTGTAACTATAACATTAAAACTAAACGCAGCTTGTCGACTATAACGGTTCTATTTGTCATTCGACGTACCGCGATTGGTACCGGTCCACTGAAGCAAATCAAAGAGATTGAAGAACAAGAAGGATAAGGCAAAGTAAAGAAAAACTAATGTACATGACGTACAGAAGACGAAGAATTAACACTGTGCTTTCCTCTCGGTGTCGTGCTGCGCCTGGAAGAGAAAGAAAGAAAGAAAGAGAAAATCAACGGATTAAGGGAAAAATTTAGCAATCGACGCATCTATTTGAATCATACTTTTTATTGATATTTTCTTTTGGTTTTCTCTCTCTTCCTATCTTCGTAATTATTTTCTTGTTTAGATCAGCTCCGTCATACTGTACATTTGTCAGCGATTAAATAAGTTTCATCTATCTTTTTTTGTTTCTCCTATCATCATTTGCAATGCTCCAAACTTATTTCATTTTCATTTACTATCTAGATGACGAGATAGTGAGAGATTATTTTTGAATAATTTATCGATGTTTAAAATGATCAATCGCCATTTTCATATCTTTTCATTCGAATTTTCCATCACTTTGAATAATTGGTATTCTTCACTCGCAGGCTGTAATAATAATAATTGTGTATAGGGTATAATAATTTTTTCAAAGTGGTATACGTAATCTGATTTATTGTTATTATTATTACTATTATTGTTATTATTATTATTGCTATTATTATCATTAAAAATATTATTATTACTTTTACTGCTACTGTTAATGCTATTGTCACTACAGTACTACTATTACAAACTACTACACAACTACCACCAACTACTATTACTTCTATTATTGATTGACTAGGTGAGAAGAACAGGTCGCAGGGAGCTAATCTGTACATAGAATTTGATAAACAACATACGAAAAGGAAGTAATGAATAAATTCATACCGCCCGGACTGACGTTAGACGAGAGTGTAGCAGAGTATATAATATTAATAAAATTAGATAAGGAGAGAAGGAAGGTAAGAAAAAAAAACTACGAACAACGGAGGGGAAAGATGGAATTGGAAAATTGAGTAAACGGAACTAAACAGTGGATTAAACTATATTTAACGGACGCTTAACGTCGTTTGTACCAGTCCGTGTGTTTTACTATGATTTTTATTACGTAACGCACGATTCAATTTATCGTTCGATACTAGAGGGAGGGAAATTTTTAAACATTTTATGATCGGCAACGAGAGGGCGGGGAGGGGGGGGTAAGATTTTAACAAATGAATAAAATGAGACTAAATAAAGATATCGTAAAGAATGAAGCCAACATACGCGATGAAGAATAGTGTAAGTAGTAAAGAACGACTAAAGTAAACAAACAACAATAAGAACAAAAGAGATGTTGTCGTAAATTTAAATAACGACTAAGTAATTAATTAATTGATTATTATAACTAAATAAGTAAAGTAAATTAAGTATATACAAATATAAGCGATTAGTTAATAAATACGAATAATTAAGTAATTAATAACTGAATAAAAGTACGGTCGAGTGCTACTTTTTCTTTCTAAATGTATATTTGACACAGATTCATGCGAAAGTAACAATGATTTTACGGCAAAATTTTTCTTGAATGTTTTTTTTTTCCTTTTTTTTTTCTTTACTATCCGTATTTTGTTTTCCTTCCATCAGACATTGTCGTTTCTAAATTCTGTATGCTGTACAACAAATGAAATATCTGTAGGTGTATATCGTGTGATTTTAAACGTAACGACAGTGAAAAGAAAAACAAACAAAAAAAAAAAAAAAGAAGTGAAAGTGAGAGAGAAAGAATTATACATACAATGCACCATCCGTTTGTCGTTATTAACGGGATTTTTTTTTTTTCTAATGCTTCTTTTCTCTTTCTCTATTGAATGATTGAAGAGAAAAACACATGTGCACCCATACGCCCAGAGGAGAGAAATAGAATCTCCTTTCAATGTCAAATTTATCACAATGATTGTAACGATGATGATAATAATAATAATAACAATAGTAGAAATAGTAATGCTCGTTCTACTTTGTATAACAGTTACTCGCATATGTATACTTTATATAATTACTAATGCGATTGATCTCTAATTATACATATTCTCCAGTATTGTATACCTATGCGTAGTAATGCATTAATTGAAAACTTTACGACGTACAATGATATTATTATTGTTATCATCGTAGTTGTTGTTGTTATTATTATGCGTACATGTGTGAAGTTGGATAATATTGTGACAACGTATCATGATAATGATTTGGGTAGCGGATAGCGTGCCAGAAATCCTTGAGACAAAAATTTGCACGAATTCGAAGGTGGGCAAAAGAAACGTATATAATATTCGACCATGGAGAGAATAAAATATAATTATGATGTTCGAAGAGAAGAAGAATGGCGATTGGTGAAAAGAAGAGAATAGATCTTTTTGCTACTAAAACGAAAAAAAGGAACAATGTTAATCAATCAATCATTGTTTTCGAATTACGTTTCAGCTCTAATCGATCAGCATATTATAGTTTGGTACGATATGTTTATTGTACGTACTATCATATTGAAATGAAAATGAATATGAATGAAAGAAAAAGTGACGAAAACATGAGACAACAGAGAAAGAAATTCTCCAAAAGTATAATAATCACACCTACCCATTAGTTATGACGAATGAACGATGAAAAACGTTCGTACGACGTATGTGTTTATGTATGTTTAATGTATAGTTGTTACCAAAATCAAGATAATTTTGGCGACTAAATGCCCCGGGCTGGATGAACGATAACATACTATTATCATTATTACTACTAAACAATAAATTATTATACATTATTATTACTGCTCCTACTACTACTACTATTATTATTATTATCATTATTATAATATCCGTTACGTCACTGATCAAAATTAAAAACGGCAAATTAACACCAACCTAAACGTAGTAAAAAAAAAAACAAACCGAGAATAGCAACGACGTACGAATTGCCTGCTTAATTATAATTATAATTTTACTCTCAAGCAAGAAGAAAATTTTTTTATTTAATCATTGCGCGACGACAATGCGGATTGAGAAAAAGATTTAAAATATCTCCAAAATTCGCTTTTAAACTATAGCAATGAAATTTTTGTCGTGCGTTTACGCATGTTCATGTATATAAATATAGTTAGTTGAATTTTATCGAAGAATCAATTTTGTGGAAGAAAAACGAATTGCGAAGAAAACGTGATAAGAGAAAAATCTTTATTTTTCTTGCAAAAATTTAAAGATACAAATAATAAAAGAACAAAATAGAACTTTACATGCATTGTAATGTTTGATATCAAATAGCAAATTGTTAAGTTGTAAATTAATTATTTCACTCAATCGATAATATATTTCCATACACAAAGCGCCTGGTGATTGATTTGATTTGGAAATAAATTCAATGCCATTGATATAGCCGAAAATATCGCTAACAGCAGTGTACAAAACAAAGTGACTTTTGAATCGACACCACAGAGACAATGAATAGAAAGAAATTTATTTTTTCTCTAGTGATTTTAGTACTGCGTTTTAAACATTAAAGAAGAAAAGACGATCAAATCCAGCCCGAACTACGGCATAGTACACTTACATGGGCAGCGAAGAGCGTTATCGAAGGGGAGAAAATTTTTATTTAACATCCTTTTTTTTTTTCTTCTCTTTTTGTTTAACGAATGATTGTAAATGAATACAAATTACATGAATGTGTAGAAGCGCGGTGATGAAAAAAAAAGGAAGAAAAATTTAATAATAATATTGGTTAATGATAAAATAAGGAGGAAGAAAAAAAATATTTAATTAAATAAATCTTAAAATTAGAAAAGAACTTGGATTAATTTTCACGCTCAATTCCCTTACCCGATCGGGGTGCATTTATTTAATTATAATCACCCGTCATTCTGGCAATGATACATTTCAATGATATGCCACCATAGCTTTGTATGTTAAAATTGAGACGAGTACAGAATTCGGTTGTGAATCGAATACATCTGCAAAAAGGTTACAAAACTGTATGCATGTGTTAAAAAAATTGCCTATCATAATATTTTGATAAAATCGCATTTAGTAGCTTTCTGAATAGCAATTCATCTGTAAGTGTTCGTCGTGCGTATAAACATCCATTTGATACTATCTTTGTTCACAAGCCATTGACAATATTATTGAAAAAAATCAGCTTAACTGGAAACCTATTTATTTTATATGTAAGATTCATAATATCGCTACTAATATCGTCTTAGTTGACATTACGATAAACAACGTCTATTATTATCATCAATATCATTAATGCTATTCTAAATATTGGATCATCATAGTTTAATGTTTCTTTGTCTTTGAACGAAGATGAAAAAAACATTTTAACTTGGACAAAGAGTGAAAATTGTGTACACCGAATGGTCTTTTTAAAAGAAATTGTTCATATTATTTCCAGTAACGTGTCATTTGATCACTTGCGGACTACTTCGGCTTTCAGTCTGGCTGCGAGAGCCTTGCGAACTTGAATTTTCGAATCTTCCATCAAGAGTTGCGGCGACTCCAAGTCCTGCATGCCCATCATCGACGCCTCTGCTACCACTCGTGCCGATCCGGGACGAGCCGCGTTTGTCTTCAGACGCTGACTACGAGCCTCCTTCTTCATCGAGACCAGCTTGTCTCTTTGAGTTTTCAGGTATATTTGGCGCTTCCTAATCTCCTCCTCACCAGCCTCGAAACAGAAGAAAACATATAAGAAGAAGAAAAGAATGAGGCTTCAATTGTCACTTCGAAAGTTGATGTCTCCACTCACATCGGACAGTTTGCTGCGGCTCGCCGCGGGCAGCAGTGCAGGATCCAAACTCTGCTACGAAGAAGGAACGAATTGAATTTCAATAATGCATGGTATATTTCTTACGTACTTTTCTGTCACTGTTTTTTGTCACCAACTCAATTTCTTCTATTTTATCTTCGCCTGGTTTTTTCAGTTTTTGCGGTATCGGTTGCAAAACGCCAAACTTCTTGGATTTCAAAGCTGTGTTTGTCAGCTGAAGAGGTTCAACGCTGACTACTTCTTCCGTTTCTCGTCTCTCCTGCTCTGGCGAAAAACCCGACGACGATTTTGCCGATGGTTCTTCCATCAGTGCTCGCTCCAGCAGCTGTCTCTCCGTCTTGTACTGTGTTGCCAAACGCTGGTGCTCCCTACGCATTGCCTGATCCGATTCCTGCTCCGTATCCGTTTCATCCTCAAGCTTGTACTGTTTCCTGAAATTGAAACAAACTCGTCGTGACCTCGCAGCCTCACGTCCATCATTCTTAATTTTCAATCTACACCCACTGCAGCAGCTCCTCCATCACCAGTTCGTCCCGTAGACAGTCTTCGTCACATATTAGCGACGCTGGAGTCAGGCCGTACTTCTGTTCAATCAAACTCAGTGCCTGCAACTGGAGTTCCAAGTTCTTCTGAATCATCATCCTTTTAAATATCTCGTACTCGTTTGCAGCCCAGATCTGCTCGAAGAGACTCTGCAATTGCGTTTTAGAAGGTTTTATAATTTTTAACATTCTCTATCTCGTTTTGCATCGAGAACTATTTTTACTCTGATAGAGAAGAGAAAATACAAGTGAACATCGAGTGTTCGTTCACCTGCTGAAACTGTATCGGCATTTTTGTGTTCTTGTTTAATGTACAGGCATGCTCAAACTGCTCGGGAGTTATGCCCATGTCCTCCATGTAGCAGCCAAGGAGAAGATCTACCAGGTTTTTATACTCTTGGTAGATGTGGCGATACTCCTCGCTGTCCTCCGTCTCACCGTCGAAAACTAAAAGGGGAGCAAGAGGCGTAAAATGAGTCAGGCTAATCGATAGACGTAAGTAGCATTGAATTCTTTCAATGTAATGGCAATCCGATAATTCTTACTCAGCGATTTTTCTTCTATGAAAGTTAACAATGGTGCCGACCAGATCGGACCCTGCAGAAATCCCACCAGCGAATCAAACACCCAGGAACTGTCATCCTTTTCACTCATAATTATTTTTTTTATTCAGACTCCTCTATCAACCTGTCACTACCGTAAAATTTGTCATCAGACTTCTGTAATGTCAGGCTTGTCGCCATGGCAACAACATCTAAACATTGGTAGTGAAACGTCGCAGCTGACACAGTAGCAGTGTTCAAATCGGAACATTTTGCAATTTCTTGATCCGGAGGGATATTCATTAAAGAAAAAAATATGTAATTTAGAGAATGCAATTTTTTCGGTAAATGCAAAACATCGACACTTTGTCAAAAGAAATGATCATGAATAATTATTATAGCAAGAACATTTGTCATCCAGTTCTAATTATTTAATTGTACGCAAACTCATAGATGAAGCTTAAAAACAAGCTTGAAGCGTTACCGGTAAAAGAAATTCTTTGATGATATAATTAATTAATCATATTGATTCATTTTGAATATTTGAAACATGCATTTTGTTCAAGATTCAAAAATGTCTGGTCGTTCTTCCCGCTCCTTACAGGATTCCGATAAAACAAAAAATGGCGACTATAGAGCCAATCAGATGACGAAAAAAAGCCAACATGGCCGACGACTCGCGATTGGTTTTTGTTTTCCCGCGAAAAAACGGGGCCTCGTCAAAGTTAACCTAACCTGACCTGTTGTTTGTGCATGTTTCGCGTTACAATAAAAATAGGCGTCTGTATAAAAGACTTGTAGTTAGCGAGCAATAATAACGATGGAGGGGTTTGATCGGCCAGATACATTCTTTGTGGAACATTTTTCGACCGAAGAACCGGACGATGGAAAGCAGCTAAAATTAAAACAGTGCAAACAGAAGTTCAAGGAGTTTATCCGGCAATTTCACGAGGGCAATTTTAACTACAAATATCGGTAAGCTTTCTCAGCTAAAATCATACATCATACGTCATATCATGTTATAATATCATATCATCATATCATATCATATCATACATCATCATACATCATACATAGTATATTAAATTAAAATTCGGAATCAAAATTTGGATATTCGGTTGACAAGCACTCCGTAGTTCTGGCTGTCCAGGTCCTTGACCTGGTGATTTTGACCAAGTTTTATCATTGTTGAATTTTTTTTAATGATTTTCGTCTCTCAATTTAAGGGCATACCGATTGAGATGGTTTGCGATGTATAGAATTCATTGCACAGTCGTAGGTTCTTACGTCTATTCAGACGTATCCGACCCCGAGCGAGCTTTAGCGAGCGAGGGTTTTAAAGCTATTCTGGAATAAAGATGATACATTTGCTCGATCGAAGATTTGCCAATAGTTTTTGTTATCGTTAGTTAATTTCGACGTCGTTTGCAGGGACGCCTTGAAACGGAACTATAATTTGGGTCGGTATTGGGTCGAAGTGAATCTCGAGGACTTGGCTGCATTCGATGAATCCCTCGCAGAGAAAATATATAAACAGCCCCTTGATTATTTACCAGTTTTCGAGGAGGCTGCCACTGATGTTGCTGACGAACTCACCGCACCTAGACCTCAGGATGAAGAAAAGGTCGAGGACATTCAGGTTCTCCTTTCATCCGATGCAAACGCTACTCCTTTCAGGGGGATGAAGGTACGCGCATGTAGATTTATTTCAATCTCGTGCAAAACGGTGGTCTTCTCAATTTCAACGTTGAATTCCAGCAAAGACGATTGTGCTGCTGTGTTTTTTCTGCCACTAATACAAACATCTGTTATTTACAGCACGATGTTGTCTCCAAGCTCGTTAAAGTACCTGGAATCGTAATATCTGCGTCAGGAATCAGGGCAAAGGCGACAAGAATCGCGATACAATGTCGAACCTGCAGAAACGTCGTGCCTGACATAGCCATTCAACCAGGCTTTGAGGGTTACCAAATGCCACGGAAATGCAACACGTTGGTATTATTTCCTTGATCGCGATGAAGATAATCTACCTAACTCGAGTAAAAAGCAATTCTAATCATTTAATTTCATACCAGTCAGCAGACAGGAACAGCCTTAAAGTGCCCGTTGGATCCGTACTTCATAATACCAGACAAGTGCCGATGCGTCGACTTCCAGGTGCTAAAGCTGCAAGAATTACCGGACAATATTCCCCAGGGTGAAGTGCCCAGGCACTTGCAGCTCTATTGCGACCGCTATTTGTGCGAAAGAGTTGTGCCAGGAAACAGAGTCCTCATACTCGGCATTTATTCGATAAAGAAAATCGATAAGACTGGAGGACGACGCGAAACAAGGAACAAGGCAGCAGTAGGCGTTCGAGCGCCGTATATCAGAGTCGTGGGGATTTCCGTGGACGGTGACAACACTGGAAGTGGTGAGCGGTCGTTTAATTTTACCTTATTCAATTCTGAGCTATCATCTGATATCTTTCGTCACCTCATCAGGTACGCAAGCGCCGTTTACCGCGGCCGAGGAGGACGTGTTTCGCCGTCTGGCTGCCGATCCTGAAATCTATGATAGGATATCGAGAAGCATTGCGCCGAGCATTTTCGGCGCTGAGGACATGAAGAAGGCCATCGGCTGTCTGCTCTTCGGCGGCTCGAGAAAGAAAATGCCCGACGGCTTGTGCCGCAGGGGCGACATCAACATTCTCATGCTCGGCGATCCTGGAACGGCCAAATCCCAGCTCCTAAAATTCGTTGAACGCGTTGCTCCCGTCGCCGTTTACACTTCAGGAAAGGGTAGTTCGGCCGCAGGTCTCACCGCGTCCGTTACGCGCGATCCATCGACGGTGAATAGCTTTCAACAGTCCCCCCCCCTTTCTTCCGCCTTTTTTTTTTGTACCCTAATTACAGCTGTTGATCGATATTCCTTAGAGAAATTTCGTCATGGAAGGTGGAGCGATGGTGTTGGCCGATGGTGGAGTCGTCTGTATAGACGAGTTCGATAAGATGAAGGAGGATGACAGAGTCGCGATTCACGAGGCGATGGAACAGCAAACAATATCGATAGCGAAAGCTGGGATAACGACGACCCTGAATTCGCGATGCTCGGTTCTTGCCGCAGCCAATTCGATATTTGGCAGATGGGACGACACCAAGGGCGAGGAGAACATCGACTTCATGCCTACCATATTGTCCAGATTCGACATGATCTTTATTGTCAAAGATGAACACGATCAGGCCAAGGATATCACACTGGCTAAGCACGTGATGAAAATACACACCAACGCCGGTCAGATCACCGAGCAACAAGCTGACGGCGAATTATCATTGAACCTAATCAAGAAATACATTCATTACTGCCGAACGTGAGTGCTTCACATACTTTTTCGAGCAGAGTTAAATTTTCATAATCGTTTTTTAACTACTAATTGATTCATAGGAAATGCGGCCCAAGAATAAGCAAGGAAGCTGGCGAGAAGTTGAAGAATCGTTATGTTATGATGCGCAGCGGTACTAGGGAGCACGAAAAAGACACCGAAAAGCGACCGTCCATACCAATAACCGTTCGTCAGCTCGAAGCCATCATCAGAATAACGGAATCTCTTGCTAAAATGAGGCTACAGTCGTTTGCCACCGAAAATCACGTCAACGAGGCCCTCAGGCTCTTTCAAGTGTCGACGCTGGATGCTGCCATGAGCGGATCTTTGGATGGTAAGTTGCAAAAAAAATTTAATTGTATTTAACATGTTTCTACTTAAATTCGCGCTTGTTTAGGAGCGGAAGGCTTTACAACGGACGAGGAGCACGAGATGTTGACGCAGATTGAGAAACAACTGAAACGGCGTTTCGCTATCGGATCTCAAGTGTCTGAGCAGAATATCGTTGCTGATTTCACCAAACAAAAATATCCCGAACGCGCAATCTACAAAGTTATTCACACGATGATAAGACGCGGCGAACTACAGCATCGCATGCAGCGAAAAATGCTCTACAGGCTTTCTTAAACTACACGCCATTAGAGAGATGCACACAGGTGGTAAATTTTTTTAATGTTCGTTTTATTTTACAGTTCATTTTTATTACGGCAAGATTCTGAACTGACTATTTGTTAATGGTCCAACTCGTCCTTAAACGGGTAATGCGGATGTTTTTCGACCCTGAAAAAAGCAGGTAACAAGGGGACAAGTTGATGACGGAAATCAAGAAGAATCTTCGAATTGAAAAAAGTTTCACTTTTTTCTACTAACCCCTTGAAGAACAGAAAGTGAAAAATTCTCCCGTCCACACCGCGATCCAGCACGTCTAGCGAGTTCATCTCGGTTTGTGTTAGTTCGAAATCGAATAGATCGATGTTTTCCTTGATCCGCTGGGGACTGGCACTTTTCGGTATAACAACGACGCCCGCCTGCACAAGGTGGCGCAGCAAAACTTGAGCCGTCGTCTTGCTGTGAGCCGCGGCAATTTCTTTAACGACCGGATGACCCAGAAGATCGGGAAACTTCTCCGCGTTGTAATTGTACTTTGTTTGAAAATGAGTTTTCGCTCCGGGTGAGGCCAGCGGACTGTAAGCGGTCACCGCGATGTTGTACCCTTTGCACAGCTCGCGCAATCGCTTTTGTTGCTGATAGGCGTGGAGCTCGATCTGCGATTGAAATTATAACGGATTTTGTTCTTTGAAATTATAATATATTTTATTTCTGTTTTACCTGTAAGTTACTTGGTTTAATGTCAGCATTATCCCAAATTTCCGTTAATTGTTTATCATTGAAATTGCTCAATCCGATCGATTTTGCTCTACCATTTTTAACCTGTTTTTCCATTTCCTGTGCAAACGATGAAAGTTATTTTGAGAATTCACGGCTTGATTTTTTCTTACATCAATCATTTCTGTTACCTTCCATACAGAGACGGGGTCCGTGTTTAGATCCAGCTTGTAAAAACCGTCTGGATCAATCGTCGGAGCGTATCCATTGGGGTCCTTAACAAATGCAAATGGCATGTGGATCAAGTACATGTCTAAGTAATCAAGTTGTAGCTTTTCCAATGACAATTTGATGAACTTCTCAACGTCGCCTGGTCTGTTTCCGTAATGGGGGAGCTGCAAAATAATTTCAAACTATGGAAATATCGAAGTGGCGTAGCCGCAGACGTCCATGAATGTCCCGTACTCCGTATGTATTTTCTTTTCTATACTGAATGATATCTTGTACTTCATAAAAAAAATTAATCCGAGTATTCAATAAACGAAACAAGATACTCAAGAGATTCACACTTTTGACGTAATGAAGAGATCGCGACGTTGACCGCCCTTGTCAAACCATTTTTTCAAGCTTCGTCCAATGGCCTCTTCATTATTGTAATTGAAAGCCGTGTCGATATGCCTGTACCCGTTTTCCAGCGCGGCTTCGACGGCCTTTTCAATTTCCTCGGGCCCTGACTGAAATATAAATATTTTTCGGGACTGTTATCAAATTTTATGAAATGATCAATTGACGATCTTTAATGTTTTTAGACCACGTGTCGCAAAATTTTTTGTGTTACAATTTACCGAGAAGACGTAACACAATCACCTGCCATGTCCCAAGTCCGACTGTCGGAATCTCGAAGTTCGATGACAACCGTATATTTTGCATCGCTGTTGCAGCCGCCGGTATTCCCTTCGAATAATGCAGTGATAGGACAGCGGATAACCCGATTCCAAGTCCGGAAGTATTCCTCCTGAAAAACGTGTTGCATAACTCGATTATTTTTAGCCACGCTGGGCTTGTGCAAAAAATTATATGTATGTCTGTTCAACATAGGAGGGTATGCAATTTAATTTGTACCTAAATCAATAAGCGTTTCAGCTTCGATTTAAATGACGATGGACAGTAGGATCGGTTAATCACCGTTTTGTTGCCTACGCGATTTACCAGGCAACGATTGCGATTTATACCGGTTACTAAGTATTGTTTAAATAACATTCAAACTACGTTGATCAATCTGCTTGTTCTATTGCGGATTCTGCGTTCCGTTAAGCGCTATTTTTAACCATCGTAAAAGTTTGATGTTTGCGTTTGACTAAGTTTTGAAATACTGGCGCCGCGCCAGTCCCTGACGTTTAACGGTTCGTCACGTCGACGACAGATGGCGGGTGAAACAAATTGCACTGCCAGTCTTGCTCTGCGCCGTGACTGGTTCAGGAAACACGCTTAGCCAATCATAGTACAGAGCATTAGGTGCTACTTCCATGGGTAGTGTTAAAAAAGCTCAATGATATATCAGCGAGAGGGAAAAACTGCGAATTACGTAAAGTTTTCTTCAACGCGTGAATTTGATTTTTCTTTTTAACGGATTCGACAATAGCAATTTCAATTGGAAAACAAAGCGAGACGCTTGAAAAGAAGTAACCAAATTCGGATCGTACACACCACATTCTGTTCGAGATGCGGTAAATCATCGTCAGCTATTCGAAAGAACCTTCGCCAAGACCCAACTCCCGAGGTTATGTTTCACGTCATTCCGGTTTGACTGGATATCCTCTTTGAAATCAACCATGTCGAACTTCAGCCACTTCCTAAGGGCACATCGGTTCGAAATCATCGCTTGCCCGGTTTTGGCTATTGAATTTTACATATGGTGGCGAATGCAGCAGAGCGAACATTGGGGCAGTAAACGGGAGCCAAGTGCAGGTGTAACTTCCTTGCAATTTGCTAAAAATATGTCAAACGAATCGCCGACCAAGGAAAGTGACTTGAAAAAAGCGCTTGATTCGCCAAAGAGTTGATCGAAATACGTATCCGCGTATCGAGGCTTCTTGTAAATGATCCATGTAGTTTGATTCGTCGATTCTAATCTTCTCTCACCTCTCCATGTAAGCAGGTTTAATACATCATTTTAATAAACAGTTGACCCAATGTCATAAGAATATATTCATACATTGTATTAATTTATGATGGGATTCTAAGAGTTACATAGAGAACTACATTTAATATGTACCAGAGAATGTAACAAGTCTTGTAGTATCTATCGACAAGACTGTAAGAAGCTAATCAGAAGGATGGTGAATTTCTGAACCGTGTCGATTAGTTTGATCAGCATTCTTTGGTTGATTGTTTCATTTATTTCAAATTACATATGAAATCTTTTTTAGTTGATTTAATTATATGTGATTGGACGATCGTGTTTCCATGCTGTAGGTAATGAAAATGCAAAAAATGAAAATCAAATACTCTGGTAACTATAAAATTATGGGGGGGGTGTAATAAATTGACACACTGCTAGTAGGAAAATTAGATTATTTTGAAAAATAAATTAAAACTATCAACAATACAATACTTCGATGATTTCTAACAGAGTACAGCGAAATAATATGCAAGTTCAACTCACAATGCATATTTATAACATTGTAAGCACAACACCCTAATTTTATACCGAGGTCAATTGTGCCGTTACAATTACCTCACGTCACATACACAGTATGTGCACGCGTGTAAATAACTAGACTCTTTTCAAGACGTGACTACACTTAATTAAAAGAAATAACGGAATAAAACAACCATGGCGACGACCCACGTTGGAACAACTCGATCACGTGCCTTAAAAGTTCTACCGTCAACGGGTTTTGCACGCGAAAATAGACGCGCGTGTTCCGCTTCTAGTGCCGTCTGTAGGTCCTCGTTTCGCGTGATAAGCGCTACTTGAGTCTCCAAGTCTTTCCTAACCGATCTGTACCCTATAAAAATTTGATACAAAAAAAAATTAACTGACTAACCAATTTCTCGGTGTTATTTGAGAATCAAAAAACACTTGGGTTGAATTTACCGAAATTCGGTGATCCGATAAGCGTCAAACAGGGCTTTTGTTCTCCAGGAAGGGAATACCAAAGGCCTTTGGCGTGATAGGTCCACCCTGAGCGGACAAATTCCCAAAGCGTAACTCTATCTTTCTGTCCGCTCCTCACGCAGGATTTGTAAAACGATTCTTCAATTTTTGTGTAAGCCAACGGAATGCCGCCAGCGATTCCTTTCGCACCTAAAAATCACAAGTTTGAAGGTATCGCTTAGGTATTTATAAATAAAGTGCAACTATTTTTAGTAGAAAAATTGTTCAATTCAATTAATTTATACTTCAATGCCTCATCGGCTTACCGTAAAATCCATTCGCAGTTGGGTGAGCGGTGAGTAGGTGACATGTTGCTTTGCAATCATTGAGCAAAGCTTTTCTGTAGGTAGGGATCAGGTTAAAGTAACCAGTCGCAAGTTTAAGCGTAGCGCCTGACTGCGCCGTCTGAAGAAGCCTTAATGTCACTTCGCTGTCATGCCTGATGTTCAACTGGCCCATTTCGATTAGAGGAAATATCCATGTATCATATTCCGAGATTCCATCTATTAGTATTTGAAAAATTGGTTCTGTGTAATTATTTTGAACTGGTAGACTTCCAATAATATTTTTATCCTCTAGTACACGGTTATATCCTTTTTCTCTTACCGTGTTTCGTAATCTCTGATCTTTTTTTCATCTCCTCGTGAAACAGGGATTTTATATTCCTCGCGGCAACATCGGTGAAGTTTTCCCGTCTCCCTTTGTAGGGATGTATGTTTTCTTCCGATTTGAACGTCGTTGTGCCGTTGGATTCCAGTTTGAAACTGAATTCGCTGACTCTCTCAACCAGTTTGGAATAAAAATCGCACAACTCTTTACAGTCTTCTATAACAATGTATCTGTCTTGACGATTGGTGAAATAGTCGTGACTCAAGTTTGCTCTAAAATAAATATCAAAACAAACGAAATTAGGGTCATTTTCAACCATCTTTATCCTCTTGAATCCCTCAACTCACCCACTGATTATCAAAGTATCATCAAACAGGTACAGTTTCATATGCTGCAGGCCCACAAGTTCGTTAAATCGATCTGGTATCAGAGCCTTCAAAATACCACGCAGCTTTGGAGTGTGGTAAAGAGCTACGCTGCACGATTTACCCCACTGACCTTTCAGCAGAGGTTGAAGCATCGTTCGTGAGTTTTGCTTCCCTCTCGAGCCCCTCGTGTAGTCCAGCAGAATATTTATCTTCACTGTACCATTGCTCCTTTCCAAGTTATCCCTTAAGGCCGCGACCTGATTCAGAAATCAAGTCGATGAGTTAGCTAATAGTCGGTCAGGCTTAACTAACGAATGATGGGAAGTTATGAAGTTCTTCTGACATCTACTTGGATAGTTGAATACTGACCAAGTTTGATTCAAGCTCTCCAGTTCCGAGGTACAGAGAAGCTAGAGTGATTCTTTTCTGAGCAGTGTGGCATTTATCGAGTAACAAGTTGTAGAACGCACTTGGTTCGTGAACAACTGTGATCTGGAACAAGTAGCGAGCATAAACTGTACATTGCTGGCATCGCTTTAAACAGCAAAGGTACTATTTTTTGAATTTCTTTGCTACCTTCGAACCATTAGTAGGAAATCCTGGAGAAGCCTTATGAAGCCAGGTGAGACTGTTCATCTCACAAGAGGTAGCCTCGACCTCGACATATTTCTCGTCATCAAGCATGGCTATTTCTGTTTTGTACCTGGCAATGCAAGTACTCGAGGCATTAGGCCGTGGGTTAAGTAGCAAATTTCCACGAGTATTTTTGAGATTGTAAAATCTGTAACGTCATTTAATGCAGCACGTAAAACCACTTTTGAATATCAATTCCATGATGCTGCTAAAAATTTTCAAATTCAAAAATCGCAACTCGATGTTTGACTTCCTGATTTCGGATTATAGGGTTAGGTTGGGCAAGGTCAAGATGAAATTGCGAAATTTAAATTGAAATACGTAAAGCAGCGGGACGGTGATGAGCTGAAATTGTTTTCTCACCCACCTTTTCAACGTTCGTAAAATTGAATGTTTCATTAGAACTAAACGTTGCCAGCGCGTTAATAGTCAAGACACATTTAGTACCAAACAACTTAAATCGAACGGCAACCGTCCACGGAACAGAGTCGCGCGCAACTAGACGTCCCACTGACGCAACTGTTCAAATCCTTCACCTCGATCACCAAACCAACTATTAGTCCAGACGAATAAGCTATAAATTCGACTGACTTCTATTCAGAAAGAACGTAGGTTAGCCGATTTTTTCATAGGTTCACCACAGACGGACGAACATATTTTCACCTACCCCCCAAAAAGTTAGGTTCGGATTTGTTCGGAACGATTGCTTAAACTTTTGAGACCCCACATTTTGTTAAATAACGTTTTTGTTGTGGGTCATACACGAAAACTGTCAGAACAAAAGTTGTTCGTCTCATCATTCTCGATAAAACAAGCTATCGTGAGATCAATTTCCTCTATTTGTTTAGTTGCAAAATGCAAAATGCCGTGGAAAAAAAAAATTTACATTTCTTGTTATAAATTGATGAATAAACAACGTGTGGCTTTGAAACTCATGGTACAGGTAATATGAAGTGTCTTCAAAATTATCGTGCAAGGCTTTTTTGGCTGTGTTATATAGTTGAGCAACAATCCGCGACAAGCCAAAATTCGTACATCGTCTGCCCTTTCTTATTTGATTGGCCCACAGGTTGCCGAAAAATCGTGGAGTCAGTTCGTTACTAGTACTTTCCATAAATAAAAAAAATAAATTTTTATACTCGAAAATCATAATTTTTGGGCGACTTGAAATTTTTTGCTTTTAAACAAATAGAGATATCTCCGAGAATATTCATATTATTGTAAATATTATGATGGATGTACTTGCCCTTCATTTTACAAGTCATTTAAAAAAAAAAAAAAAACATGAATATCTTGATTAGAACCGGAGATAACGGTGTTTAAGTGTTATTTTGTTTATTGTTGTTGTAATTAATATTGAGGGGAAAAAAAAAAATATCAGCTATCTCTTAACACCCCAAGGCATCACCGTGAATTTTTTCAGATCTCCGGATGCGTTGTATCTGGTAAAAAAAAATTGCTCAACGTTCGTCGAGCGGCGTTAGTCGGAGGAATGAAGCCGGGCGGCGGGATGGGGGGCTCGAGGACCGGACCTAACTTTTTGGGGGGTAAGTGAAAATATGTTCGTCCGTCTGTGATGAACCTATAAAAGAATCGGCTAACCTACGTTATTCTTGAATAGAACTTTATTTTATTGTCCTGGACTAGAACCTAGCTAGAGGGAAGTTAGAGTTTAAAGAAATTAAATAAAAAAAAAAACATTAACGAATGCCACCTACTTCCGATGCGGTCAGTTTTGTCGTTCCTATATCTTATCAAATACATATTTCGCGGAATCCCCGGTCGTTTGAAGGCCGTACACGTGGAATGGATCGACCGTGACGCATGAGGAAATAAAAGATGGAAGAATACGCGAAGTACGTGCGCGGTTTTGAGATGGGTGGCAAGGCATTTACGCAGTTATAATTTTGCGCGTTAGCAACTAGTTGGTTGACAATGCCGTCCGATAAGAAGAAACTAAAACTCGACCTTACCGGAAAAGAGCATGCGTACGCAAACTTTACAAAGAATGATTGTGCGAAGGAGGTAAATATCATTAATTTTTTCGCACGAAGAAGTTCGCAATAAACTGAGAATAAATATATAATAATAAAAGACACGCGCGATGCGCACACGTATAAAGCCGGCGTTTATCCTGGGTGTGGCATGCATGTATCGTTAGCGAATAGTGCGTGTGTTCAAATCAATTTATTTTTATTTATTTATTCACCTGAAACCACGTTACATCGTAATAATTCAATAAAATGCTGTATTCTGGCAAAGATGTACCGTATCTAAATATACGCACTCTGGCCACTGAATTAAGGTAGTACCGTGATAAATCACTTTTCTTACAATATCTTTCAATTTTTGAATACACATAATTTGCAGTGTCCTTTATACGTAGGAATTTTTTTTAATAGTCCTTGCGGTACTAAATTTTGCAATATTAGCGATCAAAAGTCGTACAATTTACATGTATTCCCTATCCCGACCGTAGTTAGAGTGAGCATTTTATTTAATAACAGCCATACTTTTCTTAGAATTTTTTTAAAAAACTGAGAATTATTAATTGAGGATATACTTAACAAGTAATTTTTTTCAAAAAAAAACATAAACAAGCAGTATTCATTTTTTTGTAAATAATTCTTAAAGTTTGTTGCTTTTAATGATTTTCAAACTTTCTCTCGTAACCTGACCCGTGAGAAATGGTGACTTGGCAACGTTGCCCTACGCGGGAAGTTTAAAATGCCATAAAGGCCCAACGAATTGAAATAAATGTCAGAACTTTGCGGATATAGGTTACGGTACGGTCCAGTCTCCAATTATAACTAACCTCAAATTGATTTCATAACAATACATTTCTCTACAACACATGCTTGAGGGGCAAGAGATACTGAGTTAGAATGCAACGTTGCCAAGTCAGACAAAAGACGCAATGGGAAAATTTTTATACTTCTGCGCATGTGAGAGGAGGCGCAAAGGTGTACTGTATCTCAATTACTTTTTACTTTAGTTATAATGTTTTATACGGGGGATATTTCTCTGGAAGTTGAGGACTGCTGCTATCACGGTACTACCTTAAGGTGGCTCGGAACACGAACGGAATGTGAACAGAGAAAAATAATTTTTTAGTATACTATAGATAAAGTACTCATTCTCATTGATGCGAAATTTCAGACCATGTTAACGACTAAATAAGCTAAATCAAAATAGTTGAAGATCAGATTTTTAACACTGGGCTTACGGAAGAATCATCTCTGCGAGACATGGGCCGAGTAATATCTCTGCTTATGTTCACGAAAAACAGTTGATACTGTTATCTCTTTTTAGCGATCTCGGGATAGGGATATGTAGGATGGGGCAACCTGCAACTACCCCTCACTTCCTTTTCTCTTTCCCTCTAGCGCATGGTCCCCCAACCATAGGTGGCACAGCACCAATAACGATAGGCGTTCAGGGGACAAAACAAATAGCCGGCGTGCTTAGTCTATTTTATATAGGCATAAGCCTATGTGTATGACACAGACGTGTATATTACTAATAATACTGAATAAATTACGGGCCTTGCTTGGGCCGCCATGCAGATCGGCACTGAAAGATGATGTCCCAGTCGATTACGATGTTGTCGTATATGTATATCTCCAAGGATTGGAGTTAATAAACCTATCTTAAACGTGGAAAGACGCTTAACAGTCCGATTCTGTACGGAATTCTGAATAAAAACATTCAGACACATTTTCATTCAACGCAGAAATAAAGAAATGGCACGGGCTGCTATAGGAAATTCGTAAAATTCAATCCATTTCTTTATTTCTCCGTCAAATGCACTCGAGTATTTTTGTCATTTTTCACGATTAGCAGTATCAAAGGCTTTGGCTAAATCTGAAAATACTTCTGCAACGCCCAGTTTTTTTTAACTTGTCTGTAACAATGCTTATTCCAATATCATCTAGGGATGAAATTTATGAATAGGTTTTTTGTTTTATCGCCGCGCCGATTACTGCAATAGTCATTTGCAAAATTGATGTCCATAGGACGTCGCAAATCCGGGGCAAATAATGAGATTGTACATGAATAATTTCCTGAACTACGAAAATTGGGAACTTAAATTCAACCACAATGTCAATTTCATTATGACCGAGAATTTTCATGGCAAAAGTACCATTTTTCATGCTCTGTCTCTTGGGCTTGGAGGTGGTCAAAATAGAGTAGGTCGAGGCGGTACACTCGGAGGTATGTATATGGATAACACTATTTTTTTTCAAACTTTCATTTACCTCATAAGAGCAAGTACTTGTTTTATAAGCTATGTATTCGTAGCTTTTAATAATTTTTATATTTTTTTTTATCTAGATTTTATTAAAAATACGGAATTACCTGCCACAATCAGAATCACTTTATGCAATAAACAAGAGTCGTCCGACAAATCAAATCCGTCTGAGGATTATATCATAATCCAGTGTACAATCAGGACATGGGGCTTTGTGCATCATCGCACGTATAAGCTATTAAGTGATAAAGGTAATCTCTTGTCAAACTTTTGATGTAGTAATGCCAAGGGATGAAACCTATCCCCTTATGAGTCATTTGGCAGTAAAGCGACTCACCAAATTGTTTCAAATTTTAATTCTCTATGGGCAGGGTGGCGATACTCCTGGAAAATCTGGAGACGTGTCGGGGGATTTTTTATTTGGTCATTGAAAAAACTGAAAATATAAGTTTTCTATCATGGGAATTATGACTGATTTTTTGAGAAGTCAGAGTGCTTTTTTTCCTTAAGAAAACTAATGGGCTTTTTTGAATATTATATTTTCCTTCAATTTGAATTGAATATAGAGTCAATAAGCTGGACCGATTTGTGGCCACTCTGACAGGGTTCATAAAAGCACCGTAAAAAGCAAAAATTGTTGCAATTTTCAGACGACATAGAATCCGTCGATATCAGTGCGAGTGACTTGCGAAAAAAAATTAAATCGATGAGGAATATTGAATGGTATCACCCTGTACTGACAATGAGCCAAATTGAGTCAATGAAATTATCCACTATCGATCCAAAAAAATTTTATGAAGATCTTATGACCGCTTCAGGTTTAAGGACAATTGACGACGATAGTTTCATCGTTATGAACAGACTGAAAATGAATAAAACAAAAAAGGTGATATTACCCATTATCAATATTAAACCAATCTTGGGTTTTCTTTATATCAAGCTAGTGGAAAATTCTACCGCGCTTAAGTTATGAACTTAATTCCTTGATTTTTCCAGCAATTGGATTTCTTGAACAATGAAATTTCCAAGATCAAGGAGATGAAAGAAATGCAGCAATCAACTATCGTAGATCGTGAGAACTTGGTAGAATTAAAAAAACAACTGCAATGGTCGATGGTCAAAGATTTAAAGAAAATTCAGGATGTCATGGATGGATTGAAAGCAGAGCGGAAACAATGGGAAGAATTAATGAGGAAAAAAAAGTACGAACATCATAGATAAATATTTTAATTGATAATTGTACTTTCAAGTTAGGAAAAAAAAATTTCTGTATAATTTCGTGTTCACACTTGATTCCAATCTTGGAATTATTATTATGCACAAAAAAACTATATTCTGATGCGGTAGTAGTGATCCAACGTATTTTTTCCTATCCGATTAATAGATATGAGTAACAAACTTTACAGAGAATTCATAATGAAACTACAGAAGCGTCACAAGAAGGTTGAAAAAGATATTACGGCATTAGATGATTTAGGAAGGCGCGTTGCCTCCAATAAAAGAAAACTTGCTTTAAGGATTACGGAAAAAGAAAAATTGCAAAAGGAAACAGCTAAGATGAAAAAGCACATGAACATTTACAGACAAGAAATAAAAAAGTTTGAGTGAGTATTTTGTAAATAAGTACGTGACTTTTACATTTCTAAGCGAATTGAAAACAGAAAACAGCAAAATGAAGTCGACTAACTGTTGAATAGATTAATGTATATTGAGGCTAAATTAAAGGAGAACGAGGAAATCAAAGTAAAGCTTAGTGGTGAGCTAGAAGATCTGAAGAGAGCTTCGAAACAATTGCAGGCTGATTTTGAGCTCAGTATTAAGGGTATGGGTAAGTGAGTCACTTGTCTAAGATCGTATTTTTGGTAATATCTTACAGTCATCGTATACGAATCGCTTAATTTTTTTCTTCTGCAATATTGCACAGATGAGAAATTGAGCAAGCTAGAACGATTGCAGAAAATGCGTGATAATCCAGATAGAATCTCTGAGTCTACTATGTCTGAATTTCTAAACACAGTAAAAGAGTATGAAAGAAGCTCTGAAAGACAGCCATGTGGTCCTTCAGGTAATTATTATCGTAATCACTAATTTTGAATACCCTGAAATTCCGTTGTTTAAATCACTTCAATTTCATGCAAATTAGAAGATCTGAAAACGTTTACATTTTTCATACCTGTGCAATAAATATAGGGTCTATTCTTCGTTTATATTAATTTACATACCAAACATGTCTGCAAGTTTTATTTTATCGCAGGATTGTATGTAAATCTAAAGGATCCTAATTGGGCGGCAGTTGTTGAAGATTATGTTGACCATAATACGTCGCGCGCATTTTACGTGAATAATTCCCAAGATAAAAAGACCTTACATAATCTTCTGCAAGAGTTTTCTTGGGACGAAAATATGCCTGACATTATTTGCTCAACTTATTCTTACTGGGTAAAAGATAATATTCATTGACCTAGATATCAAAGCAAAACTAATCAACAACTTGATTGGTGGTGATTAATTCATTTGCAGTTATTTAAACCTCTACGTGAATATGGATATGAAAATCTATTAGATATTGTAAGGAAACATGGGAAAGTCACAGTCACTTGAGCAGTTAAGCAATCGGTTGTTAGACTTAACAATAATGTATTTATTCGTAATAATCAAAGCAAAATATACAGTACGCGAGGCGTTTTGTTCGACGGTTCTATCTGTACTCTCTGATAATCCTTTTTTCACGCGTTCGGTTTCTCAGGTCATCCAAACCATAAACATAAGTTGACACCCACACACCGTAACCAACAGCAAATATACAAACATACACACTCTACTTCACATCATCTAAAGTGATGTTTAACAATATATCCCTCAGACAACTCGCTAGCTCTCTCTCCTTCTCACACATTCTACACTCACACATCTATAGTTGAAGTGGGGATGCACACACGTAGACGTTCACTTGTATATCGTGCATGCATTACATCATGTAATGTATGATTTTCTACAGTCAGTGTACACTATGTAATGTACTTATATTTTAACAGATATGACGGGAAGCTCCAATACTCTCGTGGCTAACTGCTGTACGGAACAAAGCAGAATTCACCTGATAGATATCCTTTGGGAGTGAGTAATCCTGTGATTAGTAATTGAATTAACTAAATTGCCATACATTCACCTATACATTGTTCTTCTATTATATAGCAAGATGCAAAATGAGCTTCAATCTATGGTGGCACCATATCATGATCTTAAGACACAGCAGGAATCCTCTAATAAAAAGTTGGAAGCAAAAAATTCGGATTTGGACCAAATTAAAGAGAAAATCGCAAACTATGAATCGAGAAAACAAAATATAATTGATTCCATGGACGTCACTAACGATAATATTTCACTGCCGAATACTTTTGAAGAATTGGTGAGTTCATATATTCATGACTCATGTAAACGAGACAAATATCTGAAAAATTACCAATACCTGTACTGGCTTGTGCGACAGTGTTATATAATAGTCACAAATTTTCCTTAGAATGCCACGATACAAGATCTGACGAAAAAAATTGATAATAATGCAACCAATAAAAAAAAATTGACGAAGGCAAAAAAAGAGCTGCAGGTGGCCATTTTTGAGGATGAAATTAAAATATTCGATACGTCGTATGATAAGCTGAACGGAAATCGGAGTAAATACAGAGTAAATGCTTTTTTCATATAAATGCAGAGGTTTCGTTTATTATGCTGCTTTATTGAGGGAATATATTTCGTCAGGGTTTATTTTTCCTGTTTTTTCATTTGCCACTTTTACAATTTTTCATTGTAATCTTGCGTTTAAAGAAAACATGAAAATAAACTCTTGTCAATAAATTTTTCCAAATACTCCGACTTAACAAAGTAGCAATTTGACCATTGTTAAAATTTGTATTTCAGAAATCGATTGCTGCTCAGAAAATGATTCTGGTAAAGGTTTGTAAAGCCTGTATATCCATAGATAACAAGTTGCAGAAATTTCAGAGAACTGTAGAAAATTTGGAAGCAGATATGAAAAAAGAGAATTTCACCATTGAGTCAATAGTTTCGGATGCTACCACACTATGTCCTGACATGAATCCGCAAAGGTAAATGAAGCTCGCCATCATTCAATCTTAAAAGTTAATGTTTCATGATATTATTTTTGTAAACTGATATCAAGAAGTATTTTGAAAGCTCAATTGCTTCGTATAAATGCATTTGTAACATAACGCCGTACCAATCACTTGGCCAACAGGGTAAGTCTGTAATGGCATTCGAAAAATTGATTCTTGAAGTTGGAATTAACTAATGCTCACCGATGCACAGTTCACCATTGAATGGAGAAATCACGTGAGGCGATCTGTATCTAGGGGATGTGCATGTTTCGCATATAGGAATGCAATTAGATTTGTTGGATCTTTAATTTAAAACAATGACATTCAATTATTTTTTGTAGGAGTATTAAATCTGCTTATTAGTAAATGATACTCGTTGAATCAAATTCGAAAAATAAACTGAAGCCAGTTCAGCAAACGCAGTAGAAAAATGAAATAGTATTTCATTTCTTTCATTTTTATTTTTGCTAATTTTTCTTAGGGAAAGTACTGTAAGATGAAGTGAATGTCTTTAATTATCGTTACATTCGTTCTGACGTTTATTGAATACTTAGATCTACTGTCGAAATCAATCAGGAGATAAAACAAGTAGAGAAGCGTATCGCAGCAGCCAAGCAGCAGCAGGCGTCGTATATGCGTCAAATGACTGCTGATTTAGAGAAGATATCGAAAGAGTTTGACGAAACGGTAAAATCTATACACGATATGGAAGCCGTCCAAAAAAACCATATGCAAGTGAGTGGATTTAGTTATTATTGTTGATAAACGTATTGTAAATAAACGTCTCTCTCTCCCTCCCCCCCCCCCCCCCCTCTCTCTCTCTCTCTCTCTCTCTCTCTCTCTCTCTCTCTCTCTCTCTCTCTCTCTCTCTCTCACTGCTAATTTTTTGCGATATCTTATTAATATTGTATTTACAATTTGTTCCACAGTTAACATTGAATCTGTCGATCAACATGGAAGAAGATATTTGTAAAACAATGCAAGAAGAGTTTGGACGTTTGGTAGACATCGGAGGATGCAAGGTATCCGCTTTTTTCGTTCCGTATCTATGTATTTCATATATGGACACGGCGTTCTATTTTCTTATTAAAACAACGTTTTTTCTTCATTTGTTTACACAGAATTATCTCATTATCGACTCGGGAAAAAAAAAGCTTCAAGTTCCGAGGAATTCTTTTGGTGGAAACAAAGAAGCAGAAAAATATTTTAACATACCGGATAGCGAACTACTATCGTACTACATTCTGGCATTTACCTTAGCATTCTGGAAGTGCTGCGTGGATGTCGCGTTTTATATTATCGACAATATCCACTTTCCTCAGGTGAGTCAATAATATCGTTCACCTGATGTTCGTAATTTTTTTGCTCTTGGTAATGTTCGCATGATGTGTATAATTAATATTATCTTTTGTATCATTTCATAGGAGAGTGTCATCGGAAAGTTCGCAAATAAAATCGTATTAGAACATGTCATGAAGCACCCAGATCGCCAATTTATAATTTTCAACCAGCTTACCGACTCTCATTCAATACGCGCAGATCACGTAACTTATCATAGGTGAGTTATATAGTTTTGTTAATTATAATGAATATGACAAAAGTCGCAAAAGGTATCTCATTGTTTATGTTCTTATAGACCACCAGCACTGCAGGAAACGCCTGGAACCAGCTCGCAGAGTGATAAATAGTCAGAATATATTGGAAAAACCAAAGAAGAAGTTAACCATTTTACTAAAGTTTTCTTTATCAGCGTATTTTTTTATAAGCTGATTAACTCCATCCAAAAATTTTACATACTCAGTTTTACACAGTAATGTAATTATTCAGGTATGTTTTAGAATTACACGTATAAGAGATACATATATTAATTTCCTGCAGAGATGAATATCACCTGTCTGCAGGCCCGAATCATACATTAATATTTCACGTGAATCTAATGCTTATATATCGACATATAACGATTTTAATGATTTTTTTCTACTTTTTTATGCAATTTCACTGGAGGTAACATCCCTCATACTACGTTAATATACATCGACATGTTTTAACCAATCGAACCATAGCAAGGGAATAACAAAAAGAACGCGAAAAATAATGTGGTAAATTATGAAGAGTACGGATAATTACAACCCTATCACAAGTGCGTGCCTTGCCCAGGTGATAATATTACTACTTTTACGTTAATAATTATTCAACTTGTTGTACCTGATATATAACAACTTTCTCTCTACCTCTTATATTCCTTATACTGTAACTTGAAGAAAAACAAAATAATTTTATGACATCCGACAATGTTTTTCAAAGCTGCGTTGTTATTATTCATTTTGTGTTGTTCAGTTGTATTCCATATTCGATTTACTGTACCAGAGCGTACTTTGTAAGGTTTTTCCGATTTATATGGGTTTGAAGATTGTGTAAAAGCCAATGTATCGCGCGGTTAAGTTCAGTCAACGCCTGTGAGTAAGGTTTCAGTTTTGAATTCGCGCCATTCACGTGTCGTGACGTTACTAATCCGCGACGTGACGTCATTGTACGTGAGGTTATCATCATAGTCTGATAAGCGGGGGCGTAACTAGCGAATATTTTGGCATCATGAAGTCAGAATGTAAAAAAATAACGAAAATCGAGATACTCAACCGAACTGAAGAAAACAAATTGATTATTCATCAGATTCAACGTACGCAGGAGAATCCGAGAACTAATTATCAAGATACTATGCATATGTCAGATGTAATAGAAGGAAACTATAGAAGAAACTTTGCGTAGGCGGGCAGCTTCGCACTGTTTCGAGAAAGCTCGCTCACGCTGAAAAGCTCGCAAGAAATACACGTGCGCAAACAAACGAGCAGTTGACCGGAAAAAAAAGAAACGAAGAAATCTAAAACGTACCCAACTGTACCAATAAATATAACGGATAAAAAAAAAAATTGCAATCGGGATTATTGTGTCATAATCAGGCAGCAGCGCAACATGGCGACGCTGCCTGCAAGCGCCGAGACAACAAACCGATCGTCGGCCAAGTTCTCATCTATTGTTGAATTACAATTGAGGAAACGACTTATTCACGTTGCTCAGGGTTTTTCAGTTTTCTGTTGATAGCAACCCGCGCATCATCAGTTCGTATTGACTGTTGTTTTCACCCTCGCCTGCCCATCGCTACTCGTCGTTGTCGTCGTCGTGGTTGATTTCGCGGTTGGTGTCTGCTCGTGCACCCCGGACACGAATCCACAGGCTCACACAGCTGCGGTCCTGCGTGTAAATAAAGCGAAAAGTCCAGGGATAACGAGACGGGAATCGCTTCACCGTCTGCGACAGCTGTGGCCGACGCTGACTTGCCTCGAGGACAACGGGGCCTCGGACGAGCGAGTTTATCACTATTGAAACACACCCCCATTGGCCCTGATTACGCTGGACGAAGACGACCGTCTGCAGAGCTGCCTACGCTTAAGCAATCAGGTTAGGGCTAAGAGAAATTCGACTGCCACGAACTACGAACCAAGACTTTCCTGACTTCCTTGACCCTTCGTCGTCGCCCACCTCGGGCGTACGGACGACGTTTGCCCAACCTAACCTAACCCTAACCTATAAGTGGTGAAACGGAGGCTGGCAGTCAAAAGGATTAAAATTATTCAGTCATTTAGTAAAGGTATCGACGTCTCAAAAAACGTCTACAATGTACATTTTTTTTCGTCAACTGACATTCGTGTTTTATCGATGCTTGCACTTCCTTTACTTTCATCCGTTCATTTCTTATCATCTTCTCTCTCGTTTTTCCTCTTCTGTATTTAGATTGTTTCTGGTTGTTTGATTTGCCCACGCTGAAGCTGTTGGGATATACATGCGAGGTTATGTGTTATTTCAAAATTTGTTTTCGCTATGACAGTTCTGCATATTTTAGTGGGCGGAGAGAATGAAGTAAAAGCATCGCAATGCACTGGTTGAATCTTTACAAGGGGCGGTTACACCCGTTGATTCAGGTAGACAATGAAAATGTCTTACAGGGCTGATGATTTATTTTCTTGAATAACATTTTACACCGAATGTAATGCCGAAAACCACAGAAAAATTGACGTTATAATTTCATGTTTTCGAATTCGTAATTTCAGAAATAATGAAGGTATCGCTAAATGCATACCTTTGCTTTTCAAAAATATCAGTTTAAACTAAACTCTGTTGTTACAACTTTCAAAGTGTCTTTTCGGAAATCTCAGCCCTTTTATTTTAGTTTGTAATGATATTTTGAAAAAATAAGGGTATGGATTTTGCCATATGCTCATTATTTCTAAATTGAACAATTCAAAAATGTATGAATATAAGGTTGATATCTCTGCGCTTGTCGGCGTTGCATTCGATGTTATAAGTTACCTGAATCACTTACTAGAATCAATGGGTGTACCCTACCCTTAATAACATAAATTTGAAGAGTGCTTATTTCTTACTCGTTCGTAACGTTATTTATGACACCTCAATAATTCAATAGTGTAAAGTTTTTTTAGTTAGCCAATCTTAGTTCCATTCCCTGTACCATTTCTGGTTTAATATAGTTCCCTACCTTGATACTTTTAACCAAGTAGCGTAACCATTTATTAATCCCACAGGATGTGATTCCACGACAGTCGCTGCAGAACGGCGATCACAATGAGCGGTAGGGGGTTTAGAGGAAGGGGACCGGCACTGCGCGGTCGTCGCGGAATGGCTGGCGGCGTTGGCGGGCTGCATAATCCGCGGCCAAACTTCAACCAGCAAAGGAGAGACGGTCATGGTCCTATGAGAAATTACTGGAACGATCGTTCACTTCCTCCGTGGCGACAGATGAATGGCATGCCACCGCCTCAACGGCCGCAGTTTCCCATCTATGAATCTCACCATTATAGAGGGCAGCCACAGTTTTGTCCAGGTCCCGGCCACAGAGGTAGGGGCAACAATCAGCGGATGCTAGGAGACAGAGGCATGAGGCGGGGGATGCCGCCACATCCTCCTGGCTTTAGCGGCATGGGAATGATTAGGTCACGACCACCGGAGCCGACGCGTTTTCCCCCATTGGGTTCAGAGGAAGAACGACAGCAGAAGATTGCGGAAACAGCGGATAAACTAAAGCAGAAACTTTCCACGCTCACTGTCAGTAGTAGCACTGGAGTTAACTTTTGGGAAGATGATTTTGAGTCTGCAGGATTCTCCAAATCTAACGAGGAAGATGACACTATCCTTAATAAGGGCATACCGGAGCTCAGGCACGAACCTCCAGAGCTTAATCTAACTGTCAAAGACCTCAAAGATATTGGTAGGGTAGATCCGGACTCTTCCATAAACTCCTATGAGCACGCGGAACGCTCAGCTTACCGGGAGGAAGATGGACTTACGATTGGTGACCGTGGGAGAGAGCCTGAGCCCTTTGACAGTAATACAAGTTCCGAGTATTTTGTCAATGACAAATCCACCGCTCGATATTGCGGGGATATTGGGACTGAAGGACCAACAGATGTGCGGAAAGAAAGCACAATTCAAAATGAGCAGATGGGCTGCGGATTTGACCAGGTAAGAGATGGGTGTGAGGTAAAGTGGGATTTGCCATAAAGGCTGGAATTCCGCAAAACTTTGAGGTGTCAAGAAATTTTTCGAATCAAGCATAGATGAGGGAAATTTGAGGAAATATTGGAAATTAATACGTAATAATGATGGGCTGAACCTTGTTATAATCTAGTGCTGTGATCCATGGTTAATGTACCAATTTTTCATTTTATTTTTTTGTTTGAAACCTTGATACTGAATATCATATTTCACGACTCACCTTTAATTTTTGTGAGGTGGTAAATGTAATGCGATGACAGTGGTGTATTGGACTTTGATACTGAAGATTTAAATAGGCTTACTTTAATAGTGAATAAATACTCAGGAAAAGGATGTGAACTAATGAATCGATCTTACAGGTTGATTTTGCGCACTTGGATCATAGTCAGAGTCGGGGTCGAGATACCTCGTCGCCGAAAGCGATGGAGGACACGACGCGGTTCCAGAATGAAAAAGATTCGGAGCAGCAACAGAAGGCGTCACAAATTCATCACGAACCACATTCCGTCGCCAAGGAGCAACCGGATCAGCTGAAAAAGGTGCGAGAAAAGTTGCGCGAAGTAATAGAGAACGAGCAAAGAGGAGAAGGAGGAAGAGGAAGAAGATTTGAATCAGAGAGAAATATCGGGCAGCAAACAGACACTAGGATGGGTTTTCAGCTGGACATAGGGCCGCGTCTCCAGTCCGAAATTGGTTCGGATTTTCATCCAGGATCGCGTCCAACTTTGCAGCGTTTTCAGAGCCCGCCTCGTTTCCGGCCACCGTTCCGTCCTGAGCACGAGACGCAGTCGAATTTCAGGCCTGCAGTTCAGCCGACACGGTTTGATCAACCCAACTTCAGCATGGGGCCGAGATTCCAGAGGCCGCAAATGATGCACTCGGAATTCAGCAACAGGCCTGCACCCAGGATGGGATCTGGGGATCGCGATATCCGAATGGGCTTTGATCCATCCGGTCCACCGCCTGGGTTTAATGCCGGCCCCTTCTTCAACCGGAGCGAGCTGCCGCCGAAGTTCATGATTCCTGGTGGACAAAACAGTCAACAACCGCCTTTGGGATTTTTCCCCGCAGGCCCGATATCCGGATTCGTCGGTCAGGACAAGGAGCCTCCCTTCGGTTCAGGCATTGTATCTTCGCCGCCGGTTTCTGATTTTTCGCAAATCGGTTACACCCAAATCTCGCATATACACATGACGCAGGGTCCAGGTTACATCCCCGTCGTCAATGGAAGCTTCAACCCTGTCATTCCGCTTACCAACACCGCCTCGGGCATAATTCCGCAGTTTCCAGTGTCTGCCGTGCCTTCTACCTCAGCTTCCAATTCTCCGGACGAACCTCGAGTCGTAATTAACCCAATGCCGATAGCTATCGAGGCCCTTGATATTCAGCCTCCACCTCCACCTCCGTCTCCACCCAAAGAGAAACGCGAAACGTGTCAGCTGACTGAGAAAAAATTACTTAAACCAGCGGAAGATCAGCAGATTAGGCAGAACCCGACATCCAACATGAACGACGAACTCGAGGACATGCAGGAGGCACTTGAATTTGCTAAACAGTTCATGAATATGAACACTGATGCGGAGGAGAAGGAAGAAAGAAACGAGGAGGGCGAAAAGACACAAAAAACGCAAGAAGACAGTGGAAAATCTGATGGGCCAATGCTGGTTGAACTGCCACCAACCATTTCTCAGGTGCAACCGCCTCCTCCGCGTGAACCTGTCACTAGCGAGAAGCAAGAAAGCAAGGAGTCGAAGACAAAGAATATTGAGACGTCCAGCAAACAAGTCAGGCAGGAAATCGTATTGAATAAATATGCCGGTAATGAGAGTTTAGTCTTAGACAACAAGTCGCTCATGAACGAACTGCCCAGACCAAAAGTCGCGTTCAATGTCAATTCGACAATAAAGAAAATAACGCAAATCGAAGAGTGGAAAACTCAGCAGGTTGAACCGATTGTTCAATCAAGTTCTAGTCAAAGTCGTCGATTGAAGTTGTCTGAATCTTCGACTTCTCCTCTTGCTGTTAGAGACGAATCAAAGGGCACCAAAAAAGAGTGTGTACTCATCCTCAATCCTGTAGACGACAGACGAGATGTCAAAGATAGGGAACAGCGTGATAACCAGAAAAATAAAAGACGACATAGAGAAGAGGGGAGACGTGGCGAGAGGAAAAGTTCTTCGAGGAATTCTTCGAGGAATTCTTCAACGTCGCCGAGCACGGTTTCGGCTGATGGTTTCAGAGACAGTTCGCCTAGTCAGCTGGTTCTTACGAAGTCGGCCCACCAGAGCAGCCCCAAAGAAACAGCGAACGACCGAGTTGATGCGGCCAGTCTAAAGATACGCGCGTCAACCTCAAAGACTTCAGGGAATTCGCTGCTGGCTTCAACAGTCGACGCTAACTGGAAAGACAAGGTGATAAATCAGTTTTTGAAGATGAGCAAAAATGACATATGCAACATGGTGAACAGTTCTGGCCTGAGGAAATTCGACATCGCGATGAAGCGGCTGGTCAAAGAGCGCAAGTACTCCTTGTCTCAGGAGAGGAGATCCTCAGCCGACGACGCGGTCAAGGGGTACGACATGTCACGTGAAGAGTTCATGAGCCAACTGAGCGCAATGCTTGACCCGAGCGCCACTGTTGACGTGAAGAATTTACCTGCCAAGTTCATTCAGCATCTCAGTGAGGTGCTGAAACTGGACGTTGAGTCGCATCTGAACGATGGGGCTGAATTGACTGTGGAAAACGACAACCCGCTAGATGGCTTGGATTCGGCTGAGGTAAACAGAGAAAATGAAAACGAGGGTAATAATTTGCTTGACAATCACCCAGAGACGCCGAGCTTCGAACAATTTCTTGGCTCCGATGTTAATCCAGGGCCGGATTATTCTACCGACGATACTTTCGCTCTTAGTACTAAATCTGAGCTATGTTCAAACCCAGAGACGCATGTTACTACTGACATTGGTCATATGCTTACCGACTCTCACGACAGTGGTAGCAATCCGGCCAACGATGATAGTTTACCAAATATGGCAGCTATAGACGATATATTCTCCGCAGGAATCGCCAGGGCAAAGCTGGGCCAAAAATCTGCCAATCGCATCACGGAGGAAAATAGCTTGGATAAAGCTGACATGGATTTTTCATCCAAAGGTGGATTTCTCAGAGCAAGGAACTTGAGGACGATGCAAGCATCACCTCCACACGTTCTCATCAACGATATATTTACTCTAAAACCGGACGACAGTTTGCCAGTATCATTACAAGATACATTTCAGACAAGCATTGAGTCTGGCGCTGAGGGGTGGAACAGAAAAAAACGACAGAACCCTGACACGTTCAGGAATTTGACTAAGGAAGAGTGGGAGGCAAGATGCGCAGAGAAGGATATTGCATCTTCGAGCAAAACAAGTTCTCCAAGGGGCACGGGAAGCCCTAGAGCACTGAGTTTGAAGTCTAACAGATCTACGAGAAATCAGTCGCCCCCAACGCCGGTGAGAGAAACAAGTACTCGCAGCTCAAGCGCCACTCAAGGCAGGCAGACAGATAGCAATGACTCAGAGGATAGTAGCAGCGGTTGGAGCAGCGATTCAAGCGACAGCGAACACTCGTTGCATGGCACGCCAAACGTGTCGAAATTGCTGCGTGTGATAAAGGAACGCGAGAAACGAGCCAAGAACAGAAGCCTGAACGAAACAATTAGGGACGAAGTTAATTCCGAAATAGAACGTGAGAAATACAAGGATAGGGAACGACAGAGGGAGCGGAGGATGAGAAAACGCGAGAAAAGTAAGAGGAAGAGAGAGCGCAAAGGGAAAAAGAAGAAGCGGAAGCACAAGAAACGGGACATTGAAAAGCATGAGCAAACAGAAGAGGAATTGATCGTTCCCAAGGTCGAGGTGAGCTCTATGGATGTGATAATTAAGGAAGAACCTGAGTTTGAAGAGCAAGAAACGGTAAGCAAAAAATTCAATAGTACTGAAAAAGATCATCCTGTTATGAACAAATTGAGCAGGTCCGCTCCTGAGGAACAGACACATGTGCAGCATCAGAATGCAATCCCTAAACGGTTGGACAGTGGTTTAAATAGTCAAAAAGCACCCAGCCGTCAGAAATCCGTAACCTGTCCAATGACACAAAAATCGACTGGTGAAGTTAAGGCTAACAAAGCACCACCACCTTCTGTTCCCAATGTGAATGTAACGCCATCACCTGATGTCGACACTGTAAAAAAGGCCCTGACACCAGCCGTTAACGTTGTGAAACTAACACGAGCACCTGCTATTGACTCTGTAAAAAAAGCACCATTACCTACAGTGAAATTGACACCGTTACCTGCTGTTGACACTGTAAAAAAAGCACTGCTGCCAGCCAATAATGCTGTGAAAATATCACCATCACCTGCTCTTGTGACTGTAAAAAAAGCACCGCCAACAGCTGTCAACGTTGTAAAACTGGCACGTTCATCAGCTGTTGATACTGTAAAAAAAGCGCCACTGTCAGCCATTAACGCTGCGAAAGTAACACCAGTACCTGCTGTTGCCACTATAAAAGAAGCATCGCCGTCATCTGTTGGTATTGCTAAAGAAGCGGCACTGCCAGTCGTCGACGTTACACATAAGGCACCGGTGTGTGTTGCTGACAACGGAAAAGAAGCCCCCAAGGTTTTATCGACATTGGAAAAGTTGAGGAAAAATACTGAGAGCGGGAGCTGGCCGTCTCTTCCGGAAATTCCTCTGGTAAACGTGCGACTAGTAGACATTAAACACACTGTGAATCAGCTGAAAAAATCTGGAGCTAAGAAGATTAACATACAGGCCTACAAAGCTCGAAAGTTGCAAGGTGACACCGAGAAACAGGAGAAAGCTAACGAAGTTGAAACGTGTCCTGCGCCACCGGCTCATGATTCACCCAGTTGCCCAAAGTCAAGCGGTGAGCTGGTGTGTGATGTGAAAACCAACGAGAAGGTTGATGGTCTGAAAGGTCCGAGAATCAAAACTCAGGATGATGGGACAGAAAAAAATTCTACCAACATCGTTAAGTCCGAATTGACGGAGTCTCAGGCTGCACATGCTCAGGGTCCGTTACGGCGGCGTATTTTACGGAGAGGGACTTGTTGCGCAGAAAAATTAGGGGTGGAAAAAATGGCAACGGAGAAAACAAAGCAGAAGAAAAAGGCAGAGGCTACAGAACAGAAAAAAAATCAGAAAACAATGGAAGAACAACAAGTCAATGATGAGAATGAGAAGGAAATTGACAGGAAAGACTCAAAGAACGACTCAAGGGACAGAGAGGCATCTTTGTCAAATGAGGAGAGGTGTAAGAAGATGAAAGAATCCGAAGATAAGTTGCGAAGTCACTTGGTTCAAGAAAAGAGGTGTGACTCTCCCAAACCGCAGGATAAGTTTCCATCGAGTTCAGCACAGCAAAAGAATAATTTTATCATTGAATCAAGTAACGCCGAATTGGATAAACTCAGCACCAAAAAGATTAATGAAAAAAGTGATGTACAATTCTCCAAGGATCAGAAAGACCTCTCAGAAACTAAACAAGTTGGCAAAAGGTTGGTAAGAAGGCGGTCCAGGGCTAGTAGCGAACAACGTAACCCGGTGATTATTTTGGAAAAGATAACAACTGAGCAAAAAAAAGAGAACATCGAACACCTTAAAATGACAGAAGCTCCAGCAAAGCATGCTGAAGTACCTGCTGTAAGTGAAACGGGTGAAAAATTGCAAGTGCCAGAAGTGGCAACAGGTGAAAGTGGAAGTTTGTCTTCCGATAAACAATTAACAAGAATCGAGTCTAGAGCTAGTAGCGAACAACTTAGCCCAGTAATTATTTTGGATAACATAGCTACTGAGCAAAAGAAGGAGAACATTGAACACCTTGAAATGACAAAGAATCTGGCAAAGGATGCTGGAACACCTACCGTAAGTGAAACAGGTGAAAAATTGCTACTACCAGAAGTGGTAGCAGGCAAAAGGGAAAATCCGACTCCCGACAAACAATTAGAAAGGGTCGAGCCTAGAGTTAGCAGTGAACAACATAGCTCAATGTTCATTTTGGACAAGATGACAACAGAGCAAAATGAAGCGGAGAATATTAAACACCTCGAAATCATAGAGAATGTCGAAGCACTTGTCGTGACTGAAGTGACCGAAGGCTCAGCGGCGCATCAAGTGATAGCACCTGAGATTGCGGAACCAATTCCTGAAGAACAATTCGCAAGGATCGAGCCTAGAGTTGAAAACGAACGACACAGTCCAGTTCTTATTTTGGATAAAATAGTGACTGAGCAAGAACAGGAGGAGAATATTAAACATATCGAAACCACAGAGAATCTGGAAAAGAAAGCTGAAACACCTGCTGTACATGAAGAGGCTGAAATATTGGAAGTGCCAAAAGTGGTAGTAGATGGGGGTGCAAAACTGATTCCAGAAAACATTGAAACAGTGATGAGTGTCACCGATCCATTGCCTCAGGTAGAAACGGAAGCTGATGAGGCTGTAGTTTGTGAAGAACAAGTGCTGACGGAAGTGGAAACTCGGAGTGTAGACTATACGAAGAACGATTTACAGACCGAGAATCTGCGAGAAAGCATTGAGAAAGATTTGAGCATTACGGAAGATCCTGTGATTCAGAATGTGGCAACAAGTACCGCTGCAGTTGAACGAGAGATGAGAATATCGACCGAATCAAATGTGACAGATGAAGCAGAACATGTTATAGACGCAACAGATAATGTGATAGACTTGCCTGAGACACAGGAAGAACTTCTGAGGCACGAAGCTGAGAAAATAATGCTGGTATCGAACCAGCTTGATGGCGACGAGCTTGATCCCACCGAATCGCGCGACAACGACGTGAGAACGGTAGTTAATGATCTAATACAGGAAGTAGTTTCTCGTCTGGAAATATTGAGTGACGAGACTGAAACTGAGACAATAATTGCAACCTCCTCAATGGTGGAAATTGCGGCTGAACTGTCAGAACTATCAGAGTATGGTGCACTGGATTTGAAATCTCCGGAACCACCTGAGAGCCCACTGAAGGGTTTCTCGGAGGATTCGATAAACAGCAGCTTACTGGGAAAACGCAAACTGGTTCAATCGGTGCTGGAAATAACGGAAGATTTTATATCGAGTAAGCGGTGCAAAGACATCGATGAAATCATGTTGTCAATGATCAGAGAGAGTGGAAGCTGCACAGAGGTGATTGTCTCTTCAGATTCTGGGGAGCTCGGCGATTCCGCGTTGAAGATTAACGAAGGTGTTGAATTGGGATCGACTATAGAGGAGGAAAATCAGCATATGTCCGATGCAGCAATTGCTCACGGCAATGGCGAAATCTGTCAGGGACCTGGGACGCCTTCCGGTGACACTCTTTCACTTGGCAGTTCGATAGACCTTGACAATAGCGAATTCATTGTACTGTCAGAGATATTGTCAGATGATAACTTTCCTCGTGAGGAAAATGAGTTTGACGAAACTGAACCAGAAGGTCAAAAGCAGGGTGGAAAAATAAATTGCTCAGAAGACACGTCCGGGAAAGTAGTAAAAGAGCACGTGGAAGCGCAGGAAAATACAGAGGTTCTTAGGAAATCTCTCAAGGAGAAGGAAGAACTAGAAGCGATCCTCTGGGACCTGACGGAATCTTCGCATCCTGCCATTGTCAAAGATCTTAGTCCATCAATAGAATTAGAAATAACTTCATCGCGTGAAATTTGCGATACGCAACAGCCAGCTGACAAGTGCAATCAAACACCGTCCGTAGAGCAAATTTTCGAATCGAATGAGCCTGTGGAAGATCTTGTGAAGGATAAAGACGCGGGCGAAGTTTTAAACTGCGATTCGCATTCAAAAATAATTCAGAACACAGAGAATGACGAATGCATTAGAGGTAACGACTCCGCCACTCCTGATGTTAGTGATGATAAAATTACCAAAACGGACAAGAACGTTTTGTCCAGTGAAAACACCAGCAGCAGTAAGCACTTACACGGTGTTAAACGCAGGCACGGAATGAAGCATAAAAAGCAAAAGAAACTGGCAGTTATTGGAGAAAAGAAGATAAGAGATATGCTGAAGGAGGAGGAATTGGTAACCATTGTTAAAAAAGTACAAACGAAAGAAAGTGTCATGGCAAGAATGGTGGAAATCGATTTGGAGGTACATAAATTAATGTCAGAAAAAATGAAGTTATATGAAATGCTAAAAAGTGGCGATCTGCCGGTTGAGCAGAGTTCAGCTAGCACGAAAGGATTCGCCGAGCCTCTGTTGGACAACACGAGCACTTCTCATCGAAAATCCGACACTCATACAGGGAGGAAAGAGTGCAGTCGAACTCCTGACAGGCAGGAGTCTACTTCCAAAGCGAGAACAGAATCTCCGCAACCACGGTCCGAAACTTGTACAGGAAAAAGGGAGTGCAGCAGAAACTCCAGAGAGTGTGAATCAAGTTCCAAGACAAGATCAGTGTCACCGCACGCTAAATCTGCCAAGAGTGTTGTTAGCTCTGCTGCAAAGGATGATACTAGTCGTCGCGACGATAGCGAAACAATCACGGTGTTCAAAAAGAAGAAAAAGAAGAAGAAGCGAAATCAAGAGAAGCGCGAAAGGTTGACTAGGCATAGTGGTATCACTGCCGATAATGAGTGTAAATCGTCTCGGGTTAGAAAAGAGTTGCCTGACAAGCAGGTTGATTCAAAAACCTTGATCACGAAGGGAAAAGGTGACAAGAAGAGCAATTCCAGTCATAGCAGTAAACACAATGAGGTAAAAAACTTGAACTTGAGTTTGCGGTCCGAAGAACGCGAGAGTAAAAGTGTAGAGTTTACTAAGACTACGGAAAAAAATCCTGTGGCAGAAGGCCAATCTGCAGCTGGACAAAGGAGCAGAAGATCTCAGCACAACAGGGAATCAAGGCGAAAGGCAGACAGAGCTGCTGGCCTTAAAGATGATCAGTCCAAGAAAAAAGAGCAGCTGCAGGAGGCAACTCATGAAACTAAATTGCGGAGCAGAACTATCTGCGAATCTCTAAACAGTGCTGTAGAAAAACAGGATAGTAGTCAGGTTTCCGAAGCGATGGTAAGCAAGGGGAGCAGAAAGAGTTTCAGTGTACCGCCGCCGGCCAAAAAGCCTGAGAAACGGGAAAAAACTGTGACGAGAGTTCGTCGAAGAGTTATTTTTACCAAGGGTAGAAAGGGTCGATTAAAAAGAGCTCCTAAACCGCGGGAGTACAGCCCCAACGTTTTGTCGGCATCCGAGGATGAGATACCCCTAAATTTACTCTACGTTAAAATATCCCCGAAGAAGCACAGAAATTCTTCCAACATAGTTCGTAGTACAAGCACAAAATTGCCAGACACTAAATCTAATCCAGTTATCGACCATCTTCAGGAGGCGATAGACGCAGTGGCCGAAGGCAAGATCGATGAATACCAACAGTCGGGTAAAAGCAACGTTGTTGAAGTTCCCAAGACCACTGCAACAAAAGTCGATGTTCCGAAGGTCATTCATCAAGTTCTACCTGATGCGAGTATTCAATGTGAGGTTCATCCATTGGCAGCGGATCGGCCGAGTTGTGACGAGACCTCAGTACAAAACAACTGTGAGGAAGAACCAAGAAAGCTTCAGAGTCTGAATGAAATTGAAACAGCTATCGGAGCGATTGCGAGAAAGTTGCAAACACCAATTCTTCAGTCTGATAATAATTCGCCAACAGCGAGAGTCTTAGAGATTTCTCTAAAGAATAGCGGTGGAATTGATGTGATCGAGACGAACCAATGCAGAGGGAACACAGTGGGTAGCAAGGGCGGGGTGAATCAATTTTTACCATCAGAGCAGTCCTGCAACGAGAGCGGGGTTGCAATTGCGTCATTGAACCCGATGGTCGATATCCCGGACTTTGTGAAAGATGAATCTAGAATTATGCCGCCCGATCCCGATTTGGGTAGAAATTCTATATGCCGTAATTTGGGAATAGAGAAGGACTTGGACAACCTCGACTCCATGCTCGAAACGGTAAGCTGCAATGTGGAGAAGGAAGTCGAAGTTTCTTCGAGTGCTGTCACCAGGGGAAAGCGGAAAAGGATGGCCAGCACGGACCGAGGACCTGGTGGTAATGCTCTTCCTAAAAAAAGGAGCGCTATCACCAGGTTAGAGATGATGAGCTGCTATGTGTGCCTGACCGATTGCAACAAGTACACCGATCTTAAGAATAGCTTACTGAAAACAGGCTCTCGTCGAAGCTCCAGAATATCTAATGCTGGATCAGACAGATCCGTCGAGCAAACACCTCAGCAGAAATTAAATACCGCCGGTCCCTTTTGCATTGAAAGCGCAATGGAGTGCGACGTCAGGACGGCCAAATCAAACAGCCCATTCTCTCTGCAACCTACCTCCAGTGCCGAGCCTACTGCTGCAACAGAATGTCCAGACAAGTCGCTTGCCAGGCATCGTCAGCCTATCGATGGTGAAATCGACATTGGCGAGATGGAGCGGCATTCCCAGTGCGACAACGAGGAGCTTTCGGTAATCGAAATTCAAAGATCGACAATGACCGAGGGTGGAAGTCGTCCGGCATCAACACCTTTGAAACTAGCCGCCAACGTTGCTCGAAGATACAACCCCACATATTTTAATTCTTCTGGAAGAAGTTCGGTCGTTCTTGAAAAATCGACTCAAGAACAACAGAGTAAACTCAGACCACGTTCCAAGTCTGTTATCAACATTGCAGATTTAAGAGCGGACTGGGACGAACCTAGTCTTGAAGAGACTGACAGTACAATCGAGCAAACGTCTGCACCTGTTAAAGAGAAACCAGACACAGGCCTGAACCAGGACGAGATTCAAATAGTCAGGGAAACTGGAAATGAGCGGACGGAGAACGAAGTCCAAGAGGTTGAACTGCCTAGGATACAGTACAGCGTTCACAAGGGACCAATACTTGAGGTCAAGGTACGTAATGACACGTTATTTTGATCGAATTAAAATTTAATTAAAAAATTAGTAATAAATATGTGTAATATAGGTATAATGTTTATGTAAAGTTAATTTTACAAAATGAATATGAGGTAGAATAAGTCCAACGTGAGTTTATAAGATATTTTTCTTATGAAATGAACGAGCCTGTGGATTTACTTATACTACCAACGCTAGAGATTATAGTGATTTATTGTACTCATACAAAAACTTTACGATTCCATAAAGATCTTATCGAATTTTCATATAATTCATATTATATATTTCATTCTGTTCAATGAATGCCTAAAATTCATATCTGATCATGCGACATAATATTTTTGTGATTACGTATTGCCTGTAAAGCCATTTTCGACAAATGAAACATAAATAAAATAAAATGACACGACCTTTCCAGGTGTTCGGTGATTCGATTCTTGCCGCCAGCGAAGACGGGGTTATATACCGATATAGTCAGACCTGCAATGGGATTCTCAACACTTATGAGGGCCACAGAGCGGCGGTGACGTGTATGTATGTTCTGGGTGTGGGTGGCATGGAGATTGTGAGGGATTGGCTGTTCTCTGGTTCCTTGGACGGGTCGCTTCGGTGTTTTGACATAAAGGTGTGTGTCATTGAACGTTCTCTGCACATATATTCCATTCACAACAACTCTTTAGAAACGTATGATGATAAACTGATTGTGCGTTGAAATATTTATAGACGAGCGTGCAGATTCGAGGTGCCGCAGACGTTCGAAGCCCGATCCAGTGCATGGATCAGGCGTGGGGAGTGATTTACCTTGGCACCAAATCGGGCTATGTCTTTCGCTTCAATATAAAGGTGAAGAATCAGGTTGTCAGTAGTAATTCTGGTCTAGCACTAATCACCTGTTCAAAGTAAGACGATGACACGCAACGTTTCTTGTTACAGTCTCATACTTTTAAAAGTGATGAAATAAAGTTCTCTGAGGAGGCGGTACTCGCTTTAAAAGCAACGACAGAGGGTCCGCGTCGAGTCCTAATTGCGGCATCCAGAAGCCAGCCAATAACGATAAGAGATGCACTGAGTGGTCTCTTCCTTAGAACGATAAGCGGTAACAGAAGTTATACTGTTTACAGCCTTATGATGGAGAGTAATTTGGTTTACTGCGGAACCAGCAGCACTGCATTGCCAGTTTTTGACTTCATCGTGAGTAGTGCTGTTCCCCAAAGAAAAACAATTATTTTCTCCTTGTCCAAGAATTTTTCGTAACAATATCGCGTAAACTTTCTAAATCGATTCAATTTTAGAACGGATCACAAGTCGAGCTGTATAACGCAGGACCTGGCATTGTGTGCATGAGGATGTACAAACGATTGCTTTTCGCTGGATGTTACGATGGCAATATTTACGTATTCGACACTAAGGTGGGAATAGCTAGATTGGTATTGTGATATTAAGTTGCAACACAAACGAAGTGATTGTATGCATTTATTTACAGGAGCGGAGACTCGTCTGCAGCATACCTGGGCCAGGAAACATGCTGCTGAGTATGGATATCGTGAAGAATAAGGTAAAGCTATTGCATTTCAAATCGTTTTGTTTATTAATTGTCCAAAAAGAGTCGATTGAATCAATTCAGATTTGACATTTTTCACTTGTGTGCCAGATTGTAGCGGGTAGCAAAGATCGAAGATTGCATATGTGGCAGATGCCGGATCAAGTGCAAGCAATACTGGCGACAAGAACGTAACGTAAAGCTTACTATTAAGTATGTGAATCTAGTCAATGGATGCAACTAAAAAGAGAAGCTAGTTGGTAAAATAAAATATGAATTGGTCAGACAATGAAGCGCTGCTAACTACGTGACGAACATAAAGGATTAAAAAAAAAATAAAAATATTTGATACACAGACATGATTAGGGAGAGTCAGCGAGCGTTGCCATTCGCCAGGGAACGAGTACCAAGGAATCGAGTACTCTGGACCATAAGTATGTACAACATCACGATAAACCGTATGCAAATACTATACTTACGTATAATACAATATACGTATATACGTATTGTGTTATATGTCTAAAATAATGAAAAATTATAGTAATTGAAAACGCGTTGATTTAGTCGTGAATTTCAGATTTATAATGAGTGTAATAAGTACACGATGTCTACTGTACAATGCTAATTTAAGTGAAACTCCCTTCACGCGTGAATATGTATATGCGTACGTACATATGCAGCTACGGATATGTTATGTACTGTGTTATAGTCATTTGGCGATAGTGTAACATACTTGTATATATCTATACATAGAATTAAAACAGTAATAACATTATCTAAATAATACATATATCATAAAATGTTATAATAATGATTATTTGTAAAGAGTCGTTTTCATTTATAATTATAGTATTACACAACCAGATTCTCGGTACCGCGTTCTTTATGAATTTTTGACAAACGGGAGATATAAAATAAAAAAATTAAAATTAGGTATGTTAAGAGAAACAAAAATCGACAAACTCACCTCGTGACAATTAGACTGATGACATTCACGAGGATGTCGACGAGTTTAACTCTACTAAGCTAACTAAAAATGTTGATATATGTATGTAATGCTATTGTAATTAAGTCTAGATTATTATAGAAATAATACGAAAATCGCAAGATCGAAGGAACGGGTACGTAAACGTACGAGAGAAAAAAAAACGAATCACATGAAAAATGCGAAAATGTATCATTTTCGCGAAAGTCGTTGCAATTTCAATCATTTTTATCTGCCTATCTGTTGCCAATAATTTTCTTATTCCATTAAGAATAATGTTTTGTTTGCCTGGTCAGTTGAACGGGCAGTCGTTTTTTCTACATGTTGATTATTGTATATTATTCTTATTATTATTATTATTACCACCATTATTATTATTATCGTTGTTGTTGTTATTGTTGTTGGACGACATTTTTTTCATTCTCGGTATCCACGAGTCATCTTTACAAAATACTTAATCAAGATTATACATACAAATACCGTAGATAGTTCATTTGTTGCGACTAAAAAATATTATATTAATATAATAATTATTGTAATGAAAACTGAATGTTTTAATGGATTTTTTTTCCAACGAGGAAAAATTAAAAAAATAAAAAAAATCTCACAGAGCCAACCCTTTGGCTGCAGGAGAATGAGTGAAATAAAAAAATAAAACAATTGAGAAAATAAAAATACAGCGGACGTATTTCGTGCAAATGATGAATTTTGAAACGCCTAGGTCATCGTTTTTTTCTGCAATCCGTGTACAGTAGTAATAGATTAGTAATAGTACTTATAGAATTGTATGACGTATATTAATGAATAATTACGTGATAAGAATGAAAAAATCCAAATTTCTTTGATAAGAAAACAAAAAAAGAAAAAAAAAACCTGGACTCAATCGAGAATAGACGAAAATTGAGTACAAAAAAAGCATAAACTCTCGCCGTTCATCGTGCAAGCAAAAGGGTTAAATTTTTTGTAAGCGTAATATTACCGTAATTCTCAGATGTATATAGATATTATATCGTTTCCTCTTCCTCTTCTGCAGAATTGTTGTTTGTGTAAATGATTGTGCAACAAAATATAGTAATAATAATAACAACAACACGACAGTTGATAGTCGGATGAATAATGATAGTAAAGAAAATAAAAATGAATAAATATATAAAATTGAAAAACAAGTAATGGAAAGGAAAAAAAAACTGATTGTTTAAAACTCGTCGAGCGTACAAATTTGTGGCACGTACTTTATATACACTCATGCGTATGATCTTAAGGAGGAAAAAAGAAATACAAGTACAAAAAATTCTTAATCGTTATTTTTCTAACTTTTGTTTCCGAATAGAAAATCCATGATTCCCATCCGATCTGTTAAATTTGGATTAAAAGAAAAGGCACTTCATCGCCCTGGCAACAGCAAGGCATTTTAATGATCCAACAATTGGCTATAGGCACTTCACCTCACTTCACCTTTGTCGCTGAGCGCAATGTATCTCTGCCTGGGTCCTGAGAGGTCAGGCAAAACTCTTCTGATGAAATCCTTGCAAGGAGAGGACATCGATGAGGCAACGCAAACTGTACCAACCAACGGTACTAACATGTTTACAATCCGCAACGACGACGGTCATTTTGAGGCAGTGATCAGAGAACTTGGCGGAAGCATGGCGCCGATATGGAAACACTATTTCACCAGGGTGAGAAGCTGGCAGTGTTTTGAACCCAGGTTTTACAGTTGATAAATGAAATGGAAAAAAAAAAAGATACATGAATCTTTGTTTATAACGCATAATATCTAATTTATTCTATGTATTGTGCATAACTTCGGCAGCCTTTTTTTCTTTGTTTATTTTTTTTTTTTTTGTTTTTTAACACAATAGTCATATTTATCATAATGGTATATTTACAAAATTATTATCTCTATCTAACTTTTTATTCTGTTTCTCGTTTTTGTCTTCTAAAAAGTCTTCTAAACGCTCCTGCAGGATAGGAAAAGAAAAAAAAAAAAAAAAACAATCGTTGCAACAAATCTGTAACAGAAAGAAACTGGTTTTCATTCAAGGTACGCAAGATTATCTACGTCGTCGACACGAGTAACCTCTGTCAGATTAGCGCGGCTGGAGTGTTGCTCTATTCGCTGTTAGTCGAGCCATCATTAAAAAATGTGAAAATTGCCTTGGTTCTTGCTAAAATGGATCTCTCTTATCGGCAAATGAGGAACGAGGCGCTTCTTATGCTCCAACTGACCAGATTACGGAAAGAAATCACTCAGGAGATCACGGTCTTTGAGACAAGCGCGATGACTGGGGAAGGAATTGAGAAGCTAAGACAGTGGATATTTGACCCTGACACAATCAAGGCTGCGATTGCTGCCAACATGTAGAGAGAAGTATACCGAACAAGGAACGAGAGGAAAGAAATAGTACACAAAAAACAAGTAAACGTAGATATAGAAAAACAAAAAACGTCGATTAAAAATAAATTACATGTTTATTCACGTGTTGTGCAGGGATAAGTACAGAAAGAGGGAAGAGGAAAGACGATTTTCAATCATCAATATACAATCAATTTTCGTTTTTCTTGTTATCGTTGTTATCTCTTTACATTATCCGATCCGTGTCTCAGCGTTCATGATTCTGGGTACTAGTGCGTAGCGTCATGTCTATCTGGCTAGGAAGATGCGTGCATGTTGTGTAACGGGAATGGAAAAGGTAAACAAAGGAAAAGAAATGGCCAAAACAACACCTCGACGCATCCGTGACTCGCAAGTCACAGCCAGATTCGACGATGAGAATTGCGTCAAGTTCATTCTGAGAACCCAGAGTTCTGACATGCTCGTTTATCCGCACCCGATCAACGCTTGCGTAGCGCGGGGATGAAAATTCAAGGTATTCACGCATCAAATACATGCCTGTCTCCAGGAGCCTAGTGTATCCTCGTTAGGTCTTCTACGATTTTCACGAGATCGTCCACCGTCGCGTCTTTTTTCATTCCGCTGCCGTCGTCGATCTGTAATAGAAGACAAGTTTGAAGAATATTTCATCGCTGTAAAGAAGTAAAATTGTTCTACATTTTTAATTGGATTGACGACCCGTGAAGATATGGTCCTTTATTTTGGTTGGACCTAACTTACCTGGAGGCCCATGGCAACTTCGGCCATTTTATCGCGGCTCAGGTCGAGGAAGCTTTCGATTAGATCACCATCGACAAAGCCCTCGCAGGGTTCCATCTTCAAATCTGTGTTGAAGCTCCTCCAGAAACTATGCTCTATTTTACCAACACTTTTTATAACCGTCGTCAAACGATCTTCCAAATTGTGCAGAAAATCGTAGAAGCCTGATGGAATCTGAGTAACAAGACCAATGGCGCCGCCCACCGTTCCGAACAGGACACAGCCCTGAGTCGGTGTGCTGGATTCTCCCAGGTGCTGCATGACCAGGGAACCGTGTCTAAAGACGTTCACCATATCGCCCAAGTGGAACTGTCCGACTTCCTGCATCTGCTGCCTCTCCTCCTCAGACGTAGCTGCACTGAAATTTCAATTGAAATAAGAATTTAGCGAGTCGTTCCTCTGTTTTACACCCTTGCTTTGAGATTCGCCCACCTGTCTTTCTGGCAGACGAACAAATTGAAGCAGTTCTCAGCTCCTAGGAAAGTGTCGTCGTCTAGTATCTCGATGCTTGTCATCCAGTTGGGACTGTAGTCTCTAGCTATCTCTTCAAAACTGCCTTCTAGCGTTTTGTACTGAAGCAATGTCAGCGAGCGCATTAGATCGCCGACGAGCACAAAGTCCCCTTTGGTCTTGAGGAAGAGCGCGATGATGTTGTTGAAGTGGCTGCACTCCAGTCTGAGCTCCTTCTCGGCGGTCCACTCGAACAATCTTACGGTGCTGTTGATGCTGGCCAACAACTTGCCGTTGAATTCAACCAGTGAGTAGCAAGCGCCTTTTATCTCCTTCTCCGTGACCTGCGTCAGCTTGCCATCGTTCCAGTGGTACAACAGTATCCTTCCTGTCTTTGGCTCGGACTCGTCTGGATTGATGAAGGCGGTACCAACGACGAAGTACGAAGTCGGGTCCTCACCGAGCTTCGTTGATATCAGTGACATTGCGTATTCGGTCGGCCTCAGCGTGTGAGCATGGAGAACTTCGAAAGTGTGTTGGTCGATTATCAGTAGATTATGGACCTCTATCTCCTGCCCAATGTCACTGGCCGTGTGTCCAGGCTTGTTGTGCGACGCTATGTGGCTGCTACTGGACGTTGACGCAACCTGTGTGGATGCGGACGATCTGACAATGCTGACACCGCTGCTCTCCTGCATGTCTACCCGCATCGTGATAACACCGAAAGTCTGCGAAGTCTCCTGGTACGCGATCCTTCTTGGTGACTCGCCGAGTGGCACCGTTCTTATGTGGAGCTTCTGGATTTCATCTATCGTACCGATTGTAACAGTGCTGTCCGTGGCCAGGGCTAGACTGTCTGGGTAAGCCTCGGCGTTGAGCGAACACATATGGTTCACCTCCTTCAGGTTGACGTTGCTGAAGACTAGCTTGTGGTTCGAAGAATATATCACCGTGGGACGGTCAGAGCAGGCGAACACGTTAGTCGTCGAAAGGGATCTGAATGTCCTCAGGACCGTGGGCTGTGTGCCGAGGGTGACCTTCTTCTTGTCGGACAGAATACCGTTCTGTTTTTGAAGCGTAAAGTAGTACATGCTGCCGTCACCTAGCGCGCATAGCAGATAGGTGTTTCCCTCGAAGCAGGTCATCAGGATCGATCTGGGGATTATTTCCCCACCTAGGAGCTCTTTGTTCATTTCCTCGAGGTCCGGCAGGGTGAGAATTCTCACCGATATGTCAGTCCACAGTCCGACAGCCACGATCTTAGCCTCTAAGTTTCCGTCCAGCGGGGAAATGTCCAGACAGGCAACCTCGTGCTGCAGAGCGACTGACCCTTTTGGGACGATCTGAGAGGACACTATTTCCATGTAAAACAAATCATTTCCAGTGGCGCAGAGGACCTGCGTACCATTGCACGCGACAACGCTAATGGTCCTGTTGTTCTCGGGCTTCCACTCGGACACAATGGGATTTGCGGTGTTGGTAATCAGCCTGGCGGAGGTCGGCGTTATCTGGATGAAAGTCTCGGCCGTCACATTGCCTGTGTGGAAGGTCTGTTCGTCGGAAACGAAGCCAGGAATCTCGGTCTCTTCCACCTCCTCGTCATTCAGTGTCAGTATCCGTGTCTGCCCGACAAATGAAAGCACCAAGGTATTGTCGCAACTGCTCCCCCCCATCTTCAGTGCCCACATGCCCTTTATGCCAGGCAGATCTATGCTAGCGTGCTCCTGAATACCAATTCCGTTCCTTATTATCCTCAGAGATCCCTCTTTGAAGGCACCCGAACACGTGACCATTTGTCCCTGGCCCTGCCGCTCCAGGTCTACGACAGCCATGTCGACGATTGGCGCTAAGTTGGTGAATATCTCTATCGGCACGCAGTAGGAGCCGTTCTCATCTGCCTTTGTGACCAGCTTGACGAGCTGCGAGTCACCTAGACGGCTGCCGATGAAAATGACACCATTGTCGAGGTAAGTGATGCACTCGGGGATGCTAATCTCACCTAGTACCTCGACTTTCAAGTCCTTGACAACCATTGTCCCGTCAGCCTTTTTCTCTTGCTCTAAGAACAGCATGAACAAATGCCCTGCCATGTCTCCTAGTAGATACCGAAGCCCCTGGTTGTCGACCTTGGTGTAGCACGTGATTGTACTCTGTTTTATTACCGGCGGAACTACCGCGACGTACGTTGTCCCGTCATGGTAGAGGATGCTCTCCTGGCCGATTATGATCGCACCGCAAATGGGCGAGGGGACCGGAATCACCATCATAGCTTCTCGTTCGACGTTATCCTGTTTCCAGGGTATTTTTACGAACTCTTTGTCTCTCAGCGATATCTCGTGAGTTTTGACATGCCGCCCATTTATGTCCTGATAGATTAGAATCAACGTTGGGTTTGAGCAGCCGTGCAGAAAATTTACGTCCTGAACTTGCAGTTCCTCCATTCTAATCGAAGATGCCTTAAGCTCTGGGTTGTCCTTGTCCAGAGGTATTATCTTGAATAATCCATCATAGAGTCTCAGTCCTATTACTCGTGCCTTTGGGTCTATCACCGCCTTTATTCCTGTTTCTGAAGCCTTCCCAATTCTGTCCGCTACGTTCCCATGTGCCTTTGTTATTATCTCTATGTCTTCGCCTTCGCCTATGCATTCGAGTATCATGGCGTTGTATCGAGTTGTCAGGAGAAATAGCAAATCCTTCTTCTCGTGCTGTTGTTTTCGGGATAGAGAATAAAGAGAGCGGTAAGATCGGAGCTCTTATAGGGTGAAAGGAAATTATTTAAGTTTCTTCTTCTGAAGTGTGGCTGATTGGATTTCTGGTTTCATCGATTGCATTGTATTATAGAAGGGTACAATTATCGTATTAATAGTAACAGCATCAACAGAGCAGATAGTGTTATTGTTTATGTTGACAATAAAGTTTAAACAAAAGTCGAGGTGATGGTGCACGCTCCACTCAGAGTTATTAGTGAAAGGATTAAATTTGAAGAGATTGTTATAAAAATCTCCAGTCTGTACTACTTAAATGTTTCAATTATACAATAGGTAATTTCATAGATGAATTAAAAACTTTCTTAGATAGTAATGTGAATCTTGAGGACCATTACATTGTAGGTGATGTTAATATAAATATATTAGAAATGAATAATTACACTGGTAAATATTTAAATAACTGTCTCTAATTACGCTATTCACCTCTGATCAATACAGTCAGGAGACCGGTTGCAACTCTGAGGGATCATGTATCAATCATATTATGGCAAAATCAAATATAGTGCATAAAGCGGTTAAAATTACACAAATTACTGAACATTGTGCCATTTCAACTGCATTAAAATTAAATGTAACAAATGATATGAATGAAGTTAAAACAATGCTCAATTTTAATATACGCGCGCCTTTGGTATCCGTGATAGGGTCTACTATACTCGATACTATGTTTTTATAGTGGAATGCAATAAATAAGTAAACGAGAAATGTATGAGAGAAGAGTTATATATGCTAAGGCAACGCGGTAATCAGCGTTGTTCATAACCTCACCGGCGGTCTGAAGAACTTGATTACGGCGATTTTTCCGTAGATCCCGACTTCTTTGAGGGGTCGCAGACCCTCGGGGGTGACGAGGTGGATCTCGAGCCGCATATTCTTTGCCAGAATGAGGTTGAGGTCGGTCGGAGATGTGAAGTTACCTGGGTGTTGAAGGGCAGCATGTTTATTACCTCAGTCGTTCGAAGAACGTTGAAAGTGAATGGGGTCAAGACAAATCGGCGTTGAATAAATGATACGAGTATATTTATTGTTCTCAAATCCAACACATAGTTCTATAATACTCACCGGTCACGCAAGCCGTTACCGCAGTTGGCTTTTGGGCCGTAACTACGTAGTGATGGGCCATTATTTTCATAATATTCTCTGTTAGTCTCTTGATTCCAGATTACGAAAATCTTGCTATTTACCACAAGTTATTCACAGCTCGTGTCTTCGGCTAGTCCGATGATTCTCCCTGTGTTTTTCGCAACATAACATAACCAACCCTTGCGCGTTACACCGAGTTTGCCGTCTCTTCGACGCTTCTCGGAACCACCGCCAGATGCTGCAACTAACTTTTTAATTTATGGGTGTCTTTTATTTACCAACTTTCGGAAAGGAAAGGTTAACCATCAAAGCTACTGATTGACCGATTCTTTAATGCTGACCCATCAGATGAGTTTTTTAGTTATTTTATTTTCAAACTCTGACAAATAAAACTGCCATCAGCAATCGTTTATCTATTTTGCGTTGCCGAGTTCGTGACTATTATAGCTCTGCTTTAGTCCTAGGGAATTTGTAGCTCGTCCAGATGAACTCCGTCTAATTTCGGAACGCAACCTGAAACAAATGCTACATATCTCCTAGGCCAACTGCTACCAACGTAATTTTTTTTGCAGGGGAAACCACCAAACGCTTCGATCGGATTTTGGAACACATCGTTGTTCAGATGTTTCACCGGTTCCAACATTCGGCGTCAGTTGCTGCTGCGGTTCGCGTGTTTGAATCCGACACAGTTCCGCGGCCAATATCGATGCGGAGCTGTCGATAGAGTCGCGAAACGATCGATCGACCCGCACCGACTTCCGGTTGTCAGACCGCTGAGCCAGCGCAGAGTGGCGACTTGGTAGTTCGCGGCAGGTGCAGTGCAGTGTGTGCGTCTGTCAGTCGTGCGGCTCGTAGTGATAAAACAGTTAGTGCCCCTCGCCGCTGGCTGGTCCTTGACAACGCAGGAGGAGGATCTCTTCCCCGACAACATTCTGGAGACCGTCAACTTTACGATCGGCGATTCCGGTGAGTAAAACCCGACAGTATTCCTTCGCAAATATACACCCACCGACAAGTAATTTTTCACGCGATATTATCTATCCTGCCTACGAAGTGCGAGGTTCGAGTGGGCGGGGATGTCTCCGTGTGGTACCCCCCCCTCTCCACCCCCCCCCCCCCCCCGCCTTGCCCATTCCTTCTCCGCTATCGATTTTCCAGCTAACGAACTTGTGTCTGGCGATTTTATGCCGCGAGGCAAACAGTTCCCGTTGACTTAAATCACTCCTTATCTACCCGCAGAATCGCCTTCTTCCCCACAATGATAACAGGCCTTACGTCTCACATGCTGCATCTGCACGCGTGTTTTCTACTCAACTCGTCGTCGCGGTTTTATTGCTAGCCGGTAAAGCCGACGGCCGCTTTATCTCCTGTGTCTATATATACATATATATGTATAATATATATAATATATCCATGCGTTTGTCATATCTGTGAAAAATTTGAAAACGCAAAAGAATGCGAGGTAAATGACGTGACGTCATTCGTCTTGTAGTTGATCTATAGACGGTTGTATTTCTCGCCTTTGAATAGAGACTGGGACAGAAGATTTTATGAGGTTGAAGTTAGTGACGTTACTTTAACGATGCATGTTCAGCAAAAACCGTTACTCGGACCCTTTAGGATTTTCTGAAATTCAGGCTAGTAAATAATAACAAAAAGAAAACATGTTGATATTTTGAAAAGTGAACTCCTTAAAAGTCGTTCTACAATTGTACGATAACGATTTTTTCCACGACGTTCCGTTACGTTAACGTTACTAACTTCAGTTTTCTGAAATTTTATGTTCAGACACTGTAACTGTGTCGTGTTAAATGAAGTTCGATGAATGTCGTCGTAAGAATTTTTTTCCAATCTTCTTTCGTAAGTTGAAGAAAAATCGCCTACCAATGCAAAGAAAAACCGAATTGAAACGGTAACGAAACGAGCCTGCACTCTGTACAAGATTTAATATAAGTACTCTTGACGATAAAATCACCACCCTTATTCCGCTTGAACTCCGTGTATAACACGAGTTTCGAGCCAATTTCCTCGGTTCATTCTTTCCTGAGCATCGTGGTCGTTTTTCTCGTTCCTGCTACTCTGAGTGTTTCTCTTATGTTCATTTCCCCGCGCTGCTCCTGTAACTCTTACCCGTCCTCTTCCAAACACAACCAACCGTCCCTCTTTCCTCTTGGTAGTTATGAATTTTTAACACGATTTCTTCACTTTCTTCCGTAGATATTTTTCTCTTCCTTTTCTCTCATACGAGAGTGATTCGTACGATTTCGAAAATTGCTCCCCGCGTTATTGTTGTTGTAATCTTACGTGGAAAATTAATTTTTCATGCATGAACATTATTCGTTAAATTGTTTGAAATTTATGGATTTCTTTTTATTCATTGAAATTCTTGCTAATGTATTTCTTTAAAAATTATTGAAAATCTTGGCTCCGTTTGCAAATTTTTGTACAGACGAGGATAGATTATCGGTTTTATTTGAGATTTCTACCGGTGTTCCGAATCACCTTTAATTCACTCACACCGCGTTTGTATTTATACATATACCGAATTCGGAATCAGAATCCCTCGTAATTAACCAATTAACGTACAATTCAGCGTTCGTAAATGCATTATGCATGTATTCGCGTAATTGCGCAAGGAGTTCTCGAGTTCAATTCGTAGCCAATTGTGCGATTGATTGACTGATCGACCGATCGATATCGCTTGTATTTCGTGTCTGTAGTATTAATTTACAATCCGTTCTATTCATATTATACCGCGGTCAAAGTGGTTGCTCCGTCAAAGCACGGATACTATAAATATAAATGATCATCGCATTAGCATGAATTGTCATACACCGTTTGTGTATATAATACACTCCGGTATATATGGGTATAGGTACAAAACGCTTTACCTACCGGCATTCTGTTCCGGGTTATGCGAATGCGTAATCCTTGAATCATTCTTCAAGCTTGTTTATCATCCTTTAATTTCATTCATCGAATGAAACAGTTGTTTTTTTTATTTTCCTCTTGTACAGAATGAGAATATTACATTTGCCATTCTGAATAATCATATTCTCACTCATCTCATTTGAAAAGACTACAATCACTAATGATAAAAACCGCACAGTGTTTAAATAAAATTCACGGTATTTGTGTAATATTTATGTATGACTTGATAACGTTATTTCTATCGTTAAAAATACGTCCATTTCAATTTTTTTTATCAAAAAATTCAGTCTACTTTTCAGTGCAAATTCGAGAATAACGGATCAAAATGTTCAATCAAATCAAAACTACAAACGTAACGATTCGCACGATTAAATACATTATTCATTAATAGTGCTGATCGTGGTAGTTATAAGTCTGATTATTCCTTACTTTTAAACAAAGGCGCATTGTCTTGGTTAATAATTGAAATTCACGCAGTTGTATGCATTTGAAAAAGGGTGAAACAAAATAATGACTTTTCCTAATTTTCAATTGTACATATAACCGAAGCGTTTGAAATACTACGAAAAATCTATGTGACAAAATTGAATGACAATTATCGAGTTTTATCAACTTAAACGAATACCTGTATATAAAAGTTCCTATAAAATATTGATAAATCGCTGAAAAGCAATAATAACCTGTGGTAGTACCCAATACATTATCATCGAATCTCGAATAATTCGTCTCGATGAAAAATAGGCATGTATATCAAAACCTTGATCTCGCTTTCCTTCCTCCCTTTCTCGCCCTTGCCCTTGATCTCGTTCAACCTTCCGACCCTCCACCCCCTCCTCTTCGGGCTGCCTGCCTGCGCTTTGAACAGCTACATACATATTATATACACACTACAGTTCATGACTCGCCGTCATAATAATTTAGGGGTAGCTGTATATAAATAACTAAACTGTAATGTAATTACGAGGGTATTATAATATATGCACACGGGTTGGGTGTAATCGTGAGGACCTGGGCCAACGGCGGTTCGCCACGCGATCGCAGCAACTGAACCTTTGTCGATTCCTCCCCTTGTTCCGCCGATTATATTCCTCCATTCGTCTTATTCTTCTCTTCTCCGTTCACCTCCACCATGGGAATCACGACCCTGAATGTAGGTAAAGCCCCGCGGCTCGGTTACTACTCTTGACCTCGAAACCCTTCGTGCCATCATTCGCATGCAACCTTCGCTCTGGATCTAGATGTTTCAATTATAGGGAAATTCACAACCAGAGAGAGAGAGATTAATAATAACTCATATTTCTGATATCATTTTTCACAAGACGTCAGTTTATAATAACGATTGTTTTGCAAAATTCTACCATTTCAAATCAACAGTAATTTTGATGTAACTTTTTTTTCAAATTATTCACAATTCGCGTTATGTTTTACTCGTCGTTTTTATTCGTTTTTTTCTGCGATTTATTTATTTATTTATTTTCATTTTCTTTTAATACAATTTCATAGAGAATTCACGCATCGAGTGTGATATTACTCATTTATTTATTCCCTTTGAGTATTATTCGTGTATTGCATTTTGCAAATATATCTGTGTGTATACACATTGTCGTTCTTACGTGTTATGTATTCGTTTACGTGTAACTATAAACTGCGATTCTTGTGGTATTGATCTAGCGGTCCCGGGGCATGAAGAGAGAGCAACCCGCCTCCCCTGGCGACCTCTGTCTCTCCCTGTCTCTCTCTCTCCCTCTCCCCCCTCTTGTTTTCCCACCCCCAGAATTACACCTCGTGTGTTTGTTAATGCAGGTATAGCGTAATTAGCCATTTTTGCATATTTTATTCAAAGTCACACTCTCTGCGTGTACATAATATATCGTTGTTATCTTTTTTTCGTCTCAACTGTCTCTCGACTTCTCTTGTACGTACATGTATATTTTCACGTATATGCGGTACGTGATTTTGTATTATATATATATATATATATATGTGTGTGTGTGTGACGCAATATTGCTCAGGATTGTAACCCAGAGTCAATAGAACTATGTACAAGAGAGATAAAATTAGAAACTCAAAAACAAATTAGAAAAAAAATACGCATTGATCGATTAGGACTCGTGAATGTCGTTTCGTGCTTCTGCAGCAGCTTTGCACATGTATAACTAATCTATACGTATATATATATATACATCGTCACACATGCGCCATACTGACTGACTGACCCACTTCTTCTTTGCCGCGGTTATTCCGATTTTCACGGTGTGGTTGGACAGCGTGGAAAAGCTTATCAGACAGAGTGCTCGTTATAATTATTTTTTATTTCCGATACACATAAATATATATATATATATATATATAAGAAAGTAATTAAAATAATATCACAGTAACGCGAAAGGCATGAAATCATGTGATTTTTTTATTCTCTCTGTTGCAGCTGTATTATTGTCTTGAACAATTTGACCGAGGGTCGTTAATTCTGTGATATCAATCGCGGATCGTTTGATTATCCAAACGCCGGAGTAGAAGAAACGTAGGAGAGGAAAAACACATCCTGCGAGTACCGGAAGGTGGATAAAACTTGGGGAGCAATTAACGTCCCCCCAAAAATTGATTAACGAAGAAATCAAAAAAAAAAAAACCGAAGATGCCTACATCAACGACAGCAGCCACCGCTGCAGGAGCTGAGGGTGGCGGTCCTCCGCGTACTGAACTTCAGGAGCTCCAGTTGAAGGCGGGTCAGACGACTGATGAGGTGAGTCGAGACGAATGGAAAATTTTACATGATATTTGGAATATTGAAAAGTCGTTGCAAAAATTACTCGATGAAATCGTCAGATTATTATTGGCAAACTTTGAAGAACGTCGGAAAATTTTATAGCGCGTGTTGGAATAAAATTGCTGGGAAAACTGCGAGAAAATTGATCAAACTCTGTGGGTAATAATTGAAATGTTTGAGAAGATTGCAATGTTGTTGACAATATTTCTTGAAAAATAGGTACTGTCGTCGGTAAGTCGGTATTATCGTCGGTAAGTGTAACGGTATTACCGACGGAAGGTATGGCGCAAGTGAATTCTCGTTGTTACCAACTTTGCATTGAATTCGTTATTATTATTATTATTATTATTATTATTATTATTATTATTATTATTATTATTATTTTCACAAGCTGATTGTAATTTAACCATCGATTTCGAATGTGCGACGCGATAAAATTTTCACATTTTTTCTCAATCGTGTCGAACTTCTGTGCGATCTCCAAAGTCGATTCCAGTTATAATGTGCGGAGAGTGAAAAAAAAAAGTTCAACTTGACTAACATTAGCATATTTTGTAAATACGCAAGGTACCATGAGATATATTCATTTTAATCTGGATATTCATATTTTGTTACGAAAAAAAGTTGAAATGCACATGTTTCATTGACATGTAGTACAGAAATGCTGAAAATTCAGCGCAATATTTTTATTGTTGTTCGTATTTTTTGCCAAAGCATTGAACGGAAAACTCATTTGTCCCGTGTCGATGATTCTCTTCGTTACACTCGACTCCATACCGTTGCAAAGAACGCGAATAAAAACTCAAAAAAGTGTATGTTTTATTTGTAGGAATGAAAAAAAAAAAAAAATTTTACAGAGGTATTTATTCATTTCGTTATACGTAAAGTGGAAAAGATGATTTGATATTTCTTCCACAAGCGCGGCGGAGGCTGATTCCATGGTTAGGTAGGTGAGGTCTGACTTGTGAAATTTCATCCTTGGATTTCAATATTCAGGTCACGATTTAATGTAGGTACCCTGCGTCACTGCATCCCTACTAACACTCTCGTCGTTGCTATTATCTGGCATCGACAAACGGAATAAGAGAAAAATCATTACGGGCATGTCAGAGAGATGGACAAATGGTACTTTCCTTCATATCACATCACATCGACTCTCAATATGTCCCCGTTTTATAGCACATCCCATTGTAGTCGTAATTGTCCCATCCCTCTTTCCGTTTCTACTCCACTCTTTTTTCGTTGTACGGTCATCGTTGATAAAAAGGCTGAAACGAAGAAGAGAAAACCTGAAATATCGTAGACAGAAAAAAGTGCCAACTCGCGTGCAGACTCGTGGCGTCTCTCAAACCCTACAAAGTAACAGCGTCGTGAGTTCGTTTCGGATACAGAGTGAACATTATATTTGGACGAGCCGCCACTCGCTCGGCTCCGCCTCGCTTCCTCCATTAGGGACCTAAACTTGGTTATTCCAATTTTTGACAGTCATCGAGGTTTCATTCATTAGGTCTAGCGGTGAAGTAAGGTCGTCACGAAGGTTATGCTACGAGAGCAGAATTAAGCTGCAGAGGGGGTAGGAGGAGGAGGAAGAGGGCAAGAGGGAGTAGTCGAGGTACTTACGGAGTCTGTAATCCTCCTCCAATCCTCGAGTTTCACAGTGTCAGTCGGAAGTGCCGACCCACTCAGACACTTGACGCTGTTATTCATCAAGCCCACCTTTTTTCCTTTCATTAAATTTTCCAATCCCCGCACACCCTCAATCTCGACGATCACATCCCAGCTGTTCTCATTTACCCGCCGTGATATTCTCCTCTCTTATTTCATTTCTTGGTTAGATTCACGGTTCGGAACAAGGCTCGCGTGTCTTAAATGATGCGCAGTGATATTTATTACAAAGAAGCTCGAAAGGCGGATTCCACGTAACGAGAGAGTTTCCGAGTCAGTACAGCTGGCTGTCGTTTGTCAAGGGTGAATTTTCGGTAAAAATGAGAGCAGTGAAGGTTTAGCTAGGTCGTTTAAAACGTTCGGGTTAACCACTCGTCAAGTCGCAAAAAAGCTGAACCTCCGCGAGATGTATCTTCTCTCTGCCAGCTACTCTCGGTGCAAAAAAGAACCTTTTACCTAAACCACTCGAAAACTTACGATTTGTCAAATTCAAGTCGCTGTTTAAATTCGGGTCCCGATATCTTCGCTGTTTTGTTGTCAAAAAGTATCTCGAAGCGAGTTCAAGAGCGTCTATTCAATACAATTCTATACATAGTAGACTCGCAGTTTCCAGATCTCAAGAAGTCTCCGGTGTCGCTTAAATTGCCATCATCATTACCTTCATCGTTGTTATCACGATCATGATCCCGTGTTATCGACTGTCCGTATACGTTCCCACCGTCGAGTGTAAACGACCACCGCGATATCTTTATCGGGTCTTTATCGCACCTTGTGGTGTATTGCTTTATCGTTCGTGTCGTCGTCGTCGTCATTCGGCTACTCGAACCCCTTGCCTTTCCCCCCTCACATGGAAAATATCGGTATACAAAGTACACGCATATTATACACGAACATGACTTTGCGTGTATTTTACGCTTGCGTCGTCACGTCGTCACGTCGTCAGCGCCGTTCGACGCAACCAGCGACCATCCCTTCAATTTAGATGATCCCGCGTGGGTTGCATCAATTACTTGGATACCGTCTCCTACCACTATCGCTGTTGCATCATCCATCCTTTACTCTGTATAAACCTACCCGACATACGCACGTAGGTTTAATGCCCATTCTCCTCTTACGTCAGCCGACACTTGAACTAACACGCGTCAAAACCCTGCCTAAGCGTCATTGGTTTCCTTTGCTCTAGCTGCTAACATACCTCGGATACCGTAATTCTTCTTTCTTTCAGCTTCTCTGTGTTTCTGGAAATTATTTATTATCGAGAGACACGCACTCGTTGGGGTATATTAAAATTGTAATTAGGAATTAGAACCTCTCCTCTTTTACGCAAGTTCGAACGGCAGCTGCAAGAATGTAACGATTTATGACGATGAGAATTGCCAGCTCCCCAAGCTTTTCGTTGTAATTTCACCAAATTTCAATTTCCACTTGACCTCGTTAAGTGTCGCTTTTAACCATCTGGTTTCGTTATTCCCAGTGATAGAGTTTCCCCAGCGTTGTGGAAAACGAAGAATCGCGTGGAAGGTATTGTGGGGTTTACGAGGGGACAAAGATGACCTTAGAATCTCGTTACCGTTTTGTTTTTTATTTTTATTTTTTTTACCACACTCCGATATCGAAGAGTAATCAAACTTCCATCATCGACAGCTGCTTTTTCTGGTTCCAACTCGGTTCTCCCCTATCTATACGAAATCAAATACATACGAAACCCCCGGAGACACACCTGGAGAACGAACGACCGCCGGGCGAGAACCGAAACCCCATCACATATTTACTTCTCGGTTCTTTCATCCATTATTGTTATTGCTATCTCTCTTTTTCTTCATACGCCTTTCGATTGACAAACAACAACAACAACAACAACGAAATATAACCAACGACCCAGAGTGAAACCCGAATTAAACCGTAACGACATTCAACGGTATAATACATTGCTCGAGGATCAGGGTCCATAAAATAATAATACGAGTAGTCCCTTGTCTCCTCTTTTAACATCGCACCCCAGTGATCCTACGAGTTTACGAAACCACAGAGATAACATATACTCAAATGTTCCAAGCGGTTTGACCAAATCCTTTGGCTTTCCTTTCCATCCTCTGCTTTTCTCCTCCTCTATTGTTTTTCTTCATTTCTCTTTCATTCTCTTTCCGTACTCGAGAACCTCCTATCGCCCACTCTGGGACGACTGGTTTCAGTTCGTGTTGTCTCACCTGTTCCAAAATTGTACGAACGCACGTTTCATCAACTTCGCGTTAACGCTGATACTGTTTGTGCACGAGCACCTACGCAACAACGAGCCATGATTGATGAATATTCGACAACCTAGATAGCCGCCAGCTACCTAGTCCAACGACTCCCTTGGTCATTCCTCGAGCTTGGTAGTAGGCAGGCGGTAAAGCGCCCTGCTGTGGCGATATGAGTTTGTTTGATTGGATCGCGTGCAGGCAGGGTAACCGAGTAATGAAAAGGCACGCGATCCGGTTCGCACATGCTTTACGCTAACCCCCAACAATGGTCAATAAAATAGCCTTTCTAACCCTCTCGAACCGTCGTTGGACTTGAAAGAGAGAATTTTCCGCATTTTTATACGATACTTTTTTAAATTGGTACTGTTTTCGTCTCGACGGATGCCGTTTGAGATTTTTCCCGTCTCGGCTTTGCCGCCGTTAACCTTCAATTCCATTTGCAGCGATAGCCTCACTAGTTTCGTTGGATCGAGTATCAACTTAGTGTATCGAATGTAGATCGTAATTACACCGTTGTATAAGTTTTTCTGATACTCGCGAGTCACTCAGGTTTCTCTCTCTCTCTCTCTGAATTACTCGCCTCGTGCATATTCTGATGTATAATTATTATTTTTTTTTTTTTATCACTACGGAAAAAAACAACATCGAACGAACGAACTCTGCGGTCGTCTGTGGCTGTTTTTTTTTCGGTCTTTTTCACAAAACCGAGAGTCGAGGGTTGTTAAAGGAGGCTTGAAAGGCTTAAGGATATTTTCCGTACGCAAATATATACTACGGGTTGGGACACTTTCTAGGGGTAGGGGGAAGGTTAAATTCGAGCGATTTTGACCCTCCCGGGCAAATAACAGAGACACGCCTCACCCTCCGCCCCTCTTCCTACTACCATTTTGAGAAACCCCCAGGTGAAATACACACAGGACGATCTCAGGCTTTTATTCTTTATCCCTTCGTTTTACAACGTGGAGGGAGAAAAATCCATTTCGGACCCGTCCTATTCTTTGACCATTTTCCACCTAAAAACTTGTGCCTGAAAATCTGTCCAAGCAATTGATTGAATAAAAGAGCTGTAGAAAGACGCACTGAGAGGTGTATTTACTATTTACCCTCTACTTAGCTTAGATTCAATGTTACGAAAGAAAATTTTCTCGCTTTAAGATATGTCAAAAACATGAGATCAATGTGAAGCGAAATACAAAACTTGGTGGCACACAATTTACCGTTCTTTTCCCTCGGGGCTGACACCGATGCTTCTGCCGCTCCGAATTCTGTCTCCATGCGATTTGTACATGATATAGTTTTGTACGTATGTATACCTACGTCTGCCCATGTATAGTATATACGTTGTACGTTGTATGTACTACTCTGGTTCAGCGCCAGAATGCGGGGTTCGAAAAGGTTATAGGTACGTATGTTATATATACGAACGACTCCAGTAGGTATTCTCGACGTCTGCTAATGTCATGGGGTTACCGTGTCATTTGACGACGGGGTGTAGAGATCGGTCGCTGGGTGTGAGAAAATTTATCTCTCTCATTCCTCTGGCGTGAGAGAAACGCGCTTTTTTTATTCCATACATTTTACACCGTACTTCCACTGTCCGATTTCCGCTAATTTTTACCTTCCTCGGTAGCATGGAAAAACCTATCGTGTGAAGAATCAATAGATAATTAGGAAGTGTGGGGTAGAAAGAAAACCCTCAAGGTTCTAACAAAAGTATAATGGTGGCGGTAACCCCCATAGACTTAACGAGAGAAGTATCGTTCATTGTGTACCGTTTCGTTAGTTTTCCTTCAGAGTTAAATTATAGCTGAGGATGCTTCGGGGGGTTGGTTGGGCGTGGGGGGGAGAACGTGACTGCAATACCTTTCCACTGTTTTTTGGGGGGGGGGGGGGGGGGGGGGAGTAGTTGGATTATTGGCCCCTTTGGGTCAGGTGAAAGGTCAAAGGGTCAGAGAGGTCTTGACGATGCCAGTCCGCCGGTGTCTCTCTAAAGTAATTAACGGAATCGGAAACTCGAAAGAAAAAATACTGTACTGCTTCATCTGCATGTTCTGTTGTATAGTATCATTCTATCGATCGATCCAATATCTCTTTCTATACGTATATAATAACAGACAGAGGTGCGCGGAGAAATGCTCGATAAGTATTTTCCACCTCCGTGAACGGGATTAATATGTATGAATTGTGGAGGAATAATAGTTAGTCCGAAGGGAAGTCTGACAATTCAGCAGAAAAGAAATTTTCGATCCTCTCTCGTTTCCTCTGATTGTTAGCAATCCTTGGTAGTATGACTATCAGAGTTTTTCTTAACCACGTCAACTCTTCTACAGTAATATATACTCTACCGTGGAGGTAAACTGATAGAATCTAACTACTTCCTACTTTCTTGTTCTTTATCTTCCCGCATTGTCAGCAGCATTGAATGACCGTGAAAAGTTTCCAAGATGATGATAGTCAATTGAAGTTTGTTCGAAGAGTAGAAGTTTGTTACAATCTTCCGAGGAAGTAATTTCGTCTTAGCACTCCTTTCTCTCTCTCTCTCTCTCTCTCTCTCTCTCTCTCTCTCTCTCTCTCTCTCTCTCTCTCTCTCTCTCTCTCTCTCTCTCTCTCTCTCTCTCTCTCTCTCTCTCTCTCTCTCTCTCTCTCTCTCTCTCTCTCTCGCTCTCTCCGTCTCTCTTGTTCAGCTATTCTTCACCGGTTCTTATTCTTCGGCATCCATCTCCATTATTTTCTGCTGGCTGACACGTGTACGTGGATTTGTCCTACAAAAGGTTATGCGGGAGTTCGTCAACCACCGGTGACGTCGCGTTTCACCGATATAGAGAGAAGCCGTAGGTTACGTCAGGAGGTTTCTATTTACGGGAGTGCGGGAAGGAACGAACGTAGGCAGGGAGGAAGGCTTGTCATTCAATGGGGTGGAAATAGCCTGCGGTGTGTACCCATCCACTATGCTGTTCGCGAAATATACACACTTGACTCGAGAATCGATTTCATCGTGTGCTTCTTTTCGTAACCCCCACTCGAACACACTGTTCGCACAATTCTCCTCAAACCCGACTTGTTCGTTGCGTGCCAATTAACTTTTTTCTCCCCACGAGTTTTACTCCAGTTGTTGCCACGACACGACGACACCTTCGCTTTCTCCAAACTCTCCGACAATCTACGAACTAACTTTGTCTTGAACCAGCTTAAGAGTTCGGTTATGCTTCTCGTGTCCAGAAGAACATGAACAAAAAGAGAAGGGTAAAAGTTGGAGGAAACGTTCGTGTCGGCGGGTGGAGCTTTACTCACAATCAGAAGCTATTGCACAGGGAAACGAAATACTAGAAAACTCGTGACTCTAGAATCAGTAAGCGTAAATGTTCCCTCGACGTCGTTGTGGAAAATTTTCATCCCCTCGACTCGGTTCCTTTCTATTCGGTATAAGACACGCGTCATGGGCGTGTCTCTTATACCACTCGATGTTTGGATGCCAGTTCCGTATTTGCTAGATCGTAAATTATCATCGCTTCAATAGCGTATCTTCTTGCCAATTGCAAGCAGACGACTCGGATAAAATCGAGGAAGATCCAACGTGCTGGATTCCGCTGATCGTTTGGAGAAGAAGGCTTTTTTATTTTCCGAGTTTATTTTATCCTCGTCATGAAATTCAAGGCGCGCAGTAATTAACAACGCAGTTGTTATGCGCAATGGCGGAATAACACTGGAAAGAATCACCACCACCACCCCACGGTTGACTCGTTACCACGGGCAACCCGCTGTTGCGCGCCAAACAACGTCACTCTTCACTCCTTCGCCTTTTATACCGAGACTCGCCGAAGCCGCCCGAATCCTCGACTCTTGTCTCTGGGATACTAGGCGGTGAACGGACTCGCGGCACCTTCATTCATCCATTGATAGTTACCCCGACATCAAGTCGTCACCTTCCTCCGTAGAGGTACCTGTAGCTGTAACCATCCGGGAGAAGCCAAAAGGCAAACGGGCACGGTATGGAACAGTAGTGAGAGAAACGTTGCACCGAGTACACGGTACTTTTAACTCGAAACTTGTTGATTCGTTCGATATTTAGTTTACGGATGGAACGGCGGAAGTGATCGTGGGTTGTTCAGGGATCCTCGTGCAAGAGGATACAGGATTACGATTTATAGACACTCTTAGAAGGTTTTCATTTTGTGGACATTTAGACGGAGAAGCGGAAGGTCCTAAAGAGTGCGGAGCAAAGAGAGAGAGAGAGAGAGAGAGAGAGAGAGAGAGACGTCATGGAGTGGGTTTAATCGCGATGGTCGATATATCTGATATTGATTTTCGCATTCGATGAACCGAAGCTCAGTGGAGATACCGAGAATCCTATATTCCACAACTGTGCGGACCACTTTCAACTCCAACGACAGAGTTATTATCACGTGACGCGATCATTGCGGTGATGATGAATCCAAGAATCTAGGTGAGAAGCTGGCTGAGCGTCGAGGAGGAGGAGGAGGAGGAGGTCTGATAATTATGCAGTCCTTCGCGCCGGCTTGTCAATCGGATTCGCACCATCAGCTGGATAAGCCCTGATGAGTTCACGACACACCGATACCTCGAGTCGCCTACGAAAGACACAGTCGACAACTGACGTTACGCAATTATGCCCGTCGTCATTTTGGTCCGATGGATCAGCGCTGTACGGTCATTGTTGGAAGAAGGAGAAATCGTGACTGTTGAGCAAGTCGATGAGAGATACGTTGATCGATAGTGTAGGCGGAGAAAAGCGAACTGACGTATAACGAAGATAACCAGGAAGAAGAAAATAGACTCGAAGACCATAGTCATTCATCGATATGAGGATCAAATGGTCTTCCACACCAGACTAAGAAGACGACGATGACGAAGTACAGTGTCAGTTGGTGACGTGCGACTTTTGAACTCTACCTACCCAGTACTTTTGAATTCCGAATCTATACTCGTACAACACCGTAGAACACCGTCGTCATCATGAAGGAGGGAATAAACACCGAAAAAGTCGTGACGGTGGACCGTGGCGGGGGTCTTTCTCATCTCCTTCAAGTAAAGCCTTTAGAGGTACGTCAAAAGTAACCGGGAAATTTCCACTCGCCACTACCAAGAACTACAAACCAATGCGCTTGCAATTCGAAACCTCGGGGTGAATTGCTTTATGCAAAGGCGTCTTACGCGTCGCAGTTTTTTCTATTCAATTTTCCTTCGTTCTCTCCGCTCGACGTGCTTTCTTTATACGGTGAAGCCGCCATTTCACGATCCAATGAATGTTAGATGCCTCCGCCCAGTCGTACCAGCAGTAGGCTGGTTGGCTGTCCGGGTGCATGTGGCTTCTATATTCCAGCGAATGTCTCGCCCACGGGAACCCCATTCCATATATCCCCTTCCATTTTTCATCCTTTTTCCTTTCTTGTCTATGGTCAGCGCGCTATAGTCGCCGTCACTTTCCTCCCCGAGTCCCTCTGTGCTGAAGCTGGAGTGAGGAAGAGAAACTCCGGGTTTTAAAGTGCCTACGTGAGACTGCTTCCCGACTACTCTTCTTTTTATTTCTCTTATCATCCCACGTATCCTCCTTCCACAATTCCCCCGGACCATTTTCTTCCCTCCCTTGTCTCAGCTCTCCTAATCTTTTCAATCCACCTTTATTCAACATTTTCTTCAGCCGCGTGCAGGGTATATTATGAAACGAGAATTTCGAAGAGATTGAACTTGGTAACGTTATCGTAACGAAACATTGGCGAAAAAATTTCACCATTTTCTCAATGTTACAATGATTTTGAAAAAAGAAAGATTCTGAAGTATGAGTGTGTTTTATTTTATTCCCGTTTACTGAATTTCAAACAATTCCAAAATCCCGAGACAACTGTTTTTCATCACCATGAACCGTTACGATAACGTTACTAGCTTCGATACGATGAATTTCGAGAGTAATCTTAACCTAACCCAAAGTTAGGTATCAGTTTTCCCAGATCGATACCTTTCCGAAAAATTCCGTCCATATAACGGGAATATTTGAAATTCTTTTTACATATTCTGAAATTTTCATTCCTCATTCGTTCCTTCCTCCCGCACTTACACCAACGACGGAAAATATTCCGCAGCTTACTCGCCAAACGAGTCAATTAATTTTCATACTTTCTGCAAGTTACTTACATTGTTGAGGAGTAGGCTTTCCTTTTCCCGATACCTCGATGCTCTCCTCTCGTACATTCATACATATACAATATACATACATACATATGTATGTACAATGTAACGGGCACGATGCCTGGGGGTATAAAAAGCTCTCCTCTCCTCTCCGTTTCCCGGCGACCTTTTACTCCTGAAGGATATATACATACTACACGCCCACGTTTTCCAATTTCTCCTTAAATCCTCTCTCCGCGTCGGCCATATTTATTCGTATCAGGCGTATTATGAGTAGGTATACCCACCCTTTACACGTTGTATTATCCCTACTTCTCACCTGTCGTATTTTTATTATTAATGCAAGCCTGGAAGTTTCAGTCTATGATGACGATCCGGTCGAGTTTATTATACGCAACCGACGATATCTCTGGATGTTTTTTTCCTCACTTTCATTCCAAGTTTCAGGTTGGATCGTACTTTGGATGTTTTTCAACACCGTATGATCGCGAAACCTATTCAGTAATTCAACATTTATCTCTCTCCAAGAGTTTTTTGTTTCTTTCTATTTTTATTACGCGTACAAAATTTATAAAATTCGTGTCGTTTCCTTCTCGCATTATTTTTACTACAAAGTTTCAATTTGTATATGTTAAAATTTTTTTTTCTCGAATTTTTCCTTTTATCATTACTATCCTTGCATATATAATATTCATGTATAGTAATACAATAGAAAAATTGATAAGTCGAGTTCCGTTTTTTCGTCTCTTTTCGTCGCGTGTTTCAGGCGATTACGATAAAAGTCGTTATTGTATCAGGTATACATGTGAGGGTCATTCCTTCACATGCCAGATCGACCTTTATCATTAATATTGTTTCTTATACGTATTGCTGCTGTGGAAAGAAAATCTGAAAAGAACAATGCAAAAAACATAAATGTAAAGCAACGTGTAAAGTTGCATGATTAAAATTGTTTTCTCATTTCTCTTTACAGTCACTGGAGAGTACGCGACGTATGCTGGCGCTATGCGAAGAGGTAAGTGTGTCTCTTTCTTTATTCCATTCTTTCTCTCTTCCGTCTTATTCTAATTCTATAATCAATTCTAATCCCATGTAATACTAATTCTATTCTACGATTGAAATTTTCTCACGGGCAATATAAGCCAATATGTCACACAAGCACTGTATAACATAGAATTATAATATAATTATATGTAACTTGTTACCATCGTCCCCTTGCGATGATTAATTTTCATTCAAATGTCATCCATCACTACAGGTGAGATTATCAAAGAAAAGGATAAAAAAAAAAAAAAAAATAGTCTTTAATAACCGAAACCAACCGAACTACATATTACAGTAATCTCGAAATAATAATAATAACAATCACAATGACGATAAGAATAACTTTTTTTTTTAAATTTGATGGGTGTACGTACATGTGTATGTATTTAATTATTTTCGTACAGACGATCATTGTTATTCTTGTTGTTATTGCGTGAAAATTAAGAGTTATTGCCAGGGGACGGATGTGCCTGACGATGATAACAATGACTCGAGTGTTGACAAGTTATATATTTAAAAAAAGAAAAAAAGAAAAAAAAAACGATAAAACAAAATTATTCAAACGGTTAAAATTTAAAGTGGGAAAATAAAAGTGCGAAAAATCATTACTATACGTAGGAAATTGATGTACGGTGTGTCGCGTCGTGATAAATGGAAAAATTATTTTTCCACTGAATAATATTAAACAATAATATTATATTACATTATATATTATGTGTTTATGTTAAGTGTTTGTGTATAAATTAGTCATTTGGAACGTGAGTCTTCTAGGTCGTCTTCTACTGCCTGCGCACTCTTCCTCGTATATATTATACATATATATTGCGTGTATACATATACGCACACACGCACACACACATAAATATCTGCTATTGATACACGTGTGTGCATACACGTGTGTGTATATACATATATGTGTGTGTGTGCGTACGTATACCACTGTCGTCTACTTCTTCTTCTACAAAACCATAACTACTATTGCTGCTACTACTAACAACTACTGTTACTACTTCTACTACTTCTACTAAAAAGCTGATGCACTATTATTATTATTACTACTACTACTACTACTACCGCTAATACTATTACGTAAATTGTTATGGCACACGTTACGTAATAATCCTCGTCCAAATGTATATATATATATATATTTTTATTTTATATTTTTTTCTTCCACCCCTTTTCATGGAACTGCTAATTTACGACAGCGGAGTTTTGCATTATGTGCGTCCCCCCTGTCGAATTTCACTGCATATACAAGTATGCAGATGATGAGACGCGATTGGATGCGATGATTATTATTATACCTATCTTATATATTATAATTAGACGTGGATTGCGAACAATAACTATATAATAATATCTATATATGTATATATAATATAAAAAATCCACTTCGTCACCCTTTTCGTCATTTTCCGCCCTCGTTCGAAATATTATTATTTTTTTTTTTTTCACTCTTTTTTTCTGTTTTCCACGCGTAACAGATTAAAATTTTGATTTCTTTCGTTTTTGTTTCTCATATTTGACGTCGATGATATATGTATCTATAGGTATGACAATATCATATTTCTTGACGCACGGTTGTAACTTTATAATTTATCCTTTTTTCCAAAATCGATCGCGTGAGTCAACTTGAGATAAACGAAATATCGTTTTTTTTTTTTTTTTCTTTATCTCGGAAACCGTTACGTGACGGAGCAAAAAATGTGGAACTGTTAAAATCCGGTGATATTTTACGGCATGATATTATACACTCGATGGTTATCCAACTCGTTCTTGGTTGTTTTTTTTTTTCTCTCTCTTTCTTATCCATCTTCTTAAATTTTATCCATTTATTTTCTTCTTTCTTCGCATCACAAACGCGATAGAAGTCAAACATGTAACGAAACATTACTCGATTCGCCATCCGCGGAGGATTCGGTTTGCCTTCAACACGACGAATTAAAATTTTGGAAATAAAATGAAACCGCAAATGAGAAAAAAAAAAAAAAAGTAAAAGAAGAATCCAGCATACGAAAAAAAAAAACCAGTATAATAATACCATTCACCTAAACATATTATACTTATTATATATATATCATATTATAGTTTTGAATATAAAAAGAAAAAAGAAAATCCCGCCCCTTTCCCCTCTCTTTCCCAGTCGTAATCTCGAAACTGTCTATATATCTATGTATCCATCTATCTGTCTATGTGTTTGAATGTTATGCGTTGTATCACGTGTGTGTATATACATATACATATACATGCATATATTTGTATAAACATATTTTATACATTCGCATGCGTATATATGTAATAACAATGACTGTTTTCTTTTTTCCCCCATAAACATTTCTTACGCATTGCATATTCATTTACAAAATGTATATGTATGTATATATATACACGCATGCACGTACATAAACACACCCAAATATATATATATACAGACGGTGGTGCAAATTGTAACGAGATAAACAACAAAACAATAATAATGCTATGGGGCTGATGCTGATGCTGATGGTGATGACATGCTGCTGAGATGTTAGTGGCTGAACTGTCGCATCTCTCTCTCTCTCTCTCTCTCTATCTCTCTTTCTCTCTCTTTCTCCCCCCCACCCCTCTCCTCACGAACCTTCTCGTTTATACATATAGTACAATATACCACATGTGTACACCCGATAGAAACACCCTTCGTCGCTGTTAATATTATAAAATAAAAGAAAAGAAAAAAAGAAAAGAAAAGAAAAGAAAAGAAAATAATCAAGGTAAAGAGAAAACAAAAAAAAAAAAAACAGGAATGGATAAAGATGAAAACCAGTGCTGTTTATCATCATCTTTAACATTATCAATTGTTACACAACTTCGAGACCATTATATAATAATAGGTATATATAAAATATTGACACATAGATATATGCATATATATATATATACACACATACAGTATAGTATATTATAATGTGATTTATCGGTATTGTTTACAGGTGTTTGGAATATATGAATATTACTGTATACTGTATACCCCCCCCCCCTTTTTTTTTTTTAATCGTCAAAACTGTATTTTCCTACAATTTTCGTCTTTGTGCATAAATATTCATTATCTTTTCCAATATACGTGTACATATTTTTTCTTCTAAATGAGAAAAAAAAAAAAAAAAAAAACTAGCACAAGGTTAGAACCGAAAGATAAAATCATTAATTGCCGTCGTTTCTTTAATGAAATAATCGCGTATATAATATACATATACATATATGCATGTACGTATGAATACCTATATATATATATATACCTGTAATCGTATCGTTACACTCTTCTTGTAAAATATTTAACGGTCATCGTAATTATCATTATCATTACCATTATTATTATCACATGCAACGCCATGCTCGTGTCACACGCTGCACCAACGTGTTGCTACTAAGTGTCCGTGTATTAATAATACAAAATGTCTTGTGTGTTTTAATTTCTTTTTTTTTTTTTTTTTTTTCTCTTTGGGGTTTACCAATTTTTTTCGTTTCCACTCTCGTACGTATAATTCTATAGATTTCGTTTGCGTTGCGTTGCAGGTGACTGTGAATAAATTAATCAAAGATCAAAAGAGTGTGAAACTTTTCTTTTCTTTTCTATTTTTTTTTTTTTTTTCCTACCATCATCTCAAATTCAAAATCTATAATTAAAATACTGATAAAAGTTATTTCTAAATAATGAAACGAATAAAATTGAAGAAAGGTTATAATCGAACGAAAATGAAAATAGGAAAGGAAATCTACAATATCGTAATATATTATCTATTTATTTATCATACTTATATGCTGTTATAATTATATATATTATATTAATTATACTGGGTGACGTCATTTGTGTTATACATATACAGACACATACATGTACATCATGCATTACATAATGCATTTATAACAATAATGGATATTACACGATTCGAAGCGTTGTGCACAATGGTTTTTTTTTATTTTTTCATCTTCTTTTTCTTCGGAGGAAAGCAAAAATACGAAAAAAACAGTTTCAAAAAATGTCCACCATTTACCACATATAAATACGAAAGTTATTATTATTATATACAACCGTGATATTGTGAAAAGAAGCGAACGTTAGTAAAACAAAACAAGAAAACACACATCAATCGGTACAAATTTTTAAACATCATTCGATAAAATATTACATACCGTACATATCATGCCTACAGTACGTAAATAATTTCATTTTTCATAAATAACACGAAGAACACGATATTTTATAAATAATATTCACAATTGATACGTTGTACATGTATTATTATTATACTTAACAATGTCGGTACCTTCTTCGTAAACGACGCGACGAATCGTCTTGTATGGGTTGAAATTTTTTTTTTAATAATCCGATCTAAAATGAAGAAAGAAAAAAAAAAATGAAACGAACACAGCGTGATAAATGTATGAATATAAAAATGTGAAGCGAAAAATTGAGGAATCCTTTAATCTTTAATTATTGTGTAAGAAAAAATGCGTCGCTCTCGTCGACGAAGGGGGCCCGTAATTATAATATTATTATTATCATCATCGTTATTGTTTATTATTATTGTTTGTTATTATTATTGTTATTGTTATCGTTATCGTTATTATTATAATTATTATTCTCGTCGGGTTCTTAACGCTGCTGTGCTGGCTGACATATTATGGGGCTCTCGGTGTTTGTCATGCCATGTGTTTGCGTATGTTTGTGTCTGTCTGTGTCGTGCTACTAACCCTCACCTATATATCGTATGCATATAATACAATCTTACGTACGATACGTAATATGTGTATGAAATACATACGTACAGGTGTGTGCAAACATCGTCGTGCGTATAAATTAATATTTCATCCAATTTCAAATTTATATACACGAGGTTAACACATTTGCACACACGCATAGTTACGTATCGTACATAGACACATCATAGATGTATAATGCATACGTATCTGTATACGAACACATATTATACTTGTGTGTAACCACTATACTATATACTATACTACTATATACTATAAACTATATACTATACTTTAATATCCACTCTTATATATATATATATATAATATATAGGTATACATATATCATCGCACATACCTGTTTAACTATAATACTGTTTCGAATCATATACCCACCCGTATCATCGATTAACGAACAGGAAAACAGAAATAGAATTTCTGTGGGGTTTTTTTTTTCCCCCGTCTTTGTCCACAGGATACATTTTCATTCTGTTTATCATTATTGTTATTGTTGTTGTTATTATGAGGATATACAGTGATCGTTCATATACGCGACACATTACTTCTATATTAATTTATACAATAACACATTTGAAATGGATACGAAATTTTATCAATTTTTTTTTTTTTTTTTTTTTTTTTGTACGTCTTGAACATCTTGTATTTCACAAGATGTGTCACGTAGATAAATTATCCATTTTAATTTTGACTATCTTTTGGACTGATCGGTGTTGTTGTACTTTCGAGAAAGAAGGAAAAAAAATCTTGGAACTTGGATTTTGTTTTCTATCGCAAAAAAAGTTGGCCGTAAGACGAAGGCGTAGTGAACGTTACCGTATATATTATCAAAATTTTTCATTACCGTTTCCAGTTTCATTCTCTTGTGTAATCTTGTTTTTCAAATCGGGAACATTTTGCGCGACGTTATACCGTATACAGGGTTGATGGCCAACGGTCGAACGATCCAACGCGCATGCGTTAAAATTCTAGAGTAAAAGCAGTTGTTTCGTCAGGTTGACCAACCGTCGCAAGTTCAGATCTCAGACGTCGCCGCTATGCAAGTGACCACAAAAACGTTGGTAGTCCTGAAAAGACGGTCTTTTTTTTTTTTTATCTAGAATTTTGGCGCACGCGCGTTCGGCCATTCGACCGTTAGCTACTCGCTCTGTATACGCGCGTAAACATAAAACAAGCCAAACGAGGACAGCTGAGAACCGAGTGAAAATTTACCATGAATAACAATAACAATAACAATAATAATTTCAAACAATCACACACGTACTTCGTAACAATAATCACGTCATATCAGTTGTTGTATACATAAAATTGAATGATACATCATTATACCCCCGTATATAACCAAGGTATATACATATATACATATACCGTATATATCATATATACCATATATACCATATATCTCCCCCTCTCTCTTTCTCTCTCTCTCTCTCTCTCTCTCTCTCTCTCTCTCTCTTTCGCATATATACTAATATACCTAAACTACTACTACTACTACTACTACTACTACTACTACTATATAATACCTATATAACGAATGATGATATACTTACTCTATAAAAATGATACTCTTCTCTCTATATAACACTATGGTGGTGGTTGTGTGTGTTTGTGCTGCCTCTATCCTAACGCGAGTAGAGCAAGGAGGCCGGCATCCGTACTCTGGTCGCCCTGGACGACCAGGGAGGTGAGTCAACCGCTATAACACCAAAAACAATCTTTTCAAACCTCATCCTCGTCCTTATTCTGCTTTTCTTTTTTATATCCTCATTTTTTCCCCCACCTTTCTCCTTCTTCTTCTTCTCCTCCTCTTGTATTTGTCACTTTTATTCGACGTTTATCATTTTTGACCAACGAAATGACGGGAAAAAAATGTCGACGAGTGGACATGCTTGATTACTATTCTTTTCTTTTTTTTTCTCTTACTTAGTTTTCAAATTGCACAATTTGTTTGTTTTTTTTTCTTGTTTTCTCTGTTATTTTTTTTCTTTACCTTTTACCTTCCATCATTCGAAATCGAATTTGATTTTCATTTTGTTCGGTCATCATTTCTCAGTCAATTTATGCTCAGTTTTAATACCTAACTGTCTTCGCAGTTTTTTAAAAATTTTCGTCAAAGTGATTCATAAAAATGTAACAAAAATGATGACGAAAATGTTTTTCTTTTCTGTTCTACTTCTTATTTTTCTTCAACTCATTATTTCGCCTACTTTCTTTTTTCCCTGCCTTCTAATTATTTTTTGCCACTGCTTGTATAATTAATCATATTCGTCGTAAAAAAAAAAAAAAAAAAAAAAAAAAAACACCGCTATTTCACCGATCGATGTGCGCGTTTGATTTTTGTAATCAATTCGTTGAATAAAAAAGAAAAAAACAATCGTCGTATGTTCCTCTTTTTTTCAAACTGATGAAAACGGAGGATCGGTAATGAATAAAATTGTCACTTGATATTTCTTAAAACGTGAGAAAAATTAACACAAGTCAACGGAGAAAGGAAGAAAAATTCCAACAACGGATTCATTATAAAAATTGTTTATTCTACGTATGAATTCACTGTGCGTGTGCGAATTTTATGCGTGCGCGTGTGTATGTGTACATACAATATACATATATCTATATACATATAATATACATATATCTATATACATGTAATACATATACATGCATTATATGTTGAAAATGTTACCAATTTAATATATTTTCTTGTTTTGCTTTCGCCGCTTTTTCATTGATCTATTTTACGTTGATTATTATTAATTTTCATAGTATCCTTTTTTTTTCTCAAACTAAAAAGTTGTTTTTTTGTTTTTTTTTGTTTCTCCTTGGACTCTTTCGTCATTGTCAAGTTGAAAATTTTGTCGCGAATGTGTGGAATGCGGAATAATTGTTACATACGACATACGTTGAGTGTTATCACAACATTTCCCACTCCCTGCAACAATATATAAATATCACACATATATATATATATATATATATATAACACCTTTTATACTTGCAGCGTACACCCCTATATACCCCATGGATAAATAACGCACATTTACATACGCCCATATAATATTATCGTATCTACCCTGTAATGTTATAACGAGTCTTTTTTTTTCTCTCTCACTTCATTCAAATCAACTTTCAACTTATAATCAGATTATCTTTTTTACTCTTTCCTCTTTCGCGCTCTATTCTTCGAAAACACATATCATATTACGTTCTATATTATTAAACGGTAGATTTTTATTTTCCGATTTTTCGTTCGTCTTTCATATTGTTTTATATATATATATATATATATGTAAGTATATATATATGTACGCTGCAACAAATTTTTGTTATAGCTCGAGAATATTGTAAGAGAAAAAAAAACAAAAAATTTCGATATCTGTGTTTGAAAAATAACACAATCCCCTGCACATATATATATATATATATATATATATATATAAATATATACAAGTTGACCTACACCAAAACCCGTAAATTTTTATGTATACGTACAACTTTTGATTAAATACGATGATATAACTAATAATGCTATATAATCTAAGCAATATATCGTGAAAGCAACAAAAAATACAAATTAAAAATAATTAACAAACTTATTATAAATACGAGACTTGGTTTAAAAATGATTAATACACTCGTTTAACGTCTCTGTACATATATACATATACATGTACACAAAAAAAGAAAAAAAAAAAAAAAAACACAACTGTGTATATACATACAGAATATACCATACAGATACTATATTATACTGAAACTAACGCGCAGGTTCAAAACAAATTTTTCAAAATGCAAGAAAAACTGCGAAGGCAAAATTGCATTCAAATTTTTTTTTCCAATACAAATTACACACACGTGCCGGCGGTGTGCATGTATATATATATTGTATATATAGCGCATTCTCCGATAATTGTCGCACTCGCTTCGAATGAGGAAAGTTGGCACAACTCGCAGCAGGAAAATAGCAAGAAAAAAATAAGAGAGAAACGCGTCGAGTATAATTTTTGGAGAATGCGCTTTTATTTGTTTATTACTTTTTTTGTTAATTTATTCTTCTTTTTTTTCTTTTTAATTTTTTTATATTGAAAATTAGGTCGTAGTCTATAGGTAGGGTAAAATAAGGTAAGACGAATCGCGTGTGCTTTTAACGTATATCTATATTTTTATAAAACAAATAATTAGTAGAGTCGTGTCATCAACGTTTTTTAGTTTCTACAATGTTTTCCTTTTCTCGTCTCTTTCTTTCAGTGAAATAATATTTTCGTTTTAATAAAATATTGTTGCTGGCTTATTGGTTGGTTGGTTCGTTGGTAAGGTGTGTTTATGGTTATGGCAGTTGGTTATTAATACTTATATACACACTCGATTATTATTACGTACTTGTATAATATTTTCACACGCATACGTAAAATTTTTTCATCAATTTTCATTCTCATCCTTCAAATTGGACACAAGAATTTTTATTGTTTTTCCCTTTCTCATTCGGTTCAATTAATCGATTGACCAAACGAGTTTTTCTTCGTCGTGAATTCTTCTCGTAGTTTATCTTTCACATTCTTCGACGGACATACAAAAAGAAACGAAAAAATGTACATGCATTTTTTTTTTTTTTTCACTTTATTTTTCTCCTCTACTTCTTGATTGAGAAATAATTACGCACCGTTCTTTTCTCGAGTATCTATGGATAATTCATCCACGATAAAATTAGCGGTTTTTTTTCGGTTTTTCTCGGGGAGTTTGTTTTTCCTTTTTTTTCTTTTTTCAAGATAACGAAAAACTTCGTAAAGTTTGAGAAAAAAACTAGAAATATAGAGAATACAAAATATATATATACATACTGTCGTAGACTGTGTAGACACGCTTGCTGGGCTGCAGTGTTGAGTGTGTATATATATTATATACATAAACATTGAAGGAAAAAAAAAAAATCAAAAACAAGGTAAAAACGTAATTTAAAAATAAACGACACGCATATCTATATATTATACACATCACTGATTAACGGGCAGAAAAAAGCGACAAAAAATACGATTTTTTTTTCCATTAACTCCCATCACCAACACCCAGAAAAAGAAATATTAAAAAAAAAAAAGAAAAAATTGCTATATATATCTACCCATACCCACTACTTTCAGATATACTACTACTACGCTATTATGATATTCAGAATACTATATACTCGCACAAATATAATACAGTATATTTCATTTGTCCTGTTATATTGATTAACAGCTAAGACAAAAAGGAAAAAAAAAAACAAAGTGAAAAAATAAGTAAAATGTAATATAATATCGTCATGATCGTGATTGAAAATCATATGATCATTAATATTATATTATATTCTAAATATTATTCCTTTAAATAATCGTCTACTTTACATTATATACATTATTATATATATATATACTTCGTAGCCTCACCAAAGCTTTTAGCTGTGTCGCTTCCAGTCTTCGTATTATATTACACGCACACATTGATACATATGTGTGAGGGATATTCGATGTCCATTCGGTGATGCCGTTTGATTAAAATCCTGCAGACTATTTCGAATTTTGATTGATTTTTTTTTCTTTTACTTTCGTTTTTTTTTTTTCCAAATGTTGATCCTCGACTTTACTTTTCCTTGTATTTTTACTCTCACGCCTATGATGTAGTTTGACAAAAAAAAAAAAAGAAGATAATGATAACAATTGGTAGACAAGAAAAAATTTTAATTAATCAACGAATAACGATGAATAATAATCTTGTCTGGTGTTTCGCATTACCAAATTCAGTGATTCGGAGAAATTTTTAATAAAGAAATTCCAGTGGTTGGAAAATATTTACGAGACCATATTTAAAAGAATTGAGAAAATAATTTAATAAAAAAATAACGAGTAATCAAATTCGTAAATAAAATTCGATAGGATCAGGATTGAAACGTAGCTCGAATTTTCATCGGATGCTCCACGTATATGTATACGTTTATCTATATATATATATTACTCTAGTGTAATACTGTACCGTACTGTAATTGTACCGTTAATAGCAGTAGTTTGTCTGTTTGTAAATCCATATCTTTCCCTATTAATCATATTATTATTATTATTAATATTAATAACCCACGAATTATTATATTTAATTATCATTATTTTCATTATTTAGTATTTCGATTCATTTAATTCTACACGTTATCACTGAATATTTATTTTGTTAGTATTTTTATTTCTAATGTTCGCAAAATATTATATTTAGCGACGAATGTGAATTCGTTAGTAATTTTTTTTTTTTTTTCTCAATCGATTGTAAAACCCAGTTTGTATTTTGACGTATTTCATTTACTTTTTCTGTTTATTTTATCTTCAGTATATCAGATTGATAATTTTTTTTTTTTCTGTTATTTCTTCAAAATATCATTTACGTTCAATATAATAATCGTTGAATTATTCATTTGTTATTATAGAAAAAATGAATTGCACAATCGATTGAGAAGATTGACAAGTATAATTATAATTGATAATCTTGGTGGTCCTCTTGTGTGTTCACATGCCCTATATTATGTGTATATACATTTTTATGCATATACACATGTATATGTACGTACCATGAGTTTCTGTATACGCGGAACGGTTCGTGCGCCTGACGCACTGAGAATGGCAACCGGATTTACAATCCATCATGTTCAGGTCGAGCACCGCATAGCGTTGGCTGTGGCGAGACACGGTCGATAATTGGTGTTTGGGATACGGTGCTCAACCTGAATACGGCGGACTGTAAATCCGGTTGCCTTTTTCAGTGCGTCAGGCGCACAGATTGTTCCGCGTGCATAGAAACTCATGGTATATATGTATATGTATATATATATATACTTTGAGATATCTCTCTCTCTCTCTCTCTCTCTCTCTTTGTATATATATACATATACATATATTCGTTGTTACTGTTGGTTTGTTTTTTTCTTCACTTTTTTCTCGTTTTTTTTTTTGGGGGATCGTGGCTTCGATAGAGCGAAGATGTTGGCGCAAACACTCTGATGATGTTGGACCACCAAGGCGGTAAGCTACATCCACATTGAACCCTCGTGTTTGTCATTAAACATAATACGCGGGTGCTGGTGTGCATGTGGCTGAATTGAC